>NC_081808.1:18062500-19262500 GCF_030704535.1 Vitis vinifera | reverse complement strand
TCAAAGACATCTTTTAGCTATCCGGCATTGTGGTGGGTCTACGTCTTGGATTACAAATGCTAAGATACCATATCATCTACCATTACTATTCTCCATACTTTTGGCAGCCAACCTATTCATGATCTTTATTATAATGCACTATTCTTTTTTCCTTTTCTTTTCTGTTCTTCCTTTTTTTTTTTTTTGGTTCTGGTTTTTAGAATCTGAACCTTCTTGTGTGTTGGGAACGCGAGTGGTGTGGATGTGCTCTTATACTCAAGCAACCAAATTTGAGAAATGACTTTTTGACTTACCCTTCTTTGTGTGTTGGGAACATGAAGCGAGTGGTGTGGATGTGCTCTTATGACTCCAGCAACCAAATTTGAGAAGTGACCTTTTGATTTTTCTGGTGGGTCAATGTTATCTTCATTTTTTTCTTCATGAAAACTGCCCTACCAAACCATGCCAAACACGATCAGAGACCTGCTGTTGATATATATATATATATATATATATACTTTCAACAGATATTTCCCTGACCACTAGACCGCAAAAAAAAAGGGACTGCTTTTAGTTTCTCATCCCACCAACATTTCAGGAAGGCAGAGACATTTTCTTTTTAGCATTGTATGTGAGAGGCTTCTTTTGGCTACTTGAAACCCCCCACTCCACCAGGACACCAAAGTCTTAATGCAGGCACTGTAGCAAAAAGGTACGCAGCGAAAAAGTGAAGCCAAGTGCATTGTCTGAAGTTTTAAGACTTAAGCCACCTCCTTACTACTTACCATCAGTGTGGTGCCATTAATCTTTTGGATAAGTTGTCTATAAATGGCCCTACGCTCTTCCCTTCACTTGCATTACAAGCCTACGTCTCTTCTCTTCTCCCGACAAAAAGAACAAAGCCTTTAATTAATTGCCATTTTTAATATAAGAGAGAAAGGATTATACGGCAAACTTAACTTCAATTTGTGGACAAAAGAGGAAAGTTAGGAGGGGTGCCTGTTCTAAGTCAATAGCGTGAAAACACAGAAGAAAAGCAAGAGAGATTTACATTAGATGGTCACTATCTACATATTAAAATGCCCTTAATTACATATCATATAGATATCCCCATTCCATGCCACTAACATAATTGTTTTCCGGAATGTAGAACACATTATCCAACCCATCTACCACCCCAAATTCCCCAAAAAATGGTGGGTCTACGTCTACCGCATTCGACAAGGACGAGGTCGGGCTATTGCTTGAAACGCCGTCGGAGCGCTCCGACAGCCGTCGTATCTCCTTCTCGGCGTCTGAGAGCTGTTCCTTTAGCGTTAATACCTGCAAATTCAGGGTGTTTTTACGGTCAAGCAAGATGGTACGATATATGGTGATTCGAATGCCAGCCATTGGATTAGATTAGATTTGGGATTCAAGACACAGCATATCTTTTTGTGGGTCCGCGAGATGTGGTAGATGGAGCAGCAGTTTTCCATGTGCTGCTCTCAAGGCCCAACATATCAGCCACCTTAAATACCTTTGTACGGATTACGAGGACTGAAACGTGGGGTGGCTAATGAGGTTTACATTGTTCTCTGTTCCTTGTCGAACTAACAAGGATTTTTATTTTTATTTTTCCTTTTTTTAAAGGCTTTTTCTAAACCTAGAGCCCCATTACGGAAGAAAAAAAAAGGAACATCTCATAAAATTAAAACACAAAAATATGTTTTTTATTTTTTAAAATTAAAAGAAAAAAAATAAAAGGAAAAAGTGCATTAATTTTTTTTTTCCTTTTTTTTAAGGCTTTTTCCAAACCTAGAGCCCCATTACGGAAGAAAAAGAAGGAACATCTCATAAAATTAAAACACAAAAATAAGTTTTTTATTTTTTAAAATTAAAAGAAAAAAATAGAAGGAAAAAGTGCATTAATTCTGGAAAAACATGAGTGATACTGAGTTGCAGTGAGTGGATTTTTGAACTGGACACCGCATAAATCCTTTTGGAAACACACACTCAACATGGTAGAACTAAGAAGCATCTTCTTCCATTTGAAAACATGAATGACCTTCACATGAGAGAAGGAGAAGGAGAAAGAGAAAGAGAGAGAAGAGAGAGAGAGAGAGGAACCTCTGTTTCAAGGCGACACTTCTCCACCACAACACTTTCGTGGACTATCTTCAACTTGGAGAACTCCTCCTCCAGCTTCTTACTCTTCCAGCGAGCCCTCCGGTTCTGAAACCAGACGGCCACTTGTCGGGGGTCCAACCCCAGCTCCGAGGCGATCTTATCCTTCCTCTCAGACTCCAATTTATGTTCATTACCAAAATTCAACTCTAGATGAGTAACTTGCTCCTCGCTCAGCTTCCTCTTCCTCGCACACCCACTGCTACTTTCTCCTTTGCTCTTCTTCCTCCTCCGCCGCACCTTCGCCTCCCCTAAACACCATCACCAACCACTCCATCATATGATCAAATGCAGACATAAAGAAGCCAGCTACGAAAGCTAATCAAGAGTTGTTTCTGAGTTCACTTCATACGTATAAACATGAAGCAGAAATTAACCTACCTTGTTCCGGCATCGCCTGAGTGTACAACCCGGGATACATATGAGTGAAGAGCTCCATATGATCTTGGACCTGCTGATTCATGGCGGTTGTCATTGTTGTCTGCTAAAACAAGTGGATATATGCCTTAGAGATTACAACAGCTAGCTGTGATTTCTTTATAAAGCTAGCTGAGTAAGGACTTTGCTGGCTTTGGGACTTTGGAGAATACAGTGAAGACTTTATTTATAAAACCTGGGACTCGGAATGGGGCTTGGCTTTGCCCCAAATTTCAGGAATGCCATTCATGCACCATGGGGGATGGGGCTTGTCTGATTTGGTGGGACGTGACTATGTTAATACCGTAGGACCTGCGGGGATTTCCCTGCTTGGTCGCTTGCTTCCTTCAAACTCTTGGTCTGTCGGAATAAACCTGATGTTGGCTACTGATTCGCCCACTGTGGGACCCTCCTCTTACGGGCTTAATGCCTTATAGGGTTTGACTTCCTCCCTCCATGCCACCAAAGTCCTGGTCTTTGATCAGAGTGCTGCTGTGGATTATGACACGTACCAACCAAACTTCTCACACCTCCAATTTCAATCTCACCACTCACATGCTTGCCTTTAATTTTAATCATCACAATGACGGTTGACTGCCTCTCATTTTAAACAAATGAGAAAGAACAAATTTTCAAAATTAACCAAAACTCTGCGGATATGCTTTACAACAACTAAATATTTAAAAACAAATATATCCTTTTTTTTCTCTCACGCTCTTTCTAGGGATGGTAACTGCTAAGTTGATCATGAAGAACAATTTGGTTACTTCAAGGAATGAGGCGTGAATTGGAAAAAATAGAGGTACTATATTTCAGGATAATCTGTGTTAGGTAGTACACGATCACGCTACATATATTATAACTTATAGTAAAAGCTTCGATGACTATGAATCAAAGAAATATAGAAAGACCAAGATGATAAAGTAAAAAAGAGTTCGGTGTTTTTCATGTCATTGTTTTTTTATGTTTGTTCACGGAGGGTAGTAATCCAATGCTGGCATATTAGGGAGTGGGAAGGTTGCGTTTGGCTTTCCTATTGAGGTAATTAATGGAGGAAGAGAGGGTCATTTTAGTGTAAACACGACCCACACAAAAGTTAGTAATTTTGTATGGTTGGGATCCCAACCCTGACCACCTCGAAGTCATTAAACAAAGTGGTACGGTTAGCCTCTGGATTTGGACATGCAATTAGTCGTGTTGTCCAATTGGGTGGTACTCACCTTTTTCTATGCCCCCCTACTTAGCCAAGCCATGGCTTTAACTCTAGCTCCTGCGTGGCTCGAGATGGGCACACTGGTAAAAATCCAAATTCGATAATGAGAGAAAAAAAATGGTTATTTTGGTTGCATGCAAATGCATGGTAATTAATTGGCCGCCCATGCATTCTCCCAATTTTCTTTCTCAATAAATTATAATTAATAATCTAATTGGGGGTGTAATGAGATTTTAGTCTTAATCTTTTTATGTAGGTGTGGAGAGTTGAGGACAGGGTTTGGAAATACCTATTTGTTTTCATCCTCCTATCTTTCCCATGTGTTTTTTCTGAGTCAAACTGAATAAGAGAGAGGAGACATTACTATTTGGTCTTCTTTTCCACATTTTCTGAGCAACCAAACAGCACGAGTCGCTATCCATATCTCTTCCCGTTTAGCCTTTTTCTCTTGCATGTTTTTTGAAACTAATTAATGCATGCAGCAGTACTGTACACGATTGGTTTGAAAGGCGACCAATCCAATAGGGAAAAGTGGCCCAATTTGACCAACTTTCCTAAAATATTAAAGGTCAAAAAATGCTTGCACTGTTTGTCTTTTCGCTTAGAGGTTTTGTTGGCGATTGTAAGATAAGAAGAAGAAGAAGAAGAAAATTCAAAAGGTAAGAGCAAATAGTTTCCCGAGAAGAAAACAGGTTCCCTGATAAATTCTGGGCATTCAATCACCTCAAGATTGTTGTATGTAGACCTACAGACAGGCCACCTAGGTAGCAAGCCGCAGGGAGCAAATTCGTCGAAACCACATGGATTTTTATGGTTCAATTTAATCCACGAATCCGGAATACCAAAATTGTATGAAAGATTAAAAGGCAACACAAAGGTGACCATCATCATTTCACCACTAAAAAAGAAATGGGAAAAAGAAAAGAAAAGAAAGAAAGAGAGAAAGAAGTTAGGGATGCAAAGCTAATCGTCTTTCCACTTTATGACGACATGCTGCCAAACATAGGCCACATCCGTGTGAAGCTAGAGTAACGTCTGAATTTTAAATAAATTTTATCCAAACATGTACTTATTTCCTCTTACCTTAAGAATGAAACTCTGTATGTACGAACTGATAATGTACGGGCATTTTAGTTTTTCATCCCATCCATTCCCTGTAGGAATCAGGATGGACTTGAAGCAGTTTAACTAGGTTGGGGTAATGGGTTTGATAATTTTCTTCTTTTTTTTTTTTTTTTTTGTAAATTTGGGTCAATTTTGGGATAAGATTGTGAATTGTCTATCTCGTTTAATTATATGTTTAATTAAATAAAAAATTATTTAACTTTTTTTATTATTCTCTTTTTTTTTTTTTACATACAAAATAAAACAATTTATTTATCATATTTATTTTTAATATAAGTAAAAATTCTTAAAAATGTTTAAATAATTTCATTACCACTTCTGTGTCATTTGTTCAAATTTTTCTTAATCTAGGGATGAGGTTTAAGTGAATCAAGGTCAAGATAAAATGATTAGTGTCGAACTCACTCAAGTTTCTTTTCTAAATATTTATTTAGTGTTTTTAATATATATTATTAGGTGGGTTAATTCAATTAGAATAAAGATGAATGAATGGACGATGTTAATTAGAGTGAGCAAGGATTAATGATGGAATAAGCATGCTGAGAAAATAGCATGGGAATGTTAATAAATATGTGTGGCAATGGAGTGGGGATGAGTAGGAAAGCACTAAATAAGAGGGAAGTCGAGGGAGCCAGAGTGGGGGAGAGAGGTGGCTCCAAAGTGAAGCCGATGGAGTCAAAAGTGATGTGGAAGAAACTAACAGATTTTAAAGGGTGTGATAAAGACAGCTTCCACACCAAGGAAAAGCACATGGGTGCAACCAAAAACTTTTACACGCGTCCCCTCCCCCCAACCATTTGGGTGGACCACAAATCCTATCCATCCACATGTAACTTGCCAATAGATGCAGACAGTTTCAGGCCCTGCCTACCAATCACCACTCACCACTCACCACTCACCACTCACTACATTCACTTTAACCATTAACGGTAGCCGCCACCTTTAAGCCCTCATCATCCACACTTGGAGATAACTCCCCTTTCCCTCCTGTTATAGTAATTTCTTGGGATAAGGTGAAAAAGGAGGACAGACCCATTTCCCCGGTTGCTTTGGTGCAATTGGATAATTATTTCTCCACATATTGCCATATTTTGAAGTTGGGTTGCTTCATGGATTTACTTTCGATTCTGTCTCATGCTGGCCTCTTGCGGATCCTTATCTGATCATATGAAATCAATCCATTCTTTTTTTCCACAAAATAGAGTGGTTAGTAATGGAATCTGTTTAGTCATAGTCATATTTGGAAACTATTGCTAACATTTGTGCCTCTTTAATGCAGATTCAGCTAATTTAACCTGCAGGATGGGGATTATCATTTCCCATATAGGCAAAGGAATGTGGATAGAGGCACTGTGACCCCCTTTCTCCAAAATATCGGTCCAGTCTGTCATGACATGTGGAAGAGTATGAGCGGTGGATATGGAGCCCATTGGCATACGACACCCAGTGTTTACTTGTCAGTGATGAGGACATAGGAGGAGGGCTTCATGAGGTTGCCAATGATGTCAAGAGGACATTGATTGAGTTTGGTCCTTTTGGTTTTCTATCTCGAGCTTCAAACACTTAAAATCATCAATGAAAACTTGGTATCCAATTGGGTGGTGACATCTCTAGCTTTCCTCATTCTCCAAGTGAAGAGACTTTCGAGGAGAGGATGGATTATTTCTAATTCAAGTTGGTGTTATTTTAAGCAAGAATGGTAACCCCAAGAAGGCTTTAGTTCACTAGGGTTAATTGGATTAAAGTGAAGACAAAGGTGTGGTAAGAAAGGATAAGGATGGAGGGGGAGGAGGGAGTAGGAGAGAGAGAAAGAGGAAGAGAGAGAGATTCTCCTAAGCTGGCAACTTGTGTTGATTGTGTTCTAGTGTTTGTTATTGTTTAATGAAGGAAAACAATAAAGAAATGCTGAAGAAGATGCGCATGGTGTGCAAGGGATTCCTCTGCGTGCTTTTGAGTTTTTTATAAGTTAAATAAGCTTTTGCCAGACTAAAATATCATGAACTCAAAGGCTTAAACTAATGGGTGTCATGTTTATCCCGACACTCCCAAGCCTTGTTTCCCATCTTCCAACTTTCTCATTTAGATGCTAAACACCTATTGGTGATTACCCAGATCTTCACCTCCTAATTTTGGCTAATCATAGTATTCCTCTTCATTAATCTAAATTAGCAAATCCTTAAACCTTGAGCTGAGTTACAACCGCCCCTTCGTTTACATATACAACATTAACCTACCTAGTGGTCCCTTCATATGTGATACTCTAGGATTCTTTCATCCTGTATATGTACACACTATCTTGACCACTGTTCATATATAGCTTACTGTCAATACTTTTTTATCACCCATCATCCTAAAATATTGGATGAGTACAGAAATAGGTCAGACCCCTTGTGATATATGAGACGTAAAGGATGATTCGGTTCTCTCTCAAGCCATTCTTTTCTTCTATATTAACAATGTATGAAAATAACAGCATAATTCAGTAATTTCTAAAATAATTGGAGTACTATAGGTCCCTAATCCTATGTCGACTTTGATACTTTTTTATGTTCAGGAGGAGAAGGAGGATATTTATGGACAAGGGCGTACGTGCTTGCCTCTAGATTGGTGAGAGAACAATACTGCCCATTCGGACATCTCTCCTCTCCTTTGTTGTTCTTGTTGTATATATATCACGCAAAGTACGTACCCCGCTCAGAGTCCCACACTATGTTTCCCCTCCACCCATACTCAGCCCTTCACGCTCTGCCCTCTGGGTGCGTGCCCATGTCTCACAAAAACAATTTCCCAATTTCTTACTCAGTCCGCGCATGCTTTCCACAACAAAAATCTTTTCTTTTGTGTACTTTGATTTCAACAACCCTTAATTTACGCCTTAATTTGGGCCATAATCTAGGTGGGTTATGACTTAAGCGTACTAGCTAGGTTCCTAATTAAGCTCCGAATTCAAGGTGTGCAGTTCACCAATCCCACATGCCACATGCACCACGGCCCAATCACCACCCAACATCTAGTCCCAATTCGGGTGAAGGGGCTTGAGCGTAACTAATCTACATCTTACCCATTAGTCAAAAAGATGTTGGTCAAATACTTAAAAAGAAATCCAGAAAGGGAGAGAGAGAGAGAGAGAGAGAAGGGGAGAGCTAGTCTATGTAGCTCTTTCACAATCTCTGCTATTGGTAGGCAACCCTTAGATTGTCACTTTCTCTAAAGCTGAAAGTCCACAACGCATACAAAGTAGGATTATTATTCTTGCTGCTTAAAAAGCAAAAGAAATCCAGCCCCATCAGCTAAGTGATGTGGTTTAGGAGGATTTAAATATAATAAAAGATTCTAAACCGTCCATTACTTAATACATAGCTCAAGAATTAATAATGAGCAGAAGTACATACGTGTATGGTTGAGAAGATGGTATGTGGCCTTCCATTGTTCCTTCGTTTCCCGTTTATGTGATAAATCTTTTATTACTGATTCCTGATGAGCACATGGTGAGCACTTGCTGTCTGGGCATAGTTTTTATGAGCAACCCCATTCCTTTTGATAATTTTGAGACGATGAACTACACGTGTTAGGCTGGTTCCATGGCCGTCTGTTACTTGTCTCCATATGGATTCTTCCTGGAGCTTTAAAGTGTTTCTAGATTGCTCTCTCAGGTGTCCTAGATCCGAAGACAATGGATCATTGTTATTCACCCCTTTTTCGTCTTTTTAAATTCATTTTCACCCTTTTCTCCTTGTTTATTTATTTATTTTTTTCTTTTTCGCTTTTTTCCGGGTGTCCAGTGCAGTGTAATACTGTACAGGGCAGAGAGGCTGTCATGGCTTCTGAATTTTTATTAGGGCTAGTTGGATGGTGCTTTATGGAGCAGCAGTGGATTATAAAAACCTCTCTAATTGCTGGATCGTTAATGGTTTCTTTTCAACTTCTTTCCGTACACTTTGCTGTAAGCAGACGTGGTCCGTCTAGGATAGTATAGGCTAAATCAATTTAATAATTTTAAATGATTTAATAATTTAATTAGTAGAATAACTTAATATTATAACTAGGCCCACTGGTGTTATGATATGCATTTTCTTTCATATGTCCATACTGTCATTGAAGCCACTATTATGTTTATGTCTGGGCTGGACTGGGTTGGACTGGGCTGGGCTGGGCTGGCCTTAAAGGCGCCTGTCTATTACCTCTTATTTCTTCTTTGGGCCAACTGTTGCCCCTTTTGCTTGATATATGAATACCAAATTGAAAAATTGAGATTCAATCAATTTATTCTAAATGTAATTTAAAAAATCTAAGTAAAACCCATTTAAGAAATCTTCCCATTTCATAGTTCTCCATGATTTTATCTTCACAATAATTTGGATTATTCACCACAATCAGGATATTTAGGATTCTACCTTAGAATTTTCTTTTATTGTAGAAAATAGGGAAATAATTAAATATAATTAAAATTATTTAAAATTTTGTGCATTTTAAATTATTTAATCTTAAACTGAAAAAAAAAAAAGTTAAATTAGTTTGAAAAGTCATGTAATAATAATTTAGTTATTATAGTTAAATTTTTCAAGAATCAAACATATGACTAGAAAAATATAAATTATCCTTAGTAGACTTCTAGTCTTGCTTTGACTTTTATATATTTTATTATAATATTTTAAAATTTTTTATAATTAAAACATTAAATAAAATGATGAATAATTACAAAATTAAATTAAATTATTAAATTAATTAAAATTTTAAATTTAAAAAATTTAAAAATTCAATAGTAAAGAAACTAAAAAGTATTATTAAAAAATATATTTATAAATTTAAAATTAAGTTGAATTGGTCCACCTAGCGCTCCAACCGCTAAATCGGTGAACCGGCTACCCCACTTTTTGTTTTCGGCTTTTTCCAAAACTCATCCAATGATCCAACATGTAGGGGCCCATTGTTAAGCCGAAACTCTTCACCCAAGTTCACAGCTGGCCTGTTTGTTAATGGATGACAACTTTATGGACCACAACTACCAAGCTATGATTACATCTTTGCAAAGGAAAGCATTTAAAAAGTTTATATAATTTGGGAGATAATAAAATAGATAGTTACTAAATCCAAACAAATTTAAATAATAAAATTTTATTTAATATTAATAATTAAAAGTTACATATTTAATAAAATTAAAAATATTGATAATTTAATAAATTTTGTACTATCCTTGTCATAATTTAAGCTATCAATCTTAATGATGATTAAATAACAAAATTTATTTTAAAATTTTAATTATTTATATATTTTTTAATTTCTTATAATTATTTTTAATTTTGATTATATATAAATTATATAATTATGACATAACCAAGACCATAATTTAACTATTAATCTTACTATTAAACATTGAACCGGTAACTTTTTTGATTTGATAACTAGTCTAATTTTGAAAACATTGAATGAAGGCATGAAACAAATTGTCACTTCTCTCGTATAAAGTTTTAGCATTATATCATTAGACTTTTGAAAAGAGATGCCTTTTCATAGAATTTATAGGGAACTTATGTTTTGGTTTGGTAATATGAAAAATATAAGAAATTGGAAACCCAACTTTTGATTTTTCAATATAACTATTCTAATCTCAAAAACAATTTAGAATTCATGCACTTTCAACTTAGTTGTTATTTTATATCAAAATTACCCTCCCCTTTCCTCTAGCTCAGCTTTCATATTGAATTAAAAAAAAAAAAAAAAAATCCTATACTTTTCTCTCTCCCATAGTTGACACTAATACTTAATAGAAGACTTCTATCCACTTATCTCCCTCTTGAAACCCAAAAATCTAGAAACCCTAACACCTTTCTTGTGTTGATCTGAATATGAAAAACCTAAATCTGATAAAAAAACAGACCTCTTATTTTACCAACCTAAAACATAAGTTTCCCTTAAAATAGTGGAGAGTTTGCCACTAATGCAACAATATATCAAAAAGGGATGTCACTAACCCATCTGCCTTTCATATGTTTTCATTCTCTATCTCTCCTATTAATGTAATCCTATGATTCCTATCCCATAGCCCAAATTTCGCTTTCCAACGTTGACGTGTTGTCCTCTTAAATTCTTCCTTCCCATTCTAACTTAATGGTTATGCAAATTATGGATGTGTTTCATAATGTTTTTTTACTCAAAGTATTTTTAATAAAAATAATTTTTTTAAATACTTTTGAAAAAAATTATATATTAATCATTTCTTTAAAAAATATTATAAATGATTTTTCAAAATTTTAAAAATATTTTCAAAATTTTTATAAATAACTTATTTTCCTTTGAAAATATTTTTTAAAGTGTTTTTAAAAAACACTAGCAAACGAAACTCATGTCATTGAAGGTATGTTCTTGTCCGTTGCGAATGAGTACAGACTAGCAAATGGGGAGGACCATGTCCCCTTTCCAAACTAGCCGGTCTAATACTCCTTTCATCCCTTCATTGGATGATTCCACCATTTTTTTTTGCTTTTATCTATTACAAATTCAACTCAATATAGTCAAGATGTCAACATGTTGTCTAGTATTAAATTGTTGTCATGTCCTAGAATTGTGTTTTTTGAAGCAATCCATTAACTTTGCCAACTGTTCCAACTTTTTTTGCTTTATTTCCTACAAAGAGCAAGGAAAGCTTTTGGAAGGATCTTTAACTCAAGTTCTCAATCTTAGCGAGAGAGACGAGAGATGGACAGAAACGCTAGCACCATATGAATCCATTCTAAAAACCTCAATGGAAGAGGCTATTATGGCTCCATTAACTCTAAACCCCAAGGATAGGAAAGGTTATGAGAAATTCCTATTGTTAGCATGTGGAAGTTCTTGGCTTTAATTTATCATGGATACTCCCCATTTTTGTAGGCTTGGTAACAAAGTTCACTGATAATGACAATAAGTGCCTAGAACATGAGGAATTGCTTTAGATGTCTAACACCCTGCAAACTTAGGAAAAGGAGAAAGAAGATGAAAAGATACACGATTGAGAATTATTGCAAGAATTAGTGACACTCAAACATAACCCATTAGCTTTTGGAGTTGGATACAATCCATAAGCAAGAAAATGATAACCTAAAGATTGAGATGAAATATAATATTAAGCTAAAGCAGCCAAAAAGAAGACTCAGGCATTACTAGCACTCTAAGAAACTTGGAGAGCACAAGGACCTTGAATATGACATAGGTTATGAAGAGTGTTAGGTAAAGCATGGCATCCTATTGTTCCTAAAACACTTCTTGATTCTTCCCTTTGTTATTATTATTATTGTGAAAAACAAGTGTAATAATTAACAACAAACAATGAAAGCTGTATGCCTCAAGGTTAATCAACTTTATTGTTCTTTGGCAGCAAGAAATGTGGACAACTCACTTAAGCAAAGTGATTACAAAATTTGATGAATAGTGCACTTAGGAAATTTTTTAATAAAATATTTTATATTTTTTTAAATTGATTTTGATGGGAAAATCTCTTCCATGAATTGAGTATTAAAACAACTTTATGTTAAGCTTGTTAATAAAGTAGCCTATGTTTAACTATATCAGATGAAGGCCACAAAGCCCTCTTTTATAAGGGCCGTGTGCATGTTAAATTTGGATGAACTTTTTGTCAAATTTTGGAAGTATGCTAAGATAAAACCCTTAAAAGTATAATATGATATAATATATTTTGATTTATTATTTATTTAATAAGATATCGGGTTTTCAATTCTATCTATTATATTTCATGTATTGTATTATATTACATGAGCATTCAGATTTAACATATTTTATATTGTATATGACTTGAATGAATTTGGAGTTGCATGAAAAATTTGAGTGATGAGTTTTTTAAAAAGTAAATAATTTGTTTATTATCGTTTTATGGATTTAGATAATCCATTTGAAACTGTAGTGCACTACCTTATAATTAGAGGATAACTAGTTTTGCTCATTAAGATGGTTTTCTATGTTAAGTGTATTAACATGTATGGTTATATATTGAATAAAACCGATGATGTGCATAATATAAGACTATCAAATAATTATGATATCATACAACTGTTATATTGTAAAATCTCTTATCCTTGAGATAATATTGAGTTTATGCCAAAAATTTATAGTGACTGTAACTTATAAGTAAGACCCTAAGATGATCATATATTCCTTAGAGATTAGATTCTATAGGTTCTATATTTGAGATCAATCTTACTCCACTAATACCAATAAGTGGCATAGGGGAAGAAGCACCACACCTAGGAATCAACAATATGAAAATTTTGTTATGAATTGCCCTTTTTCCTTATTGGGATCGAGAGTAAGAAGAATGGTTGGTACAACAATCATCCATCTCGTTTGGACTTTGGCTACTTATATAACCATTGAAGCCGGTTGAAGTGACTAATTCTTGAAAATTAGGGAGCATTGAAGATAAAGAAATTATTAGAGTTATCATTTCTATGGAAGCCGATGGCAACACTAGAAATATGATCTCACATGCATAGATTAACTTCACTTTTATAGCATTTAAATGAACTAAAAAAATAAATTTAGACACGAAATAAAGAATGAACTAATTTTTATGATAGAAATCTTAATTCATATTAATATCAATATCAATTTTTTATTACAAGTTTTTATTATGTTAGGTCCATGTTTTAAGCTATGTGGACGCATTATTTTTAAACTTTGTATGTGTATAATTAGTTGACTGCAATGAATATAAGACATAAATCTTAAAAAAAAAAAAACAGTTAGATTGTTTACTCGAAGAATTAGATTGGATTCCACCGGAACATGCCTGGTTAAATTTGAATGGACTATTCGTACGTTAAATCTGGTGGAGGTGGAGCTATAAGCGAAACTAGTCTTAGAAGCCAATATCAACACGGCTTGTGACTTATTGTCTACAGGCCAACCAAAAGAAAAGGACACTGAAAGTAGCAGGAAAGATAAATCTTCCCCAATGGCCAATGCCAAAGAAACAAAAATTTGGTGACAAATGACTTTATTATTCTTTAAAAATAAAAATCCAAATTTAGATTAGGTTTCAAAATAATTTTCAATCTAATATGTTTCCGACGTATAAGCATCCACATCATAGATTTGAAGTTGGTTTTGAATTTTTTTTAACATGGTCAAAATCGTAATTATCAAGTATGATTTTAAATTTAAATTTTAGATTACATTATTTTTTATTTATTAATATTCAAATCATTGGTATTTTTAATTTAATATAAAAATATTTTTATTAGTTTTATTTTTAAAAAAATGGGCATTATAAATTATTAACCTCTTACATGTAATAAATATAAAAAAAATTGAAATTAAGTTTAAAACTATAGTCACCAACTACAATTTTAAAATAAAATTCAATCTAAAATCGTAATTAATGATGATGGTTTTGAATATTTAAAAAAAAAAATCAAAATCATAACCTTTAATTACAACTTTACAATATGGATGCTTACACGGTAAAATCACACTAAATAAGAAATTATTTTGAAACCAAATCTATTTTATAAAATATTTTTTTAAAAGAGAATATTTTAGGTCAAAACTCCAAAATAATATTATTTTAAGAAAAACCTCACTATAGATGGAAGTTTCAAATAATTCCCAATCTAATTCATGGGCAAAATTTTCAACCCATGACCATGTTTATGGTTGAAAATCAAAACCCCACCTCATGATTGAAGCATTTTCAGCTTATTTGTATTTTTTTTTCTTTATTTGAGATAAAGGAAGAAGGAAAAAAATGTCAAGAAATAAGACTTGGAGATATATTTCCATTTTTTGTTAAAAAAAAAAAAAAAAGGCCAAGTGTGATATTACCGGGTATAGTGTCTTGGCAAAATGATTAGAGACAGAGGATGGGCCGATGGCTGTTGAAAACAAAGATTAAAGTACATTGGCCCAACGGCTCGAGGTAACATGTGCTCTTTTTTTTGGAGGGGGGACATTTAAATTCTAATTTAGTAATTTATATATTGATTATGAGAAAAAAAGGTAAAATGTACATGCCTAAAAGGGTGTGGTTTTTAGAGGAAGTTTTTAGGGACAGGAGATTTGGGAAAGGAATAAAGGATGGCCCAAAAAGAGGTCATTCCGTGGGACCTACGGAGAAGGACATCTAGAACGTCGTCGTTTCACAAATAAAACGTCATGTCTTAGCTGTCTTACCCAAACGGCCTAACTTTCTACAACACGCTTTGGTTCAACATTGTCAAAACGACACCGTGTTGAATCTTTATTTAACTCCTAATCTCAAATCCACATCGGATATTCGCATTTCGCACAAAGTGTGAGGGAGAGAATAGAGGGGATGTGTTCATACTTCATGATTCGGATCAAGAGCGGGAGGAGAAACCTGGGCTGGATGTTGGGTCAAAAGGCACCCAGTATGAAAATGTATTGATTTCTTCTTTGTCGTCTTTCTCGGACTTAGACTTGGATTTCTCCATCTGCAACCATTCTTTCTAGGTCACAATTTTCATTTTCTTTCTCTTCATCGATATTGGATCATTGCAGTGCCCGTTATTCAATTCTTGAATTATGGGGAAAGGAGGAGGCTGTGTTCCCAGCAAGAAAAAATTACCCTCGGCGACAGCCGATGAAGGCCCACCTAGCGCCAGGGACGCCCCCATTCCGGCCCAGGACAACA
Organism: Vitis vinifera; assembly: GCF_030704535.1. NCBI lineage: Eukaryota > Viridiplantae > Streptophyta > Magnoliopsida > Vitales > Vitaceae > Vitis > Vitis vinifera. The sequence continues at coordinate 19,246,955 of NC_081808.1, read as the reverse complement.
GCCCCGAGGCCCCCGCATTGGATGTGGACGGCGTAGTCACTGATCCAATTGCCAAATTGAAGATATTCGTCGTGTTCTATTCCATGTACGGCCACGTTGAAGGCTTGGCTCGGAGGATGAAGAAGGGTGTGGATGGGGTTGATGGACTTGAGGGGCTTTTGTTTCGGGTTCCTGAGACGTTGCCAATTGAGGTGTTGGAGCAGATGAAGGCGCCGCCCAAGCCCGACGATATTCCGGAGATATCCGCGGCGGAGTTGACGACGGCTGATGGGATACTGTTTGGGTTTCCGACGAGGTATGGATGTATGGCTGCTCAGATGAAGGCTTTCTTTGATTCAACGGGGCAGTTGTGGAAGGAGCAGCAGCTCGCCGGCAAGCCGGCGGGGTTCTTCGTGAGCACTGGGACTCAAGGAGGTGGCCAAGAAACCACTGCGTAAGCCTTCTTTTTCAACCTCTCCTGATTGCTTTACTCGGATTTGCAAGTTGTAACTTGTTATTGTCTGATTGAAAAGTGAATTGCTGTTGAATGTGATCTTGGTATTGCCTTGTTAGTACATTAGATTATGAGTTACAGAATTGAAAAATATCATAACACTTGGCAATATCACTTTGTGAACGCCATTGTGACTGAAATCATGTTGGTATCTTATTTCTATAAATAACATTAGAGGTAGACTGCGATGACCCACATCCAGTGGAGAAGAATTAATCTTGTAGACACTCTTTGAAAGACTGAGGACCCATTGGCCCTAAGCTGATAATATCTACATGGGAGAGAGTTGGCCATTACAAAGTCCCATACATCGGTGTGGGACTCTATTGTCTGGCCTCGTGAGGGATGTTTGTTTATCTAAGTGACATCTCATGGGTACCATGGATACAACAATGTCTTTGTTTGTGCATGGAGAATGAATATGGATAAGGGAAAAAGATCTTAACACTACATATGTAGTTTGCTTCCTTTAACCATGTAGACATGGACTCAATGGACTCAAAGGATAGGAGAAGAAATTCCTCACAGTATATATGCAGTATGTTTCTTTTAACTGTGTAGATGCATTTTAAATTCATGAGGACTCATTGGTTCTAAAGAGGAAAATATCTATATGGGAGAGATTGAACCGTTACATAGATAGTTAGAAATTCTAAAGTTAACAAGTGAAGTATATTGTGGAGCATAATAGTAAACAAAATTCTACTTCTTAACTATATAATAGAATTGGGTCTCCTTGACTATGCGTCCATCAAGGGTATATGACTGTCTCTAGCTGATCAACTGATAGGCAAACTATCTGCTTTGATGGTTAAGTTTGACCATAAAATTTACAAAAAAAAATGGAATACAAATGTGAAGAACTGGGTGTCCTGTGTGTTAAGGGGAGGGGGTTGGGGTGGCAGAGGAGGAGGGGGCATGAGTAATTGTGTTTGTTATTGGGTTGGATTGGGTTTGTGCTGTTTTGCCATTGTCCATCATGAACAATTTTTTTATGTTATAACCTTAACAACTTTCAGCCTCATTGAATGTTGCCAGATCTTTTGATTGTAGTTCAATATTCTTTTTCTTTAGTCCACATCTCCAAGATTGATTAATTCCTCATTTGTCTCGTAAATCAATATTGAGTTTCATTGCCATGCTTAGATTTTTCGGTCCCAATGGACAATGTTTTATGTCGTGGTATAAGGAGAAAATTTTATTATCTCTTTGTGAAATATAATTGTAGTACAGTCAATAAATCTTGGCTTGAATTATCATGGAGAATCCAAGTTGTGCTGAATTGGGGATAGAAGTTCATCTTCTTTAAAACAAAAAAAATTGTGCTGCTCTACTTTGAAACTGGACATTATCATTCCTATGAAAGAATCGAACATTTTTCATTGACTACCTGTATTGGAAGTTTTGAGGAAAGTTTAATTTTCTCTAATCCAAATCCATGTTCTTGCCATCAGCACATTGTGCTTGGTGTAATACTGTTCCAAAGTTGGGATTCCCAAGAGATCATTAATGACCCCAAATTTTGTGTGGAATCTGTTTGAGCTGCCGTGGATTACTTTCACAAGCCATCCACTCATTTGTCATGTTGGATATCAGCTAGATACAGATATTTATTCTCAGACCCTCACAAGAGGAGGATCTTAAGTTGCATTCTTCTTTTCATTGAATATTCAGTTATGACTTTTCCTGTGCTAATGTTTCAAAATTGGTCTGCTTCAATTTGTGAGGTTTAATATTATGTACCTTTCATTTGTTTGGTTAGGATTTCTGTATGCATAATGTACCTCTCCAGATGAATAAAATTCTGGGTGAGGGGATGAAGAAGGTTAGTGTTCGAGTTTTGCTTAATAACTGTTCTCTTAACCTTAAACCTTCTTAACCACACTCCCCCTTATATGTCTCTCTCTGTGTTTCATATATTATAGGAAACATAAAAAAATTATAAATGAATAAAATTCCGTTCAATTAATTTTTCTTAATATGGTTTTTTCTATTGTAATGTGGTGTTGGGTTGGACTTTGGTTGGATGTGATGGTACAAAATTATCTGTGAGTGAGAAAATTTGAGTTTTCTGCATTACATTATATCCTATATTCATTTCTTTTGCAGGTGGACCGCAATCACCCAGTTAGCTCATCATGGAATGCTGTTTGTTCCTATTGGGTACACCTTTGGGGCTGGTATGTTTAAGATGGACTCCATTCGCGGGGGTTCTCCATATGGGGCTGGAGTTTTTGCTGGTGATGGCACAAGGCAACCAAGTGAAACAGAGCTGGCACTTGCAGAGCATCAGGGCAAATATATGGCTGCAGTGGTTAAAAGACTTGCCCAAGCTTGATGGCATTATCCTGATTTCAACCTTTTCTGGCCCATTAAATCTGCAGCTGTATCTTTCCTCCCTTTATTGATTTAAATATAATTGTTCTGTGATTAGTCGTGGTATTTCTCATGTTTCAGTGAGACACAATTTTTTTTTTCTTTTGGTGTCAGTTCCTTGCTCTTGTCCTACTCTGTTTAAAGAGCTGTATTCTTCTGTCTGATATTATTTAAATAATAATGCGAGTTTGTGGGATGTGCTCTTCTTGTATATTTTATTCTTTCACCTATGGCACTGTGGACTTAATGTTTTTTCTCCTTCCAGTCCTTCAAATCAGTATCGATGAATCATGAGTCATTCTCCATTGTTGTAGACTCATCACCTCCTCTGTTAATTTTGGACATGGCATCGAAACAAAATCATCTCTTTCCTTGCTGGAAACAGGGAGCCAAGGAGAATGACTACAAAACTAAAGGAGTAGGGGACGTGAAATTACTTTCTTCCAATGTTGGGTACATATATGAGAATTGAGAATGAATATTTTGAAGTCATTTTTTGTTTCTCTTTTATTAAAAATCATTTGTAGTGGCTTAAATCTCTTCTATTTTGTCAGACATGCTGTTGAAAGAGGAGGGTTTTGATATCACTAGAAAGACCCGCACAAAGTGAGATATAGCAACTTGTAACCCTGTCCATCAAATGGAAAATGGAGATTGTAACTGCAACCCTCCCTAGCAAAATAAAAATTTTAAATTAAATATATTCGAATATCATTACAAAAAATAGTAAATACAGTGTGAGGCAAAAATACCTATTATCACTTTGTTTCTTTTCAACACAAATTTTTTTCCTCTCTCTTCTTCATGGATGGACCTGAAAAAAAATTATGGAACGTGAGCAATTAACTTTATTTTTCCCTTATATTGTCTATTTTTTTTCTTTTTTTATCCGTGTGACAAAGTCAAAGGATAGTCAGCAATGAATTCCATGAATGGAAAATTATGATTGTTTTAGTATTGTGGAAGTTAATTCTCAATCATAATATTTTTGAAGTAAAACTAATTATATTAAAGAAAAACACTAAAGATGAGGTGAGTTTGATTGTTAAAACTTTTTAGAAAACTATTGCGATTGATCAAATAATAAAATAATAAATGTAAATAGTGTAGGGAAGAGAGATGTAAACTTATTTTTATAGTGGTTCAATAAATCTCGTTTATGTCTACTCTTCTCAAACTCCTTTCCAAGTAGGGGTTTATATCAAAGGCTTCCAACTCCAGGCCTTCGAGCTCTAGACTTGGATTTAATGGCTCCAATGGACACTTATAAGTCTCTTCAAGCTCTATGCTAACTTGAAACTTCAATAAAAATAGATTTGGAAAACCTTTATCTTTACTTAATGTCTCCAACAAATTCAATCACAACAAAATCTTTTCAATCACAACAAATTCAAACACAATATAAGTAAAATAAAGAGATAGAGTTTAGAGAATTCAAACTCGGGTTTATAGTGATTCGGAACTTCTTTGCCTACGTCCATTCTCCTCAATCTCCTAACCGAGTGAGGGTTCCACTAACTTGAAGCTTCAACCAAGCTTCCAATTTTCTTACACTTGGATTCTGGCTCCAATGAGTTCTTACATAATCTCTTCAAGATTCAAATCTCTTGAAGGCTTTGACACTTAGATTTTTACAAGAAATGATCCCTCAACCTAGCTTAAGGATAGCTCAAATACAAGACAAAGCTAGGATGACACACAAGAGTGCACTAAAGGATATGCAAGTAGTGATTTAATGCACTATGAAAGAAATGAGAGCTTTTTGATCAAGAACAAGTAGGTAGGCTATTGAATGCAAGTGTTCTCTTGTCAATAAATGAAGTGGAGCTATCAATTTATAGGTTTCTAAGCTCAGGAGTCACAAACAGCAAAAGGTAACCTCGTCCGGTCAAGTTAGGGGTCAACCGGTTCACTAGCCGTTGGAGCATTTAATGTATGACAGGTTACCGTTGCCTCGACCGAACCTCGACCGGTCCTTGACCGGACCTCGATCGGTAAGATAATCCCCTCGACCAGGAAGAGAAGGCTACCGGAAGAGAGAGAAACTTTTTGGCCTCCCTCGACTGGTCCTCGACTGGACGAGCACAACCGGTCAACTGGTTCCTCAACCGGTTGAGCCGGTTGGCCATAACCTCGACCGGTTGAGCCTTTTTGGCCCCGAAAACCTATTTTTTTAATTCCTTTCTTTTCTAACACTTAGGCAAGGTCTTTAGGTGAATTATTAAGCCAATTATAAAACATTTTGCCTAAGGTACATTAGTTAAAGACTCGGGTTTTAATGAAATCGAAGTTTTAAAGAATAAACCGAGTTTTCTAAGTTGCATGAAACGTATAAAAATCCTAAGTGCACTTATGCATTCATCTTACATTAGTTTCCTATGATCACAAGTCTTCCAAGGGTCTCGATCTTGTATCCATTTGGTCATTTGATGAATTTTTGAGTTTATGCCTGAGATTTTTAACCATTAAACAAATTAATCACTTAACCATGGTTTATTATCATCAAAACCCGATTAGGAGAGCCCTTGGACTAACAATCTCCCCATTTTTTATGATGACAAACCTTGGTTATCTAAGAGAAAAAAAAAATCTCCCCCTCAAACCAATCATGGATCAATCAAACAATTTTTAATAAGAAACAATGTAAAACACGAAAATTTGAATAGGAAGCAATGGATCATGAAAATATTATAATATATATATATATGGAAACCTCACATGTACATGAAAACATATGCTAAACAAAATAGATATGACAATGATGACAATGACATGCATGAGGGTCTCCTAGATCCTATATATTTCTTCCCATTTGGCAACATAAAAAAGAAACAGAGGGAGAACTCTAGATAATCTCAAGGCTGAGGGGGTGGAAGAGGAAACACAGAGCGGAGATAAGCCATCATCTCCTCATGCTGACTCGCCTGGCGACTCTCAATGCAATCAATGCTCTGCTAGAGATGCTCGAATGTAGCCTGCTGCCAATCCATACGCTCTTCTATGCGCTCAAATCTCTGCTGGAAGTGCTCAAATCGAGAAGTGACTCCAGTCTGATACTGATCCATGTGCTCCTCCATAGAGTAAAACGAGTGTCATGGACTAAAGCAAACTCCTCCATATTAGTCCCAAGAGAGCTGATTTGAACTGAGACATCCATCCAATGCGCATGATCAAGAGCGTGAGGAGCGTGAGATGGTAGCTCTGTGTGAGGAAACTCGGTAAATGATGGTTGAGATGATGGTCATGTTGTGTAAGACGGCTCAGTCATCATAGGCTCTGAGAAAGTGGCCTTAACATGAATACCCTTTAACCGAATGTCAAGCTCAGACCATTTCTGCTCAAAATCCCTCTGAGAGTCTAACCCATCCTCCATCTCTCTGATCTCGGCCTCCTCCTCTGCTCTAGGATGCATCTGTCCCTAACCTCGGGCTTGTCACTCAAATCTCCTAACCTAAGAGTCATCGGGTGCCTTCTCGAACTTCATTTGCCCCAAGGACTGCTCATCGTACGTGCCATAGCTAGTGGGGGCCTCGAAGTCCGTCACTCTACTCAAGTCGACCCCGGCATCCTTGAATACTTGAGTAAGGAAGCGGTCGTAGGGGAGTACTCGTGTCGTGCTCTCAACGCAGGATATCATATGCATCATCATCAGATATCTCACGTGAATCCATCTCCCGATGAGGATCGAGTTCACAATAAATGCCTCAAGGTAGGAGACCTCGTCTCGATGTCCTCCTCGTGGCAATAAGATGGAGCAAATCATGTGATGAAGGACTCGGTAGGGCACGGTCAGGCTGTGTGCCGATGGTTTGCCCATCCCCTAGGCATCTGTGAGTCCACACAACCTCTGAACAGCCTCTCTAGGCTCGAATCCCGGCATAGTGGGTCACACCTTCTCATACACTCGGAATCCAACTAAAGGAATGTCGAGAATGTGGCATATACTCTCCGAGCTCAATCCAATCTCAACTCCTCTAACTGTGGACAAGACTGGTCCTCCAAGCTCATAAGTCGCCCGGGAATAAAAATCCCGCACCAAAGTCGGGAAGATCGGCTCGAAAATCGTCTAAAATGGCAGTCATCCCATCCAACCGAAGAGTCCTTCAAACCCGAAGTGCTGAAGTTGGGAGAAATTGATACTTCTCCCTAAGACGACTTTTCTCTAGGCGAATTTTTTCTTGTATCGCTAATAGTCTTCGACGGAATTGAAGAGGGTCGTGTCATACCTCGCCTTTCGACGAGCCTCCGTCTGCTCAAGCTGAGATGGCTCAGCAGGGCGCTTGCCCTGAGCCCTGGAGATGCCCGTCTCTCGCCTGGGAGCCATCCAACAAATGGAATAAGGAGAAGGAGAAGTCTAAAAGGAGAATGAAATCAAACAAGAAAGAGCAAACACCAACCCGAAGCCCTAGGCGCACGTAGATGAGGTTGAATCCAAGCTTGAGGCATGCGGTCAGAGAGAAATCACCCCCAAAAACTGAAACCCTGGGTTTCAAATTAAAACCCTAGCCTCAAGACGCCCCAAAATCAAATCCATAGCCTACAATCAATCCGAAATCTTGCCAAAACTGACTTTTGGAATCAATGATGTGAAGAGTCTTCAAGGTATGGAGGAGAACAGGTGAAAAATGAAGCGCGGGGGCTTTTTAAATTCCTAGCCCCGATGAACCGGTCGACCGGTTGAGTCTTGGTCAGCGGTCAACGGTCAACGGGCCAATTTTTTTGCATTTTCTTGTCTCGTGATCCCTTCCCCTGTCCTTTTTAATTGAAATCCCTAATTTTTTATGTCCAATGCCAAAGGAATTTTGATTTTTGATCAAAATTTGACATTTTTCCTAAGATTATTTCTATATAATGCATATGATATGAAATTCACGCAATCATAAGATATATTCAATCAAGAATTCATCAAGCAATTATTTGATCATAAAGAAATCACCCCTAGTTGTCTTCTAATATCAACAAATTGCTCTTCACTTAGGGGTTTTGTAAAAATATCGGCAAATTAATCTTTTGTGCTTACAAATTCAAGTGTAATGTCACATTTTTGTGCATGGTCTCTAATAAAATGGTGTCTAATCTCTATATGCTTAGTTTTAGAGTGTTGCATCGAATTTTTTGAAATGTTTATGGCACTAGTGTTATCACATTTAATAGGAACATGCTCAAAAATCAAATTTCAATCCCTAAGTGTTTGTTTCATCCAAAGGATTTGTGCACAACATAAACCGACTGCTATGTATTCGGCTTCCGCCGTAGACAAAGCTACCGAATTTTGCTTCTTACTATGCCATGAAACAAGTGAGTGTCCTAGGAAATGACAAGTGTCACTAGTGATTTTCCTCTCAACTTTACAACTGACAAAGTCGGCATCCGAGTATCCAATTAATTCAAAGTTATCACCCTTAGGATACCATAGGCCTATGTCCATTGTCCCTTTTAAATATCTAAGAATTCGTATTACAACACTTAAATGAGATTCTTTAGGACAAGATTGAAATCTAGTACACAAGCATACACTATACATGATGTCGGGTCTATTAGCGGTCAAATATAGTAAAGAACCTATCATGCCTCTATACATAGTTGAGTTGACGGACTTACTTTTCTCATTCATGTCAAGTTTGATGGATGAACTCATTGGAGTCTTCATTGTTTTGGCTTCCTCCATATTGAACCTTTTGAGGAGATCTCTTATATACTTTGCTTGATTGATGAAGGTTCCTTCCTTTAGTTGCTTGATTTGAAGTCCAAGGAAGAAGTTAAGTTCTCCCATCGTGCTCATTTCGAACTCACTATGCATGCATTTAGAAAATTCTTCACAAAGAGAGACATTAATAGCTCCAAAAATGATATCATCAACGTATATTTTCACTAAGAGCATGTCATTTTCTTTGGTTTTTATGAAAAGAATTGTGTCAATTTTTTCCATTTTAAAACCCTTTTTCAAAAGAAATTTACTCAATCTTTCATACCATGCTTTAGGTGCTTGTTTCAAACCATAAAGTGTCTTTTTAAGTTTAAAAACATGATTAGGAAAGTTAAAACTTTAAAAACCGGGTGGTTGTTCAACATATACCTCTTCATTTATAAAGCCATTTAATAAAACTCTTTTCACATCCATTTGATATAAAACAAAGCCTTTAAAACATGCAAAGACAAGTAGCATCCTAATGGCTTCCAATCTAGCTATGGGAGCAAAGATTTCTTCATAATCTATCCCTTCTTCTTGATTAAAACCTTGGGCTACCAATCTTGCTTTATTCCTTATAATTATGCCATTTTCATCCATTTTATTTCTAAAGACCCATCTAGTTCCAATAACACTTTGATTTTGAGGTCTTGGCACTAATTCCCATACTTCACTTCTTTCAAATTGGTTTAATTCTTCTTGCATAGCAATCATCCAATTTTCATTAACTAGAGCATCTTTTATATTTTTAGGTTCAATTTGAGAGATAAAAACAAGATTATTGCAAATATTTCTAAGAGATGATCTAGTTCTTACCCCACTAGATGGATTACCTATAATTTGATCTTGTGGGTGGTTGATGACAAACTTCCAATCTTTAGGGAGGTCTTGGTTTGATTCACCTTGTACTTATTGAGGAGGAGGTAGTGCCAAAGGTGATTCTTCTTTCTTGGGATCCTCTACAACTTCTTCTTGTTGCCTTCTATCTTCAATTTGTAATTTTCCCATGGAGGTCTTCAAGCCTAAATCATCATCAAAACTCTTTCTTTCTTGGAGAGAATTGTTAGATTCATAAAAAATAACATGGATGAACTCCTCAACAACCATGGTTCTTTTGTTAAAAACTATAAAGGCTATACTTGAAGTTGAGTAACCAAGAAAAATTCCAACATCCGATTTTGCATCAAATTTTCCAAGATTGTCTTTGGTGTTTAATATGAAGCATTTGCACCCAAAGACTTTGAAATAACTAATGTTGGGTTTCTTGTTTTTCCAAAGCTCATAGGGAGTTTTCTTAAGAATAGGCCTTAATAAAATTCTATTTAAAACATAACAAGAAGTGTTAACCACTTCGGCCCAAAAGTATTTTGGTAAATTGTTTTCATTTAGCATGGTTCTAGTCATTTCTTTAAGAGTTCTATTTTTCCTTTCAACTACCTCATTTTGTTGAGGAGTTCTAGGAGCCTAAAAATTGTGGTTAATACCATGCTCATTGCAATAGTCTTCAAAATCAATATTTTCAAATTCTCTCCCATGATCACTTCTTATACAAGTAATTGTAAAACCTTTTTCATTTTGAACCTTGTTGCACAACTTTGAAAACTCATAAAAGGCTTCATTCTTTTGGCTTAAAAATAAGACCCAAGTGTATCTAGAGAAGTCATCCACAATAACAAAAGCATAAGATTTTCCTCCAAGGCTTGGTATCCTAGAGGGACCAAATAAAAGCATATGCAACAATTTAAGAAACCTAGTTGTTGAAATGAAATTTTTGTTTTTAAAAGAGTTTTTGATTTGCTTTCCCATTTGACAAGCTTCACAAACTTTGTCTTTTTGAAAATTTATTTTGGGAAGGCCTCTAACAAGTTCATTTTTGTTGAGTTGAAATGAGGTCCATGTTATCATGTCCCAACCTCCTATGCCACAACCAACTTTGATCATGCATGCTTGAAAAACATCTATCATGGCTGATTCATGCCCAATTGGTGTCTCAGCTGATTTGTGTTCAGCTGGTGCTCCTTGATTGAGGAAGTGATCAACAAAATTTATACCTATAACACCATACACTAGGGTAGCAAATACAAAGCTACTATAGTATAGTGGCTCTAAGGATCGTTCACTGGGAATGATTTGCAAGCAATCAAGGATACCAATTCCAAGTGAATTGGTTTTGTTTCATTTCACGGTTAGTTTAAGAAATAAAACACAAACTTTGATTGGTAAAGGTTGAGATTTAAAATAACTAACTTAACAGAAGTTTGGAATAATTTAGGAAGAAAAGCATTCCTTGGAGATTTAGGTTCACTGGGGTGGTTCCTCATGCAAAAGACATAGCTCCGGTCAGATGGTTCATTTCCTCGCATTAGAGATTCAACTTATAGTTAATTCTCTAACCGGTGATGTACAGAGACTCCTTCAATTAGATTTCACTTTAATTCTCTCACTGATACAACTTGCAATGGTTCATGCCTCTCACGAGCACTTACCATTCAAGGTGATCTTTAACCTTGGATTCCCTTCACAAACTCGCAAGAGATAACTAATGGATGCCTCCTAAGAGTCCAAAAGCTTACCAAGTGTTGGTAATTCCGGAAAATCCTACCTTGAAGTCACCTACCAGAGGCTCGCAAGGGGTAAACTAGTGCATTTCCACGGTTGGAAATCACTTGCCTTACCAAGTGTTGGCCCAGGTGACTCTAAGATGTTTTAAGTTAACTAAAAACATTGAAATCACTAAAGGATTTCACTTCCTCTTCATTACTAGCTAAAACCACAGAGCTTTGCATTCTTGCACTTGGAACCTTCCCCGGCAACCTTAGCTCCAAGGAATTGGAGGTTTAGTTACTCATTCTCTGGGGAAAACTCCTCAGAGAATTCATAACTTAGAAATAAAATGAAAAATACGAAGTGAGAAGGTAAGGCAGTAGAAAGAAAAGACCTTTACTAGCTTACCAAACGTTTACAGAAAAAACTCCTCCTCGAGAACAGGCTCCCGAGAGGTATTTATATCAACAAAATATAAAACTAATTGTTACAAAGATATTTGGTCTTTTTACTAACTTAAAAACTAAGGAATCATGTAATTGGTGGTTTACAAGGAGTATTTTGGGATTTAGACAACAAAAAATCTAATGGAAAATATCTCCCAATGTCGGTAGCAAGCTTCGGGAGGCTTCAGGAGCCATTTCGCAGGAGAAAAGTGGTGCCTGCGAAATTTCGCAGACACCCAAGAGGGCTGCGAAATTATTTCGCAAGACCAAGCTATCTTCACCAGGCTGCAAAGTTGGCTTCCACCTTGAAGTTTCCAGCTCCCTTCTCGCGGCATGGTTCGTGCATCGTCAGAAGGAGAAACACCTTACTGTACAAAAGTGTTGCGAAATTCTCGCAACAAAAGGCTGATTCCGCAGCACTTCAGAGTGACTGGCTTGTAATGGCTGCAACTTCTTCGTTTCAACTCCAAATCGCGCACCGTTTGAAGCATTGGATTGTTGACTTCCTGAGCTTTGAAATGGTATATAACTTGCATCATTTGGACTTCAGAAAGTGCTCCAAAAGTGGCTGCTACGACTGTCATCAAGAATATGCTCCATGACTGATCCTCTTTGCTTTTTCTCCTTGCAATCCGGATTCACTCTTGGCAATTGAATTCTCAACTTTGCCCAAGATTCCTCATAGCTCTCCTCATTCTTGACTTGCTTTGGTGATCAAAATACTAACAAAAACACCAAAACTTACACAAAGTGATCAAAATTGCTTTAAAGGATCCTTAACATGTCAATTGAGTTAAAAGGCCTAAACTACTACTCAAAAGTGTTAAAAAGGATTAATTAAAGGCTATCAAATAGCACTTTTTGAGTAGTAATCACTCCCCCCAACCGACATATTTCTAGTCCCTTAGCAATATAGGAGAGAAAATTAAAAATAAATAGCAAACTAATCTAAAATTTACAACATCATGCTGAAAGGAAATAATTCTCAAGTGGCATGATGATCTAATTCTCACATGAATCATTAAAGAAATACAAACCCAAATCTCAACAAGAGTCATAACACTTATGCTAAACACTGTCAATCAAGGGAGTGCATTATGCAAACTGAAGTTTTAAAATCATTTCACTTTCTAAGAACTAAACTTCAATCTTCCACAAAAATCTATGTGTATTGGTTCTTTAGCTTCCGAGAATAAAATGCTACTAATCTCACCCCCCAACCTATCTCTTTTCAACACTTTAGCAAACTGACCAAAATCAATAAGAAAAGAACACACTTTCATCTTTTTTTTTTTTTTTTTTTTTTTTTTTTTTTTTTTTTTTTTTTTTTTTTTTTTTTTTTTTTTTTCAAGGTAGCTTTATGGGGTACTCTTTCTGACTTGTCCATGTAATGGGGGTCCATCGATGACTCCCAACCAATTAAGGTTTAGGGCACCAAGTTTTAAGGATCTTTCAACCACTAACTCCTCGGATTTTTCCCCGGACTTTTAAGAATGAATTTCTAATACCCAAGCATCTACCATATGCTAACTCTACCTATTCACCCTTGTAACGAGCATTGAGGTCAGTGACTCCCAACCAATTAAGGCTTAGGGCACCAGGCTTTAAAGGCTTTCACCATATGCCCCTCAGACCTTGCTCGGGTTTCAAGGCAAGCAAACAACTTTCTTTATTTCAAAGGCTCATTGGCCTTTTGCAGGGTGTTTCAATTTTTATCAACTGAGGTCAAATATACCAAGTCTCAAAATTATCCTAAGTCAAGAGGGAAATAGCTTTTCATCTTATAATCGGAAACTAATGTGCACAGTGTGTGGATAGCTTAAAGTGGAAGAACTAACTTCAATTTCAGTAGAAGTTTCAACAATTGAACTACTTTAGTAAGCATAATCCATACTCTAAGTCAAGTGAAAAAACAACAGTTCAATTTCTCTTGGTTTAATTTGAAAATTTTCCTCAAAATTCATGGAGAATAGAGTAACAAGAGTAAAAAGTAAAGACTACAACTAATTAACCAATATAATTGCAATACCAAAAAGGTTTAGAATACTTCCTTCCTCATACCCCCCAACCGAACTGAGCATTGTCCTCAATGTGATTTGAGTGACTGTAATAAAAGGGAGGAAGTGGTACCTCCATGCTGATATCAAATTCGAATATTGATTGGGGAAAACCACATGTTTCAAAAAGAATAGAATATGTGAGAAAAGGAAATAAGGAGAATTTAATGCTAACTTTTAACAAGAAATAGTCAACTTGTATTACTTTGAGTTCATTTAATTACAATGCTAAAAACAAGTAACACAAGGGATCCCATATATATACCAAAATACTGGGATTTCATTTCAACTAAAACAAAACAAACATGCATAAAAACATAAATAGCAAATATATATAATGTCTGATAAATGGGGTGATAGTGCTAGGCAGAAGGATCTGCCTCCTCAGTAGCTGGATCAGCTGAGGCTTCGGGCTCTGGAGCTTGAGACTCTGAAGGCTGAGAGTGTGGCTCTGGTGTAGTAGGAATGGAGGGCTCTACAGCTTGTGGCAGATCGAAATGGACTTGAAGCTGCCTTAGGATGGCAGCTTGTTGAGCCTGAGAGGCTAACATCTGCTCCTGGCATGCTTTGATGGCTGCCAATTCCTGAGCAAGATTGCTCTGGGAAGCTGTAAGAGTCTCCAATGCTCGGCACAGCTCTCGATATTCGGATATAGGGATGGCCATCCTCGGCTCAGCTGATGTGGATGGCTGTGATGGAGCAGGTGCAGCTGGTGAAGCTCGAGGGATGGCAGGAGTAGCAAGTGTAATACCTTCAGGTGGATGTCTTGGGGAAGCTCTCCTTGCTGCTGGCTGAGGCTGCCCAGGCTGATCAATTTTGTAGGCCGTCATATTATTCCATTTATCAAGGGTAAATGGCTCACGGCATATTCTCTTTCTTTCCTGCTGAGGCTCAGAGGGGTATCCGAGATGCTCCAAAACTTGGCATAGCAGCCTTGGGAAGAGGAGTGGAATGCAATCTGCTCTTTGAAGCTTCTTCTTGTGAACCTTTTCCTCAAAGTATAGAAGGGCTGCCATGATCAGATGATGAGGCCCAAAGAAGAATCCTTCAGACATCTTGTATAGAGCTTCCAAGAGAACTCCCCTTCTTTGGGTCCAATGCTGCAGGGGATAGATATTATGCCTCAAAAAGGCATCAATCAAAAACATCACTGGAGGTAGCTCCCCCCTCAACAGGTGTGACCGATTTGCAGCTCCTCTGGACAGGGTGCTAACCATCTCTAACTCAGTTGGATTTGTCCAAGCTTTAAAATTGTCGAATTGGGTTGGCTCAAAAGGAATTTGCAGAGCTTCAGCAATGTGTCTTGCTCCCAAAATACCATGCCTTCCATCAATTATGAAATGGATCAGAGTTGGATTTCTTACTTCTTTGGTTGTCATGGTCTGGTAGAAGTCCGTGACTACCCGGGGATAGAAAAAATCCCTTGGAGCTAGCAGATGCTCCATATGATATCTCCTCAGCAGCTGGAAGGATTGGGCAAGCTCTGGCCTCACTCTGAATGCTGCTAAGTCGAAGCTCAATTCAGAATGGAATGCCCGTGTTCGACAATCCAAGTTTCCTTCGATTGGGGGCTGGGGGAGCAATGGCCTTCGAATCACTTCTTCCAGAGGTGCTTCAGCTGCAATTTGGGGCTCTGGAATTGGCGCTTGAGGCTCCTGAACTTTTTCTTGGGGTGCCGGAGATGGTACCGGCGATGAAATTGGAGTTGCTTCAGGTGAGGGAATTGGCGAGGGAACCGGTGACGGCACTGGAATTTGTACCGGTGAAGGATTTGGTGATTTCTCAGGGGATTGCTCAGTCAAATCGATTGGTTCAGAGCTCTCAACCCTGGCTTTCTTCTTCAATGGCTGACCGCCTGATCTTGTCAAATATCGTCTTGCCGGCGGCTTTGGTGGCGTCGGCTTCCCTGGAGAAGGTTGTGGTCTCGACGGCGAAGGCTGTGGAGCAGGTTCTGGAACAGAGCCTGGACTTGGCTCCTTTCGCAGACTCCTTTTGCGGTTCGAAGGAGATGAAGATTTTGCTCCTCGCGTTCGTGCCATTTCGGGCTATCGATCTTTGGCCGGCGCTGCTAAACGGAGAAGACGACCGGAAAAGCGAACGGCGTGGCTTGGTGAAGAAGATGAAGGGGCTGCGAGAATGGCTCTCTGATTTTTGAAACCCTTTTCGCAGCACTTTTGACCGGTATAAATAGGAAAAACGGAAGCCCAGGGGTCAGATTACGTTTCGCAACAAAACGCCAATTTCGCAGCAACTTGCCATTTTCGCAGCAACTTCGCAGTGAGTTTCGCAGCTGCGAAATTGATGTCACTGTGCTGCGAAGTGGCACTCGTGTGCCAAATCCACTTTCGCAATTGCGAAATGCCCTGCGGAAAGGGACTTTTGGTGCGAAATCAGGCTTTACCACTTCGCAATGAGTTTCGCAGCTGCGAAATGGATGCTACTGTTCTGCGAAGTGGCACTCGTGTGCCAAATCCACTTTCGCAATTGCGAAACACACTCGCAGAGGCTTCTATAGTGCTGCGGAATGGGTTGGCAGCAAAATGCCAATTTCGCAGAAGTTTCCTTCACCCTGCGAAATTTCGCAGAGCTCTGTTTTTTTTCCTGTTTTTGCTCTGTTTCGGCTCCAATTTCGGCCCGATTTTTTTCTTTTCAATTTCCTTGAAATTTCTTCCACCTGGGATCATTTAAAACGATTAAAACACACCTAAAAACATGATTTAAGATCAAAAACTAAAATCAAAAGCATGGAAACAACTTGAAAATTTACAAAATTTACAAAAATTTTGGACTGTGGTTAAACCACGTCCAGCAAACCCATTTCCCTTAGGCTTTTTGAGGTTCAAGGAGGTTGATTGCCTCCTTTTCTGATTTGAATGACTCCATGAACGGCTTAAGACGATATCCATTGACTCTAAAGCTGTCCTTGCCATTGGAATTCAATAAGTCCACCACTCCATTGGAATATACTCGGTGAATAACAAATGGACCAATCCACCTTGACTTGAGCTTCCCAGGAAAGATATGGAGTCTTGTGTCATACATCAAAACTTTTTGCCCTTCCTGAAATTCCTTGTTGGAGATGAGTTGATCATGCCACTTCTTCATCCTCTGTTTTGCAACTTTGGAGTTGATATAAGCATTATTTCTCAATTCCTCCATCTCATTAAGGTCTAGAAATCTCTTTTCTCCGGCCTTAATCAGATCCATGTTCAGCTTCTTTATGGCCCACCAAGCTTTGTATTCAACTTCCACAGGGAGATGGCATGCTTTGCCATAGACAAGACGATAGGGAGACATCCCTAGAATAGTCTTATAAGCTGTTCTATATGCCCACAATGAGTCATGAAGCCTAATAGACCAATCTTTTCTGTTGGAATTCACCACTTTCATCAAGATGTTCTTGATTTCCCTGTTAGCTAGCTCAACTTGCCCAGAAGTCTGAGGATGATAAGGTGTGGCCACCTTATGCTTCACTCCATACTTGGATAACAGAGCTTCAAAAGGTTTGTTACAAAAATGAGCACCTCCATCACTGATTATGGCCTTGGGCACCCCAAATCTTGAGAAAATGTTCTCTTTAAGAAACTTGAGAACCACCCTGTGATCATTTTGTTTACAGGGGATTGCCTCAACCCATTTAGAAACATAATCTACCCCCACCAAGATGTAAGAATTACCAAAAGACATTGGGAAAGGTCCCATGAAGTCAATGCCCCATACATCAAATAACTCAACTATCAGAATGGGGTTCATAGGCATTTGATTTCTTTTTGTTAGCTTTCCAAGCCTTTGGCATCTATCACAATTCCTACACATGATATGGGCATCTTTGAAAAGAGATGGCCAAGTAAACCCTGATTGTAATACCTTCATGGCTGTTTTCTGAGAGGCAAAGTGGCCTCCACATGCATTCTCATGACAATGAGATAGAATCCCTTGCTGCTCATCTTCAGGGACACACTTCCTAATAATCTGATCTGCACAATACTTAAAGAGAAAGGGCTCTTCCCAATAATAAGAATGAATTTTGGCGAAGAAGTGCTTCCTGTCCTGTGCATTCCACTCATTCGGAATTTCACCAGTTACTAAATAATTAGCAATATGAGCATACCAAGGAGTTTTCACTAGGAACATGAGTGATTCTTCAGGAAAATCATCATTGATAGGCAAGGGATGAGAATTATGTGCTATAACTAACCTTGACAAGTGGTCAGCTACTACATTCTCCACTCCTTTCTTATCTTTGATTTGAAGATCGAACTCTTGTAACAATAGAATCCATCTAATCAACCTTGCTTTTGCATCTTGCTTTGTCAATAAATACTTCAAGGCTGAATGGTCAGTAAACACAATGATGAAAGACCCCACTAAATAAGCTCGAAATTTGTCCAAAGCAAATACCACAGCTAACAATTCTTTCTCTGTAGTTGTGTAGTTCCTTTGAGCTTCATTTAGTGTTTTACTTGCATAGTAAATCACATAGGGCTTCCCATCTTCTCTTTGGCCAAGCACAGCTCCTATAGCAAAGTCACTGGCATCACACATCAGTTCAAAAGGTAACTGCCAGTTAGGGGCTCTCACTATTGGAGTTGTTGTTAAAAACTTCTTCAGTTGATCAAAGCTATGCTGACACCTTTCATCCCATATAAACTTAGTATCCTTAGCTAACAGCTCACAAAGAGGTTTTGAAAGACTAGAAAAACCTTTTATAAACCTCCTATAGAACCCTGCATGGCCAAGGAACTGCCTTACTCCTTTCACAGTTGTTGGAGATGGTAATTTGGCAATAAGCTCCACCTTTGCTTTATCAACTTCAATGCCTCTTTCAGAGATGATATGGCCAAGGACAATTCCTTGACGTACCATAAAATGGCATTTTTCCCAATTCAGCACCAAATCTTTTTCAATGCATCTATGAAGAACTGCTTCCAAATTAACCAAGCACTCCTCAAATGTACCTCCATATACGGTGATGTCATCCATGAAAACCTCCATAATTCTCTCCACCATATCACTGAAAATACTCAACATGCATCTTTGAAATGTAGCAGGTGCATTGCATAACCCAAAAGGCATTCTTCTATAAGCAAATGTTCCAAATGGACATGTAAAGGTGGTCTTTTCCTGATCTGCCAAATCAATTTCAATCTGAAAATACCCTGAATACCCATCCAAGAAACAATAGAATGGATGTCCAGAGACTCTCTCCAGCACTTGGTCAATAAATGGCAATGGAAAGTGATCCTTCCTGGTGACAGCATTCAGCTTTCTATAATCAATACACACCCTCCAACCTGAAGTGAGGCGTGTAGTAATTTCTTCCCCTTTTTCATTTTGAACCACTGTGATCCCTGACTTCTTTGGTACCACTTGAGTAGGACTCACCCAAGGGCTATCAGAAATAGGGTAAATGATTCCTGCTTGAAGTAGCTTCAGCACCTCAGCTCGCACCACCTCTTGTAGATGAGGATTCAACCTTCTTTGAAATTGACGAATTGGCTTTGCTTCCTCTTCCATATATATATGATGAGTACAAACTAAAGGACTAATGCCTTTCAAATCAGATATTTGCCATCCTATTGCCTTCTTACACCTCCTGAGAACTTCCATTAAACAATTCTCTTGATGACTGGTCAGAGATGAAGATATCACAACAGGACATTGATTATTTGCTTCAAGATATGTATATTTCAGCTCCACAGGTAAAGGCTTCAAATTGAGTTTTGGAATTTCTTTTTCAACAGCTGCCTCCTCTTCTTCATTGAACAGAGGTAGAATTCCTTCTATCTTTCTCCAACTTTGTAGAGTAGCAAGCCCAATAGGAGATTCAGAAAAACCTTCCTCAATATCCTCAAGACTTTCACTCAACTTGTCTTGCATATGCTGATTGCAATGCTCCTCCACCAAAGTATCAATTATACATAACTCTTCTGGTCCTTCTTCTTCTTCTGGAGTGATTTGCTTTTTAGACATATAGAAAATATTTAGATCCAGTGTCATATTACCAAAAGTGAGTTGCATAAGCCCATTTCTACAGTTGATGATTGCATTTGAAGTTGCAAGAAATGGCCTTCCAAGGATGATAGGAACTAGATTAGCTTCCTTTACAGTAGGATCTGTATCAAGAACAACAAAATCTACAGGATAGTAGAAATTATCTACTTGAACTAATACATCCTCAATTACCCCTCTTGGAATTTTCACTGATCTATCTGCCAAAGATAAAGTGATTGCTGTTGGCTTCAACTCTCCAAGGCCCAGTTGCTTGTAGACAGAGTATGGAAGCAAATTCACACTTGCTCCCAAGTCTAGCAAGGCTTTCTCCACTACCTTTCCTCCAATCATGACTGAAATGGTAGGACTTCCAGGGTCTTTGTACTTCAAAGGAGACTTACATTGTAAGATTGCACTTACTTGCTCAGTCAAGAAGGCTTTCTTGTTTACAGTCAACCCTCTTTTGATAGTACACAAGTCCTTTAGGAATTTTGCATACGTTGGAACTTGTTTGATCATATCCAGCAGTGGAATATTAACTTTCACTTGCCTCAATACTTCTAGGATTTCAGCTGCATTTCTAACCCCCTTTTTCCCATGTAATGCTTGAGGAAAAGGTGGAAAAGTTGATTTCTTCAGCATTTCTTCCTTCAAAAGCTCCTTCTCTGGAATTGCTTTCATTGTTGCATCAGAGTCCTTCTTTTCTTCACTGATCTCACTGTCTTTATCTTCCATTTCCTTCCCTTTCTTCATCTCTTCTTCTTTCTCAACATGTGGCTTAGGTGTTGGCTGCTCAATTTTCTTACCACTCCTTAGAGTGATCAAGGCTTTGACATCTTTCACCTGTGATGATTCTCCCTCATGACTTTCCACTTCATGGACACCTTTGGGATTTTGGTTAGGTTGAGAAGGAAATCTTCCCTTTTCTTGCAGTGTATTCAAATTTGTAAGCCTGGAGATTGAATATTGGATGTTATCAAATTTTTGATTCATATCATTTTGCATTCCATCCATTCTTTTGTTCAACATACTCTCCATTCTGTCCATTCTTTGATCCACTCGAGCATTGGTGGCTTCTTGCTTTCCCACAAAATCTCCCACTACCTTGCTGAGATTAGCTATTATTTGTTCAATACTTGAAGATTGCTGAGATGGTGGATCCGGCTGTTGGTATTGAGTTGCTCTGGCCTTCCATGAGAAATTTGGATGATTCCTCCAACTTGAATTGTAGGTATTTCCATAAGGAGCATTGTTATTGGGCCTAAATTGTCCAACAACATTTGCTTGATCTCTATACATTTCCCTTTCAGCTGAAATTGCAGGGCACTCCTCCACCAAATGTTCAAATGATTGACAATTGGGACACAGCTTCACTTGCACTGGTGCTTCAGCAACAACTTGCACTTCATGCATTCTTTTCAGCTCCAGCTCCTCCAATCTTCTTGTCATAGCTGCCAACTTTGCTTTCATGTCATCATCTTCTTTCAAATTATACATCCCAGCTTTTGCATTATAAGCATTCAACTGAGACTTCATCTTTCCCACTTCTCCTTTAGTTGGTTCATCCCATCCCCTTGAAACATCAGCTACATAGCTCAAGAAATCCATAGCTTCCTCTGGATTTTTGCTCATGAAATCTCCTCCACACATTGTCTCGAGGAGTTGCTTCATTGAGGAGGACATACCATCATAAAAATAGCTCACCAATAGCCAAGTATCAAAGCCATGGTGAGGACAAGCATTTATAGCTTCCATGTATCTCTCCCAACACTCATAGAATTTCTCATTCTCTTTAGCTGAGAAGTTTGAAATTTGCCTTTTCAAGCCATTTGTTCTATGAGTAGGAAAAAATTTCTTGAGGAACTCAGCTTGTAAATCAGTCCAAGAGCGGATACTCCTTGGCCTTAAAGAATTAAGCCAAATTTTGGCCTTATCCTTTAAAGTAAAAGGAAATAACTTAAGCCTCATCAAGTCAATTGAAGCTCCTCCCTCTTGGAATGTATTACAAACATCTTCAAATTCCTTGATATGTGCATACGGATTCTCACTCTCCATCCCATGGAAAGTTGGTAGAAGTGGAACAAGATATGGTCTGATCACTAGCTGCTCTGTAGGGGGCACTATACATGATGGTGCACTCATACGAGGTGGATGCATACGGTCCCTCATTGATCTGAATTCATTGAGATTGTCTTGACGACCTTGGTGACTATGCTGATCTTCAGGTGCAGCCTCCATGATATTCAAGATTACTTCAAATTCTCCTTTCTGAGGTGTATCACACTTAACAAGCCTACCTCCAATGTCTCGTATCCACTTTGGCATACACAACTAGTATTCAGCTGCAACTAAAAAATGAAAACAGAGGACACAAAAACAGAGGACTACAACAGCAAAATTAAACTAGACTAAATTTAAAAAGATAAACTTAGATTATAAATTAACTAAGAAAGAATGAAAATTAGTAAAGTGAAAGAAACTTTACCAACTTGTGATGAAAATCACAAGTGCTCAAAAATGGTATCACAATGAACTTGACACTCACTCCCCGGCAACGGCGCCATTTGATTCATGCCCAATTGGTGTCTCAGCTGATTTGTGTTCAGCTGGTGCTCCTTGATTGAGGAAGTGATCAACAAAATTTATACCTATAACACCATACACTAGGGTAGCAAATACAAAGCTACTATAGTATAGTGGCTCTAAGGATCGTTCACTGGGAATGATTTGCAAGCAATCAAGGATACCAATTCCAAGTGAATTGGTTTTGTTTCATTTCACGGTTAGTTTAAGAAATAAAACACAAACTTTGATTGGTAAAGGTTGAGATTTAAAATAACTAACTTAACAGAAGTTTGGAATAATTTAGGAAGAAAAGCATTCCTTGGAGATTTAGGTTCACTGGGGTGGTTCCTCATGCAAAAGACATAGCTCCGGTCAGATGGTTCATTTCCTCGCATTAGAGATTCAACTTATAGTTAATTCTCTAACCGGTGATGTACAGAGACTCCTTCAATTAGATTTCACTTTAATTCTCTCACTGATACAACTTGCAATGGTTCATGCCTCTCACGAGCACTTACCATTCAAGGTGATCTTTAACCTTGGATTCCCTTCACAAACTCGCAAGAGATAACTAATGGATGCCTCCTAAGAGTCCAAAAGCTTACCAAGTGTTGGTAATTCCGGAAAATCCTACCTTGAAGTCACCTACCAGAGGCTCGCAAGGGGTAAACTAGTGCATTTCCACGGTTGGAAATCACTTGCCTTACCAAGTGTTGGCCCAGGTGACTCTAAGATGTTTTAAGTTAACTAAAAACATTGAAATCACTAAAGGATTTCACTTCCTCTTCATTACTAGCTAAAACCACAGAGCTTTGCATTCTTGCACTTGGAACCTTCCCCGGCAACCTTAGCTCCAAGGAATTGGAGGTTTAGTTACTCATTCTCTGGGGAAAACTCCTCAGAGAATTCATAACTTAGAAATAAAATGAAAAATACGAAGTGAGAAGGTAAGGCAGTAGAAAGAAAAGACCTTTACTAGCTTACCAAACGTTTACAGAAAAAACTCCTCCTCGAGAACAGGCTCCCGAGAGGTATTTATATCAACAAAATATAAAACTAATTGTTACAAAGATATTTGGTCTTTTTACTAACTTAAAAACTAAGGAATCATGTAATTGGTGGTTTACAAGGAGTATTTTGGGATTTAGACAACAAAAAATCTAATGGAAAATATCTCCCAATGTCGGTAGCAAGCTTCGGGAGGCTTCAGGAGCCATTTCGCAGGAGAAAAGTGGTGCCTGCGAAATTTCGCAGACACCCAAGAGGGCTGCGAAATTATTTCGCAAGACCAAGCTATCTTCACCAGGCTGCAAAGTTGGCTTCCACCTTGAAGTTTCCAGCTCCCTTCTCGCGGCATGGTTCGTGCATCGTCAGAAGGAGAAACACCTTACTGTACAAAAGTGTTGCGAAATTCTCGCAACAAAAGGCTGATTCCGCAGCACTTCAGAGTGACTGGCTTGTAATGGCTGCAACTTCTTCGTTTCAACTCCAAATCGCGCACCGTTTGAAGCATTGGATTGTTGACTTCCTGAGCTTTGAAATGGTATATAACTTGCATCATTTGGACTTCAGAAAGTGCTCCAAAAGTGGCTGCTACGACTGTCATCAAGAATATGCTCCATGACTGATCCTCTTTGCTTTTTCTCCTTGCAATCCGGATTCACTCTTGGCAATTGAATTCTCAACTTTGCCCAAGATTCCTCATAGCTCTCCTCATTCTTGACTTGCTTTGGTGATCAAAATACTAACAAAAACACCAAAACTTACACAAAGTGATCAAAATTGCTTTAAAGGATCCTTAACATGTCAATTGAGTTAAAAGGCCTAAACTACTACTCAAAAGTGTTAAAAAGGATTAATTAAAGGCTATCAAATAGCACTTTTTGAGTAGTAATCAATGGCCATCATATTTTGAAATATTTATTGCATAAACATTATCACATCTATGGCCCATGAAGATGGTTTTATCATTTTGAATATCTTTGATGATGTAATGAGATGCTTCAAAAATCACTTTAAAACCTTTGTCACAAAGTTGACTTATGCTCAAAAGATTATGTTTTAAACCATCCACTAATAAAATACTTTCAATAAGAGAGAATGTGCCATTACCAATGTTACCTTGACCAATGATCCTTCCTTTTGAATTGTCTCCAAAGGTAACGTATCCTCCTTTTCGCTTTGTAAGGAAAACAAACTTGGATTCATCCCCGATCATGTGTCTTGAGCGTCCACTATCCAAGAACCACTTATCCTTCTTTGATCCCTACAAAATAAAGTTTAAGTTGATTTAGGTACCCATATCTTTTTGGGTCCTTGAGGGTTAGTGACCTTAGATTTCTCAACCCAAACTTTTTTAGCTTTAGCATTTGAATTCTTTTGAGAGCCATTTCTTAAAGGACATGTACTACTAATGTGCCCTCCTCTTCCACAAAAGTTGCAAGTGGTAGAAGGACTTGTACTTGCGGATTCTTTTACAAAGTAGTTTTTAAAATACTTTTGATTTTTTGAAGATTTGAATCCTAGCATTTGTTTGTCAAAGACACATTTTTGGCTAAGTAAGATCATTTCAAAATATTTTTGTCTACAATAGAAAATTGAAAGAGAGGAGGTCAACCATTCATTTTTCTTTTTTAAAATATCATTTTCACTTCTCAAAATCTCATTTCCTTTTTCAAGATGAGTTTTAGATATTTCAATAATTGAAAATTTTTCTTTTACTTCTTCAAGTTCTTGAATTTTCTTTTTAAGAAAATTATTTTTCAAACTAAGTTTTTCAAAATCCTCATATAATTCTTCAAAAACATCATGCATATCTTCATCACTAAAGTTAGAGTTTACCTCATCAAGATCATCTATTGCTATGAAGCACATGTTTGCCACTTCCTTCTCATTTTCTTCTTCGGAGGATTCTTCACTTTCACTCCAAGTGGTCATCATTGCCTTTTTCATTCTTCTCTTGGCTTCACTCTTGTAGAGAGGACAATCATATTTAATATGTCCCAACTTTTTGCACTTGAAGCATATCAAATCTCTTTTCTCTTCCCATTTCTCCTTATCACCATGGGATGAAGATTCCTTTTTAAAAGGATATCTTCTAGAGGTGAACATCATTTCTCTAAACATTTCATCTCTCATGTATTTGTTGAGCTTTCTTGTGATGAGGGCCAAATCATCATCTTCATCACTTGGTTTTTCTTCTTCAACATCTTCTTCTTCCTTGGTTATAGCTTTGAGGGCTATGCTCTTCTTCTTTTTGTCTTCACCCTCTTGTAGCTTCTTTGTCAAATTGATCTCATATGTCATTAAGTAGCTTAGTCAAATCTTTTGCTTTTTGAATTACGGTGCCCTTGGTATGCCACTTTGATGGGAGAGACCTCAATATCTTCATCACCTTCTCGGATTCCTTGTAGGTTTTTCCCAAAGCTTCAAGACCATTGACAATGTCGGTAAACCTAGTAATCATCTCAACAATAATATCATTTTCTTTCATTGAAAACAATTTATAATTATGAACAAGTAAATTAATTTTTTACTCTTTCACTTGATTAGTTTCTTCATGAGTTATTTCAAGCAACCTCCATATTTATTTAGCCGATTTGCACTGACGTATTCTATTGTATTCATTTCTATCCATAGCACATTGCAAAGTAAAAACGACTTTAGCATTTAATTGAAAGTTTCTTCTATCAAGCTCATTCCATTCTTGCTTGGGTTTTGGAACCAAAACTCCATCAACTAGTTTAGTGGGAAAAGTTGGGTCATCTTCAATGACATCTCATACATCTAAATCAGTAGATTGCAAATACCGAGTCATTCTAGTTTTCCAATAGGAATAGTTGGTTCCCGTAAAGAATGGAGCTCTATGTTTTGAAAAATTTTAGCTTGGGATGAGCTTGATGGAATAACCATTTCCTCTTAGACGATTAAGTCTTTAAAAAAAAACCAAGAGGTCTAGCTCTGATACCAATTGAGAAAACAAAGGTTATGCTTAGTTAAGAAAAACACCCAAAAAAAAGAGGAGGAGGAGGGGGGGAGGGGGTGAATTGGGTTTTTAAAATCTTTTCAATCACAACAAATTCAAACACAATATAAGCAAAATAAAGATATAGAGTTTAGAGAATTCAAACTCGGGTTTATAGTGGTTTGATATTTCCTTGCCTACGTCCACTCTCCTCAATCTCTTAACCGAGTGAGGGTTCCATTAACTTGAAGCTTCAACCAAGCTTCCAATCTTCTTACACTTGGATTCCGGCTCTAATAGGCTCTTACACAAAAGAAATCAAGGCTTTCCTTTTGTTTAAATCCTTTGGGTACTAATCTAGCCTTGTACTTATCTATTGTTCCATCAGACTTCATCTTTTTCTTGAAGATCCATTTGCAACCCAAATGTTTATTTCCTGGTGGTAAATCCACCAATTTCCATGTGTGGTTATGCATGATGGATTCAATTTCACTATTGATAGCCTCTTTCCAAAATGGGGCTTTTGGTATTGACATTGTTTCTTTGAATGTCTTGGGTTCATTATCTAACATCTAAGTTAGATAATCTAGGCCAAAAGACTTTGTCTTCTTGACTCTCTTACTACGTTTTGGTTCTTCCTCATTTTGATGATTACCATTTGCAGTATCATAAGTTCTCTTATTTGAACTTACTTCTTGTTTTTATTTACAAAGAAAAATATTCTCAAAAAATGACTCATTCCTAGACTCAATAATTGTATCTTCATGTAAATCATGAATGCCAAACTTATGTACAAAAAAATGATATGCACTTCTATTGTTTACATATCCAATAAATATGCAATCAATAGTTTTAGGCCCAATCTTAACTTGTTTAGGTTTTGGCACTCCTACTTTAGCCAAACATCCCCATATTTTCAAATATTTGTAAGAGGGTTTGTGACCATTCCATAACTCATATGAAGTTACATCCTTATTCTTGTGTGGAATCTTGTTAAGAATGTGGTTTGCAAAAAGAATTGCTTCTCCCTATAAGTTTTGGGGTAGACCCGAACTTATCAACATAGCATTCATCATTTCCTTTAATGTATGGTTCTTGCGCTTAGCAACACCATTCGATTGAGGTGAATAAGGAGCAGTAGTTTGGTGGATTATTCCATGTTCTGAACAAAATTCTCCAAAATGAGCCTCATACTCTCCACCTCTATCACTTCTTATTGCCTTAATCTTTTTGCTAAGTTGATTTTCAACCTCATTCTTGTAATGTTTAAACATATCAAAGACCTCATCTTTGCTTCTTAGCAAATACACATAACAATATTTTTTAAAATCATCTATAAAGGTAATAAAATACCTTTTCCCTCATCTTGTTTGTATCAACTTTAAGTCACAAATGTCACTATGAATTAAATCCAGAGGTTCTGTGTTCCTTTCAATTGAATGAAACGGTGGCTTAGCCATCTTGGCTTCCACACACACTTCACATTTATGTTTAAAATCAATGCTAAAAGAAGGCAACAAATTCATGTTCATCAACATTTTTAAAGTTTTATTGTTAACATGTCCTAACCTATCATGCCACAAAGTAAAAGACTCAATCAAGTAAACAGAAGTACTTGCTTTATTATTATTGAAATCACGCTTAATGGTCATTTCATTCATATTAAACAGGCCATTGGTCATATACCTTTTGCCTACATACATCTCATTTTTCATGAATACAAATTTGTTAGACTCGAAAACTAACTTGAACCCATTTTTTCTAAGCATAGAACCATAAACAAGATTCTTGCGAATATCAGACACATGTAGCACATTTGTGAGAACAAGTTCTTTTCTAGAAGTCATCTTTAGCACCACTTTTCCCATTCCCACAACCCTAGATGTGGCAGAATTTCCCATAATCAAATTTCTACCATTGATTGGTACATATGTAGAGAACATGTTTATTTCTCCACAAACATGACGGGTAGTACTTGTGTCAACCCACCATTCGTTTAGGTTATCTACCATGTTGGCTTCAAATAGTACCAATGCAAAAAACATGTTTGCCAACTCCTCTTCCTTAGTCACATGTGCTTTATTTTCCTTACTTTGTCATTTCAAACGACAATTCTTTGCCCTATGGCCTTACTTATTGCAAATGTAACACTTCCCAACAAACTTCTTATATTTGTTCTTCCCTTGACTTGGACCTTCACCAAAGTGCTTTATCTTTTTATTAGCCTTTGGTTCCACCAAGTTTGCCTTGGGCTCCATAGGATGTTTTCCCACTTTCTTCTCAGAGACACGATTATCTTCCTCAATTTTCAGTCTCACAATCAAGTCCTCAAGCCTCATTTCCTTGCGCTTGTGTTTTAGATAATTCTTGAAGTCCTTCCAAGATAGTGGTAACTTTTCAACAATCGCTACAACTTGAAAGGACTCACTTAATTCCATCTTCTCAGGACGTAATTCATGCAAAATTATTTGAAGCTCTTGGACTTTGCTTGTCAAGGTCTTGGAGTCAACCATTTTGTAATCTAGAAATCTGCCAACTATGAATTTTTTCATGCTAGCATCTTCAGTCTTGTATTTCTTCTCCAAAGACTCCCATAGCTCCTTGGTTGTCTTCACTTGACTATACACATTATACATCGTGTTAAGCCCATTTAGGATGTAATTTTAGCATAGAAATTTTGAATGTTTCCATGCTTCAACTACTGCCACAATTTGCTTGTCAGTCTCTCCCTCATTTAAGGTAGGTGCATCTTCATGCAACACTTTGGCCAAGTTAAGTGTTGTGAGATAAAACAACATCTTTTGTTGCCACCGCTTGAAGTCTAACCTAGTGAATTTCTCTGGTTTCTCACCATGAGTAGTAGTAGATATAACAACAGGGGTATAAATAATATTTGTAAAGGCCATATTATTAACTGTATTAAAAACACAAATATAAGCAAAGATTAAAAAGAAATTTGTCTTAAGATTCTTATTCTGGAGTTATCACAAATGTATGGTCAAATAATTATGTATAATAAATAAACGAGAAGGTAAGTAAATATTGAATCTTACAGACGGTTGATTGAGGCTAGAGTTTGACTCTATGTCCTTAAGATGAATTTGCCCCGCTTTGGTGCTTACATTTGTTGACAATTGTCTCCCAAGATACAATGATCACTTTCTTGTAATAGTGACACTCCAAATCACAAGAAACAACAAATTGCTTGATGACTTGAATTCTCTTGAATACCAAGCACTTGGAAGAAGGGAGAAGAAGTGGAGAGAATTGATGATGAAATGAATGAGAAATGCCATGGGGGCCCTATTTATAGGTTTTCTAGTAACTCTTAGAAGAGATATTTCTTAAATACTTGACATATCATTTGACACAAGTTGTGTCCATTAGTAAAAGTTGAGTCTAATTGAAACAGTATGTCTTAATTTTCATTCACCTATAAATATCCCAACAATATTTTCATCTATAATTAAATCATTCGACCATCTTAATGTTGGATGTCAAAAAATATTGGTAAATACACAAATAAAAAAAGAAAAAAGAAAAAAAGGCATGAACATATAATGATTATTAAAAATATTAAGATATTTTAAAATTTTAATTTATTTTACTTATATTATTATTATTTATTTATATTGTTAGCTAATGCGTTTATATGAAAATTTTAAATTTAAAAGATTAGGAGTCCCACATGGCAATGATATATTATGTGTTAAAATGATAATACCAAAGTGACAAATTTGGTATTGGGTTTCAAATATCAAAATAACATTATTACTATATTTTGAACATATTTGTGAGTGATTTTGAATGGGGTTAACATCTTTCAAATGTTTATAAGTATTTTTTTTTCTTTTTTAAACAAAAATAAGGTATTTGACAATTTTTTTAAAAATATTTTAAAAATTTAGAAAATCACTTAATTGATTCATGGACAATCATTTTATAGATGGTGCTTCTATTTTTTATTTTTTATTTTTTGTTATATAACACATTATAAAAAAACAATCAAAATAATTTTTCAATTTATAATTTTTTTTGTGAAAACTTTTATAATAAAAGTGTCACATTGTAGACCCCGTTTGGGGCTCACTTTCATGTAGCTTGTTTTGCCAAGTGTCGCAACCCCAGGAGATCACATGGCGTCTTTTAGTTGGCTGCTATGGAATCAGATAGTGCTTTTTGAGGAGCCATTAGAGTGGAGACACCTGTCTGAGAATATTCAGAGGGGTTATTTTCTGTTAAGAGGGGAGCGTCTTCTGCAGGGGTGGTGGTGCTTTTTCAGGCTGGTTGGGGAGATATTTTGAGGGGTTTTTACAGAGGAGAAGGGGACATGGGGTTAAGGGGGCATTCCTTGAGCTTGAGAGACGGGTGCTGGCTGGAGACATTTTTCTAGAGGTAGCTGAAAGGGAGAGAAACCAGAGAGGTTAGGTGGCGTTTTTGCTGGCAGCTAGAGAGGTAGAGGGGAAAAAAAAGTTAGAGGCAGACGAGAGAGAGATGCTAGAGAGGAGGTATATTCAGCATCTACAGGAGGTTTTCGGGAGCTTGGGAGGATTCTGGGAGTTTTGATAGAATTTCTGGAGCAAGAATAGATAGAAATCCATTACACTTTGCTGAAGAAAAGCATTTTCAGATTGGTTTGCTCCTGCTTTGGTTTCCTCATGAGATATTTTTGTAACCATGTTCTACCTTTTATTTGGTACTCATTTGATTTCATCCACCCCCATATAAGCTCATTGATTGATATATGAAATGAGGCTCATATGAGTTCATTTTTATTCCCATTATTTGCACTCTGTTCTTGTTGTCTACCCTGTTTATGATACCCGTACCTGGAGTGCATTTTTCTTCTCATCTCTGCCTATGAAAGTAAGGAATTACAGAGGATAGATTCTCAGTTGGGAGAGCTGCCTAGACTTCGTTAGTAAATGTGGGAGATGGCTGTTTCTAGAATCATTTTTGAGTTGGGCGCCAAATGATGACATAAACTGGGGATATTCAAGCTATAACCCAAGATGAGGATATCTGGATTCATCTTTGCTACTTCGTTGCCTTGAATCCTCATGGAAAGTCTTGTTGGTTTCTTTTAATGTCGGTGCGTCATTTGCGTTATCGCCTGTCGCTGCAGCCACTTGGCCTTTCTGTTTCAGGCATTGTACCATGAGAAGTTTATCAAAGGGAGAGGGTCTACTCATGGTGCAGATTTTATCCACTTCCTCCACTCTCTTCTCTGGGTGAAGACATTATCACCGAAATTGGTTGATATGCAAAAAGTAATGCAACAGGGACTGCTAACGTCCATACCTTGATATCATCCTGATCTTCCATACTCCCAGAGGTGTCACAGTGACTTGAACACCTTGCTAATACCGTCTCGGCTGCTCCATTCCAGTGGACACTCATTTTTGTCTGGATGAGATGTGGGGATCAGTGAAGCTTTTTCGGATCTGGGTTTTGTTCGCTTCTATAAATCTCCATTTGTGGAAATGGTTAAATGTGCCAACTGGGTTCTATGGTTGAGTATTTTGGGTTGGAAGTACAAAGATGGGTTGAGCTTGATTGGAACTGTTGTTTTCATATGGGCTGCTTCTGCAGGGATTACTTAGAGAATTTTCTCAGAGTATGAACAACCATTTGCACTTACTTACCTTGGGGTGTCACTTATGGTGGTATATCTACCTATAGCAATTCTTAAAGACTGGATCTGTAGCAGGCTGGGCATAAATTCATTTAAGAACCTTTGCAATGGCAGCTCCATTGCCAAGTCTTCAACTGGTTTAGATACATGTGGATAGTGACTTGAATGCTCAAGGCCAGCAGCCTCACTGATTGAGGACCCGTTTCGAACCAAATTTGAACCTAGAGCCATGCAAGTATGATTTAAAAACAGGTTATTGATTCACTCTTTCTGATTACTTCAACGACAGAAGGTAACCATGATGCCTTTTGGAGCTTCTTGGATTTCATGAAGAAAGCTCGGAGTATGTTTAGTTTGGGGGGGGGGGTTTGTTTCCCTTTGGCTGGTTCATCCTTGCATAATAGCATTGAAACCTTGAGATTATATGCTGGAAGTGGCTATATATTGAATGAGCAGCAGGAGTTATCGCCACATCATGTTAACGGGAATAGCTTCACTGAGAAGATGGGATATTCTGCTTCACCCTATGTGGAAGATCCTTCTTCGGCAATTTTTCGACATTTGCCAATTAAGCCCTGGGATAAGCAAATTGCGCCCTGTGATATCAACTTGTGGTGTTTGGCATACTGCTGCAGTTGTAGAAATCATGGTTGGGAATCCTAGTTCTAGCAACTGCTCATCAGGAAAGGCGTTTACATGGAGAGATGGTGATAAAGGTCGACTTGGCCATGGTGACAAGGAGGCAAAACCTGTGCCTACCTGTGTGGCTGCTCTTATTGATCCCAACTTTTGTCAAGTTGCTTGTGAGCATAGTCTGACAGTTGCTCTTACTACCTCAGGCCATGTTTACACAATAGGAAGACCCATGCATCACAAGGGAGAGTCCTGTAATACAGTGCAACCAGTCCTTAATACTATGAGCAGGCACCCATTTTCTATGTCCAGATGCCAATCCAATGGTGCTGAACCCAAAGCCTTCTGCCAATCCATTCCTTGCCCACATCTGATGCCCATTCACCAATCTTCATACATACACAACCACATTTCATGCCCATTTATCTCTCTAAGTCTTCACTCTTCACTACTCATTAAACCCATTACTCATCTTTTAGCCATCATCACCATTGTCATGCTCGTCATCACGCCCCGCATCTCCACCTCTCATTCAGCTGACAAACTCATTCCATCACATCACCACTTTCCAACACCCACCAAGTCATATCTCTCACTATCCTGAATTCCCATGCAAACCTGTCACCACACCCATATCTCACACTCTATGTACACCTCCACCTCTCTAACCACACCAGGGACTGTTTAGGCTTTCAGAAAAGCCTTTTGTTCATTCTAAGGCTGTTCTAGTTTCTTCAGCGACCCCTGGCTCAACCAATTTCTATGATCTGCACTTCCAGTAGTAAAAAATGGTATGTTGCAATAGGAAGTGGTTCACCATTATGAAAAATCACCGATGAGCGAGTAATGCTTTTGAGTT
Source organism: Vitis vinifera (assembly GCF_030704535.1). Classification (NCBI taxonomy): domain Eukaryota; kingdom Viridiplantae; phylum Streptophyta; class Magnoliopsida; order Vitales; family Vitaceae; genus Vitis; species Vitis vinifera. The sequence goes on along the minus strand of NC_081808.1, from coordinate 19,213,700 downwards.
TTGGGCAGAGGTTCACTACAAGTCAATATATTTTAAAGGAGATGTGCCTGAATTTGAGACTAAGAAGAAGAAGAGATCTTAGAAATTTGTGCTTGTTTACTATTGATTCTTCTACTACTACTGATCTTGATGATGCTCTATCAGTTGAAAAGTTATCTGGTAACAATTTCAAAGTGGTGGCTGTGGGTCACAATGTCGGTTTATTTAATCTGGGAAATACTTGCTACATGAACCCTACAGTACAGTGCTTGTATTTAGTTCCGGAATTGAAATTGACTTTAATCAGCGAGTTTAATAAGAATATCAAGCCTGTAGGGCCCATGCGGTTCTAAATGGTATTGCGTGAAGAAAACATCCTCAACTTGGTCAGCTGTATAATGGTAGTTTCATGCCTCGGTATGCTGAGGAATGTTAGATACAACTGTTATACACTCTTTCTCAACCGTCTAGGCCATCTGATTCCAATGAAAATCCCGATATGATGAAGACCGGTCCACCAAGCCAAGGAAGAAAGACGATTCTGCTCTGTCATTTGACCTTAATCAGGCAGCTGGCACTGAAGATGATAGGGCAGATGGATCTCGCAATTCAGGTGACTTCCCCATTGACCACGAAGACGAGCAGGGTCCTGAAAACAGGTGTTTGCCTGCAACTTCAGCATCGAGGGAGTTGCTCAATTCAGTAGACTATGTCATTACCTTCAAGCCTGTGGACTTTAACCCAATTCGGCACCAAGTCAGAAGCTGCATTGCCAAAAAAAATTTCTTCCTTCATAGGTGACAAGCTTTCAATCCAAATAGAAGATGAAGCTCTAGAAAATATGTTTAGCTGCTTTACAATTGGGTAGTGTAGTTCTCATGGGCTTTTAGGGCGCGATGGGCTGACTGAGAGTCACTTAATGGATATTCCTCATGGTTCTGAATATATGCTGACATATGAGGATCAAAATGAAGATACATCCAGATTAAGGCTATTGGTGCTTGGAGCAATGAAGAATTAAGATTTGTCACTGGCAATGATGGAGTTACTCATTTTCAACACTGTTTAAAGCTTTGAAGTGCATACCATGGCATTCCTGGAAGCTGTAGAACAAGAGAATAATTATGGAGAACCCTTAGTAACATCATACCACTCCAAGTCTATGGGAACTGTTGATTATATATGGCATATTGAGGAACTTGTTCTTGTGAGAGTTCTTGAAACCTTAACTGTTGATGTTTTAAGGAAAACAGGAGGGCTCGCAAGTGAGAAATGGGGCAGCAACCATCCTACTCTCGTGTGTGCATTGGCCTTTGCGGATGATGGTAGTAGTTCTTGGCCTGGTTCAAGTCCTCTGATTGTTGATACCTCGCGCTCTTGGTGTTCCACGTGGTTGCCAAATGGATGGATGCGTGAGCTCAACCAAAATAGGTTCTTGATTCAGTCGTTATACCTGCAAAAAGGGCATCCGGACAGGGTGTCCGGATGCACCCTCCGATGGTATTGTTAGTCATGGTCTGGGAGAGAGATTAATCAGTTGACCTTTTACTAGGTATCGCAAGCTTACCTTCTCTTTGTGTGAAGGTTGATATATATAGTTCCAGGAGCACTGTTCCTCTCATTAATGGTGGGGAGATATTTTATGTTGTCATGATGACATTAGGTGGCAGCATGACCACCATCACCTTACGGGCGGCTGACAGAGATCGTGGGAAGTGATCATGTGGAATGATCGTAGGAAGTGACTTGTTGTCACTTCATCCTGTCCTCTCACCCTGCAGGTGGCGGAACGTGGGCCATGACAGGCTGTTGTGGTAACGTGTGAGACTTGCTTACTTTAGTCAATAATCCGGACCATTGTATCCGGATGGCATATGTTGATCATCCGGATGTATTGTGTAAGCCGTCCGGATGATACGTTTATAAATGTCGTTTGATCTCCCTTGAGGTAGTCCGGAAAAGTGTGTCATGTGTGCTTTATAGGAAGATCCGGATGAGGGTGACTCGGATGACGGTTAGTGTCATGTGTCACCGTAAGATGCATGCCACGTGTCACTGGAAGATGCGTGCCACGTGTTCTAGGAGGGAGGGGTCCCTACATTGATTGGTATTTATTGGAAGCTAGTGTACAAAATGCCATTTTATGCGGTTTCTTGGAGTTGGGCTGTTGCTCTCAAGTTCCCATTGTAGGATATATGGCGCAACCTTAGCATCTCTTTGAATGAACAGTTTAATGCATGGGACTACCAGGATGGGTGCAGGTTCAGGGTTTATGACAGAGGCACGGATTCATTGATACATACGTCTTTGCCAAACCCATTTTCAACACTTATATTTTGTTGGATATTCTCTGCTTCTCAAGAAAGATAAGGCCATTGAGGTACAGTTCGAATGAGTTGATGATTGTCAATGGGTCAGCATTTGGCTCCCCTTTTAATGAAAAGTTGCTTCAAAGTGACCTGAATTGGAACCTGGATCTGCCATTTGAATTGGACTCACTGCGTTGAGGAAGGAAGTGTCTGAAATAGTACTTTTCTAGAATGGCCTAGAAGAAAATACTCCTGCATGACCACCTCTAGTATGACTACCTTTGGGTCGTGTGTCCCCCTCCTTTTTTATCCTTGTTTGGTTTTTATAAATAATTTCTCACACTCCAATACTCAAATCTTTTTTCAAATTCTAGCTTTTAAATAGTTTTCCAAATTCTAAACCCTTCAAATAATTTTAACTTTTCAAATTTTCATCCCTAGCATTTTTCTTAAGTTCCAAAATATTTTTTTTCAATAAAATTTTTAAAAGGTTTTGAAATAAGCAAGAATCAAATTTTGTAATTCCTAGTGATGGAATCTACATATTTGGTTCACCCAAAAATAAATTGGGCTATGGTGGGGGCCCAACATCAAATGAATTTCCTTTAAAATAAAAATGGAATTGAATGAAACATTATGCATGATTTGGTGCTTCTTTATCTGATTTGGTGATACGAGTGACTTATTTTATGGTCATTACCATGCACTAACCCCATTTTGTGATAGCGCGTTACTGTTTACGGATCAGGTATGCATCTTTTTTCACTTTGACTATCATCCATATATGCTTTGGCTTTCAGTGTGTGATCATGTCGGTATTCACTGATTTTCTTGTTGATTGTCACATCAGCTTCTTTTTATTAGTAGAGACCCAACTTTAGGGACTTTAAGGGGTGCTACGGTCTTTACCGTACCCTTCCTGATAAGTAACCTGACCCTCGAACCCAATTCGGTTTTTTACAGACCGTCTTTTTCAAAATAAGGAGTCACACTTAGGATTTTTCTTTCTTATTTTGTTTACCCTTTAAAAATAAAACAAAAATAAATGACGACTCTAAGTCATTTTCTTAATTAATAAATCATTTTTAAAATAAAAATCGAGTTCGTCATCGAGTGAGAAATATATGAGCCGAAATGCAGGGTCCACACACATATAAAAAGAATTTAATCATGACTTCCAAATATGCTCTTATATTGCATATTGGACTAATATATCAAAATTTTATAATTATACTTATGTTTTAATAATTGCTTCACAGAGTGATTATTAATTCTAAAAAGGAATTTTAATATATGATAATGATTTTGAGAGGATTATGATCGTTTTTTAACTTTTAAAAATGCTTCCATAAAAACGAGGCATTTATAAAGTTTTTGAAAATTCCTTTTAAAACATGGGGGATCACGATTTCTAGAAAATCACTTAATAAACAATTCTTCTAAAAAAAAGTCACATTTAAAAATATTATAAATTAAAATTTGATATTTGAAAATAATTTTAAGAGAATTGTAATTATTTTCTAATATTTAAAAATGCTTTCATAAAAATGAGATATTTACCAAGTTTTCGAAAATTAATTTTAAAATTTAGTGAATTACGATTCCTAGAAAGCCACTTAATTAAGTGTTCTTTTAAAAAAATCATATTTAAAATATATTATAAATTAAAATTTAATATTTGATAATGATTTTGAGAGAATTGTGACCATTTTCCAATACTTAAAAATGTTTTGTATTTGCCAAGTTTTTGAAAATTACTTTTAAAACACAATGAATCTCAATTCCTAGAAAATCACTTAATAAATGATTTTTTTTTTTAAAAAAAGATATTATAAATAAAAAATATTTTTAGTAAAAAATATTCTTAAATGGAATATTAAAAAGATGTCTTGACGTTGAAGGATTGCAATTATTCTAACACCACTACATTTGATTCGCAATGGAGTAAAAAAAATGGAATAAAGCATAAAAAAATGAAAAATAATGGCAGACTTAAAAAAAAAAAGAAAAAAAAAAGCCTAAATTGCAATGAAGCTAATAATATTTTTCTAGAGAGAAATTGAACTGAGGGCAAATTTGAAGCGGGTAAAGAATTTGACATCTTAATTATTCTTATCTTGCACATTTCTCGAAGGCATAATAACCATTTGCCAGAAGAAATGCAAAAAGAATCATCGGTAAATTTGGGAATTAAAATGCGTTAAGAATCCGATAAACTCGTGGACTTATCGAGTACTATAAATATCAAACTTAACAGGCTTAGTGCTCTGCTCATTTCTCTGTTCGAAATCATCATCAAAATCAGGGTCAGGAGATAGAAGAAGGCGGCATGGCGGACATTCTCGCTGCTTTGAGGTCTCTGATGGCTTCTCACTCTCCGCCCTTGGATGCCTTGGCGGTCCCTTCTGAAGATTACCATCAGGTCAACTCTCTTGTCTTTTCGGATATGATTAATCTCTGCTTTCGAATTGGACGATCGTTTTTTCGAAACCCTAGATTCATTTTACATTCCAGTAAAATTTTTATTCTCTTGATCGCATTTTTTGTTCATTTTCACAAGGCATTTCTTTCTTTATTTTATTTTATTTTATTTTTTTTAAATGTTTCGAGTTTGTGTCAGTTTGGTGATTGTTAAGTTTTCTGTGTTTTATGTTGGATTATGGTTGCAGAGCGAGTACGTATCTGCAAGGGACAAAAGGCGCGCATTCGTTTCGGGATTCACCGGAAGTGCTGGTCGGTTCAAATTTCAAATCTGAAATCATTATCATACTGAGTTGCTTTATTCTATTTTAAATATAAATTTTGTAAAAGGCAACTTGGATTAGTAAGCGGCCAGTTATCATGTCTCTTCGAGTTTGTATTTGATAAATGGAGCAATTCAATATCCTTACTACTGATCTTTGTCTAAGATTGATCCCCACAACCATAGGTTTGGTTTGTAAAATTTTTGGTTTCAGCTCATATCTTTTGGGTTCTAACTACACATTAATCCTCAGTTTTCCTTAGCATCTTATATTTTCAAATTAGAAAGTATTGGGGGCTTGAGATAGAAATTGTACCAACAAAGTGACTTGTTTTGTGTATTGTCTAACTTTTGTTATTTTTCAACTACTTCATTCTGCCTCTTGTGGGCTACCACAACCGAAATGAATTTTTGGGTGCATGGGGATTTTAATGGTTGAAGATCTTTTCTTCTGTTTCTGGACTTCATATCTTTTAATTCTATTTTTTGTTCTGTCATTTGGCCCTAGGCAATGCCTATCTTGCATGTACAGATCACCCTTCTATTATAAAATTGTAGTTTATGAGGAAAATTTAAAAGGTTTTGTGGGTCTAATTGATGACCTGATTTCATAATATTCCATTATTGTAGTGCTGATTACAGGAATATGGCCCTTTGGGATTGTAATTGAGGGCAATTTCAATTCTAGTTTCATTATTTGGTTGTTTTATGTATTTTTAGATTTGGTTTTCAATTTCATTCATATCTAAATACACAGTTCCACAAAATTAACAAGAATTTTGTTAAAATTGGAATACCAAATTGGGTTCATTTTAATGCAACCAACAAAATCTTAGAAAAATTCTTACTCCTTTGTTAATAAGTGCGTATGCAAATGTATACTACACCTCAGCATCAGGTGATGCAAAGCCAAAGGCATCTTGTCTTAGTCAAGGAAGTACACATTGCAATACTATGCTTAGAAGAGCCTAGTCTTGACAGAATAGGGTTTTTCTGGAAGCAAGGATGGTGTCAATTGTTACCTCAGTACTTATTTATATGTTTTGGGTGCAAGCATGCAATTCAGCAGGCTTCCTAATTTCTGGAGCTGGTTTGATTTAAATGCTCGTGTGGGATGCACCAAGGGAGGGATCCATAAAAACTTGGCTGGAATTCTAACACCATACAGATTGGCACCTTCATTGTTGATCATGCAGATTTGCTGATTCCTGTGTTGACATGGAACTGAGATGTATCTCACTGAATCACAAGCATTGATCAACTTCAATTTTTTATCCATAATTTACTTTTAAATTTCTGAACCTGATCACCTTAGTTGGATTAAATTACGATTAACTTAGCCTGGTGTTTTTCTTATTATTCATATTTATCTGTTTTTGGAATTTCATTCAGGCTTGGCACTTATTACCATGAATGAAGCACGGTTATGGACCGATGGACGATACTTCTTGCAGGCATCACAGGAGCTAAGCGACCAGTGGAAACTCATGCGCCTTGGAGAAGACCCTGGTGTAGATATCTGGATGGCAGATGTGAGTCACCTTTTGTTAAAGTTCCTTTAAGATTATTTTCTAAAGCTAAGGGCTGTGTAGCGTAATATACTGAAAGAGGTCTCCTCAGTTTGAAGAATCATGTTGGGCCCCAAAATCCTGGTCACATGTCTGTCACTCCTAGGATGTGTCTAAAAATTATTTTCAGTTGGGGGTCAAACACTCAATGGTCGCAGAACATGGCCTATTTTGCTGTACTGGAGAGAATAGTGTAGTTTAAGAAAAAGAACTATAGTAAGAGGAGTAAGACGAGTCATATACGGGAAGTATATAGGATACATCAAAAGTGTATGTGAGGAGAAATGATATAGAGAGGAAAAGAAACATGCAATATTCTATTGAGTTTCTCATATGGGTTGAAACCCAAGAAGCCTATTGCCCCCGTGCTTAATGACATGTAACGCCATGTGGGGGTTCTAGATACTATTTTTGGGTTCCGTATTATCATTTGTAATAAGTTTCTTCCAGTTACTCACATCCATTTTTTCTCTTAGAAACTTAGTTGACATCCTTAATTTTTCTCTTAGAGATAATCATGCTGTTTAGATTTCACCAACTTTATTGGTATGAACTTTTTATTTTTTGTTTTCTTTGGTTTATTTTGGTGATAGTTCATTGCTGTAGGATTTTTTAGATTTTATAGAAGATTTACTTCTGTTGTGTAATGAGATGAGAGATTAAAAAGAAAAAAGAAAAAAGAAAAAAGAAAAAAGAAAAGAGTGAAAAAAAAATATAGATCCTTGGCAATCACACCTTAGGAGATTGGATAGCCACTAAATTTTGACTAATTTTATTCATTAAAGTTGGAAGACTACACAATTTTATATGTAATTTTATTTATTAAAATCGAAAGACTACATAAATTTATATAGATGTATTTTTTATAGGCCACAAGAGATATATATTGAAGGCGCTTGAATAAAGACAAAACAAAGTACACATGTTATATACAAAGGTCGCCAAGACTGGAAAATAAAAGAGGAGAGAGATAAAACAAAACCATTCCCTCTCCTATCTATGAGCTAAGCTAATCTACACATCCTATCATGGTCAAAGAGTGATCATTAATATATCATTTGGCTTGATCCACAAAAGTATTCATAAAAGAGCGTTTAGTTGGTTGTTCAAATTGCTCCAAATTTTTGAAAGCCCTTTTCTTTCTCTCCTTCCATAGAGTCCAATAGACACAAAGGAGCGACTTTCTTATTTTAAAAGATCCATGCTAACTCAACTGAGTTCTTGTTACTGTTGAGTGCATCACTCATACTACCTCAAACAGAGAGAACAATAGCTGCCATAAAATACTTGCTGTAGGTTAATGAAGGAGCAAATGATAGGCTCATTCATCCCCTACCTTGGACATGTTTAACCGACATTATCCTTCCCCTCCTTTTAAGTATGATCAATTGTCAAAATTCTTCCCCTATCTTGAACATATCTTGGACACATCTAACTGGCCACTAGGAGACTTAGAGGGGCCATATAGGATTACTAAGGCTAAAGAGCCCACCCTCCATTAGGCCTGACATCCATCAAATTTCTGTTTTCGACAGAGAAAGCTGGCTCCTCCATTGCATGTGCAGAGAGCCTTGACTATGGAAATGACACTTGTTTTCCTCTTTTTACACGCTTCTTTTCTTTAGGCACCACTTCCCCAACAACGTGTGCAATCCCCTCACAATCATCCGTGACCTTCATATCTCTGCACCTCTCCGTAGAGACCACTGTTGTTAACCATGCGGGACCTCCCACCATAATTGAATGGCAAAGATAGAGGCCCCAACCATAGTGTGCAACATACTAGGTGCCTTCCTCTCATTGGGCTTGACAAGGATCCTGATCCATTGTAGATGGCGCATCTCAGCTCCTCATCCATTGCCACGAATCCTTTGAAAGCATCAGGTAGCCTTTTGAATAACTCTCTTCCCCTCAAATATAGAGGCAACCCTATCACTCACCCATATTTTTGTAGCACAAACCCCTTCCCTTAATTTTTTGTACCAAGAATTTGGGTAAATTCCATATAAGAACCTTGGGTAAATTCCATTTTTGATCCTTGCAATAGGATTACTTGATTTGAGGGATCCTTTTTTGATGGGTAACTTAATTTAAGAGATTTTTTCAACCCTTTTTTTGTATGTAAATTGTAAAAAAAAATGTAATGAAATATACAAGAGATTATTTTTCATCACACATAACACACACACCCACACACACACACACACACACACATATAATTTTTTTTTTGATAGGCAAATAAGAGGATGTATTAGAAAAGCCTAGAAAGGCAAAAAGAGTACACATGAAGTATACAAGCAACGCCCTAGGAGCTAGGCCAAAAAGAAAAACCTTTTTTCTATCTAGACAAAAACCATTCTATAAAGTCAAACAAGGACAAAGAATGAGTCTCTAAATATACCCTACCCCAATTCACAAAAGTGTACAAAAAAGAGAGTTTTAGAGCTTGGTCGGTACGTTCATTGTCATTGAACACTCTTTCATTTCTCTCCCTCCATAATGTCCACATTAAACAAAGGGGAGCAGCCCTCCAAGCTTTTTCCTTTCCCTTACTCACAGAAGCACCATGCCAAGCTATCAAATTCCTTTTGATTGAGGAGTGTAGGACCTACTACACATCAAAAAGGGAGAAAAGGAAGCTCCATAACATTGTAACCTTCTTGCAGAAAATGAGCAAGTGGTCACTAGTTTCCTCTTCCATTTTACACAAGTAACATCTATTTGGTAGAATCCAGCCCCTTCTTTTAAGCTGATCAGTGGTCAAAATTCTGTTCCAAGACGCTTCCCAAGCAAAAAAACTAACTCTCATGGGTGCCCAAGATCTCCAAATGATGCTCCAAGGAAAAGGTTCACTAGAGGTAGATGTGAGGGATCGGTAGAGAGATCTAACAGAGAAGGAGCCATTCTTACTAATCTTCCAGCTTAAAGCATCCTCCACATCACTATGCAAAACCAGAGGGTGTATTTTTTGGAGCAAGCCCTCCACCTCTTCCATTTCCCAATCCTTAAAGCTTCTTGAGAACAAAGGATTCCAGCTTCCCACCTCTCTTTCGTCCTCCCAAGCATCACATACCCATTGATCCTTATTGACCGCCGATCTAAATAAGTTGGGGAAGGCATCCTTCAAAGCTTGGTTCTCACACCACAAATCCTTCCAAAATTTGACCTTCCTCCCATTCCCCACTATAAAGCGGGATCTTGAGCGAATGATTTCCCAATCTTTTCTGATGGCTTTCCACAATCCCACACCATAGGCCCCTCACTTCTTTTGAACACCAACCTCCCTCTTCCTCCCCATATTTGTCTATAATTACTTGTTTCCACAAAGAATTCCTTTTTATAGCAAATTTCCAGTTCCATTTCCCAAGCAGGGCTTTGTTTAGGGCCACAAGACTGCGAATACCCAAGCCTCCTTGTCTCATATCAGTACAAACCGCACTCCAATTCACCAAGTGCGACTTCTTCTCTAAAGCGCCACCGCCCCACAAGAAGTCTCTTTGGATCTTTTCAAGTCTTGCACACACCTTCCGCGGAATAACAAGGAGAGACATTAGGTAAATAGGGAGGCTTGAAAGGGTGCACACACACACATATAATTGTTTTCCCTTAGCATTATTTGGCCATTTAGGCACCTTTGTATATATTGTTTATACCTTTGTTCGGCTTTTGTTAGGTGCTTTAATATATTCTATCTTTGCTTATCAAAAAAAAAATAAAAAATGAGGACAAAAAAACCATCAACATATGGGAAACATTGTCCTTGGAATACATTTGGTTTATGAGTATCTTGACTTGGGAATAGGCATCTTATATTCAAGTATAAGATTACCATGTTTGTGCATATTACGTAGAAAGTATTAGTTTCCTTAGATATGAGCAAGGATGAAAAGATCAATCTTTTTAGTGATTGAAATTTTATGAAACTGAGCATCCTGATATGGCAACTAGGGTGCTAGTAAAATCTGCAAAAAATCACTGAAATAGTGTTGAAAAATTGACACTATGGAAATATTGGGGAAAGGCAACCAAAATATTAGCAAAGTATATATATTTAAAAGTCGAGGCTTCTTGTAGCCTGATTTCAGAAAAATATCTTAGAATTAGATGGAAATGTGATTTGGAAAGAATACTGTCATTTTAAATTAAATAATATATTTATTTATTTTAGATAAATAAAATGGTTTGAAAAGCTCATCATTTTCACAAGAAAAGATATTACAAATGCTTGTTAAAGAATTGTGATAAAAATATTAAACAAAAATTTAGCATGTATGGGTTTAAAATTGTTTCTATCTTAATTCAATTATCAACACTTATACGAATTTAGAGGGTATCATTAAAAAATGTGATAAAAAAATTTGAATCTAATTCTCATTTTCATTGAAATGTTCATTTATAATATAAAAATAATACCGTATTCGCTTTTCAATTATCTCAAATTTTAGTTCAATTATGTGATAAAAAATCATCCTAATTATGTATCATTTTAGATTTTCTAAATTTGCATTTTAGTGAATTAATATAATGTGCTTAGCAAATACAAATTGTATAATTACTAGAAAAATAATCTTAAAATGAAATATTTACAATCAACTATTTAAAAATAAAATAGAAAAGATAAAATTTTATTGTTCTTTGCTTTTGCCAATATGATATTGACTAATTGTAAGAAGTTTTTCTTGTATATATTAACAATTATGAAAATATGTACAACATGTATATATTATTATTCATGAAAATGTTTTTAGATCCATGTTAGTATTCAATATTCATGTTTTACCATCAACACATTATATTATTTACAAAATAACACTAATTTTATCATACATATTTAATATAAAAACTAGTTTAGTTTGTATTTGGCTTTACCCAAACTTTCTAGTTTACCCCAACATTCCCCACCTGTATGACTGTTGCTGAGCAGTCTTTGGATCATAATATATGTATGGGCTAGGAATTCTTGAATTTGCTTGCCTGTATTATTTGTTGTTTTATCATTTCTCAAAGTTTCAACCAAAATTTTCATGTTTTTTCTGTTAATCTCCATGGTCTCTTTCATTTTTACTTATATTTTAAAATTGAACCATTGATATTTTGTGGATATTGATATTTTCATCCTTGGATATGAGATTCTCTCAAATTTAGGGAAATATTGTACCTATGGAGGATTATTGTTTTCTTTTTATTCCCATCTTCAGGCAACAATGATAAAAGGAAGGAGGACAATCTTTTGTTTGTTTTTATTTATTTATTTATAACTAGATTTAATCATTCTAATGTTTCTTTGGGTTTACTATGTAAACTTATATCAATTCCTAAGTTGTTCTCAAAATAACCAAATTTTATAATAGAAATAAAATTTGACTGGAGTTTCAAATTCCCAACTTTTGCCAAGCCTTATAATGGAAATCTTTACATTCCTGGAATTTATTTTTAGAGATATGATTTCAGTATTGAAGTTTGATGCTTGTAAACTCAATGCAACCTCAGAGAACAAGAAACTACCCAATTATGTCACCAGCAGATTTTTAACTTCTCTTAGTCCTTGACATAGAAAAATTCATTCTTATATCCGGCGATGATCTGCTAAAATTCTAAGGATTTATATTTTTACCTCTGTTGAAATAAGGTTTGGAATAATGCATTCCTATAGACAACCATACTAGTTCAGGCTGAAATCACTTATTTCCAAAAGTTACTTATCAATAATGCCTTTTGATGGTTTAGCTTAGTTGAAAGATAGCTATGATTGTTGGACTACTTGTCATTTTTTAGTTCTTTGAATTTTTATCAAATTTTAGTTTTGTTTGTTATAATGTAATAGAAAACCATATTAAAGTGGAAACTTTTTATGTGCTTTTGTTAGAATCTGCCAAACAATGCAGCTGTTGGTATTGATCCTTGGTGCATATCAGTGGATACTGCACAAAGATGGGAGCGTGCTTTTACCAAAAAACGGCAAAAGCTGGTCCAAACATCCACAAACTTGGTAGATGAAGTTTGGAAAAATCGGCCACCAGCTGAAACTAATCCTGTCATTATACAGCCAGTAGAATTTGCTGGTCGTTCTGTAGCTGATAAGTTGGAGGATTTGAGAGAAAGGCTCATGCAGGAGAAAGCTCAGGGTATAATTATCACAGCGCTTGATGAGGTAAGTTCATCTTGTTCTTGCTTAATATTTGCAATTCTGTTGTTTCGAGATTGAGAATCTATTGATTCTCAGGGACCTTCCAGTTTAAATTTCCTCATTTTCTCATGCAAAATTAAGTGTAATAACTGTTACGCAGGTTGCTTGGTTATATAATGTTCGTGGGACTGATGTGTCTTACTGTCCAGTTGTTCATGCATTTGCTATAGTGACATCCAAATCAGCTTTCTTTTATGTTGACAAGAAGAAGGTCTCTTCTGAGGTTAGTTGTTGTTGTTGTTATTGTTTTTTTTTGGGTATATCTCCATCTCTGATTTGCTAACCATGAAAAGTAGTAAGGCAATGGGACTCCAGGGATATGGTATTTGGTGACTCTGATTGGTGCGCAGAAAATCAGGCAATATAATAACAGATATTATGAGAACCAGATATGTATTAATTCCAAGCTGTCAGCGACAAATGAGTACTGAAGTTAAAAGATAGTCATTAAAAGATCAACCATATCAAGTAAAAAGTAACAAATAAAAAATAATTCACTTCATTTGCTAGCCTATCTATCTTTAATTTATTTATTGATGTGAAATGGGAAAATATTGTTGAGGTTAAACGAGGAATGTCTGGGGGAAACAATGCTTCTTGTGGACTATGGTATAATTTACACACACATGTCTATTGCTTCATTGCGACATGATTGACTTGGTTTAGACTGTATTAATTTTTTTAATATCCTTTTTTTTCTATAGGTAAAAGCAATTGTATTTAAAGTGCCTAAAGAAGGGCACATAAAAGTACACATGATGTATACAAGGCACCTAAGGCCAAAAAAGAAAGAGGATATACAAAAAACAACACACTCACATCACTTGCAACCCAACCAATCAATAAAATCAAATTAAGGCAACAAACTAAAACCTAAGAGCACCCTGACCCAATCTAAGAACATGTACATAACCATAAAATATTTTGGTTTGTTAATTTGGAATCATCAAAGCTCTCCAATTTCTTTCCTTTCATGAGGTCCAAGATAAGCACAAAGGAGTTGTTGTCCACACCGTCTTCCTTTTCTTCCCTATAAAAGAGCTAAGAAGGGCATCCCTGGCTGAAGGTGGCGCCGCTCACTAAGTTGAAAGAAAGGTTCTGATTCTTATTTGAGCCTTAAGTTGAAATTTCTTTAGGCTATTTACTGAATGAAAAGGACAATAAATTGGTTTAATGTGGAAGAAATAATCTAGTCTTTGAGGCTTGGCTTAAGTGGTGTGGGGTTAAGGTGGAGATGTGGGAGGTTCCATGTTCAAGTATGGCAAAAACAAAAATCCAAGAAGAAGGTTACCTATCAAAAGAAAAATGTGAAGGACATAATCTTAGTAGCAAGTACATGTAATTGAAATGTTTTAAAAGGCTAAAGTCTGTCTTGAGGCGTTTTGTCCAAATGAAGTGAGACATAAGCCGGTGGAACTAGACTTGAGCCTCAACTTAAACAAGTAAATAAACTAATAAATAAATAAAAATTCTAAAAAAAAAAAATCATAAAAATACTAATAAAATTACATGAAAATTAAATGATAAGAAAACCCATAAAATTCGTAATAACAAAATTAATGGTTTATCATTATCAATAGTTTCTAAATTTAGGTCCTTTTTCTCTCCAAAAATTCAACTCTCTCATGCTTCATCAAATAATCTTTAGCACTATTATAACCATCACTTATTAGATTCTTTAAGGAATTATAATCATATCTGATTGTTGTAATCAGTGTTAATGTCTGTCCACTCTTCTTCTTTATCCATATGCTGCAGTGATAATTTTTTACTTATCTATTAAATATGGTAATGATTATGTATGAGTTCAGTCACTAGAGCAGCCAATAATTCCCCTATTTCTTTTTCTCATCACCCTTTTTCTGCTCCATTTGAAGAGTTAATTAGAAGTGAACTAATCTGTTATTTGTAAAAAGTTTAAAATGATTTTGGACCTCAAACAAAATGTATCCAATGCTATATATCTGTATCTTACACAATCTCACACCCGCACCATGTCATATCGTGTCGACAGGTATTAGTGTCCATGTATCTCAGCTTCAAGCAAGGATCAGATCTAAAAAGTTTTGGACCCCTTGGGTAGCTAAGATGGGGACTATATCTATTTTTGGAGATAGAAAAGGTGAAAAGGACACTTAACATGGTTGGTAATAACTTTTTATAAAATTTCCTGAAAATGATCTATATGATGAAAATATATATATATATATTTTCAGGTTTTAAAACCTGTGAGTATTTTAACTATTGAAGATGATGCAAAAATGTTTAAAAAAAAGGTTCGATATTGTTGTGTTTGACAAGGAAAGCATTTTTTAAGAACATTTTCATTTTGCTACCCCATAGGCCTTCAGATCCTCATCTGGTTCAATCATGTGCGCTTATTATTTTGGTGGATCTCACATCAGTTACCGGGCCTGATCTCAAATATAGGTGCTCAATTGGATTGGCTGCTTTTTGGAACAGACTGCATCTTTTCCCTAGGACCCTAGACCTTTAGATTGTCAGTTCATGTACCCATTCAAGCAAAGCTACAAGACCAAATTCTTCAAACCCCTAAAGCAGTTCATGCCTTCTATTTTTTTCAAGTTTTTCAAAGGATTCTTTTGGTTGTTCCTATCAAAAACGGATTCTTTTGGTTGTTTGCGTATTGATATATATTGACTGACAGCTAGTTTAGTGTCAGGTTTCACAATTATCATACTTGTACAGGTACTTAGGCTCTATTTAGATTGGCTTTTAAGAGGCTAAAAGTTCTTTATTGGGTGCAATAAGAGCTTGTGAACATGTTTGGGCAATTTTAAGGAGCTTATCATTTAAAAAAAGAGTTTATTATACAATTCAAGATAATGTTACTTCTTGTAGAGGCCCCCTCCTTTAGCTTATCTAGGAAGCTATTTCATGTTTAATTACTCTTTGAAGTACCAATGTTGACTTCGGCTTCAGCTCCAAGCTAAAGCTAAAAATTAGAAGATATCCCAAACAAGGCCTTAAAAACTCAAGCAAAAATTTGTTGTCTTGTATCTTTCTTTTATACTCTACATCCATGTCAGGAGGCAACTCACATCTGTATGTCTAATAGGTCTAACCTTTTGACTTATTTGGCATATGGTTATTTTATGCAGGTAAACTCCCATATGGAAGAAAATGGAATTGAAGTTCGAGAGTATGGTGAAGTTAGCTCAGATGTAGCCTTGCTTGCGTCTAATCAACTCAGACCTTCCCCTGTAACTGATATAACAGAGAATGACATAAATGAAGAGGAAGAAAAAACTTGTGGCTTCATATGGGTTGACCCTGGTTCATGCTGCTATGCTTTGTATTCAAAACTGGATTCAGATAAGGTTGTTTTGCAGCAATCACCTTTGGCCATTGCAAAAGCTATCAAGGTAGCATATCCATTGTCCCTATAACTGGACATATTATTTGAAATACGAGTTACAAAAAGTGTTTGAATGCCTGAGTAAGCTAATAGTACAGGATTGGTGAACCTATGTTATCATATAACCATGTGAAATGTTTTCGTTCTGAAAAAGTATAATACATATAACTGAAATGAGGTTTTTCTTTGTGATATCAATTGGGCAAATTTAAAACCTTCTTGAGGCTTTCTCAAGGAGACCAAATGTGAGGCTTTCTCAGGGTTTACCTTTGAGGTGATCTGGCAAATTTCTTGAGCTTGCGAAGCATTTATCAGCATCCAGCATGCTGGAAATATGCCTATTTGAGCTGTTTTCCTGTTTACCTTGGTCCTTCTATAGTGCATGAGATTAAGAAACTTTTCCTTTACCCTGTGATAGAAATATTCAGATTCTTGGATTAAGCACATGTGAATAATGGAATCTGAAGCTGTTTCTAAAGTCATTAGATAATTATAGTTACTCTCTGGTAATTCTTTACAAATCCTAGTAGCTCCATTTGGCTTCATCATGTCTATGTCATATGTTCTGATACAATTTTGCAGTAGTACTACATTATAATTATTTTTTTTTGATAGGGTAGTAATACGTTATAATTACCTTCACCAGACTAATCTTTTCTCGTACTGGATTAAATTTCTAGAATCCAGTTGAGTTGGATGGATTAAGAAAGGCACACATTCGGGATGGTGCAGCTGTTGTGCAATATCTTGTTTGGCTGGATAAGCAGGTATGCTTCCCCACTTTGTATCTTCCCCAGAAAATTTTAAATTTCTGTACAAATATCACATTTTATCTTATCTGTTTATTATATAAAAGACACTAACATATGCAGCAAACTCTAAAGCATGAAACACGATTCTGAAGTGATCTTCGGGTGCTTTATGGCCATTGATATTATAGTGCTTGAATTGATTTCTCTTGGCCTTTGTAGAAATGTCTAAGACTCGTTTTGGTAATTGTTTTCAAAAACAGTTTTTTGTTATCTAGGAAAAAAAAGAAGGGAAAACACGTTTAACAATCAGAAAACAGAAAACAGTTTACTGTTTTTAAAAATGGAAAACAAAGTATTTTCAGAGAATGTATTTTAGTTTTTTTTACTTATTTTCTAAATATTATTTAAAAAAATAATTAAACAAATATGGAGAATGATTAAAAATAAAGTACTACATATAAAAATTATTTTTAAAATATATTTAAAAATATAGAAAACAAAATAAAAAATATTTCAGGTTCCCAAACAGACATTTGTTTTGCAAAACATTAGAGATGGTTTTAAAAAATTGTTACCAAACAGGGCTTAACTTTTTGGATTGTTTTCTCTTGAACTTTATTGGAATATCTGCTTGCTTGCTCTCTCCCTCTCTCCCTCTCTCTTTTGAATCTTCATGGATTGTGCTTTGGGCTGTTGTGACTATGGAATAACTATTGTTGTTACTTAGGGAATAATTATGTTATACAGAATAGCTATTCTCTTTCTTCTCCCCTCTCTGGTTGGTGACAGAAACAAATTTTGGGGGTCCTCGTTCTATGAAGATACCTTTAGCTTGTAAGCTGCTTTTTTTTTTTCTGAAACATTTGATCTTACTGTTGTTTCAAACTTGCAGATGCAGGAGAATTATGGAGCTGCTGGTTACTTCTTGGAGGTAGAGAGCAAGAACAAGAAACAACAATCATCGTATGTTCTTTTTTCCTTGTTGATTTTGGTACTTATTCCGTGGTTTGAAGTATGGGCAATCTAAGACATATAAGCCACCTAGATACTGTTAATATTAAAGTCTGATCTGATTTGGTTCAGTGCCCAAATTGAGTAAAAGGTTGTCTTGGATGAGTTGTCTCATGTGTTAGATGGTGTATTGATGTTGTATGATTTGACAAGCCTATTCACATCAGATACCAACTGATACATGGTGTGACAGAATGATATGTAGATACATTGTGTGAAAAATATGTAGCAATGCTATAACCATGGTTTGAAATATCGGTAAATACGGATATATCGGTACTTGGATTTAACGGATATATTGGAAATATTGGAGAAATATCGGTGGATATTTTAACAAAAATATCAGTAATGCGAAAATTATTCAAAATTCATGAAAATATTTAGAAAAAAATCAAAAAATGATAAAATAAATAAAAATACACATGTTTAAAGTTATTTTCTAAGTGTAATTGACATAGATATAGTCAGAGAGAAAAATATCGGTAAGCAATGATAAATTGATCTTAAAAATTTATTATTTATCTAATCACATATTAGAACTTCATTATTATTATTATTATTATTATTTTGGTAATTTTTTTGAATAAGTTTATATTTTTAATATTTTAAAATAAAAACATTCTAAATTAAATAAAATTAAAAGGATAAATATAAAAAATTTAAAATTGAAGTGATAGTAATTTTTTAAAATAGGATTAATGAGATAAATGATAATACATTTAATATTAAAACTATAATTTATTTAATTCAAATACATTCAATAATGTAAAATAAATGATAATACATATATGATTTTTTAATATTTATATTTTTTATATTTAATTATCATATAAATGATATTAAAAAAATTATAATGATGGTTTTTATACATTTATTAATTAACTAAATAAAATTTAAAGTAAAATAATTAAGATTAATTAATTAATTTTTTAATAATGAAATTTAACAAATTTATTATCAACATATATTAATAAGTGTGAACTTAGTCTAGTGGTAACCAGGATTGAACCCAAGTTTTTTGGCCAAGGTTCGAATCCCCTAAGCAGCAACATAAACAATTTCAAAAAAATTTGAAGTTTGAAGGGGGTAGGCAGTAGGCTTCAACGCAATTGAATGGTCAACTAGACTTAACCATAAAAAATATCAGGAAATTTCCCAAAAAATCGGAAAAAATGTAGATGTTTAGGCGAAATTTCAAAAAAATGGGCGAAAAATCGGTCGACTGATTATTGGTGAGGAATATGTGTCAATTTGCTCCGATAACCGAAATATTGAGGATATTTCACTGAAAAATTTCGACATTTCAAACCATGGTTGTAATCTATTGGTATGCAGTAGCAGTTACATTCTGTTATTCCTAAAAAATATTAAAGGAATATAATTGATATTTGGGTTCTTTTGGAGGGCTGGAAATCAACATTGGAAAATTTATCTTATTTTGAAACATTATGAAGCTTAGTTGAATTAAAAAAAAAAAAAAACAAAAAAAGAAAAAGAAATCTCTGATGGTTAAAGAGAACAAAATGTTTAGTTTTCAATGCTAGTTCTGGAAATTGTTGTGGTTTTGCCATTGTTATAAAAACCAGACTAAATCGGTGGCATTTCCGGTTTGGTGTCAAACCGTTGAAATCGACGGTTGGACCGGCGAACCAAGTGAACTGGCTGATTTGTAGTGAATTGAACAGGTCACTGCATGTTTTTTTTTTTCCATGAGAGAGAGATAGTGAGATGGTGGAATGGGACGACTGTTGGTCGGCGATCAGCAGTCACGCTTGAGCTGCTGCTGACAGTGAGATGGCTGCTAGTTGGGGTAGGCGCCAGCGCACAGGTATGGTGAGAGAGGGGGATTACGCATAGGTATGGTGTGACAGAGAGGGAAAGAAGAAGAAGAAGAGAAAGGGGGAAAAAGGGCGAATGGTGATGGGAAGAAGAAATGAAGAAGAAAAGAAAGGGGGAAAAAAGGAACGACTAGTGATGAGAAGAGAGGGTTTTGTTTTTTTAAATGAATGGTGGAGATTAAGCATAAAAATGAATGTCCATATGGTTCTTTGAAAAATGGGCCTAAAAATTGGATTATCTAATAAAAATTGCGTTTTTTCAAAATACGTTTATATTTAATTTTATCATTTAATATATTAAATATAAAAATAAATATTATTAAAAATTTTAATTATATATATATATATATATATATAATTTTTTATAAATATTTTTAATTTTAATAATATATAAATTATATACTTATGACGTCATTGTTTTGACCGTGGTTCAACCACGGGTTTGACCAATGAACCGTGAACCGGTAATATTTTCGATTCAATGGTCAATCCAGTTATGAAAACATTGGGTTTTGCTAAATCTTGTGCAATACTATGATATATTAATGTTTTATTGTTAATACATCATTTGTCTAGTACCTGCTTGGCTTTATATCCATAGGATACATGTGAACAGTTGGCTTGGTTTTACAAAGAGGCCTCAATGCTAAGCATGCTGTCATTCAGAGTCCTAACCAACAAGGGCCTCAAGAAGCTTTACATATTCTCTTTGCTTTCTCCTCCACCTCCAAGAAAGGGGTGTCTACATTCAATATTGTGAGTCACCAAGTGCTAGGTCAATGCTGGGCACTAACCTTCTCAAAATCCCTCATAGATGTTCTTGACACCATGCCATAATGCTTGATGCCTGCCTGAGTTAAGGCTAAGGCTGGGTGATCCCTGACAAAGACTTAATGCTGTTGACATTATCTCACCTTACCACTGAATAGGGTTGGGATAGAGGCTCTTGGTTTGATTCCCCTTTATGCTTGTTAGTGAGAGACACCAAGCATAAGGGTTGATGCTGGGGATTAACCTTCTCAAGATCCTTTGATTTGAGGTGCCCTTGGAACAGCACCCTAAACTGGGCTTGTGGGGAAGGGCACACTTCTTCCTGGGGTTAAGGAAGCATAGAAAGATTTGTTAGAGAAATTGTCACTCTTAGTTTCCTTCGAGCCCAATTTATCCTCCACTTCCTCTATTATCGAACATGAATGCAGTCTTTAGAGGAAGGTCTTCACTCTTTCCAATTCCTAATTATGGAATTGTCTGTGAAATTAGGGACTCCATTAGTTTTCCTTGCCAATCTACTTCCATAACTTTGCTACCCAAGAGTCTTAAGCAACAACTATAGAAAACAACATTAGGAATGGTTCTTCTAAAGAACTTTCTCCGCACCATCTATCTTTTCGAAATTTTACCCTTTTGCCATTACTAACAATGAAGTGATATCTAATTCTAAAGACCTATCCAACTCTAATAGCCTTCCACAACCCACTCGATGGAAATCCCCCACTTCCCTTAAACACCAACTCCCTTTTTCTACCTCTAACTTTTGTACCATGACTTGCTTCCAAAGGGACTTACTCTCGGTAGTAAATCTCTATCACCATTTGCCCAAAAGAACTCTGTTAAGAATATGAAGATTTTTTATACCAAGAGCTCCACTCTTGCCTAAATGGATATAGACCACTTAACTAAATGGGGTTTTTCCTTATCCCCCCCCCCCCCCCCCCCCCCCCCCCCACCTCCTTTGGCCAAAGAAAATCCCTTTGGATTTAGTTTAACTTAGGCAAGCTAGACAATGAGCTTTTGATCAAGGTAAGCCCATTTGAGAGATTTTGTCTCTTCTACAAGGCAAGCTTTCTCTGAAATCTCTCCTCCATTGAATATTATATTCTCATTAATTTGTGAGGAGCTTCCAAAGGAAGGCTTAGATATGTAGTAGGCAGATTTCCTACATTATAATCAACAAGGCTTTCCATTTTTTTAACTTCCTCTACCATAATAAGCTCATGTTTCTCCATGTTCATTGTCTTTAGGCCAGAGATTGCCTCAAATCAAATGAAAGCCCAACTTTGGTGCTCCAACTACTCTTGGTTAGCATCATAGAAAATTAAAGTGTCATTAGCAAACAACAAGGGGACAATTCCATACCCTTGCCAACTCTTTCTCCAACTTTGTATTCTAATATGGAGGCCCTTTCTCGTACCCTTCTTAAAATCTGATTGAAAGACTACATCCCCAAAATGACAAGGTAGAGGTAAAGATGGTTTCCCTACCTTAAACCTATGGAGCTCTAGAAAACACTGGTTTAAATCTTGTTGACAAGGACATAAAATTTTGTATTAGATATACACCATTTGATCCATCTCACTTATTTTTTACTGAAGCCCATTTTAACTAGTACCCTTAGTAGGAAATCCCAATTTACATGTTCATAGCCCTTTCAATGTCTTGTTTACAAATAATGCCACTATTAGACTTTTTTTAAACTAGAGCCTAATGTCACGAACTTATTCTTTTCCTAAGCTCGTATGACACTTAGACAAGTCAAGACACTTGATCTTGCTAAGTCAACCTTACTCCCGATGCTTAGCTTGCTAGGCTAAGATACTTACAACTTGGAAGTTTTAGAAGGCGTAGTAGGCAATTATTGAAGAATGAAAGCTTTTATTGCTCAAAAGAAGCTTTAATAGTGTTTTGGAACTCACTTGCTTGGTTAGGAAATGATTTTGGGTGGTGCCTTGGCCAAATGAGGTCTTAACCTACCTTAAGAAGTCTCTAGAACCTTGAAGGGTTCCTTACAAATCAAGAACAATCTAGAAGTTCCTACACTAGTCTATGTACAAGGCCATGTACAAGATGACTTTGGAAGATTCTAGAACACCTCACACTTTTCCAGTGGTCTCCTAGCTAAGTGTAGAGATGTGTGAGACATCTCTAGTCTTTTCTAGAAGCTTTCACACTCTTCCACTTTGTAGCTAAGTGTAGATGTCTCCAGGGGTCTCTAAAAGCTTACTACCTCTTATATAAGCCCATGGGAAGGGTCATTTGAAGCATCTTGTAACACTCTCCCCCACCCATGCCGTCGACGTCCCCGTTGTTGTCTCTTCTTGAAACCTCTCAATGTGTTTCCAGAACCTTCTCAAGGTATTTGCATGTTCCTAGCTTGCCTGCCTCTTAGGTAGTCATTTCCATTGAACTAGATACTCTATCACGGGAGGGAACTCTTGTCTCCTGGTGACTCGTTCAACCAGGGTATTTTTCACCTCCTTCTCCCGTGAGGCCTAGGATGGATGCAGACACCTACACTTTCGATGCTTGGAGTGCTGCTTCCTCTTGCCCATTGAGTTCACCTTTCTCTTGGTGACCTTGTCCATGTGTGTGTGGGCTACCTTAGCTTGCTCCCCTTTTGCCTCTTTTACTTGCACCCCCGATAGTAAGGAGGTCTTAGGCATACTAGGCTTTGGGTTGACTTGGAGGGCACCTAGTAGTTGCACCAAGCCCATATGTGCTTCATCTTCCTATTCTCTCTCCTCAATCATGGCACTGGGCACTTTCTTTTTTGGACAATCCCATGCCCAATGTGGACCGTCACATAGGAAGCATTTGATTTTAGGCGTAAACTCCTTCCTTTCTGCCTTACCCCTTCCTTCCCACGTCTTGCCTTATCCCATTTTAGGAGCATTGTGGTCCCTTGAAACCTCGTCTCCCCCACCCATAGCATGGCTATTCTCCAAAGACTTAATCTTGGAGGAGTCTCCCCTCTTGTAATCCGTTAAAGACTCTACTATTGCCATGGCCATGGCTAGGTCTTGGACACCACGTCTCCTCAACTCTTGCTCGGTCCAACTTTGCAAGTTGTCCATTAAGTTGAATAGTAGCTTCTCCTTGGACATGTTGGATATCTCAAGCATAAGTGTAGAGAACTCTTTGACATATTCACGGATCAAGCCCGTGTGTTTGAGACGCTTCATGTTTTTCCTTGCTAGGTAAGCCATATCCTCAGGGTAGAATTGTCTTTTGATCTCTCGCTTAAAGGCATCCCATGTGTCTATGGTGCATGTCCCTTTTTCTATATCAACAAACCTTCGACGCCACCATAGAGTAGCATTATCGATGAGGTAGAGGGTCGCGGTATGTACCTTAGTGTCTTCATCCGTTAGTGCGATAGCCTCAAAGTAGCGCTCCATGTGCCACAAGAAGTTGTCTAGCTTCTTGGTATCCCTTTTGCCATTGAATGTGTGTGGCTTGGGCACCTCCACCCTTGGTGCCTCATGAGTGGCTATGACTCGTGTTGATACGACAATCTTGTAGATGGCCGGCTTTTGTCGAACCTCCTGGTCTCGGGCCTCCATGCGTGCAACCAATGCCTCCACTCTTGACTCCATGCTAGCAAACATGCTCATGACCTTGTCTTGAAAGGACATGAACTCCTCATGTGACACCGGCTGAACTTGTGAGCCTAGCACCTCCTCACGAAGGTCTTGGATATGCTCCCTCAGATCCTCTAAGCCCTTCTCCATGCCTTGCTCGATCAAGTCCACTCCTTCCCGGGTGTCTGCCATTCTTGGATATGCTCCCTCAGATCCTCTAAGCCTTTCTCCATGCCTTGCTCGATCAAGTCCACTCCTTCCCGGGTGTCTGCCATGGCTAGCTCCACCTTGGCTAGCCTTGCCTCCATGTTGGCTATGGCATTATGAGATTTATCCTTCCTACCCCTGCCCCGTGCAGTAGGCTCGGTCTCCCTCCTACGGGTTTGCTCACTAGTCTCGGCCATGTTGGAGCCCGACATGCTTCCTTTACTATGCACGCTTCGTAGCTACGCTCTGATACCAACTGTCACGGACTTAGTCTTTTCTTAAGCTTGTGTGGTACTTAGACAAGTTAAGACATTTGATCTTACTAAGTCAACCTTATTCCCGATGCTTAGCTTGCTAGGTTAAGATGCTCACGACTTGGAAACTTTAGAAGGCGTAGTAGGCAATTCTTGAAGAATGGAAGCTTTTATTGCTCAAAGGAAGCTTTACAAGTGCTTTGGAACTCACTTGCTTGGTTAGGAAATGATTTTGGGTGGTACCTTGGCCAAATGAGGCCTTAACCTATTTATAGGCACCTTAGGAAGTCTCTAGAACCTTGAAGGGTTCTTTACAAATCAAGAATAATCTAGAAGCTCCTACACTAGTCTATGTACAAGGTCATGTATAAGATGACTTTGGAAGATTCTAGAACACCCCACACTTTTCCAGTGGTCTCCTAGCCAAGTGTAGAGATGTGTGGACATCTCTAGCCTTTTCTAAAAGCTTCCACACTCTTCCACCTTGTAGCTAAGTGTAGATGTCTCCAAGGGTCTCTAGAAGCTTCCTACCTCTTATATAAGCCCATGGGGAGGGTCATTTGAAGCATCTTGTGACACTAAGCATATAGAGTTTGTCTACCCCCCATAAAAGCATGCTGGTAAATTGAGACCACTTTCCTTAACACCTTTTTGAACCTATTGGCTAGGACTTATGCTAGGAGCTTATAACCCCAAAAATAAGCTAATAGGTCTGGAATCATTTAGGTCCTTAGCTCTGTCTTTTTTTTTTGGGGACCAAGACCAAGGAGGAGTCATTTAAGCTTCTCCAAAAGATCTAATGACAAAGAACTTCTTGAAGAAAACCACTACCTCAGGTTTTACAAAATCCTAGCTCATGTACAAATCGCCACCATAAAACCATCTTACCTTGGAACTTTATCTCTACACAGATTGGACAAGGCGGCTAACACTTCTTCCTTAGTAAAAGGAATCTCCAAGTTTCTATCATTGTGCCTTCCAACCCCTGATTTGTCCTCCTTATCCCTTCTAATTAAGGTTGATTGCAATCTTCATAAAAAGACCTCCACTCATTTCAATTCCTAATCATGGAATTGTTTATGGAATGAGGACTTCACCAGCCTTCCTCCCTATCTTGTTCCCATATATCTGCCATCAAAGAGTCTTTATTAGTGGCTATTGAAAACAATACTGGTAAAGACTCTTCTAAAGAACTTTCTCGACGCCTTCTATCTATCTAAAATTTTTCCCTCCTGCCATTACCCATCATGAGCGAGCTCTACTTCTAAAGATTTCGGACCTGATTCTAATATCCTTTCACAACCCTACCCTATAACCATTGCTTACCACCCTTAAGCACCATTTCGCATCTTTTGTCCCATTCTCTCTCTCAAAGGCAAATCTCTAGTTCCATTTACTAAGAAAAGTCTTATTAGAAGTATGGAAATTTTTTATGCCAAGTCCTCAATCCTTTTGGTCCAAACAAATTGTAGACTGACTTTCTCTCAAGTGCCCTCCACCCTATAGGAAATCCCTTTGGATCTGCTCTAGTCTTAAGCTTACCCAGCTCAAATGATAAGTAGAGACATGAAATAAATTAGTAGGCTTGACAATGTGCTTTTGATCAAGGTAAGTGTCCTTCCTTTTGATAGGTATTGCCTCTTATAAGAGGCTAGCTCTCTGTGAAGTCTCGTCTCCACTGAATCCCATATCAGTATTGATTTGTGAGGAGTACCCAAACATAGACCCAAATATGTAGTAGGTAGGCTCTCAATCCTATAGATCAATATTGAGGTTAGACTCTCCATATTTGCAACTTTATCAGAATTAGCTCATTTTTCTCCGTAAATCATATATTGTCTAAAATTGTGTGAAGGCTAGCTTAGTCCTTTGATGCTTCAATTGCTCTTGGTTAGCATCACAAAAAATTAAGGTGTTGTTAGTGAATAACAAAACTTCCATTCCCTCCCCACCCATTCTTTCTATTTTGAATCCCAAGATGAAACCTCTTTTCATTGACCTTCCTTAGGATCTAGCTAATTTCCTCATTTTCCAAAATAAAGAGGTAAAAGGAAAGAGGGTCTACTTACCTCAATCCCCTTGAACTCTAGAAAAAATGAGACAGGACTATGTTGTCTACAATGGAGAATCTCATCATAAAAATGCACCATTTGCTCTATCTCACCCATTTTTGGCCAAAGCTCATTTTCTCAAAAACCGTTATCAAGAAGTCCCAATTTACATAATCATATCCTTTTTCAATGTCCAACCTACAGATGACCTTGCTATTGGTGCTCTTTAGCATTGAATCTGAAGCCTCATTCTCATTAAGGGTTGCATCCCAAATTTGTTTGACCTACACAAAAGCTGGTTGGTCAATTGAAACCACCTTGCCTACTACCTTTTTGAGCTGATTGGCTAGAACTTAAACTAGGAGCTTACACACCCGCCCAACTAAACTAATGAGTCCGAAATCTTTGAAGTCCTCAACTCCACCTTTCTATGGAATCAAGATTAAGAAAGTAGCATTTAGGATTCTCTCAAAGGAGCTATTATCAAAGAACTCCCTGAAGAAGCCCATCATCCCGGTTTTTATGAAGTCCCAACTCATCTCTCAAAATGCTATGGTAAAACCATTTGACCTTGGTTTATCCCTGCATAAATTGGATTCCTTCTCAGAGATAGGTGCCTCCAATTTCCTAGGATCATTGCTTCCTAGCATTTCAAATTGCATCCCACTAATGCTGGGTTTCCAATCCCTTACTTCAGTAGGAGCAATATTGGAAAGCCCAAGACACCCCTCATTAATATCCACTTCCTCGATCAATAGATTCCCATTGACACTGACTTTGGACAAATGGTTTCTCCTGTGTGCATCGGTCATTTTATGAAAGAATTTGGTATTTTTATCCTGTACTTTTATTCTCCTCTTTTGGCATGGTTTGTCTTAATTTCTGCCTCCTCATCACTTCTTCCAATGAGGTCCACTTGTTAAACTCAGCTACAAGTAACCTTTTGCTCGTAGACTCTTCAACAGTGAGGACTGCATCTCTTTCCTTAGAATCCTGGAAACCGATCTGCTTTAGGACCTCAAATTTTTTAGTAACAATGTTTTCTAAAGACCTTTTTTCCCACCTTCTTGAATCCTACTTGAGGGCTTTCAGTTTTACTACCAGAATGTAACTAAATGAACCACTCTTTAGGACCTCAAATTTTTTAGTAACGATGTTTTCTAAAGACCTTTTTTCCCACCTTTTTGAATCCTATTTGAGGCCTTTCAGTTTTGCTACCAGAATGTAACTAAAAGAACCACTCACATTACCATCCATTAGTTCCTCACTAGGTATTTGAATCCTTTCGATTTAAGCAACATATTTTCAATTCTAAAGGGAGATTTACCCCTCTGCATCCCACAACCATCTAAAATCATGTGAGAATGATCTGAAATCAGTTGAGGTAGAACACATTGAATTAGGTCAGAAAAATGTTGCTTTCAATCATTTGACCCTAAGAAGTGGTTAAGCCTCAAAGAAGATTGAAAATTCTGACCACCGCACCAAATGAATCGCCCTCAAACTAGCACAATATCCCTCAAGTTCAGCTTTAAGACTTCCAAAAAGCGCTTCATATCAGAAGACATTCTTAGGTAATTTGTCCTTCCCTCAAGAAATTTGACCATACTAAAATTCTTTCTTAAGCACCACAGGTCATACCAAATACCTCTTATGGCCCTCAAATCCACCCCCAAAAATCCTCTCTTTCCCCTCTTGGATCAGCCCATAAACTCTAGAGAAAACTCTCACTTCTATACCAATCAATTCTAGCACCCTATGGTCCTAACTGACTAGTATGCCTCCTGATGGTCCTCTGGCATCCACAGCTCCCCACTCCCAAAATCTTCCTACTCCCTAGCTCCTCACTAGTTGTGTGGACATATGTTCTATCTTGGATTTTTGAAAGTAAACTAGATCTCCCCCTTGATGTCTTTGTTGGCTCCTTTGACCTTCCAAGAAAGGATTTTTAGTTTTGTCATGCAACCAGGGTTGGGTTTCAACTGCTGCTCCCACAACCCCTTTCATTTTTGGAAGAATCTTTGTAGCCAACTGAGTATTCCAACCTCTGAAGGTCCCTCACAAACCGAGATATCCATATGGACTTCCTCTTTGCCCTCAAAGACAGACTATACTCTCTCCTAGCCTCCATCTTCCTCAAAAGGGACATTACATCCTTTTCAAATCCCAACATTGGCATCTCAATAAAGCTCCTAAAAGCTACTAACTTGTGAAAAAACATTCAAAGAGAGGATCCTCACCCCGTTGAACAACAGCTTAGTGTCTCTTTTAACCTAACCATGGCTTCCATACTAATCCCCTTGCGCATTTTTTGGAAACACCATAGATGTTCCATCTTGAAGCACCATCCTCAACAACCTAGTTTCAACTCCCATGAGCCTAGTGGAAGTCCCCACCTATGAATGTTGCAACTTCTAATAATTGACTTAACAGCCCACTTCCAAACCTAAGGGTCTAGTCTTAGAAAGAGAAGAAGATGAAGAAGGAGACTTGGCCCTCGATGAGTTGCATTATTATTTTTTCTCGAGATTCTTTTAGATGTTAAATATTTTATTTTGGTTAAATCATGGCTTATCAGCTACTACCAACTTGTTTCACTCACACCAACTGTCAGTAGAACTTAGTGATACCATTAGTCTGCTTATACCTTTAACCATTGTTTTTAGTTAATGTACTCATATAGGCATATATGGTGTAGACTAACTTCTGCATCCGTTTTTTTCCCACTTATCATTGCTAGAGGATCATGCCTTTCTCCAAGTTGTTATTTTATTTCAAGTGTGTATAGTTTGGAAAGTTAGTTTCGAAGCAATTGGGTTAAGCATGTAGACTCGATAAATTGGAGAACTAAACATGCAGTGAGGTGTGAACTCATGACCTCCCATTCAATGAGACTGATATCATGTTGGACGATTTTCCTAAAAGCTTAAGTTGTTTGGATTTTGACCCACAATGCATATCATGCTCTGTAACAGAAAATGAATTACTGTAATGTATTTTCTGGATTATTACATGATGATGTTTTACTTTGCATATATAGATAGATTAAAATTCACATCTCTTTCATCAATGATGCCAATGGGGGTATTAAATAAATAAAACAGTGCCTATTTAATATAAATGTGTTTTGACTTATAAGTATGGATGGGGGTTTCTATTAAAAGGAAAGCTAAGTCTTGTACTTGTCAGAAACATTTTACTACTCCTTAAACGTCACAGGGTATAATCCACATTTAATTCTTCTGGATGTCTAGGTGCATATAAATATCCTAGACTTCACTGTTATGGGTCTGAAATCATGGGTCATATTGAATTTGTTTCTTTTTTTTTTTAAAAAAAAAGCTTCTACACAATAGTTTCTATTTTGATAATTATTGTCTGTCTAACTTTGTCAGGGAAACTATGAAACTGACAGAGGTATCTGCAAGTGATAAGCTAGAAAGTTTTCGAGCATCAAAAGAGGTACTTTATAGAAAAGTTTTTGTTATACTGACAGTCAAAAGTGTCATTTCAACATTACCAGATGGCATTGATAGTTTGAACAAGGGGATTTGTTGATTTTGTTGCTGTACTTTTTTATAATGATCATGATTGTTGATTGTAGACTTGTCCTATCTCTTCAATACCACTATGAAGTAACTTAAGACGCCCTTTTTGCTTGAATGATTTTCTAGGAGATGTATTTCTGATAAGTCCTTTCATGTAATTTGTTTTGTGATATTTTTGTTTTTCCTAGATTAGTTTTATTTTTGTTATTCTTCTCTATCTTCTGATAGAACTTTGTATTTCATTAAATAGATAGCATTATGTGTAATATTCTTGATGGCTTCTTTTTGCAGCATTTTAGAGGATTAAGTTTTCCTACTATTTCATCGGTTGGTCCAAATGCAGCTATCATTCATTATTCTCCAGATGCAGAAACATGTTCTGAGTTAGATCCCGATAGCATTTATCTATTTGATTCTGGAGCGCAGGTTTGCCAACTATCTTGAATTGTTTGGGATATAGCCATTAACCAAAGAAGGCAATACAATAAGTCCATTTTTTGTATTAACTTTGTGTTTATGATATTGCTATTCTTTACTGATGATATGGTGTCTTTGAAGTATCAAGATGGAACAACTGATATAACTCGAACTGTTCATTTTGGAAAACCTTCATCACATGAGAAAGCATGCTATACTGCGGTATGTGGCTCTTGTTGCTTTCTTTTCAGGATATCTTGTATTTATTTGGCATTTGAACACTTCTTAACCTTGTTCATTCAAAACAGAATATGGTTGTTTTCAATTCTGAAGTACGGAAAAAGTTCCATATTTTTTCAGGGTGTCACTGCAGTCGACTTGGAAATGAACATATTTCAAAACATTTTGAGATGGAACAGAAGTCCATCCAAAAGTTGGAAATGTGTTCTAATTCTAATTTTTCAGCCCCTTATAGATCCACTGCTACCACTGCTAGGCCCCTAGGAACACCATTTCTGTTGTCACTGCTTCTGCCATCTTCTGCTTTGATATCCTGTTACAGCCATTACCACCTTATCCACATTCATTTTACTTACGGGGAAATTGATCAAATTGTTCGCTACCCTTTATATCCTCCTCATTGCTTCTATCACCTCCAATACTATGGCCATACTACCACTGCCCACCTAGAACCTGTTGCTACCTTTTACACAATCTTCCTCCTCATCAACCTGTGTTGTTGTATCCAGACCTCTCATCTGGAAGCGACTATATGTATCAACACACCTAATACACCTCAAAAATTTCCACTGCATCCCATGTTATCAATTTTGGCACCTTTATTTCCACCATTAGCTCCTCTTACTATAAACAATCATGACATGATCGCAATCACTTCACCACCTTCTCAGCAAGTTTGCACTGCCATCATCTTTTACATATCTAGCACCATTCTATGCTATGACTATCACTGCCTGCCTGTCAGCACGTTATGGCTACACCAGTGCAGTTCACTGCGAACTCTAATACTTATCTATCGTGACATTACTTTTCAACTTTGAAATTTCCAGTCTTTCGGTTGGAGATCAAGTATCAATTCCAATATGAACAAAGTAGTGGGATAAAACTTCGTTGAGTTTTCTGAAGTTGCATTTTAGGTGTTTGCAAAGGAAGTAGCCTTATCCCAGAATATAAATTCATATGTTTTTTGTTCATATTTCATAAAATGTTCTACTGATTTTTATAATTTTTTTTATTGAATACTGTTGAGAGAGAGAGAGAGAGAGGAGAAAAACCTTATTCTCATTCATTGTAATCTCTACTTACAATTGAGAGATATATATATACAAGGCTAGGAGTCCTAACTACCATACATGTGACCTATATTAACAAGGAAAGATAGTATACTATACATGCATTATATTCAACACTCCCCCTCAAGCTGGAGCATATACGTCATATGCACCAAGCTTGTTACAAATATATTTAATCCTAGGACCTCTGAGGGATTTAGTGAAGATGTCTGCTAGTTGATCATTTGAATTGACAAAACTTGTAGCAACACATCCTGATGCGATCTTCTCTCTAATGAAATGACAGTCAACTTCAATATGCTTGGTCCTTTCATGAAAGACTGGATTGGATGCAATATGTAATGCGGCCTGGTTATCACAGATGAGTTTCATCTGTTCATCCTTTCCAAATCTCAACTCCTGAAGAAGATGTCTCAACCATATGAGTTCACATGTTGCCAAAGCCATAGCTCGATACTCGGCTTCAGCGCTAGATCTGGCCACTACATCTTGTTTCTTACTCTTCCAAGATATTAGATTACCTCCAATAAAAACACAGTACCCTGAAGTGGAACGTCTATCTGTGGGTGAGCCAGCCCAATCTGCATCTGTGTAACCAACAACTTGAGTATGACCTCTGTTCTCGTACAATACACCTTGGCCTGGTGTACTTTTGATATATCGAAGGATACGGATTACGGCATCCCAATGGCTATCACATGGTGACTGTAGGAATTGACTAACAACACTCACATGAAAAGAAATGTCTGGACGAGTAATGGTGAGATAGTTCAATTTACCTACGAGCCGTCGATATCTCCCGGGGTCTCCTAAAGGCTCCCCCTGTCTTGGTATAAGTTTGACATTCGGATCCATGAGTGTGTCTACCGGTTTACAGTCTAACATACCGGTTTCTTCCAGGATGTCTAAAGCATACTTCCTTTGGGAAAGGACCACACCAGAACTGGATTGAGCTATCTCAATTCCCAAGAAATACTTGAGTTTCCCCAAGTCTTTGGTCTGAAAGTGGGTAAAAAGATGTTGCTTTAGTTTCTGAATACCATCCTGATCACTGCCTGTAATGACGATGTCGTCCACATAAACAACCAGATAAATACACTGCCCCAAGGAGTGATGATGATAAAAAACTGAATGGTCTGCTGTACTGCGAAGCATGCCAAACTCTTGAACAACAGAACTAAAACGGCTAAACCATGCTCGAGGAGATTGTTTCAAGCCATATAGAGAACGGCGTAACCTGCACACTAAACCAGACTCCCCCTGAGCAACAAAACCAGGAGGTTGCTCCATATAAACTTCCTCGGCAAGATCACCATGAAGGAAGGCATTTTTAATATCCAACTGATAAAGAGGCCAAGAACACATAGCAGCCATGGAGAGAAGCAAGCGGACAGAAGCAATCTTGGCAACAGGGGAGAATGTGTCACCATAATCAGAACCATAAACTTGAGTATAGCCTTTAGCAACTAAACGGGTCTTAAGGCGATCAACCTGACCATCAGGACCAACCTTAACTGCATAGACCCAACGACAACCAACTGTAGATTTACCAGAGGGTAAAACAACAAGATCCCAAGTGCCATTAGAGTGCAGAGCAGCCATTTCATCCACCATTGCCTGTCGCCAGCCTGGATGGGAAAGAGCTTCATGGGTGCTCTTTGGAAGAGAAACAGAGGATATAGCAGAAACAAAAGCAGAATAGGGTGAAGATAATCGATGATAACTCAAAAATTGTAAATAGGATGAGGATTACGAGTAGAGCGAGTACCTTTCCGAACAGCAATAGGTAAGTCATTAGGAGAAGGCAGAGCCGGGGCAGGTGAAGCCGAAGGGATAGGAAGTGAGTCAGCAGGTGCCTCAGGAAAAGGGAGAGGAGCAACGACACGAGGGCGGCGATGATAAACCTGAAGTGGTCGAGGGGGCATAGCATCAGGTGGGGAGACAATGGGAATGGGCAAGACTTCAGAAACAGGAAGAGACTCAGAAGTGGTGGAAAAGAATGGTGAGTCCTCAAAGAAGGTGACATCAGCGGAGATAAAGTACCGATGAGTCTCAAGGGAATAACAACGATAACCCTTCTGAAGTCTGGAATATCCCAAAAAGAGGCACTTCATGGCTTTGGCGGAAAGCTTGTCCTGTCCAGGAGTGAGAATATGAACAAAGCAAGTACAACCAAAGACACGAGGAGGAAGGAAATAAAGTGGTTGGTCAGGGAAAAGAAGGGAGTGAGGAATCTGATCGTGTAAGACAGAGGAGGGCATACGATTAATCAAATAACAAGCGGTAAGAACAGCGTCCCCCCAAAAGCGAAAAGGAACATGACTATGGAGGAGGAGAGTACGAGCTGTCTCAACAAGATGTCGATTCTTGCGTTCAGCTACCCCATTTTGTTGAGGAGTATGAGCACAAGAAGACTGATGAAGAATCCCATGATGAGACATAAACGAAGTAAATTGGGCTGAAAAATATTCCCTGGCATTGTCACTGCGTAACACACGAATAGAAATATTGAACTGGGTTTGGATTTCAGTATAAAATTTCTGGAAAATAGAGAATAACTCAGCTCGATTTTTCATTAAAAATAACCAAGTACATCGAGAATAGTCATCAATGAAAGTGACAAAATACTGAAATCCTAAAGTAGACGCAGTCCGACAAGGACCCCAAACATCAGTGTGGACAAGCTCAAAAGGAGACTTTGCCCGATTATTCAAACGCTTTGGGAACGAGACACGAGTATGTTTCCCAAGCTGACATGACTCACACGGAAGCGACAACAAAGTTGAAAAACGAGGAACCATCTTCTGGAACTTGGAGAGACTAGGGTGGCCCAGACGATTGTGAATGAGGAGAGGAGCATCAGTGGAAATGCAAACTGCAGGAGATGAATCTGAGGTGAGGTGATAGAGGCCTTGAGACTCACGTCCTATGCCAATCGTCTTCCCCGTACTCCGGTCCTGCAAGGTCACAAATTTATCAGAAAAGGTAATAGAGCAATTAAGAGTACGAGTGATTTTGCTGATGGAAATAAGATTAAAAGGACATTCAGGAGTATAAAGGACAGAAGTGAGAGGTAGAGAAGGCAGAGGAAGGGCCAAACCAATACCTTTAGCCACAGTTTGAGAACCATTAGCTAAGGTAACAGTAGGTAAATCAGAGGTAGTAGTAATAGAGGAGAAAAGATCCTTATTACCAGATAGGTGATCAGATGCTCCAGAATCTAGAATCCAGGGTCCAAGAGAAGATGTGTGGGTAAGGCAGGCAGAGGCATTACCAGGCTGGGCAACAGAGGCAATAGAAGCCTGAGATGTCTGAGATGCGGAGGAGCTCGGAGTCTGAGGCAGCGGAGAATCAGAGGACTGGGCCATATGGGCAGTGCGAGGAGGTCTTCCATGTAACTGATAGCAACGATCGCGAGTGTGGCCAAGTTTATTGCAATAGGTGCAATG
This sequence comes from Vitis vinifera, assembly GCF_030704535.1. NCBI lineage: Eukaryota > Viridiplantae > Streptophyta > Magnoliopsida > Vitales > Vitaceae > Vitis > Vitis vinifera. The sequence continues at coordinate 19,178,337 of NC_081808.1, read as the reverse complement.
AGGACGTTGGCCTCTACCTCGGGTACCACTGCGTCCTCCTCGAGAGGTAGTTTGAGAAACTAACACAGAAGAATCTGAAGCGCTATCAGATGGCAAAGTCTGAGTGGACGAGATACGGAGGAGGCGAGCAAACACATCATCCAAGGACGGAACTGATGAACTACCAAGAATCTGATCACGAATAGGCTCAAGATCCGGACGGAGGCCAATAAGAGTAAGGACCATGAAGAACTTGTCAAGCTGTATTTGTTGAGCCCCAACATCAGGAGTAAGAGGCATCACAGTCAAGAACTGCTCCTTAAGAGAGGTAATCTGACCAATATAAGTCGATAGATCCAAGTCCTGTTGGCTGAGATGGACAATAGCAGAAGCCACCTTATAAAGACGCTGGATATCATTCGTGTATAATCCTTTGGCCTGAGTCCAAAATTTAAAACAAGTTTTATAGGCCTGAAGATGAAGAAGAATCCGGGGATCAACCGATTGCCATAATACACTACACAACTGTGCATCTATCTTCCTCCACTGTTCGCGGTCAACCTTAGGGATATCTGCCTCCTGGGTAACCAAGTGATCCTCATATCCTTGACCCATAAACCAAAGTTCAACAGAGGCAGACCAGGAGAGATAATTCTCACTGCCAACCAATTTCTCTGAGGTAATCAAAGGAGATCCAGAGAGAACAGACGTAAAGATCTGATTTTTGGTGGTCATATTCACGTATTTGGATCGAAGAGAGCCCTAAGATGGGTTCAGATTTCGGCGGAGAGAGAAAAACAGTGAAACCACGGCTGTGAGAGGTGCAATCAATGGAGAAAAAAAGGTCGTGACGTGCCTGGAGAGGAAGAGAAGTAGCACCCAAGCCTCAGGGATGGAGGGGGAGCCCTGTCGGAGGTGGCCGGAATGGCAAGAAAGCCAAAAACAGGGAAAAAAATGGAGATGCAGGGCTCGGGGAGGACTGCCGGAGGGCTAGAAGGCCAAGACGGCGCCGGACGAGCCTGGAAAGGTGTCGGAAGTGGCCGGAAAGTGAGCCACGCGCCGTCACGCGCCGGCGCGTGGGTGACAGTCCGGAGGAGAAGGGCAGCGCGTGGGGGCGCGTGAGATGCCGGTTGCCGGTGGGGTTTCCACTGGCGTGTAGATCAGCCTCCGGCGGTTCGGAATATGTGGTCTTTGCCCGGAAAAAAGGTCGCCGGAAAATTTCGCCGGAAAAGGTTGCCGGCGTGGTGGAGATCCGACGGCGATGAGGTTGTCCGGGGTGGTTCGGAAAGAGAGTGAGGGGACCGGAGTGAAAACACGGTCACTGGACGGTTCGCCGGAATTGAGTACACGGCTAAACCGAAAAAAAAATTAGGTTTTCTCCTTTGACTCTGATACCATGTTGAGAGAGAGAGAGAGAGAGAGGAGAAAAACCTTATTCTCATTCATTGTAATCTCTACTTACAATTGAGAGATATATATATATATAAGGCTAGGAGTCCTAACTACCATACATGTGACCTATATTAACAAGGAAAGATAGTATACTATACATACATTATATTCAACAAATACATTCAAAATGTCTTAATAGATGCTTACCTTTTTAGGCCCTTTGCTTCATAAAATGTCTTAATAGATGCTTGCTAACAAATTTCTTCTATCTAGGAGTTATGTTGTGGTCTTGAGCATTTTGCTTGATTTGTTGGATTTCATGCAGGTTCTCAAGGGTCATATCAGTCTGGGTAATGCTCGATTTCCTAGTGGAACCGCTGGTATGATGAGCTTTTTCTCTTGTTCATTTAATTTGCTAGTAGCTTATTGGGCTTCTTTAGTTCCAAGGGAGGGGTAAATTTCAGCATAGATCCTCAGGAATCACCAAATCACATAGTTGACCAGCAATTTTCTTTGTTATGTGCCAAATTTGTTGCTTGTAACTTTGTTCTATTTAAAGATACATAGATATGCGCACATATGATGTTAAATTCACTATTTATTTTTATAAATAATTTTTACAGGACACACACTTGACATTCTTGCTCGTGTCCCATTGTGGAAGGATGGCCTTGATTATCGACATGGAACTGGTCATGGAATTGGATCTTACCTTAATGTTCATGAAGGTAAGCGATGAATGAAGGGTTCTTCCTCTTGTTATTTTATATGTTCTTTGATGCGAACTAATATACCTTTTTTTTTATTGCACTATATTGAGCAGGACCCCATTTAATTAGTTTCAGAACGCCTGCTCGGCATGTGCCATTACAAGCTTCAATGACTGTAACAGATGGTTGGTATCACAGCTTCATTACCTTAAGTTGGATTTATAGAATAAATTTTTCTTGATACAGTACAGCCTTAGATCCAACCACTTGGGTTGGGTGTAGAAATTCTTTCTTCATTCATCTTCCATGAGGCCATATCCTATGGAAATCCAAGGTGGTGTAAGATTGCAAACTGTCAGGAGTCCTCTTCATGCAGGACCAAGTAGATGTTTGACACTGGCTGTCTACCCAAATACTTACATGCATTTTTTCAATGCCTGGGTTTTCTAACTTCTTGCTTGTCTACTTGAGTTTTTCCCCTCTATTTTGCTAGTGTATGTTTATACAAAGGTTTTTTTATGAAAGTTTATAGAAATCAATTTATAATTTTACTCAGGAGCTGGATTTGGCTTATTATAATATTCAAATTGAATCCAGAACTTTGGTTATGTTTTGTTGAATGAGTACTAGAGTGTTGAAATAGTGGCATTTGTAATTGAGTACTGAAGTATGTTGGCACCAAATTTTCTGCTTGTTCCTTTCACCTTTTGTGAGAGCCTTAAAATGCTTTTATGCTAGAAAAAATGGATTTTATATTGAAATTGTGTTTTCCAGAACCTGGTTACTACGAGGATGGGAACTTTGGCATAAGATTGGAGAATGTCCTCGTAATCAAGGAGGCTGATACAAAATTCAATTTTGGTGATAAGGGTTACTTGGCATTTGAACACATAACATGGGTAAGTTTATTTTATATTAATGATATCCTTTTTTGTTTTCTTGTGCGCAATGTATCTGGTTTTTTTTTTTTCCTTGTAGCAGGTTCCTTTTATTTTTTATTTTGGTTTATTTATACCCATAAATGATTTTACTCAAAAATCTTGAATTTTTAAGCAGTGAAGAAGTTTAAGCAGGCTGTGTCTCAGTTGAACCTAGACAAATCAAACATGCAAAAATTGTCAAAGGGAGAAAAGATGAAAAACATTGAATCAGCTGTTTTGTTGTTAATTCATTGTCCCAGCTGTCTGGGAATCTGCAGTTAGTTGACTCCATAATGAGTTGTCCAATTTCTTGGGTCAGGAGGGTTTCTTTTTTCCTTTTCCCCTTTGATTCTTTGTTTTCTTTCACTTTTTGTAGCTCAAATAACTTGAAAGATGCTGCTTTTAATGATCTACTTCTATTAGCATGTCACCTAAATGCTTTCGGCACAAAAAGCTACAAATTTGACTAAGAGCTTTTCAGCCAAGTATTTTTATCCTAGCTTGATTTGTTCGTCCTACTTGTCTTCTGGCTATGTGGGTTGGGAATGGGTGTTGGCTGGAGCTGGGGAGCCCAAGTTGTCCAGTTTGGAGGCATGTACTCAAGATCATCCTGTTTTGTGTTGTACATGCACGCAAAATATTGGAGTATTTACCATTTCTATCCATACCCTGTATATTTGTTTAGTAAATATTTGCCTAGTGACAGGAAAACATGTGATGATTATTTTTATTTTCAATTTTAATTTTAATTTTAATTTTTTTCTTAAGTAATTTTTAAATGGGTATATGTTCAGGCACCATATTTGATTGATGCATAGTTTTGGACTACTCACCATTTCTATCTATACCACTTGTATATTTGTTTAGCAAATGTTTACATACTGATATTAGAATATCTACTAACAGATACTAGAATGGAACTAGTTTTGCACCTAATTCGGATTCTCTTTGTTTGGGTGTGCCCAGGCACCATACCAAAAAAAGTTGATTGACCAGAGTCTTTTAACGCCTGAAGAGATAGAATGGGTGAACTCCTACCATTCCACCTGTAGAGACATTCTGGCCCCATACCTGGATGAGTCCGAGATGGCATGGCTGAAGAGAAGTACTGAACCCCTAAGTGTGTGACTCGCTCCACATGCCCTTCTGTTCTTCCAATAAAATGCATGTTAGTATTGTCCTGGGGTAATTCTGCTTTCTAGTTTAATCAAGGTTATTTATATACACTTGATTTTCTTGTTTATCTGTTTTGGATGCTCATATGAATGAATGGGAGATTGGTAATCCTTTTGGGATTTTGAATCTTTTGGTGAATGAAGTTGATTGTTATGTTCCATGATTCGTTTTTGGGAGACTCTACTTATGTCCTTGACTCATCCTCTTACTGAAGGACCTAATGAATGGCCCATTACAATGTGATTTTGTCTGCATGCATCTGCATTCTTTAATCGCTTGTAACAAGATTCAATCTGAACTATTCCCCAAAAAACAATCAAACAGTCATCTGCATTCTTTCTTTATTTATTATTGTTATTTTTGCAACCAGATTCAATCAGATCTGTTGTCCATGAACGGTCTTTCTAGCCCATTTTGGTGGCACATTGCATGAACAGTTCTCGAGTATGTTTCCATAAGTTTACCATTTTAAGGAAAAATAATTTGTATTGATAAAATAAAATTAAGGGTTAAATGCATTTTACCCCCTCAATTTTTTTGTGGGTTTTACATTTTGCCTCCTCACATTCAAGACCTAACATTTTGCCTAACTTATTAAATATCAACACTTTCCCCTCAATTACAAACCCTTCATGAAATTAAAATGGGTTTAAACATTAGTATAAAATTGAGTAAAAGCAATTTTGAATTAACAATTTTGAAAATTTTCAAATGCCTTAAAATATAATAACTATCAATTTTTATTTTTTATTTCAGAGAGATGTTTATATGATTATTTGTGATTTTCCTATTAAGTTATGAAATGTGATGATTTTGATTTTAGTTAATAAATGTTTTTCTTTGTATTTTAATAATTTTTTTTTATATATTTTAGTATTTATTTTTATTTAATAAACTATTTATTGATTTTTTTAATAAGTTTAGGCAAAGGGCAAAGTCTATAACAGGCCCAAGAGATAAAATATATTCAACTCTGAAATTTTAAAAAATATATTAGAAAAAAAATTGCACTTTCCAATGTATTCATAAAAATACGGCACATTATGTAATAAGTCATGTAGATATAATGATCCTTTTAGATTTCCCCTAATAAATTTACACTAAACTCTCTTGATCGATGATGATATAACATGATCACTCGTTGATTGACGTTGACAACCTTGGAATCATTCCTTGATTTAAACTGACATTGACCAACCCTGAAAGATACCGATTGTTAACTAATGATGTCATTTTTTTGTTAAAGAAGACCAGCGATGTTATCGTTAAATTGAAAACAATATGTTTTTTTATTGTACTTTTGTTTTTTCTCGTAATCTTATTCATATATTTCCCAAAACAGACTTTAAATGAAAAAAAAAAAAGGAATCTGAATCCTAAAATTTCATTTTAATTTTGTGCACTTTCCGAATCCAGCCAGAGAAAAATTCTAGACGAAATTTTAGGGTTTAGGTTTTTTGTTTTCCCATTTAGTAGAAAAATTTTAAAAGAAATCTTAGGATCTCAAATTTGAGACTTTGTTTTTATTTTTTGTACTTAGGATTTGATTTGGAAATATAGAGTTTCATTTGAAAAGTACAAATGAAAATTATGAAAAACTAAAAAAAAATAAACAATAAAATTTAGTGATTTTAATTAGTAAACAATTAAATTTAATCTATTTAATAAAGAATATTCAAGATTAAGTTGGAAGTAATTTTTATCTAATATGTTGATTTTTTAGCATTTAAAATTATTACATTATCTTAAGTAAATAACTAAAGAGAAGAAAATTGATGACCCCTAAATAAAAATTGGCTTGCCATCCACACAATCCACAGAAGTTGGCTTACATCTTTTTTTTTTTAAGTCCCAAATCTATAATTTTAATTTCTTTTTATATAAAAAAAATTCTTTATGCATTTCCCAAATCATATTTATGGATCAATTATTTTCATGTGCACTTCACCTGGTGGGAGACCAGCTTTTTATTATGAAAATTTTGATTTTTGAAAGATTAGAATCTTCACTTATTTTAATTTATTAAAAAAAATAAAATTAAAAAAATTTTTTACACTTTATTTGAAAAAAAAAATGTTTAGAGTATGATATGCATATTAAAATAAACAATAAAAAAATTATCAATAATAAAAAAATATTGGTTTAGATATTAAAAATGTTAAAAGTATGTTAGACATATTAAACTCAAATTTGATAAATTTAATTTTTTAGAAAAATTGATAATTCAAGGTGATATTGCATATTTCATATTTGTTCCTCAAGTTCAAAAAGGACTTTGCTCTTTCTATGTCTCTTCACATGCGGGATGGACTCCTACATGAGGGAGGATGTTAAGAGCAAGTTATTTTAATGTTATAAATGCTACATGGATGGTAGATGACCATCACCTCATAAATGTAAAATTACTTTTAATTCTTTTTCCTCCCTTAGTCCCATTTAAAATATTAATGGTAAAATTGTCTTTGTAAGTCAATAAAAAAGATATCTTCCATTTATGAGATAGAAATTCTTGATTAGTAATCTTGCATTGCTTTTATTTTATTTTATAACATATTGTCATAATAACCTTATGGTCATTTTAGTTATGTTTGGTTCTCGGCAAACAGTAAGAAAGAAAAAAAAATGTTAAGAAAATTAGTTTTCTCATATTAAGTTTTACTATAAAAAATATGAAAAAAATAAATTATAATTAAAATTAGTTAAAATTTTATATATTTTAAAATTATTTAATTTTTATATAATAGAGAAAAATAAGTGAAATGAATTTGAAGAACCACATAAAAACAATTTGTTAATTTTAAATCTATTTTTTATTTTTCTTTTATTCTATTTTTTTCCTCAATTTTCTTTCTCTTGCATTTTCCCACAAATTTTTCAAAAAATCAAGTATAACCTTACTATTTTAAGAAACTAATTATAAAATTTAATTATCATTATTAGGTTTTTACATGTTTTTGATTGTTTTATTTTTAAAATTATCTTTTAATTAATTATAATTTTTTAGAGGTTAGAATTCTTGTAACTTCACATTTTCTTACTGCTAGAAATTATGTAGAAATATTTTTCTCATGATATGAAGCTATCCATAAAGGGAAAAAGTCATATAAACTAAGATATTCATAGTTAGAAACTCAAATTATTTTTAAAGTCATTTATTTTTTTAACTTATCAATTTTCTTAAACACAATTTTGTGAATTTTATCAAACATGTACGGAAAGTTCACATACCGTTATAACAATTTTCAAAGTTTTGGATAGAAATGAATTTTTTAAAACAAAAATTCCACAAAGTAATTTCATTCTCAAACTAGTGTACTCTCGTAAAATCATAGTTGATAATTATGATTTTGAATTTTTTTTAAAATAATCAAAACAATAGTTAATGATTACAACTTTAAATTTAAGCCTAGAATCGTAATTGATGATTATAGTTAAGCTTAAATTTAAAGTTGATTCGCAGTTGGGAAAGGGAAGGAGTCTAAATCAATGGACATTAATGAAGTCAATAATTACGGTTTTGTATTTTCAAATTATGATTAATAACTAGGGTTTTGTGACAAAAAAAAAACATTATTTTTACTCAAAACTAAGGATTTAGAAAATATGTGCTGTAGGTGAGTTGGCATCAATGCCAGCCTATTTTGAGAAACCAATTTCATGTCGGTCCATGTCCCTTTCCGGGGGGGATTTTTAACATAAAAGTTTTGAGAAACCAATTTTGACCATATTGGAAGTTGTATATTAAAAAAATAATTTTCACAATTTTTATATCGGTCATATATTGGAATAAAAAATTAAATTTATGTTAAATGTATATTTTTAAAAAACCATTTTATTGAAATTAATTTTTTGTAAAAAAAATATCCTAAGGACACTTGTGGAATTTCACTTTATTATCTTATTAAAGGACCTTTATGGAGATTTTCTATCTTTTGTCCTACCTTATCCAAGAATTATCGATGGCCCTAAATGGTAATTTTCTACATAAAAAAAAACAAGTGGCATTCTCCTTGGCACGCAATTAAGTAGATAGGGCCTAGAGAAAATGTCACATCAATTATTTTCTAATTAAGAAAAATCATATGATTTTGAACTACATAAATTCAATTTAAAAAATTAAAATTGAACTTATTTTATAATAAATTCAATAAACGATAAGGATTTCTGCTTATACAAGTATGTAGTATTTAAGAAATCTTGAACAAAACTACTATAATTAAAAAAATATAAATTTTTATAAATCATTTACAATGTTTTGTTATTAGTAACAAATTATCATTAAGTTATGTAATAAATAAAACGGTTTTTGAGACTACTTTAATTTCAATTGATATAAGATGTTTTTTTACACTTTTTAAGAATTTGTTTTATAATAATTTTAAACTTCACTAAATTTTTATTTTTTAAATATTAAAAAGGTTAAAAATACATACAGAATCACGGTTTAAATATACTCATAAACAATTTTTTAATCAAACATCACCTAGAAGAATAACTCTAGGGGAAAAAAAAATTCAAAATATAATTAAGCACAAACCTATATATGTTCTTTCAAATTGAATACGTTCTTCCCTTGACGACAGTCAATCTAACAGGCCACAAGTTGGATGGGAAGCATCCCTTCAATGGAGGGCGATGCTCCCTTTTTTTGGCCTTTAGAAACCTATTTTGTAGCTCATTTATGGTGGCGTCAACAATGGCATGGCATCCAATGCAGAGTCCCACGACCCATCCCCAAGAGGTCCCCCCAACTAATTAATGACACATACAGTTCTAGAGTCTGCGTAGAAGCCAGAAACTAAGGCTACAGTTAGAGGACTCACGCTTTCCTCTTATCATGAGTGTCTCTTTCAAGCATGCGAATTGGATAAATTGAGTTGGAGCCTGCAGGGAGGGTTGCATTTTGTAAGTCAAATCTCTTCAATACCATCACTTTCCCATGGGATTTTTTTGCCAAGATATTATTATCTACTCCTTTTCCTCTTTGTTTTTGGCCTTTTAGCATGTAGGCGAAAAAGGAATCGGTGCAAAAACACTTTTTCCCTTTGACTGACAAGATTTTAAGGCGATTCTTGGGTCTAAAAAAATGTGTTTTTTCATATTTATTTTTTATAATAAAGAATATGAAATATAATTAAAATTAATTAAAATTTTAAATCACTGGATTAGCTTTCTAGGTTGTTTGATAGCGCATATATAAACAGGCAGAGATATATGATTTAAGGTAATAGCAGAGAACACCATGACTCGTGTGTAACAAAACGATACCCTTGTCATTAGGATAATCAAGAAGACCTTTATAGGGCACTTTAGCCACAACCTATAAAATATAGTTGGGAAACTTAAGAGAAGAACAGATACTTGATTTCTATGGTCCATTAATTAATTAACGTGCTCCTCAACGCACAGTGGTCAGGTGCATCCCTTTGAGTGACGGGGATGGAGGATTGGTGGAGGTTCTGTTATCCAAGGGTTGCTGGGATGATCGGCTCATCATCTGGCAATCCATGACCACATGAGACAGTGAAGTGTAGGAGGAACCACCCTTGCTTAAAGCCTTCTCGGCACTGTATTTCAATTCCTTAACTTTAGCCCTTATTGCATTCCCTTCCGAGTCCTCCATCAGCCTCCTCACCATGGTCGCTATCTCCTCCCTGCCCACCACTCCCTTGGTGGGAAACACATTTGGTCTGATGGCCACACCCAGCTCTTCGGTTAACATGACTGCGTTCATCTTTTGCTCGGCGTAGAGTGGCCATGCAATCATGGGTACCCCATTCACCATACTCTCCAGAGTTGAATTCCACCCGCAATGCGTTATGAATCCTCCAACCGATGGATGCCCCAAAATCTGGGCTTGCGGGGCCCACATGGGTACCACACATCCAACCTTTTTGGTCCGCTCCAAGAACCCATCAGGCAAGTACTCTGCGATGCCATCACGTCCGTCCGCCGATGTGAAAAGAGCCGCCGCTGCATCATCATCCATGGGTGGCCGTATCACCCAGACAAAGTTTTGACGGCTCAGCTCCAAACCCCAAGCCAGCTCAGTAGTTTGCTTAGCTGATAGAGTTCCACCGCTTCCAAACGAAACGTAAATTACTGATTCACTGGGTTGCATGCCCAGCCAGTCCAATACACCGTTCTCCGAATCTGTCGGTTCTATGGGTCTAGTAAGTGGGCCGACGGGATAGACGGGGGCCTTTACTATCTGGCCCAAGAGTTTGTCATCGCGCATGGCAGCAAGCGTTGGATGCTCCAGGTTCTCCCACGTGTTCACCAATACTCCATCGGCCATGGTGATCTCAACCGCCATGCGCATGTATGCGTGGTACATCTCATTCTTGATGTCCAGAACCGGCTCAAATACATGTTCTACCCATAACGGCTTGCACCCGGGAATTCGAGTGGGTTCTTGGAGATCAGAGCATTTGGTTTCCACCAGCTTATCGAGGACGGGTAAATATGCGGTGAAAGCAAGGAACCATGCGTTTGAAGTAATGTAAACGTACTTGAGCATCTCAAACTCATTAGCGATTTTGAAAGCTTCGAGACCAAACATATCGACTATGAGGACGGTTGGAGGAACCTTCATGGCCGAGATTGCAGAGCGGAGCCGTGGAAGGGAGCCGCGTACCATAGACAGCAGCTGTTCAAGGACAGATGCTTCTGGGTCGACTAAGATGGAGTCATTAACCACCGGAAGTGAGACCAAGTTAGGGAGATGAGGAGTGGTGGCTTGTTGGAGCAGCAGGGATTGGGCGGGTGAGACTTCAGTTGCCACCACAAAAACGGTGACTTGGAAGCCGTGATGAGTGATAAGGCGCTTTCCAAGCTCGAGAACGGGGATGAGGTGACCCATGCCAGGGCTAGCGAGTAGGGCTGCATGAGGTTTTGTGCCTTCCATGGCTGCAAAAGCTAAGAAGACGAAACTGGTAGGGGAGGAATGGGTTCAATTCAATTAACCTTGAAACTGGTTTGGTTTACATACATTCCTGGGTCTAAAGTGCCATCCTTATATAGAAACTCTTGGGTGAATTTTTATTTTATTTATTTGGATTTATAGCTAATAAAAAAATTCTCAATCTTTATTTTGGCCACTGGCCAAGTTGTTTGAGGATGCCACACTTGACTCGTCACTCATCAAGCGATGGTCCAGCTGACTAGGGGAGTGCTGTTTAGAAACGCTGACTCTTGGGTCTAGAAATGTATGCTGCATGGGTTCCCTACTTAGTCTTGAAAAGCATTTATTTTCCTTCGATCGTAGTTGGAAGCATTGATACATAAACATACCCCACCTTTATTAAAATATATATTTTCAACAAAACATATTTAAAGAAAGTCAGATAAGGTTCCGTGAGTCCACGAAAATATTCCAAAATAATGTCACAAATAATCATTTAACATTAAATTTATAATTTTTGATCTGTTAATCTGTTTTCATTTTATGAAAATAAAATATCATTTAAATACATAAATTATCATGTTCAATAGAAACTAATTAACAGGATGTTATTTATAAAATTTCTTGTATAAGATCCTCAAATTGTAATTCTTCTTAAATATTTCTTGTTCTAAATTTTTTTTTTCTCTTCGTATACATACTAGTAAATGCTTAATATGATGACAATATTGCCAGGAATGCCCTCTAGTAAGTAATTGAAAAATAAGTAAATGAAAATATTAAATTCTCATTTAAGTTGATTATTAGCATTGAAAATATTAAATTTTGAATTGCCTTTTAAGTTAATGATAGTAATTTCAAGAATTGTTTTATTACGACTAGTAATTAAAACCTTAACTAAATGAAAAATTAAATCCTTATTTAAGTTGATTATTAGTATTGAAAAGATTAAATTTTAAAATACCTTTTAGGTTTGTGATGACAACTTTAGAAATAGTTCTATTACGACAAGTAATTAAAAGCTTAATTAAATGAGAAGATTGAATTCCCATTTAAATTGATTATTTGTATTAACAAAAATATTTTTAGAAATAAAAAAAATGAAAAACACCTACTACTTTTATAGGTCATATATATATATATATTGCTTTTATTGGTTTCTGTTTTTGAATTTGTTGGATGATAATATTAATTTTTTTTTATAGTTCAATAATGTTTACAATACACATTGATAACATTACCTCTTTTAGTGTGTAGATGACTTAGATATATTATTTTCCACTTATCATTACAATTATACATAATAATTTTTTTAAGCCTTTTATATTAAAATCAAAGTTATATTAAAAAATAGAAAATTAAAAAAAAATGTAAGTTTTAAAGTGTATAAATTTTTAAATAATTTTATTATATAATACTTTTTTACTTTTTATGTTTTTCATGCATGTGATTTTTAATTTATAAATGCGTCCATAATAGAGAAATTTAATCATTATATTAAAAACATAATAACTGAATGTAAATCAATTAAGTAAAAATAAAATAATTAGAGTTTATTTGATAATGATTTTAGAAAACGATTTTATAATTCTAATACTTTAAAATTTTTATTTTTTAAGTATTATAAAAACTAAAATATTTTCTAAAATCATTACACCCATACTCTTAATCTCTTAATGTGAAATAAAATATATTTTTAAATTTTTAATTAAAATAAATAAATAAATAAATAATTTACTCTCCAAATATTTTTTTCCCACCCTTAGTGCATACCTTTTATAATTGATTGGTAAATTAAGTTCAATTAGCATTTGGTGTGCGATGAAGTTCACGCGCTTCACCGTAAACCAGCTTTGACTTTCTTAGCATCCTGCGTACTGTTTGGAGATATTATCCTACTATTATTAGGCTGTGATGAGGCGTTGACCCAGTGGAGGCGATGTGACTCTTTCTAGTGTCTTGGGTCGGCAGGATTGAATCATTGTCAGCACTTCTATCCAGTTGTGTCGAAAAATAATTCATTTTCAATAATTGCGTGGGTTGAATGGAAATAGAGATGGCTTATTACGAGATGAATTAAATTTTTATTTTTATAATAATATTATTTTATTTTATTTTTATTTTTAAAAAATTCAAAATATATTAACATTAAGAAAATAAAATTAATTTTTATTCTTATTTTCTATTTTGTGAACTGAAAAATAATCAAATTATTGAAGCATGCATGTACAAATTAAACGCCTAAATTCCGTTGCTTTAGTTTTACGTCCCCATCGTAGTGGTCCCATGTCAAGTCTAAGTAGGCATTGAAACCGTATAAAATACAAAAGTTTCTCCATGAGGAACGTGGATGGGAGGAGGATTATCGTTTTCGTGCGTGTGTGACTTTGCCGAGTGTGGACGCTGTCTGCATAACATGCTGTGCCTCGGCAGTTTCGGAAGGCACTTTTAAGAGTACTTTTCATATTTGAAAATGGAAGTGGCCAAAAAAGTTCCCATCTGAAAAACAAAAATGGAAATGCAGGTTAGGAAATACCTAAAAGTTTGGTTTTGAGAAGTATAAAATTATTAATTTTTAATAAATTAAGGTGGTGTTTGTTTTTTTACTTGATTATAAATAAAATCTTAATGCTTAATAGTATTAAATATTAAGTTGTTTGTTTTTGTAATATTTTATTTCTATTAAGTATTAAAAAGTAAAAAAAAATTAATGTGTTATTTTTCCTATTTAGAAAAAATTATATATTTTGATTTTTTTTATTTAATAAAAAGTTTATAATAAATTATAAAAAAATAAATAACCTAAATTTTGAAAATAAATTGCTTTCAATAAAAAGTAAAAAAAACAAACACCACCTTATTCTTTCTAATTTCTTATGAAAGCAAAATTTTCTCTAAATAATCCAAAAGTTAAAATATTTATGAAAATTAGTTATTTTTCAAATTCAAATATAGGAAGGGTTATTTTTACAAATTTAGGATTATTTCATAATTTTAATCAAATACTTTTTTTTTTTTCTTGTTGTAGACATTTTCATTAATAAAAATATTATTTTTAGGAATGAATCAAGTTTATGTTTCTTGTAACAATTTTAAAGACTCTCCTCTTTTCATGTTTTATGTTCGATTCCATTTAATTTTTTTCTTTAATACTTCTTTAAGTACTTTCTTATTGATCCAAAATGTTCTTGATTTGTACTTCTAATGATAAATATAACTATTTTTTTCTTGCAAATTTTTATTTTCTTTTCTTTTCATCCATAGTATTGTTTCCCATGTGATTTTTAGATTATGTACACTTTTTTTTTCTTTTTTCATGTTTGATTTCACTCAACTTTTTTTTTTTTTTTTGGGTAATACTTTCTTCCTTGTGGGAACGAATTGATACAAAATTTTCTTGATTTTGTACATCTAAGGGCGTTATGGGTAGGCACCTTTATTTATGTGTGTGACAAAGAACGTGAAATAAGCATGCCGACCACTTGATACATGTATATGAAGAATCCTCAACCCCATAGTCAACATGTATAAGGGAGTTCACAATGTCAATGATATGTGTAAATGTGTATTCTTGATCCATGGAACTTTAAGCAAAGGATATGAATGCATAGTACTCCATTAAATTACTTGTAAAGGGTATCTTAAATTAGTTTATTAATTTTAATCATATCTTAGATTTATTAAATTAAATTAATTATTTTTTTATTAACCTTGTCAAAAGTAATAATTGTACAAAGTCACTGAAAAGCGAGTTGATTGGGTGATCATGGCTTTTCCACATTTTTGGTAAGTTACAAAAGTTAATACAATGATAATTAATAATAATAGGAAAAAAATAATAAAGAGTTAGGTAAAGAAAATGAAAAGGACAATTTTAATGTTGTTGGGGATCACAAAGAGATGGTTGCAGACTAATCACCCCAAAAGTTAGGATGGTGTGAGAATTTCGCATATTCATCTTGGCCTATCCTACCCCTATTCAATTTTTTTTTCAAAATTCTAATTACATAAACATAAATACATTTTATAAATAATAAATATTATAATTTATTTTTAAAGGAAATTATTAATTTCATTTTATATGTGTTAAAAAGGTAAAATAAAAAAGAAATTAAAATAATTTTTATTTAATTATAAATATAAACAAGTGGGATATAATAAAGTAATACTTGATCTTGTCTTGAACTTGACCTAGATTTAAAAAATAAAATCTAATTTAGATCATCTTTGATTATGTTCTAGAGATCTAGTTAAATGTCTCCATATATGGGTTGACATTCACTTATGTCATATGTATTCAACCTTATCTATGCATTACTTTCCCTACGGTGCCCAATGTTTCGACACTAATTGACCAAGTGTGAGGTTGTTGCTCATCTAATCTCTTACTCATTTATATTCTATTGATTGATGTTGCCAAGGGGTTTTAGGCACATTTAGGAAAAATACATTCTATCCTACTTCTCATCAACCCAAATTTGTTGTTTAGTTGCTCACTTTGTACACTATGTATTCTTCATTGGAAGGAGAAGGGGCATAGATAAAGGTCGATGTATACTTGATGTTATGAGATCCTAGTGTTACCCATATCAGCAATCTATTATTTCTCATTATCGTTTCTCAGATCTTTAGCAAGGTCTTGAGTTCCAGCATGAGCTCCTTGTCTTTCGTTAGCCTACGCATGCCTCTTGATCGGGCCTCCTGGTCCCAGCATGTGAGCCATATTACCTAGCCAAAGATAGAAAGGGATGGGGAGGATGAGATCTAAGCACTAGTTGAGCAAGATGCTAATGAGATTGAACTTACTCGAAGCCACAAACGTGCTTCTCCTGTGCCTCTACTTGCTCCAAGCCTTCTATTGATCTTACAGCTTGTCTAAGCACCTCATAATCAAGGTTTGAAAAATTGAGAAATTTTGCTTATATTTTTTGCCAAAACGAAATTAGACACCGATTATTGGTTGGGTGAATCACTAAAAAATCAATATTTTGGGAAAATCGTGAAACTTCGCTGAAAAAATTCACCGTTTTTTTTTCTTTTCAAAAAAGCATTTTTTAAAAAAAAAAATTTACATGCGTTTTTTAATTATTGTTTTTCCAATTTATCTTTTATTTTAAATTTATATCACTCTTTTATTTTATATTATTCTTTTATTTTTAATTATTTGTATTCTCATTAATCTTATTTAAAAATGTTATTATCACTTCATTTTATTTTATTTTATATTTATCCTAATAATTTTATTTAATTTTAAATGTTTTTTTAAATATTAAAAATATAAATTTATTCAAAAATTACTAAAATATTAAAAAAAATAATAATGTTCTAATATTTTATAAATTAAAATTAACTTGATAAAATATATCATTAATATAATTTTTAATAATTTTAATTATTTAAATAGATTAATGATAATAACAAAAAATTTGTAACAAAATTTTAGAAATTAAATCTCAAATAAAATATTTCATATAAATCATTTTTATTTAAAATGTAATAAAATATGTTTTAATAAAATTAGATTTTTTGTTATAAAATGTGAGATTTTATATGGGAACATATAGATGATCATCATTTATATTGATGTATATTTCTTTGTAACTTCCTATAAAAGATATATACCTATAATGAAAATTTTCAATTCTCTTCCTACATTTTATTCTACTTTTCTTTTAATATCTTTGTTTATTTTCTTGTATTTTCTTCTTACAACACGTTATCAGTATGACGTTCTAAGTACATAGAAAAAAAGAAGAATGCTCAAGGTATAAAAGAATGACGCTCTAAGTACATAGAAAAAAAGAAGAATGCTCAAGGTACAAAAGAAAAGTGAAAAATTCACCTACAAAATTTCGTATAGGTATGTAGTCTTATTCTTTTCAAATAAAATATGAATAATGTGCATTGTATTATTATAATTTTTATTTACTTTATTTCATATCTTGAAGTTATGTAATCATATTTCATATAATTATAGATTTTAATTATATAATAACTAGAAGTTATATAGAAAAATTTTCATAATAGAAGTTATGAAAAATACGTATAATCTTCATAACCGAATGTTATGAGGTAAAATACAAAATTACAAATGCATAGTCAGAAGTTGCATATAAGATCCCTAATTACTTTTTAATTATATTATATAACTGGAAGTTATATAATACAACATTATATGGCCCAAAGCTATAAAATGAATAGTTCATGGTTTGAAACTATGTACAAATTCAAAATTACAAATGCATGGTCATAAACTATGTACATAACTCATAATTATTTGTTTTTAATTATACAATATGATTGAAAGTTATACAAAATAATATTATATACCTAGAAGTTATAAAATAAATAGTTTGTAACTTGAAACTATGCACAAATCTACATAATGAATAGTTCATAACCTAAGGATATGCACAAATTTACATTAAAAAAAAATAGTTCATACCCTAAAACTATGTACAAATTTAAATATTTTCCTGTTCTAACAAAATAATCATAGCTTAAAGCTATGAAAGATATTAACTTTTAATTTTTATTTTGTATTCACGCATTTTTCATAACTAGGAATTATTGAAACAATTTTTTTTATTAATAATTGTTTCATAGCTACAAGTTGTACACACAATTTCTAATTCTTTTGTATAATTAGAAGTTATACGAAACAAAATTGTCAATAAACAACTATATGGCTAGAAGATACATAATTTTTTTTTTTAATTTTGTTGTATAACTAGAAGTTATATCATAATATAATTATCAATTGTTTAATGTTATTATAACATTATTCAAATTTTAATTATTCATAACTTGAAGCTATGAATTTAGTAAATTAATAATTGTTAAAACTCGTATAGCTAGAAGCTATATGAATATAAGCAAAAGTTATATAAATATTATTATTCATAACCTGAAGTTATGAAAATGAAAAAATTAATATTCTTTGTACTAATCAAAGGTTATGTCAAAGTTGTTATTATGTACTTTCCTATAACTCAAAGGTATAGAGAACAAAATTTTTAATTAACAATTTTGTACAACTTTATGAAATTTATATATATAACCAAAAGTTATAATAAAATATATTATAGTCTGAAGTTATGATAACAAGTATACAGATAATATTTACATAGTATCAAAAGATTAATATTTTGTATATCAAGCTATACAAATAGGTAAGTGCTTGATAATTTTTTTATGAATTCCTATTATTAGAGGTTATATTATCATTAGTAGAAAGATTTATATATAGATGTGGAATTTTTGATTGTATGAAAGTATGATGTTTATACTTAATGTTCTTGTGTTAGAGGTGATACATTAGAATATTTTTTTCTAGTTCTTTAATACACAATAATCTTTTGATATAATAATTGAGATTTTCCAATATCTTATGTAAAATATGCTTATTTCATATAGAAAGTTGAGATTTTTGGATGGTATATATGTACTTATATTTTGAAAATTCTAGACAACATTTTTTTTATTTGGATTTACTTATTGAGAATTTAATAATAAAATTATGTATAGAAAATTTTGATTATTTTTTTTATACATGTGAAATATATGATTTGGTCATATTATTAATAAATTGATTTTGTATGTCAATTTTCTTTAAGGCATGTTTTTATGATTGAAAATTTTGAGTTATATAAAATAATATATATTATTGCATGTTGCCACATATGCTATTTTTATTATCCAAAAATAATTTTAAAATTACAATAGGTTCAACTATTGTTTTCAATATATTATGTTATATCTTTACATATATGTTTAGATGGATTTGTAGTATTTCAATTAAAGTTTTGAGGCAACAAGATGTATTAAATCATGTTATGTTCTTTTGAAACTTTAATTTATGAATTAATTTTTGCATATTGATTTAGATAATAATAATATTTTGAATAAAATTATTGATCTATCACTACAATTAGATTGATTATTGAAATACTTCATAGTTATTTCATGTATAAATTGCTCCACACTTACAAAATCAAATGTGTGAGATATTAAGAAATATATAACTTTAAATTATCTTTTTTCATATTTGTTTTGTTGTGTTATATATGCTTTCATTATTTTTACACAACTTATTAAGGTAAGTTATCATCGATGACTAGTATTTTTCCATTGATTTTAACTCTTTCTCTATGATAATATTTTTTTCAACTCTATAAAGGCGAGGTCTTTATAACATGTTTTATGATTTGTTATTTTAATGAAACTCTTGTCTCATTAATTGCATAACATTGATGACAAACAATATTAATACTATATCAAGTGATAAAAACCTGATTAAAGGCTCCAAAAGGGCTTATACTATGTCATTAGTAGTATTTGATTTCATGTGAATGTCACTTTATACTATGCTAGATCTAGAAGAATCTTGTAAGACCAACTTAGTTCCCCGGAGTAAACAATGATTTATTAATTCATTGTAAAGTTATATGAACGTACATTATAACAACCAGAAGTTTTTATGTAGTGACTAGTCTACTTATATACTTAAAAGATAGAATGACATTTTGTGCATATTATCATTTTAATGAGACAATTTTCCTGCCGTTAGGGAGAGAAGAGCCAATTCTAGAAAAACATTGTGAAATTATTTGGAATGCATTGACTTTGACTTATCTTGATTCATGTATTAATCAACGTGAATTGGAAGTTCAAAAAGATTATTTATTTTCAAGGACTTGCAAATCAACTACCAAATGTTTTAATTGATGCAAAGAAAGTGACAAAATCATTTTCACTAACCTAGAATATTCCAATGCGAATTAATGTCCTTGAATGACAATTAAATAATGCATTGATGTTCGTGAAGAATGATTAAATAATGCAATGATGTCTGTGAAAGACGATTAAATAATGAGTTGATGTTTGTTAGCAGATCGAAGGGTTGGCCGCGTCCATCAACTCCCCTTGTGTTCATCGTGGGTGCTTGTGTGAATGCACTATAAGGCTAGGATATGCGCATTTCCTAACAACAATTGCTTTTAGGAAAGTTGGTAGCGTCTGAGGTCCTACAAGTGGTATCAGAGCCAATGTCATGGGTTCGAACCCTAAGGGTGTCGCTGGGAGGGAGTTTGTTGGCAAGTCGGAGGGTTGGCTGCGTCCATCAACTCCCCTTGTGTTCGTCATGGGCGCTTGGGTGAATGCACTATAAGGTTGGGGTATGCACCTTTCCTAACAGGAATTGCTTTTAGGAGAGTTAGTAGCGCCTAAGGTCCTACAATGTCCTTGAAGAGCAATTAAATAACGAGTTAATGTCCTTGATAGACAATTAAATAATGAGTCTAAGGCACACTTGAAGCACGGTAGACCCTGAAAAAGCAAACACATTCCCTAGAAGAGGAAAACACAAGGAAAGATATATGAAAGATGGCACTCTTGAAAAAATTGCATATAAAATGAGTTATTAAAATGACTGATCAGTCTCAAGCAACCCTTGAAGATGCACAATTTAAACAAGTAGCCTTATGAGAGGCATTTGTTTTACACTTAGCTCCTAAAAAGGTAAAAGTACCTAATAATGATGAGATCTCAATTATCTACTTATATATGGAGAAAAATGAGATTGAAATACTTTTATAATTAACAATATTGTGAAACCAAGGTTTGGTTAATCTCGGTTTTTATGATAAAAAAACAAGATTTAGAACTAATGATTATATTTCAAGTGTGATTAGGCAAGACGATTTCCAAAGTGGCAATTACAAAGACAAATCAAGCCAAAGAGAAATCATGAAGAAGAAGACCACCTCAAAGAAAACTGTTTTTCAAGACCCAAACTTCATAAAATCTTTTTGTAAGGTTGTTGGTGCACTAGGATTTTCATGCATTACATTCTTTACTTATGCACCAAAATCATCCAAGAGTTATTTTGTTTTAAATGTTTTAAAATTGGATGATTTCATGTTTTCAACTAAAATCTTGTGTCAAATATTTTTCAAACTTTTTAAAAAGGTTTTAAGTTGAAAAAGTTGGTTGTTGAGCCAAAAACGGCTCAACCGGTTGAACTGGATGAGAAACCGATCGACTGCCAGCTCAATCGATTGAGGGGTGCAAAAAACCTTCTCTCTCTTCCAGAATGGTTGTTCAATCGGATGAAGAACCGGTTAACCCATACCTCAACTGGTCGAGGTCCAACGGTAACTTGCCAAGCATTAAATGCTAACGACTAGTTAACCAGTCGACCCCCAGCTCGACCGGTCGAACCCCTAACGACAAGTTTGACTTTTTTCCTCTATAAAAAGGCTTCAAATCTTCATTGTTTAAGAGCTCAACCTTCTTAAACCTTTCTTGAATATATTTGAGCATTTGAAGAGTGTTTTGAGTGCATTATTATTCTAAAACTTGCATATTATTAGTACACATTTCAATCCTAGTTTTCTTGTATCATTTGAGTTTAAAGTTTTTGTATTAGGATTTTGTGAGGTCATTTATTTATAAATCTTTGAGATGAAGTTTCTCAAGTGTGGGGTATCACTTGAGAAGTTATTCAAGAGTGGGATATCTCTTGAGGATTGTAAAGGGTGCTTAGAGCCAAAAGTCCAAAATGGTGGATTGGAACCATAATCCAATTGTATTGCTTGAAGGCTTGGTTTGGAAGGCTTGAATTAGTGGAACCTCAAGCTTGGGATTGAAGCTAGAGGAGAGTAGATGTAGACCAGGTTGCGCCGAACCACTATAAAACCTTATGTTTGCATTCTCTATTCTTTTACTTTATATGCAATTGTCTTTATATTGTTTTATTATATACTTGCATATATTTTTCTCTTACATTCATATAGTTTAAATTTGCAAAAAGAGATCATCACCCTATTCACCCTCCACCCTCTAGGGTGATTACCATAGATTGGATTAGCCTAATTTTTCTAAAAAATATATTTTCTTTCCAAGTGCCTATTGACATCACAAGAAATGAGGATCCCAAAGTAGAAATTATTGATGAATATCAACATAGAAAAGATTGGCAAAAATGGAAAGACTACATCTCGACAAAACTAGACTTATTAGAAAAATGAGAAGTATTTGGACCAATAGTCTAGATGCCTAAAGTTGTCAAACTTTTAAATATAAATGAGTGTTTATAAAAAATTGTAATGAGAAAAATGAAATCATAGGATATAAAGCGTAACTCATAGTTCAAGGTTTCTCATAGAGACCTGATATAACAAAGGCTATGAATAATTAAGGAAAATACCCAAAAGGGGGGGGGGGGGGGGGGGGGGGGGGGTGAATTGGGTTTTTCAAAATCTTTTTCCACACAACAATATATGCACAAAATAAATAAAGGAAAGAGATAAAGGTAGAGAATTCAAACTCAGATTTATAGTGGTTCGGCACTCCCTTGCCTACGTCCACTCTCCTCAATCTCCTAACCGAGTGAGGGTTCCACTAACTTGAAGCTACAATCAAGCTTTCAATCGTCTTACACTTGGATTCCGGCTCCAATGGGCTCTTACACAATCTCTTCAAAATTTGAACCACTTGAAGGCTTTCACACTCAGCTTACACAAGGATGAAACTCTCAACCTAGCTTAAGGAAGGCTCAAGTACAAGAGAAAGCTAGGATGAATTGCAAGAGTACACTAAGAATATGCAATTGATGGTTTAATGCACTAAGAAAGAAGATGAGAGCTTTTTGATCAAGAACAGGTAGGTAGGCTTTGAATGCAATTGTTCTCTTAGTCATAAATGAATAGGAGCTCTCAATTTATAGGTTTCTAAGCTCGGGAGACAAAAACAGCAGAAAGTAGCCTCGACCGGACGAGCAAAGGGTCGACCGGATCACTAGCCGTTGGAGCATTTAATGCATAGCAGGTTACCGTTGCCTCGACCGGACTTCGACCGGACAAAGGGTGAGGCTCGACCGGGAAGAGGAAGCTACTGGGAGAGAGAGAAAGTTTTTGTGTCTCCCTCGACCGGACCTCGACCGGACAAGGGAAACCGGTCGACCGGTTCCCCAACCGGTTGAGCCGGTTGGCCATAGCCTCGACCGGATGAGCCTTTTGGCCCTGAAAACCTATCCTTTTTTATTTCTTTCTTTTCCAATACTTAGGCAAGGTCTTTAGGAGAGTTAATATGTCAATTTTGAGTCAATTTGCCTAAGGTATATTTGATAAAACTCGGGTTTTAAAGAAAATCAAGTTTTAAAGAATAAACCGAGTTTTCTAAGATGCATGAAAATGTATGAACATCCTAAGTGCACTCATGCTATCATCTTACATTCATTTCCTATGATCACAAGTCTTCCAAATGGTCTTTATCCCGTATTCGTTTGATCCTTGAGATTATACCTGAGATTCTTAACAATTTAAAGCAATTAGTCACTTAACCACGGTTTGTTATCATCAAAACCTGATTAGGAGAACCCTTGGGCTAACAATCTCCCCCTTTTTGATGATGACAAACCTTGGTTATCTAGGAGACAGAGAAATCTCCCCCTCAAACTAACCATGGGATAATCAACACAAAATTTAGGAAATGTAAATCAATAACAGTGTCATATCATATATAAGCAAGAGCAAGAGTACATGAAAGCGTATGATATGCATGGAAATGAAAAAGTCTCCTAAGGTCCCTATCCTAACATATCTCCCCCTTTGGCAACATCAAAAAGAAACGAAGGGGGATCCCAAACAAAATCAAGGCTGAGGAGGTGGTGGTGGAAACACAGAACGGAGGTAAGCCATCATCTCCTCGTGCTGACTCTCCTGGCGGCTCTCAAGACGCTCCTGGCGGCTCTCAAGACGCTCAATCCTCTGTGCCAGCTGCTCAAACTGAGAGGTGAAGCCGGCCTGATACTGATCGATGCGATCTTCCACGGAATAAAAGCGAGTATCATGAACAACAGCTAACTCCTCCATACGAGTCCCGAGAGAGCTAATCTGTGCCGACAAATCCATCCAAGGTGGATGCTCAGGAGCCTGAGATAGTAGCTCGGTAAATGATGGCTCAGTCATCATAGGCTCTGAGAAGGTAGCCTCATCATGAATGCCCCCCGACTGATGTGGAGCCGGAATGTCAAGCTCTGGCCCTCTCTGCTCAAGGTCCCTCTGAGGGTCCAACTCATCCTCCATCTCTCGAATCTCGTCCTCCTCCTCTACTCCGGGGTGTAGCTGATCATGTCCCCGGGCCTGTCGCTCGGCTTTCCTAACCCAGGAGCCGTCGGGGGCCTTCTCAAGCTTCATGCGCCCCAGAGAATGCTCGTCATAAGTGTCATAGATGCTAGGTGCCTCAAACTCTGTCTTTCTACTCAAGTCTATCCCAGCATCCTTGAAGACACGAGTGAGGAAGCGGCCGTAGGGAAGCACTCGTGTGGTGCTCTCACAACAGGACATCATATGCCGCATCATCACATATCCTACATGTATCCGCCTCCCGGTGAGAAGTGAGTAGACAAGAAAGGCCTCATAGTAGGAGACCTCGTCCCGATGTCCACCCCGTGGTAATAGGATGGAGCAGATCATATGATGAAGGACTCTGCTGGGCACGGTCAGGCTATGTGCTGAAGGTTTGCCCATCCCATGGGCATCTGCAAGTCCGCACAGCCTCTGAATGGCCTCTCTAGGCTCGAACCCGGGGATAGTAGGCCATGCCTTGGCCTCATATACTCGAAGACCAACGGGAGGAACGTCAAGGATGCGACAAATGCTCTCCGGACTCAGCTCAATCTCAACTCCTCAGACAGTAGTCCTAATCGGCCCTCCAAGTCCATAGGTCATCCTGGAGTAGAATGCACGCACTAAATTCGGAAAGATAGGCTCATAGACGGTCACAACTGGCAGCCATCCCATCCTGGTGAAGAGTCCCTCAAACCCGAGACTCTGAAGTTGGAAGAAATTGATGTTTCTCCCTGGAACCACCTTTCTCTTGGCGAAATGCGTCTTGTACCTATGATAATCCTCAACTGAGCCGAAGAGGGCGGTGTCATACCTCGCCTTTCGGCGAGTCTCGGTCTGCTCGGGCTGCTGAGAGGGCTCAACAGGGCGCTTGCCCTGAGCTCTGGAAGTACCCGTCTCCTTTCGAGGAGCCATCCAAAATCCAAAAATGGAAATATGCTTGGAGAACTGAAGCTAGTAGGCAAAGAGAGAAGACTAGCCCCAAGAAGCCCTCGGCGCGCGGGAAAGGAGAAAAAATCAGAAGATGGCGCGCAAATAGAGAGGAACCCGTCAAGATCCGAAGTCCAAATCCGTCCAGAGATGAAACCCTAGCCTCAAATCTCGTCAAAGAACACTCCAAAACCTGAAATCGGTCCAAGGAATAGCCCAAACTGATCTCTGAAGGAGGGAAGATGAAGGGTCTTCGAGGAATGCCAGAGAACAGTGAAAAAAACTGACGCGCGGGGGCCTTTTAAACTTCCAACCCCGACGAACCGGTCGACCGGTTCCTCAATCGGTCGACCGCCTGGTCAACGGTCAACGTTTTCATTTTCCAATTTTTTGCGTATTCTTGTCTCGTGATCCTCCCCCCGCTCTTTTCAGTTGAAATCCCCAATTTTTGATGTCCAATGCCACGGGAATTTTGATTTTTGGTCAAAAATTGACCTATTTTCTAAGGGATTGCTATATGATGCATATGAGATGAAATTTATGCAATCATAATGCATTTCCAACAAGAATTCATTATACAAACATCAGATCAAAGAGAAATAACCCCTAGTTGTCTTCTAATATCGGAAAATTGTTCTTCACTTAGAGGTTTTGTAAAAATATCGGCAAGTTGATCTTTTGTGCTTACAAATTCAAGTGTAATGTCACCCTTTTGTGCATGATCTCTAAGAAAATGATGTCTAATTTCTATATGCTTGGTCCTAGAGTGTTGCACGGGATTTTTTGAAATATTTATGGCACTAGTGTTATCACATTTGATAGGAACATGCTCAAAAGATAAGTTAAAATCACTAAGTGTTTGTTTCATCCAAAGGATTTGAGCACAACACAAACCGGCTGCTATGTATTCGGCTTCCGCCGTTGACAAAGCTACCGAATTTTGCTTCTTACTATGCCATGAGACAAGTGAGTGTCCTAAGAAATGACAAGTGCCACTAGTGCTCTTTCTTTCAACTCTACAACCGGCAAAATCGGCATCCGAGAACCCAATCAATTCAAAATTATCACCCTTAGGATACCACAAACCAATATTCATTGTCCCTTTCAAATATCTAAGAATTCTTTTAACGGCACTTAAGTGAGATTCTTTAGGACAAGATTGAAATCTAGCACACAAGCATACACTATACATGATATCGGGTCTACTAGCGGTCAAATAAAGCAAGGATCCTATCATGCCTCTATACATAGTTGAGTCAATAGATTTACCTTTTTCATCCATGTCAAGCTTGATGGATGAGCTCATTGGAGTTTTCATCACCTTGGCTTCTTCCATGTTGAACCTCTTGAGAAGATCCTTTATATACTTTGCTTGATTGATGAAGGTTCTTTCCTTTAGTTGCTTGATTTGAAGTCTAAGGAAGTAATTGAGTTCCCTCATCATGCTCATTTCAAACTCACTATGCATACACTTAGAGAAATCTTCACAAAGAGAGTCATTAGTAGCCCCAAAAATAATATCATCAACATATATTTGAACTAGAAGCATATCCTTTTCTTTGGTTTTAATGAAAAGAGTTGTGTCGATTTTTCCCATTTTAAAACCCTTTTTCAAAAGAAATTTACTTAGTCTTTCATACCAAGCTCTAGGTGCTTGTTTCAAACCATAAAGTGCCTTTTTAAGTTTAAAAACATGGTTTGGAAAGTTGAAGCTTTGAAAACCGGGTGGTTGTTCAACATATACTTCCTCGTTTATGAAGCCATTTAGAAAAACACTTTTCACATCCATTTGATATAGAATAAAGTCTTTGAAACATGCAAAAGCAAGCAACATTCTAATTGCTTCCAATCTAGCTACGGGGGCAAAAGTCTCTTCATAGTCTATTCCTTCTTCTTGATTATACCCTTGGGCCACCAATCTTGCCTTATTTCTTACTATGATGCCATTTTCATCCATTTTGTTTCTAAAGACCCATTTAGTTCCAATAACACTTTGATTTGAAGGTCTTGGTACTAGTTCCCATACTTCACTTCTTTCAAATTGATTTAATTCTTCTTGCATAGCAATCATCCAATTTTCATCAACTATAGCATCTTTTATGTTTTTAGGTTCTCCTAATCAGGTTTTGATGATAACAAGACCTAATATTAACTACGAGAAAACATATTCTCCTATGATGGACTCAATCATATTTAGATATCTAATTTGTTTAGCATTCTCAAAAGGATTGGATTTGTGTCTCATGAATGTTGTTACTACATACTTACATGGATATTTAGATAATGACATATATATGAAAATCCCTTAAATATTTCAAATACATGAAGCAACTAATTAAAAACATTATAACATATACTCAATTAAGCTACAAAAATATTTGTATCAATTAAGCAGTCCAAAGGCATGTGGTACAATCACTTCAATGAATATTTGAAATGGAAAGTATGTATGTATTACCTTATTTTGTCTATGCATATTCATTATGTTAAATATTTGCAATTATTATAATATATGTGGAACATTGAATTTTGTTGGAACTCTTGAAAAGCTTACAAGAATAGTTGACTATTTGAAAAGTAAAATTGAAATGAAAGATCCTGGAAAACAAAATTTTTGTCTCGGCTTACAGATTGAGTACTTTTTAAATGAAATATTAGTTTATTAGTCAACATATATAAAGAAAGTTTTGAAGCACTTTCATATTAGTAAATGACATCCATTAAGTTCTTTGATGATAGTTCATTCACTTGAAGTGAAAAATGATCTTTTTGTTTTAAAGAAGATAATGAAGAACTACTTGGTCTAGAAGTACCATATTATAGCGTTATTAGTGCACTAATGTATCTTGCAAATTATACACGACCAAATATTACATTATTTGTTAACTTGCAAGATATAGTTCTACACCAACTCATAGACATTGGAATAAAGTCAATCATGTACTTGATAACATGGGTCTATGTTATTCTGAAAGATCATAATCTTAATTGTTTGAATATGCAGACGTTGCCTATCTTTCAAACCCCCACAAAACTCATTTCAAATGAGGTATGTATTTATTTATGGTGATACAACAATATCATGGAGATCAATCAAGCAAATAATGGAAACATGTGGACTACCCTCCATCAGAGGTAATGCTACCAAGTTATATAATATTGTATGCATTGCGGAGATTAAAGAAAGACACATTAAAGGTGATAAAATTAAGCATATATCGCTTAAGTTCTTTTACATTCATCAACTCCAGAAGAGTAATTAAAATGTTGTTCAACAAATAAGGTCAAGTGACAATTTAACAAATCTATTCACAAAGGCATTGTCAACTATAAGACTTAAGATGCTCATTGGAATACATCGACTCAAAGATCTTCATGTTACGCTATTAGAGAGATTATAATCATGTTAACATAAGGGAGGAGCTTATTGATAGGAATATCACTATGATGTACTATTTTTTCCTTCGTCCAGGTTTTGTCCTATTAGATTTTATTAGCAAGGTTTTTAATAGGGTAGTTGTAGTAATCCAAAAGAATATTGTATTATTTTTCCTTCATTAAGGTTTTTCTTATAAGATTTTTCCTAGTAAGGTTTTAATGAGACATATTCTTATCATCATTCAAAGAAGAGTATTATAAAATATGATATTTTATCGGATTATGGGAACTTGTGGATGATGTATATTTCTTTGTGACTCTCTATAAAAGGGAGATACCTTTAATGAAAATTTTCAATTCTTTCCCTACATTCTATTTTTCTTTTATTTGAATATCTTTGTTTATTCTCTCGTATTTTCTTCTCCTTATTATTTTATTTTACAACATTTTTAAAATTTTAAAATAAATGAATATAAATATGTTAAAAGAATTTAAGTTAATTTTTTTTTTATAAAAAATGGATAAATATTATCTTTCATCATACCTATATCAATTATACTTTCAAAATAACTTTAATATATATATTTTTACAATATTTTTACATATTTTACCGATATTTTATTTCTCATATATCCGTAAAATTCAAATTTATTTCAAACCTTGCTCGTAATCATCCTTCTATCATTGATCTCCTTCAATGACCAGTTGGATTTGTTTATCAGATTTACTATTTAAAAGGAAATTACATTAGTTTTTAAATAGAATCTTTTAAAGGATATTAAAGGAAATTAAATTTATAATTTTAAAAGGAAATTTATATTTTAAAAAGAAAGAAAGTTAAAAAGGAAATTAAACAAAATAAATTTAAATTTTTAAATGATATTAGTTTTTAAATAGAAACTTTCCTTTTTAAAAAAAACTTAAATAGATATTTAATTTAAAGTATATAAAATTTTGACCGAAAATATTTATTTTTATAATTATTAAATAAGAAAAGGAAGGCAATGAGAAGCGGGACCACCGCTTGCCATCTGCTCCCGACTCGCCTCTTTTTATCTCAGTGTACTTGCCCACCAGTATACATTATTTTCGTTGGTGGGTCTGATAAAATTTTTCAGTGTTTCTCCTGCGGTATATTCCCAGTCAGGTGAGCCGTTCTTTAATTGTTACTCGATTCGATCAACACTCATGTTCGATTCAGATCATTCAACTATTTCTTTAAATTTCGTTATTTACTTATATAATTTCAATAGCTTGGTGTTTTGGCATCCCAGTTCTTTATTGTTGGATTTGATCAAACACAACAATCAAGGATTTTACTGTCTGTTTGGTTGATGAGAAAACGGAGGAAAAGAAGAGAAAATCAATCTCGAGTGGATCTTTTCTTCTGTGTTTGTTTCCAATAGTTTGAATTTCCTTATAAGGTTTTATATTTGGAGTCACAATTGCTTATAAATTATGATCACCGATCTAAAGTTGTTGAATAGCGGATTCATTTTTGTCCTTTTTAATCCATTGTGCTACCGAGGGATTATGTTATATGCTAAAGCTTTCCAGGGTTTGAATTTTCTTTTTCCCTTTACTATTGTTGGATTGAATGAAATTGTTTTAGTTTGAAATTTCCAGCTTCCAGGGCTGGTACGATATTGCAGTTATTGTTGTGCTAGCGGAAGCTCTGATACCAATTTGTTGTGCTTTAGACTAATCCCACAGGATCTCCAAAAGCATCAAATAATATACAAACTAAACTAGCCCATAATATAAAGAAAAATAGCAAGAGAAATAGACATCCTGTCTTACCTACATCCTCAAGCAATGATGACGAATCCATTAATCTTCAAATCAAAATTAAAAAATCAAATTGGGAGAGTTTTCTCCACACAAATTGGCTAAAGCAACTAAGATTGGCTAAAACCACATAGATTGACTAAAATCATTCTAACAACTTTGGCTGAAGTAATTCTCTCACCATTCTGACCAAAGGACTTGGACTTATTTACAGGACCCCAAGCCTCTGATAAAACCAATTCATAATCCTTGTGGAACAAGGACTCCTACATATAACAAATTATCAGATCATAATCCTTATGAGAACAAGGATTTCAAAAATATATCAAACACTTAATTGAGCCAAAAACCAACAGTTATAAGTTATTTATGTAAAAGCTGTGTGAAAATTTGGCAGTGTACAGTTTCTCATCTATTGCAAATGCAAATCCGATACAATTACTGTTGGAAATATGAAAGTGTTATTAAGACAGAAATTTTAATAAGGGAAGTGAAATATCAATTATTCTGAGGTTGAGTTGAAATTGTTTTTGCTCAAAGTATTCTTTCCAGTAATTAATTGAAAAGACCTTTGGCTTGGCAACCAACCGTGAAGCTCAAATGGAGAGTTTTAATTGTTTCAATAGTCATGGAAGCCATTTAGGATATTCATGGAAAATTGCTGTGTTATTTGGTTCTTATGTTTGTTTCCTATGTTTGATATCTTGTCACTTGTTTAACCATGACTTCAGTTTGTACGAGCTGTTAGGCAAGTGTCTGTAGTGCTGAATGAATCTGCTGCTGAATAACTAATTTCTTTGTTTCTGCTCGTTCGTTTTTATAAGTACATGGTATGCTGTAATGGCAAGAGAATTGGATTAGTTTTTCCCAACATCCTTGATACTTAAGGGCTATAAGTTAACTACAAGCTGATAACTGCTGCATTAGAACAGTTGATTTAGGTTTTAAGTAGAAACTAGAAACCTATTAAAGAAAGGGCAGTACTGTGTTTGTCCATTTGATTGATCTTTTATTGGATTCATTCATATGTATGCAAATCTGAGTTCCTGTTGTTCGGAAATCACTAATGTGTTTCTTTATCTGACAAAAATTTCTAAAAATGTTTGTGTGGTATTTTCATGGGAAAAAAATCAGTGTTGTATAACTAGCAGGCTAATTATATATTTCTGTTGTAGGAGCTATGATTAAGCTTTTTAAAGTAAAGGAGAGACAGAGAGAAATTGCTGAGAGTGCCAATGGAAGGGCACCCGTTAAGAAGCAAACTGCTGGAGAATTGCGCCTTCATAAAGGTCTCACCTATCTTAGCGATTCAATGGTTATACTTTTTTCCTGTTGTTTATTGCCTATATCTGGTCATAATGTATTTTACAGTAGTCAGTTTTCTGGGAAGTTCCTATTGAGCATTGGTTGTCATTTGTCATTTCTATAGTTCGAGTTATTTTGATGTTAAAATGCAAGTAGAGGGAGATGGAGACATAAAAGTACATGGGTAGGATTAGTTAGAAGGTTTCATTGGGTAATGACACTTTCTTTAATGCTTACTTCTAGCTAAGTAGGAGTTTGATTAGGTCTGGGATTGACCCCAAAGTAATTAATATAGAGAATCATGAGTTGGTTTTAACTATTCTGTAACTTGTTCTCTTATTAAAGCTTCAAATCTATTCTTGAAAAGCCAAAATTGGGTTTTCTAACTGATAGCAAGTGCTGCTTTTATATCAGTTTTAATGGCCTTTATAAAGGCAAGAGGCAGTTTCCATTGACTTACCTTTTGCAGTGCCTAGTTAACTAAACAACATCTATTTTATTAATTCTTACTATGGGATACTCGCATACTCTTTCAAACTTTTGTACTTTTTATTCTTTACTGCTGGAGCTGTTTTATTGATGAGTTTTTGTATTGCATTTTGTGATGTGGAGAGACAGTGAGTATGATTTAGGCCCTTTGAAGTCTCATTTCAAGATTCAAACCGACCATGAATTTTGCTTTCAAACAGGACCTATGTTATCTGCTTTCTAGGGTTCCACTATATTCATCAACAAAACTGTAGTTTCTTAATTTTCCATGCCACCCTTTCTCTTGAAGCTCAGGATTCATGGGCTAGAAAATGTGTGTAAATAAGGTAGTTAGGTATCTTGGGCAGTTTATCATGCTGTATTTATTTATCTATAAGGTTCTCTGCTGTTTTTTTAGCTTAGGAGTCCACTATCCTGCAACAAAATTATTTCATCTCAACTTGGGCTCTCTATAGTTGTATTTTATATCTTCTGATTCTACCATTTCATCTAGCAAAGAAGGTTCTTGGGGTATGTATCTTGCAGATATCAGTGAGTTGAACCTACCCAAATCATGTTCCATATTATTCCCCAATGGAAAGGATGATCTGATGAACTTTGAAGTTGTAATTCGACCTGATGAAGGATATTATTTGTAAGTAACCTCTCACATGCACCTATGAAGGTTTGTTGTGGTATAAGAACTTGCATTACAGCAAATATCAGTTATGCACATTTCCCTTTTGATAAGTAGAATAGGGTTTTCTATTAGGTTTTTGTTTCAAAATTTATTCGTGCTTTCTTCATTATCAAAAGCACAAATTATTTTGCTGGATGATCTTGGTTTTGCTTCTACAGAGGTGGCACATTTAATTTCTCTTTCCAAGTAAATTCTATCTATCCACATGAAGCTCCAAAAGTCAAGTGCAAGACCAAGGTGGAGAAAGCACAATCTTTAATTTCTTTTGCTTCTGGCTCTGTTTCCCTTTTATCAGTTTCTTGATAGTATTTTTGTCCATATATATGGTGTTGTATAATGGTGTTAAATTCTCATAGTCCATCCAACTTGTAGGTCTACCATCCCAACATTGACTTGGAAGGAAATGTTTGCCTCAACATTTTACGAGAAGATTGGAAACCTGTCCTTAATATAAATACGATTATTTATGGATTGTACCATCTTTTCACGGTATTAATTAGTTCTTCTGTAAGTAGGTCACTATAACTTTGTCACCCTCTAATATCGTCCATTCTCTCCATTTTGTTTGTGTAGCAACCGAATCATGAGGATCCCCTCAACCATGAAGCAGCAGCTGTGTTGAGAGATAACCCAAAGTTGTTTGAATCCAATGTAAGAAGGGCTATGGCTGGCGGGTATGTGGGACAGATCTCCTTCCCACGGTGTCTGTAGCTTTGGTTTGCCTGGACTTGGTGCCACTCCATATTGTCATTCCTTGAAGGCCCAGGAGCTGCATCTTGTTTCAAATTACATGTTTTGATTTTCAGGGTGAGGTTAGGGAATTGTAATTCCCAAAAAACCAACAAAGGCCCAGAGGAAGGTGTGTAGGTTACCGTAACTTTTGTGGCTCTTGTGACGTTGGCTTGCCATTTCTTTATTTTGATGTGGAACAATACAGACTTATAGCTTGGACAAGGATATACGTATATTACATCTTTTGTTTTTCCCCCATTCAACACTTCTCATTGTGGTTGCATCTTGAAGGCCTGCATTGCCATGGATTGGACTCTCGAGAGCTTGAAAGGTTGTTTTTTACCTGGAGGAAAAGTGAAATCGTTCTTTCTATTTTCACACAATTGTAACATTTGAGATGAGTCTCTATTTGCACATAAAGTATCATTATTTTGATATCGTGAGATGGTACAACTTAGTTGCTATTAGCCTATCAGTCCTTTGGCTATGGCACAATATTTTCTAATAGCTTCATACCAAAGGGGCGGGATCTATCCGTGTCAAATGCGCTGTGGGAAGTAAAATCGAATCTCCATTTTCCTGGACATTTATACTTGCTTATTGAAGTGCATTATCTCATGGTTGGAGGAAAGGAAATTGAGATTGTCCCCATGGTCCCATTTCTAACTGAACCAACTCGACAGCTGAAACACTGCTAGACCAAATCTCATGATGGCTGTATTAGTTATTTGGAAGAGCATAGATTCCACCCCGCCCTCTGTCCATAAGCAGAAGTGCCTCATCTCTTTTGCCGTTAGCTCACTCTGCAAATGAACTCAAAGCCACACCTACTAGCGCAGTTCATGGTTTATTTACTCCCCTTTTGGTCTTTCTGTTTGATTAAACAAACCGGGCCTTTGGGATCTGGGGAATGGACACTGTTCCAAGAACCAAGCTGGCTACCTGGCGGGGTGTTGACCTTGTGCGCCCAGACTAATATTCCACTGGCCAAGTATTTGACAATCTTTTTCTCTATCATCTTCTCTTGTTGAATCAATGAAAGGTGTTTGTTCCGGATACCATGAATCTGGAAGGAGCTTTATGATATTAAGATATCATGTTCTTTCTTAGGGAAGTGTTTTCTTTCTGAAGGGCATCATCAGGCTTCCAAGTTACATTTGGTTCATTTTTGTTATTGGCAGGCGAGGGATTCAATGTGTTTGCAGTGTGGCAAGGTGGCTGGTGAATTAACTGATCCAGGCACTGAGGTCAAAACTTGAAGTAATCAATTGAATACCTCTCAAGCTAATACCACAACTCAAATATTTACCTGATGATTCAGTCTTAGAATTGCCTCAAGAGCACTTAGTATGATAGCTCAAGCTCCCAATGCAAAGTCTAAGAAGGAACCCAAAGCAAGCACAAATTTGGGTCAAAATCTAATGCTAAAATGATCAAAACAGTATGATTCAGAAAATTTTATACCAGGGAACTAAAATAAGGCTTCTCACATCATCTCTTCCTCTTTCAAACTAGCAATTCTAGCATTTTCTCGGTCCCGCCTGAAAACCACATACAACGGTGTGTAAAACAAGCAACATAAACCGAATGGAACTGCCATCATTGAAAGAAGACCTCTTGACAAGGCGAAGGCTGCCTGTGCAGACCCTGAAACTGGATCAACAGTCTTTGGATCATAGCCAAACATTTTCTCTGAAAGAATTCCAACCATGGGGGCGGCAAAAGAAGAGAAGGATCCTTCAAAAGCACGATCAAATGCATAGATCATGGTCCGGTGCTTGACAGGGACAACCTCCGCAAACATGGGAGCATTTGCAGCTGTGCCATTCCAGCTGATGGTTAGCCCCATGAGAAAGAGGGTGGTGCCAAAAGTGAACCAGCTGCTCACTGACTGTGGAATCACTGTAAGAAGGAACCATGAAAATGGGATGCCCATGAGAGCACTGAACTGAGCACACATGATACGGCCTGAGTGAGGATAGATTTGTGACATTCGATCTGCTATTAATCCACCAAGGAGGGACCCCATTGCACATCCAATGGCAAAAACACTGAGGAGTGCTGCTGAGCTGTTATGATCAAAACCTGCGAAAAGGGTCACAGAAATCATACCTTTTGCAAGTGGGAGAAAATGAAACGTCCTAGTAAGCAATATTTATTATGGCCTACCATTTTGAGTTTGGGAAGGGATAGAAATAGGGGAAGGTGTTTGCAAAAACATAAATAATCCTTCTTTCTTTCAGGCATTATCGGGATCCAGTATCTTGGAAATTGTGATGTCTATTATGGTATTATCTGAACCATATGGGTAAGCCCGTTATTTTGCAATTTATAAGAAAATTAGAAGCAAACAGTAAATGGTTCTCACAATATCCACAATTCCAATTCATCAGGCTCTTGGAGTGCCGACCCTAAATCAAGTAAGTGCTATATTGCATGATCCTTCTAGTGTCCTTTTATTTTCATATGACGTCCCCTCTAATTTAAATATATTTTTTTGATAGGCAAATCAAGTGAGTATATGATGTAAAAAGCACCAAAATACAGAGGTTTACAACAGGCACCAAAAGACACGGCCAACCCTCAAAGTTAAATTTATCATGCACTTGATAAACTTAGGAATATTCTTGAATTTGCGCTCACCAATTAGTTCAAACCACATGGTGAAGAAAACCATGGCAGTCCATGGTAGTGAACCAACAACACCCTGCAAGACAATGATCTGAAATGTTTGCACTTTTATAACAGCTTTGGTGGCTGTCCAAGACTCCAGCCAAACTGACACTGAACTGGCTTTGCTTTTATCTAACAAACTGTTCCTGCAACAGGATAGGGCCAAATCAACAAACACTGACATAAGCCAGCAAGTATGTCATTTAACATGCTGTTTCTATGTTCTGTCACCAAGGCTATCATCAATCTAAGAATGATGATGAAAAAGGATAAGGTTAATGAATGCAAATGAAAATGGGGATAACGAAACAAAATATGAATCTAAAGGCATCATCCCTTTGGTTGTTGGAAACTGTAAGAAAGAAGTAAGAGAAAGAAAAAAAGAAAGGAGGGCAAAAAAGGAAGGAAAGCAAGAACAGGTTCAGTTCAATAAATTGTTACTTCATTCTTTCTCCTATTTTATTTGCCTTTTAAATAGAGATGAAGAGCTCAAAAGTGAATAAATTTTCAAATAATTTACTCTGTTTCATTTTTTTCCATTTGTGTTTTCTATGACAACCAAACATGAGAATTGAGATTCCTTTATATTGTGTCTCACTTTCCTTGGAAGGTTCCAACATCCAAACAAAGAATTCACATGCCACATAGTATAACTTTGTATGTTCAATATAGCCAAAGCCAGTCCTTTCTTCAGGAAGTTCAAAAAGGGAAATTAATGGATGCAGGGCACAGAAAGAAACTGAAACAATGATGAATCTAAAGAAACTCAAAGAAGCAATCAGTACCTGTCAGAGTTCTCACCACTATCATGTGTAATGTTAATTGTTCTTCTTGGGTCAACCACATACTGAAAAACAAGAAACCCAATTAATGAACTCAGTGTTGCCATCATAATGAAGGCACAACGCCATCCAGGTATGCCCCAGAATTGCTGACCAGCCATAACTGTTGCTAAAACTCCACCTCCTATGCCCCCTAAAGAACCGATAAGGTTTAGAAACCCAAATCCAGTCC
Source organism: Vitis vinifera (assembly GCF_030704535.1). NCBI lineage: Eukaryota > Viridiplantae > Streptophyta > Magnoliopsida > Vitales > Vitaceae > Vitis > Vitis vinifera. The sequence goes on along the minus strand of NC_081808.1, from coordinate 19,141,138 downwards.
CCCTCACACTATCCTTATAGCTATCAGCTATGAAAGATTGGAGTGCCGGTATCACAATTGCTAGTCCAAAGCCATTTACTGCTCTCCAGAATGCAACTTGCATGTACTGCTGGCTTGCACCCACTGCAGCTGTTGATATAGCCCAGCAAACAGTGCCCATTGCAAGAACAGTAGGGCGGTCATGACTGATAACTAGAACACCTGCCAAGGGTGATGCGAGTCCCTGCACAAAGTTACGTATGAATGTGAGATATCCCAATTCAGATGGCCCAGCGCTGAAAGCTTCACTGACTTCTTTATAAACAGCTGGAAGGAGATTTTCATCAGCTCGCTCCATTATAGAGGCCAGGTTGATAAGAAAGAGAGAGAGAGAAATCCCAAAAATCTTTCTTGTTCTGTAATAAGCCAACAGATATTATGAGGACAGAGAAGACAATCAATGCACAGAGCAAAATTTTTATTACCAAAGCAACTAAATGGAAGGAAGAAAAAAGGCACAGCATACACATCTCTTTTCATGAGACTGTTTTTTATGTGAGTGCAGAAACACAAGAATGCATTGTATTTATAAACTAAACATTCTAGAATGGAATAAGCATTAAGATTAAAGGTATTGACATCTTAAATTTCAGAATTACCATCTTTGGACAAACAGCTAAATAAACAAGTTTTAAAACAAAAATATTTATCTGCTACTGCATGTTGTAAACAGTCTGGGGCAGAGTAAGTATCATTGTCGAAGTAATTGACATCTTAGATTTCAAGGATTTATCCTCTCCGTCGAGCAGTTATTTTATTTTTTATTGTTATTTTATTTTATTTTTGTGTCAAACTGCTATTTTTGTTGCCCATAAGAACTTGCTTTGATCTGTCCCAGTGCTGAATGCTACACACAGAACAATTTGTGATTCATGTAGGGCCTGTCAGTAGTCCCTTTGACCTCTTTGTGGTGACCCATTACTTTTTTTCTTACCTGGATCTTGTTTAGTAGAGATTTATTTATCCCATTTTGTTCTAATTAGACTACCATTGGACTATCATTGAATTAATTTTAGTTTCACAATGTTTTTGAAAGCATTATAAACTTATAGTGGAGGAGTTCTCCTTTCCAAAATCCCTCAGGATTATTTTCTTTAGGTACATTAGATTCCTTTTCCCACATTACCTGTCAAGATTTTGGTGTTTTTGCATCATGGTGTTCTATTTTTTAACATTTTCATTTTATTGTTTATTCAAAGTCCAGCTCTCTGCCTTTTCATATCCCTAATAGTGATCAGCAAACAACACTAATAAATAAGTTAGGTTATGAGAATTCGGAACAGGTTCAGTAGGCAAAGTTGTTTAGTCATGAAACAAAATGCAATTTCAATGTAAGAACAGATAGAGGGATTCCTCATATGCCAATTAAGGTAGATAACAAGCTGGGAACTCTGGAGTCGAAGGGTTGGCTATACTCAATGCAGGCCTGCTTTATTATTATTATTATTATTTTGATAAATAAAAGAGAGATAAAATTGTATTGAAAAGAGCAGCCAGAACAGCAAATCAAAGTGTATGAAGTAGAAACACCTTCCCCCTCCCTTGCTGGAACAAATAGCTGTCAAACACGGAGAAGCAAGAGAAACCCCACCCTCAACGAGAACCCACCCAATCAATGAAACCAACTAAAGTTGAAGGACCATCTTTTATGAACAATTTTGTCTCCGACCAAAGAAAGAAAACAAAAGAACTCTTAAGTCATTGGATTGACGTCATCTTCAACACAATTCTATTCCTTGCCTTCCAAACCATCCAAAAAATACATAAGGGGTCTACTCTCCAAACTTCCTTTCTCTTTTTTCCCACAAATGACTCGTCCCAGCCCAAAAGCGTCGCCTTAATTGTGGCTGGCAGCACCCACTGCACCCCAAAAAGAGAGAAAAACAACACCTATAAAGCCCTTGTCTTGGGACAATGAAGGATGATATGGTTTATCGATTCTTCATGCATTTGGCAAAGGTAACATCTATTTGCTAAAGACCATCCTCTTTTCTAAAGTTGGTTCAAAGTGAGAGCTTTTCCTCACGTTGCTTTCCACCCAAAAAAACTCACTTTGGGCTGCACACAGGCTTTCCAAATAACATTCGATGGAAAAGAGACTAGAGAGCTTGAAACTAAGGCTTTGTAGAGATACTTAACGGAAAACTTCCCACATTTAGTCTCTATCCAAAGCACCCTATCTTCCACATCCCACTGGACACTCTTCCCATTGAGGCCTAATAAAAACTTGTACACCTCATCCACCTCCTAATCATTGAAAGATCTTGAGAAATGCAGGCTCCAACTCCCTCCTCCCTCAGTGGAACTCCACACATCTTTCACCCAAGCATCCTTGGAAATAGCTAGAGAAAATAAAGTAGGAAACGAAACACGAAAAGGTACAGCCCCACACCATCTATCTTTCCAAAATTTCACCGTTTGACCATTACCCACCACAAAAGAGCGCCTACTACTTACAACATGCCACTCCCTCCTAACTGCTTTCCACAACACCATGCCATACCCATCCCTCACTTCCTTGGAACACTAATTGATTACACCAGATCCGACAAATATCTCCTCTTTGAGTTGCGATGAGTCTTCAATTTGAATGCTTTGCTACTTTGTGGAGTGTGGGAGAAACTAGGATTATAATCAGGATAGTGATTGGGATAGTCCCATACAAGGAGCAACATCCACTGGAAGCATCTTGAACATCAAAAGCATATATTTAAAGTTAGGCCAAGACCAAAGTTCAGCTAAAAGATCCAGGACTTGTTTTTAGCATGGCTATACTGGTGAAAGTTTCTATGTGAAGGATGCCTTTTGTTTCTCAACTTTACAAAATTTCCTCATTTCAATAGGTAATCTACTGCTATGACTTCTTTCCATTGTAATCAAGCTCACTTAGACTTTTACCAATTACCGGTTATGCTAGTCTCACACACTTCTGTAATTTGAAAGAAAAGTTTGAATCTTATTTACCATTAAGGATATGCAGAAGAATACAGAGATAGCAGTCCAATTGAAAGCCCATAAGTGATGAGCAGAAACATTTAATGCATAGCATGGTTACTTCTAAGACAGTTAACATAATCGCCCAAATAACAAACAAAGCCACTCTTCCTTTACACTCTATCAAAACCAAAACGATATCATTTGTATACCTATTAACTCTAGGTTTGGCTGCCGAAAAAACACATTCAAAATTCTAATCCATTTTCTTTTCCCACCGTTTCTCAATAATCAAAGGAAAGGAAAGGAAACTTACGAACTTAACCACCACAAAATCCTCCCCGGAAAAGCATAAAATAACCAATCAAACAGTTGAAGTAAATGGCTAAATTAAATCAAAACGAAACTAACAATGTCTTATAAATCAAGAAGAAGAAGAAGAAGAAGATGATGAAAGAGGAATGGAACTTACTTCATGGCTGCCAAGTGCGTGGGAAACAGAGGCTTAGATCGAAGAAGAGAACGAAATCTGAATCTCAAGCTCCTACAAACGCCCATGTATAAAGAATTGACGGCGGCAAACCCGAAACACCTCTCTTCCTTGTATGCCGTATCTAGGGCTTCCATTCACCATATTGATATACATGCTGCTCACCACTTGCCGATAAACAACTATATTCAACAATTATTATTTATTAATCAATATCTCATCATCATCGTAGAAAAATCAAAATTCATTCTCTCTCTCTATCTAAAACGTTGAAAGAACAGAACAAGTCATGGCATCCATGGAGGTCGTTTTCAAAATGCGAGCGCGCCACGTTCTTGGTGGCGTTTGGCTGAGAGGTATCTGGTGACGATGGTGATGATCGATCATGAATGTGAGCTTGGATCTGCAACGGGTGTTTGGGGTCAAAGTCAATATCATCCCAACAACCGGGAAAATGCGGAACCTGTTGGAGAGGTCGCCGGTCCTGCGTCTTCGGCAATTTTTTAATGTTTTTTTAACTGGGCTATGCAGGTTAGCCGGTTTTGTCTTTATCCTTTTCAGTTGTGTTTTCTGAGGAATTGAATCCGATTGTGGAAGGAAAGTTCCCACTTCCCACAAATTTGGTACTAGTAATAATTAAAGAGAGTAACGTATGATAAAATTTGCTGTCATCTTATCCCATTTATTTGTGAATATTGTTATATAATGAATGCATCACATTAATTATAATAAATATTAATTAAATATTATTTATTATTTTTATTAATACTCATTAATGGACATATTAATAGAAGTCATTTAAAAAACCTATAAAAATATTTCTTATCCCCGTTATATGCATCCCTAAGCAAAAAAAAATTTCTTACTTTCTTTTATTCTCTTTGTCTTTCATTCTATGACTTTCTCAACTCTCTTTTTTGATTCATTTTTCCTATTATATATATTGTTAAAGTAATATATATATATATATATATATATAACAATATATATAATAAGAGGAAGAAATCAAATAAGAGAGTTGAGAGAATGACAAATGGAGAGAATAAAAGAAATAAAAAATTTTCTTTCTTACTTTGAGGTATATATTACAGGGGATGAGAAGCCCTTTTATAGACTTTCCAAATGACTTCCATTAATATTCTCATTAATGAATATTAATGGAACTCATAAATAACATTAATGATTTCCATTAATGAAGATTAATAGAAGTTATAAATAATATTTAATTAACATTTATAATAGTTAATGTGGTAACATTTATTACTCCAGTTATAACAAAATCAAATATTTACTAATAAATATTCAATAAAATTAATGAAAAAATATATATCAATATGATATTTTTAAAAATAAATTAATTTTCCCAAACATTCTTGACTTTTAAAATAAAAATTTAAAAATAAATTTTAAATCATAAATTTAAGAATAATTTAATTTAAAATCAATGTAAATTATTAAATAATAATTATAAAGTTTTACCAAACACTCTTAGTAAATTCTTCATTTAATAAAAATAATTTAAAAGCAGTCACTCAGAAAACTGCTAATTTAACATATTATCTATATAGATATTTTACACGAGCTCCATTAAGGGTGCAAAATGATGCAAACCCAGTTGGACGAGCCCAACCTGAAAGGTTGGGCCATGCTAATGTTTCACAACCAACTTTTCCTTCTCGCATGGTGGCCCAATCCCCGAGAGAAGCCCAATCCACATTCCCACTGTTTGTCAAAAAATTCTTTTCAATTGTTGAAGGGCTTGTATGTATTCATAATTTAAATATACATTGAAATACTTAAAAAAAAAATATATGTTTTAAGGTCTATTTTTTTTTTATAAGTAAATTTAAGAATAATACATTGCTAAAGAGGGACCGTTTTTTCTTCCATGGATTTTTAAACGATACTCTTAAAAAGGAGGTCCATTCTGTCCAATCGGCTGAAGAGCAACGACCTCTTAGGATACGTTGATGGCACTTTCCCGCTTCGCTTGCCAGTTCCGCCTTAAGTAAGCTATAGGGGTCGCACTCTGTCCCGCTTGGTGGACGAAAGGGATTAGCTATGAACCGTAACTTCAATCGATCGGTCAAAAGCTGAAACTACAGCCAAGCATTGGTATGGGGTATGAGATTTATTCCTAATTAAAGCCACACGATAGGCCCATACAGAGAAGCCAGAAACATCTCTCTATGGGCCAACTTGTGGTTGCGCTTTAGAGTCCAATTCGCTTCTTTATCTTCCATGCCTGTCACAGACTCACATGCAAGCCTTGACTTCAAACAGAACGAGTGTGAGATGTATCTAGTCTACTGAAAAAAAAATTGATAAAATATAAAATATATATATATATATATATATATATATATATATATATATATATATATATATATATATATATATATATATATAATTATCACGGGGCTTGCAGGAGTTGATCACAGACCATGGAATGAAATTGTGCATAGAGAAGGCGTCATTACACATGTCAGCCTCCTAATAAAAGAAAATTAAAAAGATAAAAAAAGACAAGATAATTAGCAATATAAAAGTCATATGCACGTGGGGCAAAAGTTGGTAGTCGTTGTAGGATTAGCAAGACCTGTAGAAAGTAATAAAGCTTTGAATTTGGGACATCCCCAATTCCATCCATTAATGTTCATCATCTTTATTATCATCTTCAAGATTAGGCTTGTCCCCCTTTTTTTTTTTTTTTTCACGCGACATCACTAATTTTTCCGTAAGGCTATGTTTGGTTCCAAAAAGTACAAAAAAAAGAAAAAAAATATTAAGAAAAATGATTTTCTTATGTTTGATTGTCCTATGAAAAATATCAAAGAAAATCAAATATAATTAAAACTAATTAAAAACTTATGTATTTATAAATTATTTAATCTTTATATTGATGAGTTAAAATAAATAAAATGAGTTTGAAGTAACAAAAAAAATAATTTATCAACTTTTAATCTATTTTTTTATTTTCTTTTATTTTTTCTTTCTTTCTACTTTTCCTTTATATTTTCTTTCTTTCGCATTTTCCCTCAAATTTTCCTCAACCAAACATAGCCTAAGGGTTTCAATATTGAAAAAATTAGGAGGTCAAGAATTGAGAGCGTAAATGGATGCGATTGATAGGGTTAAAAAAGTAAAATTAAGTGAATAAAGAAATGATTAAGGTTGGAGGATGAGATTAAGGTGGAAAGAGGAAGGAGTAATGAAGTCACCCGTCACCCCCACGTGCTCTCACGTACCGATGGAAATGTACATCTTTGACTCTCTTCTCGAGGAATAATAAAATAAAAATGGTCCCCCGAAAACGGCACGTTCATCAATTCAACCGCACGTGTGGGGGGAAGGGAGTTGGCATTTCAATGGCATCTGTCAATTGCCAGCTGTCGCTCCCTTCGCATTCGATCTTAGCTGGATCCGCACGTGCCTTGGCCCCCCTGCTTTCACTGTGAATCTGTGATTTGGTTGCACCCTTAATGCCACCGACCCAGTAATTTGACACAATAGCATTTTCGGTTTCCCATAATGGGACGATGTGGGATTGATACTTTTTCTCACCACTTTTTGTATGTTCAGCAATAAGAAAGTAATGAGAATAAAAAATTTAAATTAAGATTATTTTAAATTTAAAATGTTTTAATCGATCAGATTAGGTGATCGATGCCACCAGAAATGTTGAATTTGACATTTCTTTTATGACCTTATTAAAATATATGTGATGATAAAAAAAAATCAAATTTACTATTTTGCCCATCTTGTCTTGTAAATCATAATATTGTTCTATATACATAAAACTGAAAATTAAATGCTTTTTCGGTACTTTTTTTTTTTTCATTTTTTAAAATCAAAGTAGAATTAATTTTTTATTTAAAACGTAATTAACTCTTAAACTTATTTTATGCCCTTTAAATTATGTCTAATTTTTTATAAAAAAAATTAATACCTCATTTTTTCTAAAAATCATTGACTTATTTTTGAAAAGATAAGTCTTAAGGAATTCTTATATTTTATCCAAAAATTATTATCATTTTATATTTTAAACAATATTAAAAAATAAATTTTCATATTTAATTTAATTATATAAATTATTTTAAAAATAAGTATATGATAATAATTAATTGAAAATTCATATATTTTTAAAATTATTTACATAAAAAATAAAAACAAAAGTAAAATAAGTTTAGAGTAATATATAAAATAATTTATTAATTCAAAATATTTTTTTTATTTTCATTAATTTTTTTTTACCCAAATAGACTGAAAAACAAGGGATTCCCAAATAAAGAAAAAAGGGAGAGAGAGAGGAGAAGGGGAAAGAAGAAGATGGGAGCTGGGAGCTGTTTTCTTATATCATGCAAGACCTGTCACCGTGTGAAGGACGAAGAAGATTTTGATTTCCTTTTTTTTAATGTTTGTCGAATGGTGTATGAACCTGAACGCGGAATGTCAAAAACAAGACCAGGTCCCAAGTCACGGCCAGCCGGGCCTCACAGTTGCAGGTTTTGTTCAACAAATAATGGGAAAAAGGAAAATGAAAGGAGCACTAAAATAAAGGAAGGAAGGGAGAGGCAGGGGAGGGGACAGGGGGTAGGGGACCACATTCACGTGTTAGGCGCAGTGACGGACACGTCAAAAGCGACGGAGTGCAGTGGTCCCCTGGAGCAGGTGGGGTTGGGCAAAACCCTGTGGGGGTTTGTGTGTCGCACGTGTGGAGCCGACTGAAGCTGCAAAAGTAGCGTCTAAGTGTAAACATGATTTTGAATAGTAGGGAGTGTGTGGGGGTGGGCCCCCCGCCCCCCACCCATCTGACCTCTCTCGGTTGTCCCCTTGTGTACCGTTCAAACTGAACATCACGTCATATTTACCCCAAATACCGGAGATGCCATCTTGTAATCATCCCCCCACCTTTCCCCATAAATCATCACATGTGCCCGCCCTCATCACGCTTTCCCAACTTCCCCACCATCATCGCTCCACATACCCATAAATCCCATGACTATTCATTCCACTGAATGACCCTCCTACCCCGTGTGGGATGCGACTTGGTAACGGCATTGGTGTAATTAAGGGGAGAGAGGGAGGGTGGTTTGTGATGATTATGATGTGAGAGCCGAGTTCACAGAATCAGGACCTATGTAGCATAATAATGATGATCGATGAAAAGAAAATAGTAGAAGTGAGAGGCGGAGGCTGGCGGTGATCCCTCCTAACTGATAAATCGATGATCATAATAATAAGAGGAAGAGTAGGACCATGCTATGTCCCCGGTACCTAATGGTCCTTATCTAGTTGAAATAGCATTGGGAGCCTGCAATCTTGTGCAATATTTGTCAATAATGGTGGCACCCATATCACCGGCCCCATTTAAAAGCGTCACTGTTCCCTTTTTGCAACCAGTTTTGTTTTCCACGGCTTAGGTTTGACTCATTCTCATCTTTCAGCACGACTCTGGGTCTACACGCCTCCATAGTTTTGCCTCACTTTGCTCCATTTCTTACGACTCTTTTGTTTACTCATTCTTTCTCTTTCTAACGAACATTTTCCTGTTCAAATTTTGAAATCTTTTATGTTTCTAATCCACTCTTAATATTCATTTCATTTGCAAGTAAGCAATTTGCTACGAAAATTTTATATTCTTTTTTAAACTGAGTCGGATATAAAAAAACAAGAAAGTCCTACATAGTTGTTATGGGCACAAAATCTCAGCGTGTATTGTTAATCTTAGGATGCAGCATCCAGCACACTGTATGATATGATCCCCTGGACGGCTGGACCCTTACATTATTGGAACAGTTGGGCACACCAAGCAGACCATGCAGTCCTATAAAAAATAAAATAAAATTTGCAGACTCTCTAAGACTAAGAATTAGATACCACCCCCCCCCCCCCCCCCCCCCCCCCCCCCCACGTGCATTATGCGTGGCGGCCAACTTATCTTAAGTTGCTTACTATAACGCGCTTTTGTCAACTTATATTTTTATAATTAGTTGCTAACAAACGAGTAGTGGTAGCTCAACTTTATCTAATTTAATTTAACCTCAAGAAAACACAAGACAAATTTACAACTTCATTCAATGGGGAATTAAAATTATAAGGCCGAGAACCGTTTTTAAGTATAATTTTATATTCTTTAAAATAAAAATATAGAAAATATATTTGATAATTGAAAATTATTTTTTATTTTTTGTTTTATTAAAAATAAAAAACATAATATTTTTTAATCGTTTTTATTGTTTTTAATAAATAATTATACATATATATAAAATAATTACAAATAAAATATAAAATATAAAATATATTTTTTAAGATTATTTTTTAAAACAATTATCAACACAAACACGTAATTTTCTTCATTTTTTTTTTAAAGATCAAATCTTGTTGGTTTTATATTAAATATCATAAAATGTAAGAAAGAGTAATTAGAATTCAAAATTTCTGAAGACTTTGATATCATCCAATCAATGATGAGGGGGTTCAAAATTTCAAATAATGGAGGTGCTAGGTTCTCCATCTTATCGTGTATAGGTGACAGTGTGTCGCAGGGAATCTAGGAGGCATTATGGGGGTTCAGAGCTTTGTATATTACAAATATATTAACAAATTAATTGACAAATATTTTTTCAAATTTATGATATGAGAAGATAAAGGGAGAATTTAAATATTAAATATTTGTTTGCATGTATTTCTTGTGTCTATGTAGAAGTAAAATCTTTAAACAAAAATATAGATTAATCTAATATAAACAAGATCGAGGTAGTGAAAACTTCTTAGTAACTCCATTTTTTTAAAAACGTCTTATATAATTAAATTTTAAAAATAAAACATTTTAAAATGAAAAATAATAATAAGTCAAAGTTAAATTAATGAAAAATAAATTAATATAAACACGGTAAAGTTGTTATTTAATTAAATTTAAAAAATAAAAAATTACATAATTTCAAAATAAAAATAACAATAATTGAATGTTAGATTAATGTTATAATAATAATAATAAACATAATAGTTGTCACTTAAAAAATAAAAACAAAAACAAAATGAATATTGAAAATTTTATTTTTTATTTTTAACATTTTTCTTGAAATCTTAATATATTAATTATTATCGCTGCTTAATTGTCCCTTCCCAAAAAAATCCCTCTGAGGGTATTATGGGCATTTTAATTAACAAAATGAGTTTACATCCTCTAACTCTTGAAACTACTAGCTAATATAAAAATTTGCATCTTTTAGGGCAATCATCAACCCTATCTCCCCCTTAAACTTAATTGCCCCTTCATAAAAAAGGCTAATTTTACCAAGGAAAATGTAAGAAAAAATCTACAGAAAATATAAATGGAAAGAAAAAGTAAAATAATAAAAGAAATAAATTTAAAGTTAATAATTTTTTAATATAATTTTTCAAACTCATTTTATTTATTTTTTTACTTTTATATAATGATATTAAATAATTTTAAAATCGTATACTTTGTAAATTAATTTTAATAATATTTAATTTTTTATGTTTTTCACAATAAATCAAATATTAAAAAATTATTTTTATTAATATTTATTTTCCTTTTTTTATTTTATTTTTTCACTATTTTCCTCTTGTGACCAAACATAGCTAAAAGATAAAAATAAAAAATAAAAAATGTTGACAACAAATTCCATAGGTATCAATGAATTTTTGTCATTAGACCATGTTTATTTATTTATTTTATCTCAGGTTTTAATAACTTAAGATGTTTTAAATATTATTTATATCTTGAGTTAAACCTTTTGAGATATTATAAATTTATAAATTAAATCATTTTTAGACTTTAATTTTTTTCTTAATTTCACGATATGGTTAAATTAAATTCAATACTTAAATTTTGAAAAGTGTTTTTAATGCTGGTACATTTTAAAGTTTATTGAGTCATTGTTAATGGTATTTAGAGTGCATTTCACCGTAATTTTAAAAAAAGTTCATAGCATTTTTAATATTTGATTAATAAAAATTTTCAAATGTTATAAAGGTTAGAAACGTTTTTTAGAATTATTACAAAATAAATTCTTTATTTTCAAACATCACCTTAGCAGTAGTTAATATTAAGTATTCCATGATCTAAATCCCCTTCCGATAGACATATATGGATTGTTTGTTAAAGTTGTATAGAGTCTATCTAGTTTGTATTGATTGATAATTTTCTCAGAGTGCGCTCACTTTGTGAAGTAGTTATTAACCAATGTAGCATGAAATGCGGATGAGGGAGAACAACATGGAGTGAGTGGGAGGAATGGGACATGCGACAACCCTAAAGTCTAGTGTGGAGCCACATAGTTGTAGCTGCCATATTCATCCTCTATAAATTGAATTGAAAAGGGGAAAAAAGATTTAAGACTTCAACACTTTGGTGTTGTTTGTGAGAAAAAGTAACGATAGGGATTTCAGCCCATGAGATCTCCACAAGCCCAAGGCTTTATGGAAGAGAAAGAACATTAATAAATTGAAAGAGAAGTAGTACAATGCCTTCAACAGCAAATGGAAGGGCAGCAACAATACCTTGATGAGATGTTGATGTAGAGGAATGAAGCATTGACATGTGACAAGTAAGGAACTTAGAGCACAACTAACTAGGCAATATTTGCCTTTGTATTATACCTACTTCTACCAAAAATAAAAGGCCCTCTTGAGATAAATGAATTGAAAGTAAAAATATATGCAATCAAGTATCGAACTACAAACATACGAAGGATCCAATTAGATTCACATTTCCAAAGTTCTAAGTTTATGATGGCATGAGAGATCCAATGGACTACTTAATGCACTTTCGTGAGCATATGACCTTGATGCAAGGTGATGATGCACTTCTCAAGGCCTTTCCATCAAGCCTTCGAGGCCTTATTTTGGTATAGTTCCTTATTTCTTAGAAAGATCCATTCACTTTTTTTTTTCCAAGTTAAGCAATGTTTTTATTTATCCGTACATGTGCTCTTCTCAATAAATAAGGGACATGGATTCTTCGTTTAATCTTAGGATGAGTTGAATAACAAAAGGAGAAAGCCTTAGAGAGTACTTCCATTGCTTCGATATTACTTTGGTCTATGTCGAATGCTATGATAATATTATTGCCAATATTGTTTTTAAAAGGGAGTTTATTAGCGAGCTCCAATTTATATAAATCTCTTTATAAAAAGAAGTTAGCTAGTTTGAAGGAATAATTTTTCCAAAGATTAAAAATGTGTGAATGTACCTAAAGTAACTATAGGAGTCAATGAGAGCAAAAATAAATAATTGGTAAAAAAGACTTAACTTAAGAAATAATAATATTTAGAGTGTGTTTAATAGTGATTTTAAAAAATATTTATAATTTTTTTAATACTTAAGTAATAAAAATTATAAAATTATAAAAAACACTTTAAAATGACTTCCAATTAAGCTCTCGGGGAACATCTACTTACTCAGCTAAATAGTTGGGAAACAACCCATGATTTCTCAAAGTGTCTCAATAGTTGAATTTTCATTCTCTTTGATGTTAGTATGGTTGTTCTCCAATCCTTTGTTATAGTCTAGGACATCAACTACAACATAACAAGTTATTTTCAAATGAGAGAAAAAATAGCACTATTCTTTTTAGTCTTTTTAAGAATGTATAAAAACAACATATCGCCTAGCTCCAAGTCTAGGCTAAATTTGTGGTTGATAACTTGACATCCGGTTAGGAGCCTAATTATGTTAGGGTGCATTTGATTGGGATGCAATTAAAAAAAGAAAAAAAAAAAAAAAGCGATGATTAATGGGTGGAGAGGAATTTTCTTGAAATATCCTTCGGCATGTAAGAAAGAAAGAGCTTAGTAGAACTACAATAATGAACAAGAAAACTAAAAAAACAAATGACATTGTTAGAAAGCTAAACAATTAGTATAAACAAAAAGAAATACAGTATTAATAGTGCATAAAAAATCATTTCAAAATTTGAAAATCATCAAATGTGTCATGTTTTCTAAAATAACGATTTTCTTTGATAAGAAACATTTTAACTCCAACTCAAAACCATTCATAAAACCAAAGTTTGCAACTCGTACAAGATAAAGAAAACATGTACAATCCATATTTGTCGAGAAAGTAGTATAATAGTTGATCCTAAGTATTCTATAATGTGGAATTCTCGTTAATAGAAATATGTGGATTGTTCTTCAAATTTGTATTAGAGTTCGTTCAAATTACATTGTAAGATAACTTTTATAAAGAGTCTATCCATTATCTAAAACAATTACCCTATATATAACGTAGGAACAAGAGAGGGAAATATAGAGTGAGGGAGCGAATGGGACATGTGGTGTCCTTAGAATCTAGTGTAGAACTACCTCACTTTACCACAAAAGGAAAAAAGAAAGAAAAAGAGATTTAAGACCCTAAAGACCCACCTATAAAAATTAGCAATTAATATAAATTACAATTTCATAAATATTAAAATAACATTTATAAAATAACAAATTATATACTCAAAACGATGAAACATCGTGGATTTTAAGGATAATTCAGAGGCATAAAATTAGTTTACAAAAAAATTCACTAGAAAAAAAAATAAGGCAAGACATTAGTTGGCATTAATTAACTTATGATAATTTGTGAATTAAAATATTAACTAAAATATTTAAAAACACTACATACATAATATAATAAAGAATAAAGATATTAAAAAAAAAAGAATAAATTAGCCTAAGAAATGGCTGGGTCTTTACTGCCGGAGGCTGAATGTGATTGTGCGAGTGGGCGTGTGTGAAACTGAAAGGGGTCAAGAGAGAAAAATAAGAAGAGGAGCATCCAAAGGGAAAAGGCATTTCTTCCACAAAACTCACAGTAAACAAAGCGTTGTTCTCGTGAGAGACTAGTCTCTGCTGCGCTGTGCTGTGCAACGCAATACACCCCCCTTCCACAGAAAGAACACAAGAAAAATACCGAAAGGATAGAGAGCCTAGAGGGTGGAGGGTGGAGGGTGGAGGGTGGTCGCCGGAAAATGGCTGGAGGCGGATCATCCGGAAGGTTGCCTACTTGGAAGGAGAGGGAGAACAACAAGAAGAGGGAGAGGAGAAGAAGGGCCATAGCTGCTAAGATATACGCGGGGCTTAGAGCTCAGGGCAACTACAAGCTTCCCAAGCACTGCGATAACAACGAGGTCTTGAAGGCTCTATGTTCTGAGGCTGGTTGGACCGTTGAAGAAGATGGCACCACCTACCGCAAGGTTTCTTTTTTTGCATCTTTTTTTTTTTTTCGATTCACGTCTTCTTATTTCTGGGTTTTTCTTCCTATATCATTTTTCTTTTTCGATTTTTTGGGGTGGATGATGAATTCAGATGTTAGATCTCCTTATTTGGTGTCTTCATTTCTTTTTGCCTTTCCATAGATCTACATGCATGCTTTGCTTTTATTTTGTTTATTTTGTTTTCTTTCCTCTTTCTTTGTCTTCATCTGGAAAATTTGTTGTTTTGATGTGGGATTTCAATCCCTTGTTTTTTTAAAAAAATTATTTAAGATGAAGTTGAAGTTTTCGTTCTTATTGATTGAATTGACGAGAGTTGTGATTTTTTTGGCTATTTAGTTCTATTGGTTTCATTCCCTTCGTGGGTTTTGATCTGGGAAATCCCTGCAGATCAGAAAGGGTAATGAGATAAGGGATTTGAACTTCAGGAGGATCTGTATTGGGGATTGGGGATTTTCTCCTATAATCATCCCCTTCCTTTAATTCCGTGTTTCATTTCGATTTTTTTCTTCTATGATTTGACGAGGTGGATTTTTGCTTTTGCTGTGTTTTGGGCTAGTTCTGATTGGAAAGGTTGAGTTTTCAATCTTTTTCTCTCGTATTGCTTTACATTCTTGTGTTTTTATCGCATACCGTTTTTGTTCGGCGTTTTCTGAAATTGATATGCTGAGAAACACTTTCCTCAAATCCAGTAATGGTACTAAAATCTGATCTATGTTAGAATCAATCTGGAAAAAGGTGATCGTGTTTTCCTTTTTCTTCAAAGCAATGTGTATGCTTCTTCATGCTGATTCTAACCTATATGTTTTATGTCTCACAGGGATGCAAACCACCCCCAACGGAAATTGCAGGCGCTTCGGCCAACATCAGTGCATGTTCTTCCATGCAACCAAGCCCACAGTCCTCATCCTTCCCAAGTCCTGTACCCTCTTACCATGCCAGCCCATCGTCCTCCTCTTTCCCGAGCCCCACTCGGTTTGATGGAAACCCCTCTTCATACCTCCTCCCTTTCCTCCGTAATTTAGCCTCGATTCCTACATCTCTCCCACCTCTTCGAATATCCAACAGTGCTCCTGTAACCCCGCCTCTTTCTTCCCCTACTTCGAGAGGTTCAAAGCGGAAACCTGACTGGGAATCCTTCTCAAATGGCTCCCTGAATTCCTTCCGCCACCCTCTATTTGCCGTATCAGCCCCCTCTAGTCCTACTCGCCGCAACCATCTTACACCTGCCACAATACCGGAATGTGATGAATCTGATGCCTCTACTGTTGATTCTGGTCGCTGGGTGAGTTTCCAGACAGTAGCACCCCAGGCAGCTCCATCTTCCCCTACATTTAATCTTGTAAAACCAGTGGCTATGGAGTGTTCTATCCCCAATGCAGTTGATGAGCATGGAGGTCTGGGCTGGGGTGCAGCAGCAGAGAGGGGCCGGCCAGAGTTTGAGTTTGAGAGTGGCAGAGTGAAGGCGTGGGAGGGTGAGAGAATTCATGAGGTAGGAGTGGATGAACTGGAGCTTACACTTGGGAGTGGGAAGACTCGTGGTTAAGCTTTGTGCATGATCTAATCTGGTAATATAAGAACAAGAGGAAAGAACTTACCATATGTTCTGATTTCTTTGTGCATTCTCAAAAGTTCCTGGTGTTACTTAGCCACTCATGTGGCATTGCTGGAGTTTTTCCTGTTGCTTCTGCCACCCCCTGGGACACCTTGATTTCATATTTGGTGCATCCTATCTTTTCTTTCATTTGTACAGTCCTCTTTCTCATGGGCTCATTACAGGAATCTATACCTATTGGATTCTATGGCTGAAGTGCAAGATTTTGAGGCAAGCTTCATGTAGGGACTGCAGTTCTCAAATCTTCAGAGTGGGAAAGACTGGAGCTGAGTGAAATGGGAGGTTATAGTCTTACTTCCTTGCTTATGTTTTAGAGTTTCTTTCTTTGGTCCATTGATAATAGGAACCTGTTTAAATTATCATTGGTGGATGGTCTCACAAGCTTCAAATATAGAGATTGTGTGCTATTTCTTTTTTGGGATTAAGGAATTTTATCACTTAAGTAGAGACCCTTTTGAAGAAACACAAACTCAAACCATTTAAAGTTAGTTTGTTATTGGTTTATTAATACATTTCTTGTTGGCAAGCAACCCCTTTTCTTCAACTTTACTTTATGGAACTACACTGGTAATTGGCACAATCAATTCTCAGTTCATCTCCTCTAAAACCCCAAACCCTGGCTTGTGATGGGACGCATCTGCCAGATTGAATTTATGGCTGAAATTAATCTGTTTGGATACTTGAGATGTTGTAAATAGTTAAGCTTTTGGAAGTTATTTGCCCATCAGTGGCTTATCAATTGGGTTGCCCAAACCAAAATAGGAACACAGAGTGGTAGGGCAGGGAAAAGTGAATAGAGATTGAAATGAATTTGAAAGGGGTTTCCCCAGGTAGGGCCGTCTCATGCTGTTTGAAATTTTGGTTTCTTATCGAGAGCTCATACTGAGCTTTCTGCAGTTTGTTGCCTTTTGTGGGTCAAAGAGCATCTTGGAACGAAACCTCCTTTTGGGCCCTCTCCCATGTGATATGTGTTTTCTGGGTGCATGTGACCTGTGTCATGCTTGATGTTGTTATGTACCAACCAATATTATAGTTTCATTTTCTATATTTTAGTATTTTAATAGTTCTACTCTGACCATATTGCCCCCTTGACCAATGCTTTCATTCCAAAAAAAAAAAAAAACATCTGTAATCTTATCCTCTTACTTTACTCTTGTTTCACAAATAAAGGACCTGTGGCGTTTCTGTGCTGTTTGGCCTTTCCTAGAAACCAAGCCAGATGACTCCCAAGAAAGTGTTCAGAATTCACGTGAGGATACAGAAAGTATAGACATTTCATTCAAAATGAGTGATGTCTAAAATGATGGTGAAACTATTCCACTAACTAATTTAGGGTCCTGTTTGTGCTGTTATCAAATATTTCTTAAATATGATTTTTATCTATAACAAATTTGTGTCATTTTTTTAAATAATCCCTAAAAAATAAGTAAAAATAGTTGAAAAGAAATAAGATTATTTAGAAAACTTCGTAATTTACAAAAAAGCCCCGTATCAGAAACAATTGATTATTAAACATGATTTTTTTTTTAACAAGGAAAAACAATTTTTAGCAACACTTTCCAAACATGGCCTTAACTTAGGTACGTCGATTTACAATTCTACGATTCTACATATCAGACTCAACCTGAGATAGAGAAGTAAGCAATTAAGTTTGCAGACAAAAATATCAAGAGTGGAGTCGAGGACTAAAACAAAACCATATGGTAATTCAAGAGCTGGCGGTTGACCTACTTTTCAACATTCAGTTGTTATGAATTTCCAGAATGATAAAGAGGCAAATGAGGCGATCTACATTTTCGAGTTTGCAGACTTTTTGGATTAAACGGTGTCAAAAGATTTCTTTTCTATCAATGCTTTCCTCTTCTACTTCTTTTAATTTACCTAACCTGTTGTGCTCTCCATGCGCCGAAATCTCCTATTAACTCAAAAACATCATGTTAAATGTTTGTGCTTATGACTTTTTGTCACTCTTGTATCATCTTCTTATGGATCACCTTATGAGATAAAGTCATACCCAAACTTGTCCGAACATGTTTATCTTTATCCCAATGATGAGATGGGTATCCGAATAAGTCCATCTCATTGTCATCCCTAAATTTGATACGCTTCTTACCTGACTCATATTTCAAGTTTGTTTGAGCTTATGGCTTAGTCTTGGCCATAAGGGATTCAAATCTCATTTTTTGCAAGTTAAATTCATGCCAAAAACAGTCCCTTTTCTTAGTTGATTTCGTTTTGGAAACAATTGAATCAATATTAAAAAAAAAAATTCTTGTTAAATGATTCCAAAAGAAGTTAGTTTAATTTCATACTCAATAGACCCTTTTATTTAAAAGAATATATACATATATATATATATATACTTTTTTCAACCAGAAAGTTGATCTTTTGCTTTTATCTCTAATGCTAGAGAAAAGGGAAAGTTATAGGTGGGAAGTGGGTTTTTAACCACCTTAAAGTGATGTTGTTGGCGTGGTGGGCTCTCCACATGGGCTTATGTCTAACATGGAATGATTTGTGGATTTTTTTGCGTCAAAATGTGGCATAAGCATTTTCCAAGGGAATGCTTAGCTAGGAGAGATAGAATCCTGAAAAATGGAATATTTGGAAATTAGAGAAGACCTATATGAAAATCCTGCCTACTGTGCTACTAAAAGTAAAGGGAAAAAGCAGTTTGTATTGATGAAAAAGATATACATGTTAAGAAAAAAGATGTATAGGTGAGATGGAAACATAAGAACTTGACCACAATCAGAGTTTAAGATCATTTATGAGACCAAGAATGCACGAATATAAGGCATCTCACAATAATCTCCACCTAAACTTGAAATATTTCTTCAAGTCATCTCGTTGAGAGCCTATAATTTTTGTTACCTTACCGAGATATAGTAGGGCGATCAATTAAGTCCAAGATATGTTTGAACATTTTTCTGTATTCAACAAGGTTCTTTTATCACTTTCCAAGCATTGTTTTTTTTTATACCGTGCTTTCATCTTTCCAACTATGAATATGAAGGAAGCTTTACTACTCTTAAAGCCAAATCCCTTCTGTGCACTGGGAGCTTATTTTTCTTTACCTAAAGCTCCATCCATGCTCTAATTAATGAGGTTTTAACTCCATTTCCATCATGTTTTCTACAGTACTTATCTCAAGTATTTGCGATCTTGTTCCGTTTCCAACTGTTTTTCCAGCAACTACTACAACTTATTACCTTTCAATAGTTTTCATGACTCCATTCTTTGTTGAACAACCGTAACCCCCAAGAATCCAATGTGCCCGAAGGATCAAAGTAGGAAGACAGGGATCAGTACTGGTAAAAGAGAGAGTAGAAGAGAAGTTCACTATGGGTTATATCAAGATTAATTTAGCTCCAATGTTAACTTCAGGTGAGAAATAGATAACACCATCCCTACTTTGTAGTTATCTAAAATCTTAAAAGGGTGTTTGCCAGATCAACTTAATAACTTAAATTAGTAAGCATATTAAACATATTTGGTAAAATATCTTATTAGGAAAAGTGTTTCCAATTCCTATATATATATATATTAATAATAAAGTTATATTGTTACTTATTGATTATATAGTATTCATTTTGATCATGTAGTTAGGGATGTATCATATTTGAATTTAATGGAATTCTTTGAAACTAAGTTGATTGTACCTTTTTGTAATGATGATAATTGGTCTGGATTCTTTTAATCGTTGGTATAGCATGGTGATAATATTTTATTATATGATAAGAAAGATTTTCTTTGGGTTATGTGGAAAAATGGGCTAAAATCATCATGGGATTGAAAAAAATAACTCCTTTAGTGATCTTTCGGAAACAATATATTCTCGACATTTTTGTCCTTCATTATTTCCATAGAAAACCTTGTTTTCCTTTCATTTCAAACTTTATTTTTCTCCCATTTTTGCTATCCATCATTCTCTAAAAGCTCACTTTGTTAATTAAGAGTGACAAACTTTGACACAATTCTTCAAAACGACTTGAACTTAACACGTTTTTAATGACTTTGGGTTGAGTGTAATCATGTTAGGGTCAAATTTATGTCGACCCACATAATTCGTTTGATAAACATATTAATTTTAATTTAGGTTAACTCGCATAACTTAAATTGACTTATATATTTAAAACTCAGGTTAATGAACCTGATTATAATTGATAACCTATTTAACCATATTTGACTTATTTAAAATTTGATTTTCAATAAATAAGTCAATTGAGTTATAAACATATCAAATTGGGAAGTTAATTATTATGACTCAAACAAAACCTAACTCAACTTGATTACTAAATGGGTTATATCATTTTAACTGTTTAATAATTAGGTTGTGTTTGGGTTCATTCTTTTAACTCTATTAGTATTCATGTTGTGTTTGTACTTGAGTTTTAATATGACACAAACAAAACCCACTAATATGAATTGCTACTCCTACATTTTGTCCCATCTCCCATGAAGCTTCTTATACTCTTTGTCACCATTGTCTCCACTATTAAGCCCCACCATGACTATGTCAATCTAGCTTGATCTTTCTCCCACCATCACAACTTTATACTCATCTCAAGACTTGTAAATGATTGAATCTCCTATATCCTCAAAATGAGAGTAGCCAAGATATCAAGATAAAGATAAACACTTGTGTAAAATTTCTCCTTACAATTACCATGAGTGACAATGAATTTATTTATTTATTTTGTTGGTTTTTTGTAAATGATGATTGGGCAGGTAGAAGATTGGTATTGTCCTCTTTGTATAGTGTGATGTGTAGTATAAAACATGATTGTAAGTTTTATTCATAAAACATTTAACAATCTAAGTTCTCAATTCTAATTGATGCACTTGAGCTACACTATGATTAAGTTTCATTTATAAAGAACTTACTTCCATTTAAGTTGTCGATCATAATGGTCATTTGAGATGTATTATGGTTAAGTTTCATTTAGAGTAAGTTCTTAGTCATAGTAGACATTTGAACTATGTTGTGGTTGAGTTTCGTTTACAAGGAACTTATTATGAGAAGTCAAACTAATCCACCTAGGATATTCACTTAAGAGGGGAGCTGAATTGAGTGACGGTCAATTTTAATTTTCTTTAGCTTAACAAATGCAAGTGATTATAACTAGCAATAATAAGAAAATAAATAGACAATAAAGTAACTAGAGAAAAGGGAAGAGACATGCAAACAAAAGGTTTTACAGTGGTATAGTCCAATCTCGGCTTACGTCTACTCTTCTCAAGATCGAACTAAGTTGAGGGTTCCATTAGTTTCCAAGGCTTCAATCAAGTCTTAAAAGTTTACACTAAGATTCTTGGTTCCAAGAGATCTTCAACAAAGTTCACTCAAGGGATGCCTTACTTGTGAACCCTCTTACAAATGTACAAATTAAAGAAATTATTTTTTTACAATATTTTGATAATAATTGAAAGTCGGGACTTAGAAAGAAATTAGTTAGGATTGAAAAGGGTGCACTAAGGGAATGTAAGTTTAGCTCAAAGACATTCAAACTAGAGATTCAAGTTTGTTTTAGATGATGAGTGGTGATTACATAATGCTCTCTTAGCAATAAGTGCTCAAATGGAGTATATGAGATGAAAACCCAAACTAGTTGTTATGTACAAAAGACCTCGACTAGTCGAATCCATCAATTGATCGGTCCCATATTGAAAGAGTATAGTAAGTGATTGTTTGTCACTAAGGCTAGGTTGTGGTTACACCAAGCAATCGATTAGTGTCATTAATCAGTCAAGACAATATCTCAATTGATGGTATTGTTAGAGCACCTCTCTAGGTCTCCAAAGTTATCTTGATTGGTTGCACCTAATAGTTGACTAGTCCTCCTGGCATTTTTCAACTCATTGCAAATGGAAAAATAGTCTACTATGCTTCTAACAATTTTGAAAACTTTTGGGCTCGATTTAATCTAATTTATACATTATTATGGATGAATATAAGTGTTGAATTAAATTCATGAGATGAAATTATAACTCAGTGTTCCAATTTCAACTTTACAAATATGTTCCTGAGGGGTCTTCAAAGCGCTAAAGTCCATGTGATTCCATCTTGATCTTCATTTGGCTCTTGACTTGAATAATTTTCTTAAAAACTGAAACTTTTAAACCTAAATAAAAACATTAGTTCTTTAACCTTATTTTGTCATTATCAAAATCACTTTTAAGGAAACCGCTTAACTTGGATTAAATTTTCAGTCAACATGTACACCTACACTTAAATATAATTATTTTTACCAAAAACACCATAATTTTTTATAGATGAGATTCATTGCTTACCATCATTTGACTTTATTATAAATAAAACTTTTGAACTATTTTTTCATAGCTAATAATGAAGAGTGCTTTATTGTTTATCAATTAACTCCCTTTTTATGGTAAAACAATGGTGAGATAGGTTTCAAATTTGTTTCTAGAGAAAAAAAAAAATGGAAGAGAAAGAAAGAGAGAGAGAGAGAGAGTAAAAAGGAAAAAAATGTTAACCGTCTATATTACTTGATTCCTTTTCATGGCCAATAATAGAAATTAGAGGAGAGAATAGTCGAGGCTTATTTTCCTTTATTGTAGATGAAAAAAAAAGTGAAAAAGAAAAGAAATGATGTCTTAGAGGGAAATTGAAAGGAAAGGGATATCGTTGTCAAAGTGGGTCATGTATCAAGTTTTAAAAAGCTAGAGGTCATTTTTACAAATAAGAGTATTATTTGAATCCTTTTAACCAAATAACCCATTTTTCTTACCCTTTAGTGACATATTCCATTTTGTAAAGAGCGAGATTGCATGGGTATAGAATGTAAAATGAAAAAGGGGTACTTAGAGTTATGGTTTGAAATATCAGTAAACACGAATATATTGGTACTTAGATTTTATGGGCATATTGGAAATATCGGAGAAATATTAGTGGATATTTTGACAAAAATATCGGTGAGATGAAAATTATTCAAAATTCATGAAAATATTTAGAAAAACTTCAAAATGATAAAAATAAGCATTCTAAAGTTATTTTGTAAGTGTAATTGACATAGGTATAATGAATGAGAAAAATATCCGTAAACAAAGATATATCGGTCTTAATATATAATTTATTATTTATCTTATCAAATTAATTTTAATTTATAAAATATTATAACTTCATTATTATTATTTGTATATTTTAATATTTTTTGAATTAATTTATATTTTTAATATTTTAAAATAAAGACATTCAACATTAAAATGATAAATTTAAAAAAAATTAGAAACAAAATGATAGTAATTTTTTAAAATATGATTAATGAGATAAGTGATGATATATTTAATATTAAAACTATAATTTATTCAAATGCATTCAATAATGTAAAATAAATGATGATGCATATATGATTTTTTAATATTTATATTTTTTGTATTTAATTATCATATAAATGATATAAAAAAGACTTATTAAGAAAATTCTAATATTGGTTTTTATATTTTTATTAATAAATTAAATTAAATTTAAAATAAAATAATTAGAATTATTATTATTTTAATAATGAACTTTAAGAAATTTAAATTAAATATATATTTACAAAAGAGGTGTTGGCCTAGTGGTAGCTAGGTCTTAATCTCAACCCTTTTGACCGCTTTGAATCCCCTATTGTGCAACGACAAAAAATGTGAAAGGGTTGACCGCGTTGACAAGAGTGGGCTGTGAGTGGACTTGTGGACCTGTGGTTGACCGTGCGTGGCTTGTGAGTGGGCTGTGAAATTGTGAGTGGCCTGTACCAAGACTGGATTGTACAAAAAATTGGGAAATTTTTTAAAATATCGATAAAAATGTTGATAAATATTGAAATGTTGCCAATAAATCCATGGACCGATTATTGGTGACGTTTATTATATCGACCTTCTCCGATAACCAAAATTTCTTGACATTTCAAACCATGCCTAGAGTTTACAAATGAGAGAGGAAGTAAACTCTTCATTCAAGCCTTCAATATAGAAATAAAATTAATTTTAATACCCTTGTGTTATTGCTTAAATATACGCCCTATAGATATTTATAGTGGTACGAAGAGATTCTAGAAACTATTGAGTGTCACGATATAATCGATTTACTAAACTTTTCAAGTTGAGGGGTATCTTATAGGGCATTAACAATAGTAGTTGTTGGTGTAGTGCCAACCAGATTTGGGTCTATCTAGCTTTCCTAGAGTCAGACGGACTTCTTCCCTGCACAGAAGGATGTCCAGATAGGTGGTTCGGGCACACTCCTCCGAAGCTTAAGTTTAGAAATCGATGAGGATGAGTCCAACTATTTTGAATGGCTCTGTGTGCGCGTACCTTTTTCGTGCTTCTCGAGGGGTTTTTATAGAGCGGATGACACCATTGTCATAGCATTAATTGTGCATTCACGCCTTTCTTGCGATGATGATTGCCATCATGGCATAAATCAAGTCTTATCATGACAGTCAACGTCATCGTCTTTGCGCGGATTGGGCAATCATACCAAGCTAGAGTAGTTGACTAGTGCCATTTGTTGACTATTGAGCAAGAGTCTCGGACCATGTAGTTGACTATGCATTTACGTTAATCAATGTCGTTGATTGCATGTAGTAATTAGTAGACATTGATTTTTAGGTGTAAATATCGTCTAGGTTGTCGCTCAAGCACTAGGTGTGACTAACCATTTGTTTAATGCCTAGAACCTCCAGTTGTATTAGTTGGTTTGTTTAGAAGTCCCAGTTGGCTTGGTTTGTCCATTCCGTCTGGTATTGAGAAACAAAGAAATCTGTTTCCTCTTACGCCATATGGACCTTGTTTTAGTCCAAATGGATCATCTGCTTACCTTGGACGGACCAAGGGGTTTTGAATTTGGGAGGGGGAGGGGGGGGGGGGGGGGGGGGACACGTAGAGGAAAACCCCCCACAATGCCCCCTTAATCCGTCTGCTTTTATCCAGTCGGATAGTTGACCAGTTAAGGCATGATGAATTATTTGTTTTTCAAGTTTTGGGTATCTAGGGACACGTGTCATTTGGAGTCGTAATGATGGGTCACATCAATTGAAGCTAGCTATCAGGCGGCGCATCTCTTCATTTGGCTGTGGAAAGCATTTCCAGACGGCTTGTCCCTTGGAGTATCCCTATAAATAACGGGGCTCCATACTTTTTGGGTCACCATTTTGCTTTCTCCCGCTTTGGAGTTTTCCTGCCCGCGTTGCACTTCCTCCACCGCCGCGCTTGCCACCAGTCGCTACTCTTAGTCTTCTTTGTCATCGGCTTTAGACTTGTTTCTGACAGATTTCTTCCCCGCTAGAGAGTGTTTAATATTGACTTTGGTAAGTTTTCCATCGCTCGCTCTTTTTTTTGCAATGTTTGCTATTCTTTTTTGGAATGCATTGGTTGTTGTTTGGTTAGAAAGAAAATGGACAAATCGGTGTCCAGATTTAGGGTTTCTCAGTTTCTTTGTTTGTTCTGGATGCTTTGTTTGAGAGAGGATGGACCTTCCAATGCTCAGATTTAGGGCTTTTTGGTCTCCTTTTTTGTTTCTGTGTTGTCAATGCATTTGTGTTTTTGTCGTCGATTCATGTTTTTCACTGTCGTCGCGCTGGGGCGATGGACGCAATTTTTCCTTTGTCATTGGCTAAGAAACTTACTTTGCAAGTTTCGGTAGCCAAATCCATCTAGTTTCGGATTATGGTCCGTCTAGGTTCCTTTTTGTATTGTTGAGGCAACGTTGAATGACAAATTGGCGGGATGATTGATTTTGATAACTACGTTGACCTGCGCAGGTTTCCACACGACCTAGATCCACTTAGTATAATGGCAAAAAGATGAGTTGTTTCTACTAGTGGAATGCCTCAGCAAAGTGGACGAAAAAAAATACTAGAGTCAACCACCTCAAATTGGAGCGTCCAGTTGGTGTCCTATCCGAACGAGAATTCCAAGCTCGTTTTCATATTCCGAACAATATCTCGATTCAACTAATAGATGGCGAGGCTCTATCCTCCACTGAACTTCTGAATAACATGATGTATTTTACCAAAGAACAATTTGTTGTTGGGCTTCATCTACCTATTCCTTCTCTCTTTAAGCAATTCCTTTATTTCACATAAATCCCTCTAGCTTTTCTTTATTCAAATGTTGTCTAGGTATCGATGGGGTGTAGTGTGCTGGACATTAGAATGGATAGAAAAGGCTTTATTCGCCCGACTCAAATAATTGTTCGAGATAGATGCTGTCGAATGAGCTCACAAGGTTATTTTATCATACAAGAACTTGCTGGCACTGATCGACAATCCCAAGCCATTTATCATCCCCGTGTTTTCCCGACTAGCTCCTCCGTCTCTAGTACCTGGTGAACACTTTGTGTTGAAGGATTTGTTTTTCTATGAGGTTGTTTGTTTATTGGATTCTGAGGTGCACCAAGCTCGTCTAGAGGAATAGGAAAGAAAACGCTAGGAGAGGACATTGGGGCAAGCTCCGTGTAAACCCTCAATTTTGTCACTTGTCACTTGCATATATCTTGGGGGTGTCGTCCGCACTCAATTCTTGTGTGTCATGACCATGGAGCCTTTGTTGGGCTTAATAAGTTCTCGGACCTCATGTGAGTTCACCTATGGTTCGATTTAGTGCGAGCGTTTGGTCCATTATGAAATGTCGTCATGGTTGATTCCTTGGTTCGTATCATGCTATGGAATAGAGGTTGAGGTTTCCACAACCTTAGTTAAGTTGGAGACCATGACGGAATACATTGGCTTGTTTTAGTCATTTCTCTCTCATCCGAGCTTGGAATTGTGCACCGTTTTTTTGTTGGATTCCTTATTCTTCAAGGAACATTGTGTCAAAATTTGAGAATTTTTCTCAACCGTTCGTTTTGATGGGCAACCAGCTCAATCTGTTCGACAAGTTTTTTTTAGGCGGTCAATTGGTTGGCAACTGGTCGATTGGTTTTTCAAGGCTGCTGGCGAACGGCTTTGTTTTTGGCATTTTTTGTGCCATTTTTTTGGTTGGTTTGAGCCCTTGTGCTCCAGATAGGTTTGGATAATGGTTTTAGGTCCGATTTGGGCCATTTTGCGAATGGATTGTAACACACCTTGAATCCATGTGGATTCTTGGCGGGTAAGGAATTATGAAGTTGTATGAAGGGCAGTTGCCGACCTTGGGAAGGGGGGAGCTGAATGAGTTGGGGTTTCGAGGCTGAAGGTGAGGATTTTCAGAGCTGAAAGGGAAAGAAAATTGGGGTGGTGTGGATGCTGATGGGGGAGAGGAAAAAAGAAGGAAGGAAAAAAGGAGACGTTTAGAGAAAAAAAAAGTTTTTGAGAAATCCTAGGTGGAGACTCTGTAGGAAGAGAACGAAAAGCGTGGAGAAAAAATCTAGGGGTCTCTGAGGGTTTGGCACCTAGAGAGAAAGAAAAGAAAGGAGAAAGGAAAAAAAAAAAAAACAGAGGTCTGAGAGGAGAAATGGGAAATGTTTTTAAAGAAAAACAGAGATAATGGGAAAATGGAAGGATCTTGAGGAAAAAGAAAAGAGGAATTTTTGGTTTGCCTTGGTAAGAAGAAAAAAAGATTGTGATCATCGATCTTGAGTGGATTTTGCAGAAGGAGAATCAATCTCACTTGAAGCTGAGGAATATCTCTCAAAGACTGGTTTTTCAAGGTATGTTTCTGGTTACTCTCAAAATTCTTGCTTATATTCGATTCCTCCTTCTGGTTGTTTTAGAATATTTAATGTTTTATTGATTAGTGTGGACGAAAAGGGCCACAAGTTATTCTATTGAAATTGGTTCTTTGTCTGTTTGTTATGTTTTTCATTCAGTTAATGCCATTGATTTCGTCTGATTCTGTTCATGTTAAAAACCTGTTGTGAATCATTCCCCCGTTTTAACCCATGGATCTACCTCTGAAATGAGGCTATTTATGTTCATCTTCTACTCACCTTTCTCTGGGAATTTTTGTTTTAAAAATGTTTTCATCTATGCTTTCTACTCCTTTTTTTCACACAATATTGGAGTCCTTGTCTATGTGTTTGAGCATGTATTGGAGAATGACAGAGGCTTTGATATAAGTGATAAGCCTATCCAATTCTTGAAGGTTTCGTGTTAATGGACTAATGCTTGAACGAGATGGCTGCACTGTTGGCGGCGGCAACTGAAAACTGGAGATAAAAACCATCTCCAAATGTTTGCTTTAGCCGCATAAAAGGAGCTACTATAGCTCACTTTTCCCGCATCGGCTTGGGCTGTGGCTCCACCGACGGTTGTGACAGCTCTCTTGGTTGCCGTGACAAGGGACGATGCTCCTCCAAGCATTCCCACGAAAACGCAGGTAGGTTCGATTAGACTTCCTAGGCCTTGAGTCCCGCCGACAGTGGGAAGGTGACCATCTTCTAGTGTCACAGGCAGACGCACGTTCAACCCACTCACCACATGTTTCCATTGTTGAAAAAAAAAATGCTTGTTGAATTGGCTTGATCAACTCTGTAAGGTACAATTGAGCATGCACCATCCAATAACATTGCAAGATACCATTTATTATAATGATGGTTGCTGGACTTTTATTTTTATTTTTTAAAACTTTTGTTCATTGTTTATTCTATCTTCAAGATTTCCAACCACATGTGTTTTTTCTTTGAGCTTGCTGAAGTCTAATTTTCTTAAAATGCCACATTTGAATAGTTTTATAAAATGTAATTTCTTTTGTTATGTTTTTTTTTTGAATAATTTTCTTCAAAGTTTCCGAAACTTTGAAAAATCCCGGATTCATTTTTAGAAATTCTCATACTTAAAGTTTCCAAAAATTCTAAAAATCCTAGATTCATTTTTTTAAAAAAAAATTCTCGTATCAAAGTTTCCAAAAATTCTCGTATCCAAGTTTCCGAAGATTCGAAAAAATCTGGATTTAATTTTTAAAATTTACATACCCAAAATTCCTAGAATTCTCAAAGTTCCGGATTTAATTTTTAAAAGTTTTCATACCTAAAATTTCCTTTTCACTTCAAATCCCAAGTTTTCATTTTTTTTTAATACCATTCTCAAAGTTTAATTTCCAAAATTCTAAAATTCCCAAGTTTCCTTTTTTTATACCATCTTAAAAATTTTATTTCCAAAAATTCCCAAAATTTCTCAAAGATCATATTTAATTTTTTTTAGTGGCCATTTCCAAAAAAATTTCAAAATTCTCAAAGTTCGGATTTATTTTTTAGTTTCTGTTTCCAAAAATTCCCAAAATTCTCAAAGTCCGAATTCAATTTTTTTAGTGTCATTTCCAAAAATGTTTCAAAGTTTCCAAAATTCTTATTATTGTGGGATGAAGTTCCAACGGGTAAGATGTTAGTCCTCAGCTGAAAGCCAAGAGAATGAGAGTAAGTAAATTTTAGCCACGTAGTCTAGAGTCATGGCTGCGCTTGGTGGCCATTGGGTAGAGCTTAGAGATTACATATATATGGTTTGGTCATGGTTGAAAATTTTAGTAAATTTGGAATTTGCATGTATTGTGTGCTTGTGCTTATTGATTAACCCTTTCTCGCAACGCACGGCTAAGGACCTTGGGTACACAATTTTGTTCTAGTTATTAGTTTCATATGTGTGCCGAATACCAACTAGAATTACGAGTCTTGTCATTCATGTAGCCCGATGGGGAAATTGACTGATCTTTGACCCGTATACTCCAACATACCCAATTCACTAATAGAAACCGGATTCCGAGCCTAGAAGGGTGCTACCTCGTATGAGATACCTTCCTAATAGGTAACCTGATCCCCGAACCCAGAATTCTAGTTTCACAGACCGTTTTTTCCAAACTGGAGTCATTGAGGGGTTTTTGTTTTTACTCAATTTTTCTCATTTGAAAAATAAAAATAAAAAATAAGTGGCGACTCCAAACGAAAACCGTCCCTCGTCGGGATGGATTTTCCAAAACTCGTAAACCACACTTTCTCTCCACATATTTGTTTTAATTCACAAGTCGCACCGGTCGATGGATCAGGGGAGGATCCACACTCCGACTGCTAGTCAGTTGTCCTCCAATTCCGTTATTCATCCTCCAATTCCGCTATCCGCCCTCCTACTCAAAAGAAGAAGAATTCTATTGATTGTCCTGTCTAGAGGGTGAGGATTCCACCTCCTGCCTACCTGTTTTCTTCATCAATTTTGTCATTTTCATCTTCTTTGTCATCTAGCGACAAACCAGAAGCAGGGTTGGTCGACTGGTGTCCCCTATTATCTATGATGAAGAGGAAAATGATGAGGATATGACATCCAACATGAGAGTTGAATTCCATGAGAGGTGGCGTAAGCGTTTGTCTAAATCTATTGCTGTCAATTCTACCACTTCAAAGAAAGCTTGCTCGGAACCTGCCCCAAATCCTCCATCCATTCCAGCACTGTCGACTACTGTCAAGGGTCATGAGCTGCCTGAAGTGCATGATGTGATTGAACAGGTAGCTCGTTCCATTATACATTCTTGAATTTTGGCACTACGAACCCTCTTGGTGGCTTGTAATTAATAATATAAGGACCAAACGGCATGGAGAGCATGTCATCCAACCGTCGGCTGATAGAGTCGAGCGGAGCGCGCGTCGACAATACTTCAATCCGCTGCCTTGGTAGCTGAGAGGGTCGTTCTAACATAGTTGTTGCGACTGGGGAACCTAAACGGGCCCTTAGAGTCTCTGACATTCGTGGTTGCCCCTCCACACCTGGTGCTTGAGATCCCAGTCGGGCTCGCATTGCGTCGGATAAATGCGACCTTCTGCCGCGTATCCTCTTCTTTGAAGTCTGAGTAGAGCTGGTGCTTTCGTTCTATTGTATTTGGTGATTTGGCGAAGATTCCTCACCGGATTGTCTTGAGTAACTGCTAGAGGAGAACTCTGTGCCCCCGGGATAAGATGCATTAGTAGTTAGTCTCGAGGTTGTTTGTCGGCTCTGAGTGTGTCGACTTTGAAAGGGGCCTACTGTCGATATTTGAGCCCATAACTCTTTATTCTCTTCTCTGAGTTGTTTCTTTTGGCATAGCAAAGTTTGCATTTGCCGATCATTTTCTCATTGATGTCTTTCCATTCTTTCACGCCAAACAAAATAGTCTTTGCTACTCATAGTTGATGATTGACTTCTAGAGGGTGTTAACATCCTTAAATCTTTCCCACAGATGGTGCTAATGTTGGTGTAGTACTAACCAGATTTGGGCCCATCTAGCTTCCCTAGAGTCAGATGGACTTTTTACCTGCACAGAAGGATATCCGGATAGGTGGTCTGGGCACACCCCTCTAAAGCTTAAGGCAGAAATCAATGAGGATGAGTCCAACTATTTTGAATGGCTCTGTATGCGTGTACCTTTTTCATGCTTCTCGAAAGGTTTTTATATAGCGGATGACACCATTGTCATAGCGTTGATTATGCATTCATGCCTTTCTTGCGATGATGATTGCCATCAGGGCGAAAATCAAGCCTTATCTTAACGGTCAATGTCATCATCTCTGCGCGGATTGGGCAATCATACTAGCTGACTAGTGTTATTTGTTGATTGGTGTTATTTGCTGACTAGTGTTATTTGTTGACTGTCAAGCAAGAGTCTCGGACCATGTAGTTGACTATGCATTTACGTTAATTAATGTCACTGATTGCGCATAGCAATTTGTATACATTATTTTTTAAGTGTAAATGTTGTCTAGGCCGTCGCTCAAGTACTAGGTATGACTAACCATTTGTTCAATGTTGAGAAGCCCCGGCTGTGTTAGTTGGCCCGTCTAGAAGTCCTAGTTGGCTTGGTCTGTCCATTTCATCTGGTATTGAGAAAGAAGGAAATCTCTCTCCTCTTATGCCATACGGAGCTTGTTTTGGTCCAAACGGATCATTTGCTTACCTTGGACGGACCAAAGGGTTTTGAATTTGGGGAAGGACACGTGGAGAGAACCCTCCCCATAGTATTAGTATTGTATGATAAAGAAGTTGAAGAGATACTTATAAATCAAGTACTGCAAAGAGTAGGAGGATGACCATCATCAAAAGGATACTTAGCTAAGTGGAAGAGTTGTATCCAGGAACATTGTGAGATGTTGACAATGTTATGCCCTATTTATAATGGCATTGGGAAATTCTAGAAGGTACTAAGTTTCATGATATAATTCATTTATTAAGAAGGTTAAGAAGTATTTAGTGTTATAATATATTTGGTTGGTAAAAAGGTTTTATCTAATTGGTTTTCAAGGAGACGACCTATGATTTGTTAAAATAGGGCTATACTTGATTGGTTAAGATGGAGATAGTGTATGATTGGCCGGAATAAAGGCAACATTTGATTGGTAAAAATGGAGGTAGCTAGGCAATTAGTTACCAGGCCATGCATGGTTGGTTCATACATTGACACCTTTTTTGATTGGTCGGTGTCTTATGTTATCATTGGTCATGTTTTGGTGGCATTAACAATTTTCTATGACATCATTGATTTTTTATTTTTTATTTTTAATAAATTGTAAGATGCTTCTCCTCTTCATACAACAATCATATTTGAATTGGAACATAATCCCACAACCAGAAACATAGCAATGGTTAATAGGTCTTTATGACTATTTTGGTTCAAATAGTGCCTATAAATATCTTATTTTGATCCCTGCCATCCACCTCTCACTTAAAATCTACATTACACTCATTATGCTTACTATTTTATTATGATTTTTATTTGAGAGTTGTGTTTAGCTGCAAATTTACTACTAATATTTCATAGCAGTACAAAATTTATTTATCAACATATAATCAGGCAATTATAATAATATATTAATATATGGGCAAGTCCTATATATTTCTATTATTTTGATTTTTAATCAAATTTAGACTTTACAATATTTCATAGCAGCTCAAATTTATTTTGTAAAATGTCATGCACCAACGGTTTGGTAATTGTTGAATTAAACAATTATAAATGTGGCGCATTGGTTTTTTTTGCTTAAGCCTTTATTCATAATTGCGTCTTTATAAATATTTTAGGAAGAAAGTGACCCTACTCAACACGACATATATAGATAAGGGATTTTTTATAAGAATACAGTTTTAAAAAATAATTCTTAAATTACTATAGTGGAAAAATAATTCAAATTTATCGTAATTTTTGCTAGATAGGAAAGAGGGAAATTATTATTATTTTTTTAAATTGTCTCTTCAATAGATGATTTATGACATTAATATATATATATATATATATATATATATCATCTTTCTAAGACACGATTTCTAAAATTCCATTTTTTATATGAGAAATCGTCTTTTGAAGATTAAAAAAAAATTGAGAAATCTTCTAAGAGACAATTTCCACAAAAATAAAAAATAAAAAATAAAAAATAAAATAAGAAGTGAAAAATTGTCTCTTGAAGAGACGATTTTCAACTAAAAGAAAACCTTCAAAAATCCAGTTTTTCATTCTTTATTTTACTCATACAATAATATAATTATTATAAAATTAATTAATTTTATTTACTACATTTAATATATAAATAATACACCAAATTTAATATAAAATAAATAATATTTATCTATTATTTTTTTCTTTCACTTTGGAATTAAAAAAAAAAACTCTTATTAATTTTATGTGAAAACTAAGTTTAAAAAAATTGTTATTAATTTATTAAAAAAGAAAAAAAAACAAAAAAAATAAGAAATTGTCTCTTCAAGAGACAATTTTCACAAAAAAAAAAAAAAACTTCAAAAATTCATTTTTCCATTCCTATTATACTTATACAATAACACAATTATTATAAATATATTTATAAAATTAATTAATTTTATTTACTAAATTTAATATAAGATATTCATATTTTTTTTTTCTTTCACTTTGGAATTAAAAAAAACTATTATCAATTTATGTGAAAAAATGAGTTTAAAAAAATAAATTTGTTATTAATTTATTAAATAATTATTTACAAAATAAATAATTTTATTTTATTTTAATTTTATTATATAAAATTAAAAATTAAAAATATTAATCTTTTAAATTAAAGAGACGATTTCTCAATTTATTATTATTATTATTATTATTATTATTATTATTTTATTTTTTTTAGAAATCGTATATGGAAGAGGGGATTTCTCAAAAAAAAAAAAAGGACCAAAATCATATTTTTAAGATACGATTTCTCATATAAAAAAAATAAAAAATTTTAGAAATCGTGTTTTGAAAAGATGATTTTCTTTTTTTATAATTTTTTTTTAAAAGGTCATAAATTATCTTTTGTAGAAATGATTTAAAAATAAAAATTCATTTTTTCCTACTTGATAAAAATTATAACAGATTTAAAATTATTTTGTAAGACTGTCGTATTCTAATAAAAAACACTATAGATAAGGCGGGTGCTGGGAGCTGTGCACTTAGCTCCCACGTGCTGTAACAAGAAGCAGTATTACCATTGATCACAGGTTTAGATGATTGGAATCATGCTGAATGGGAGTTGAATGGTAAGTGTGGCAGCAGAGAGGGGAGGGCATCATGCTGGAATCATATGCGCCATCCATCATCTTCAGAAGATAAGGAGTATAAATGCCCTGTGCATCTCCTCCCCCATTTCATAGCAGGGTTCAAAATCTCGGTCGATACCGATACGACTTGGCCGAGTCGTATCCGCCTCGACCATGGCCGGTACCGGACCGATACCCGAGTTGGATATTTTGTCGAACAAACTCGGTTGAATTGAAAGAGTGAATCCCATGGAAATGTTGAGACAACTCCAAAATCATGTTGAGACTAAGCTATTTGGGTTATTGGTAATGGAAAAAAAGGTAATATTGAAGTAAAAATAGTGGAGAAGATGAGAGGATCAAAACCCATGAAAATGAAAAATACAGATTACAGAGATGGACTTCATCTTGTAGTCGTCGGTAGGATCCCCCAAGTTCTTGCCGGAGATGGAACTGAGCAACATGAGGAGGAGGCAGAGTCGCTGGACTCTAGCACCGCTGTTATCGACGGAGAACGACGGGGTGAGGTGGCCGATGGAAGTGGGAGAAGAGAGAAAGTGGGCCTGCGGAGGAGCTGGTTGTGGGGACTAGTGAGAAATGGGTGTTTGACCGGTCAATGGTGGTTATGAGTATTTAACAGATGTGGATTTCAGTTTTTTTTTTTATAAATAGGTGAGGATTTAGGTTTTAAATAATATGTATTTGTTTTTTAAGTAGATAACGAGTATTCGGTGGGAATTTGAGTTTTAAATAACTTGATGAAAATTATAATGATAAAAAATTAATAATGAATATTAGACTTATATCAAATAAACAGGAAATGAATATTTATATAAAAATTAAAATTAATGAATATATTTTATAAGAAAAATTATATTTATTTTTTTAAAGATGAATCATGGTTTTATTTTTTTAATAGTTAAATTTTTTTTTTAAATTCAAAATATTTAATTTAAACAATTTTTTATATAAAAAAATTACTTTTTATTATTTTCATCTTCAACAAGAAATATTATCAAGTGATTAAATTAAATATTTTTAGAGATTTTTAATATTATTTTAAATCATCCCAAAAATATGCTTTTATTATAATTTGAATAATTTTAATATAATAGAAGTTTATTTTATTAATTTTTCACTCTACTTATTTATATTTAATTTTTTAAATAATTTTTATAATTTTTTAAAATTATTTTAAGCTCTTAAATTAGAATTTTTTGCGTATCAACTGATACCAATCCGAGATACCGAGACAGATGTGCGTCAAGACCTCCCGAGTCAATAACCGATACCACGACTTTGAACTATGTTTCATAGGCCTCGTCTTGATCCTCTATTCTTACTTGAATGCAGCCATGGAGAGCTCAAATTAAGCCTCACGCAGCACTACTATCCTGCCCCGGTTTGGGTCACCTCATCCCCGTCCTGGAGCTAGGTAAACGCCTCGTAACTCATCATGGTTTTGACGTTACTGTCTTCGAAAACTAAAAAACTATGATAAGTGACATGCATGTCGGTGAAAAGATTTTATAAAACTTGATGAAGTAAAGGTTATTGAATGTATAAAAACCTGCAGATTAGGTTTTTATGGGCATCATGTTTTTAGCAAACAAACAATAATAAAATTTGATATCGTATTCCATCCTATTGAAGGTAGGAATGGCAATGGGGCGGGTTCGGGACGGGTTGCCCCCATCCCAACCCCGCCGCGTTTAGCAAAACCAATTCCCATTTTCGTCCAGTTTAAAAAATTTTAATTACATTAAAATAAATGTATTTTATAAATAATAAAATTATTATATTTTTTATAACTTATTTTATTAAAAAAATTTATTATTATCTATATATTAAAAATAGTAAAATTAAATTTTAAATTAAATTAATTTTAAAATTAAATTAAATTAAAATTTGAAATTAATTTTATATGTAAACGGGGCGGGATGGGGCAATACCCGAACCCGCCCCGGGTTTTAAAAAAAATTCTCATACCCGTCCCAAACCTGTTTAATAAATTTTAACCCCGTCCCATTAGGGGCGGGGCGGGGCGGGTACCCGAAAAAACCCGCCCCGTTGCCATCCCTAATTGAAGGTATCTTAAATTGTATAGATCTACACAAAAGTTGGTACTTTATTTTATTGATACCATGACATATGTAATTTTAACCATAGATGATGATCTATCTTCTCCTTATTAGTCGGATTTGATTAATATCTTATCCGCCTGAAATTTTTTAATGTATCAAAACAATATATTTTATTATGTATATTTGGCCTTATTTGAATATGGGATGTTGGCCTTAGCACAAAATATACACACGAATCTTTAAGTGATTTGTTGTGGAATTTAATAATGATAATTTGATTTTTTAATCGACTTAAATAATTGAATTTAATGTTCCCAATCAGGCATTATTATGATTATCCTAAATAACAAAATAAATAAATAAATGCATATAATAGTCTCGGCAAGTAAAAGTCGTGCACAAAGCCAGAGTTGGTATGCATTAACATTTGATTTGACAAACCAACAAAAAATTACGAATATAAAAATGGCTCCATAGTGCGAGTGGTCCAGGTACTGTTGTCTTTGATGATTTCAATACCAGAGTTGTCCGCCGTGACATTGATGCACGACTTTAAAACGCCAGATGAGGCAGTTTCATCTGTTATTTTCCACAACCCATCTGAGGCTAGGGCTGCCGGTCGGATAATCACTAAGCTCTCTATCCCCAGGTGGTGCAATTGCGATCCATCTTCATATAAGAGTACCCTTTGCGTATACTCCACCTTAATAATCTCTTTCTAAGGCGGCGTGTTTGCATTCTGTTGATTGTTGGTTCTTTCTTCTTAGTTGCAGAGCAGTTATGGAGAGTTCAAAGCCTCATGCAGCACTACTATCCAGCCCCGGTTTGGGTCACCTCATCCCCATGCTGGAGCTCGGGAAACGGCTTGTAACTCATCATGGATTTGACGTTACTGTCTTCACCATATCAGCTTCTACATCACCTGCAGAGTCCCAACTTCTCCAG
This sequence comes from Vitis vinifera, assembly GCF_030704535.1. NCBI lineage: Eukaryota > Viridiplantae > Streptophyta > Magnoliopsida > Vitales > Vitaceae > Vitis > Vitis vinifera. The sequence continues at coordinate 19,103,385 of NC_081808.1, read as the reverse complement.
TCGATTGCCAGTCCCCAGCTCCTAAACATGGTTGAACTCCCCCCAGTGGACATGTCCAACCTGGTTGACGCTGATGCTAAGCTAGTTACACGCATTGCTGCGATTATGAGGGAGATAATACCGAGATTCCGGACCGCAATCTCCGGAATGAAGGTTCGACCCACAGTCCTCATCCTGGACTTCTTTGGATTTGAAGCCCTCCATATCTTAGAATTCGACATGCCAAAGTACATTTACTTCCCTGGGACTGCATGGTTTCTGTCATTATCGGTATATGCTCCAATTTTAGATATGGAGGTGGAAGGGGAGTATGTAGATAGAACAGAACCGCTTAGTCTTCCCGGATGCAAACCGGTACGGCCAGAAGATGTGGTTGACCCGATGCTGGACCGGACGAATCAGGAGTACCTTCAGTACGTGCGCATGGGGGCCGGGCTGTCTAAGTGTGACGGAATTTTGTTGAACATGTGGGAGGATCTGGAACCCACCACGCTCAGAGCACTTAGAGATGAAGAAGCAATGGCGCCTTTTGTAAAGGTACCGATTTACCCTATTGGTCCTCTGACAAGATGTCCAGGAGGGGTAGCTCCGAGGGAGCTGTTGGATTGGCTAGACCTGCAACCCACTGAGTCAGTTATTTACGTCTCTTTTGGGAGTGGTGGAACGATCACAATCGAGCAACTCACTGAGCTGGCTTGGGGATTGGAACTGAGCCAGCACAGATTTATCTGGGTGGTGCGGCCGCCCATCCAAAATAATTTATATGGGTCCTATTTTACGTTAGGAAACGGAGGTGATGATCCAATACGTTACTTGCCAGTTGGGTTCCTAGGCCGTACCAAAACTATTGGAATTGTGATCCCAAACTGGGCTCCTCAAGTGGATATCCTCCGCCATCCATCGGTCGGAGGATTTTTATCACACTGCGGGTGGAGTTCCACGCTAGAGAGTATAGTCAACGCTGTGCCAATGATTGCGTGGCCTCTTTTCGCGGAGCAAAGATTGAATGCGACGATAGTGACGGAGGACCTCGGAATTGCTGTCAGACCGGAGGTGTTGCCGACTAAGAGGGTGGTGAGGAGAGAGGAGATAGAGAAGATGGTTAGGAGGGTGATGGTTGACAAAGAAATGAGAAATAGAGTAAAAGAACTAAAGAAGAGCGGAGAGAGCGCTTTAAGCAAGGGTGCGTCCTCTTATAACTCACTCTCTCTAATAGCCAAAGACTGAAATGAGCGTGCGTCTGCCAGAAAGACGAGGTTCAGTTAGGGTCCATGGTTGCTGATTTATGTGACAGTGTGTGTAAAAATTTGGTGTAATGGATGAACCGTTCTGGAATAAGAACGTAATAAGTATATGGGGTAGGCCTATTTCCGACTCCGCCACCCATGGAATTTGTCCTTGTATTGAAGTGCAGCCCCAACCCCATGACAGTGTTTCCTTAAAGTTTGCTTGTTTTCCTTCTTATTTTGATTGTTGAAATCTTATGTATTGGAAGGTCGGTTGATCACTTGTTGGTCTTTTTAAGAACACGATGCGATGAATCTTGTTCGTAATACAAACCAGCGTGCAGCATTTTTGAACGTTTATTTTGACGCCTTGGATCGAAAAGCTAATATTTCTTTCGGTGACGCGTCTGAGGTAATCAATTCTAGCATCATATATTGGCATCCAAACAATTAGAAAGAAGGAAGAAGCCAAAAGCGAATCAGATAGACATGAAATCTGTAATGGAGATGTCACAAATAAATCAGAGTGATTTTAAAACAATATATAGCATCTATGAATTTTTTACATGACAAATTGAGTGATTCCTTTACAAGACTTTTTCATTACCAATCAAATAGGACATCAAAAGTCAATATTTTAAGATTTGAAAGTAAGTTATAGTCATCCACGGAGTGATAGCAGGATGATATCACTATCTTTCTCCAATGGTGACTAAAGGAGATAAAGATACCATTCTAATCGGATTTAATTAAAGGGTTTTAAACCCCACCGTGAAATATCAAAGAGTTTTCCGATTATAAATCAAAGAAACTAGTGTTTTTCTTTTTTCTTTTTTTTTTCTTATGTTTTTAACCTAATTATAATCATGGGCAGATTCTCTTCTTTCTCGGTATCTTGAATTAGACAGCTATACCATCACTTTTGTCTTATCATTTTGTCCCTTTTCATGCTCCCTTATTGATACTAGTTTGGATCCAGGGTTAAATGTAATATTTTGTCGTATTTTATACTATCTCCTTACATTTAAAATCGAGCATTTTGTCCTCTCTAAACTTGTTAAACAACATCACTTTACCCCAAATTACAAAGCTTTTCGTGAACTGTTTTTTTTTCAGTTTTTTATACCCTACTTTAAACATTGGTTCAAACTTTGGATTGACAATTTTAAAGTAAAATTTTTCAAATGTTTTTGATGTATAACAACTACTAGCATTGATATTTTTATTTTAGGGATACTTGCATGGCTAGCTATCAAAATTTTCACATGCAACTATAAAATGTGATGATTTTAAATTTGAAAAATATATATATTTTTTAATTACATTTTGATTTTATTTTTTCATTTATCAAGTTATTCATTGACTTTTTAACAAGTTTAAGAGTAAAATGTTGAGTTTTGAATATAAAGGATAAAGCGTAAAGCGGATCAAGAATTAAAGGGATAAATTATATTTAACCCTACTTAGAAACTTATATATTTTAAAATTATTTAATTTTTATATAAAAAATAAAAAATAAGTAAATGGAGTTCAAAGACGCATATAAAATATTTCCTTAACTTCAAATTTATATTTTCTTTTATTTTTTTTCCAAGAGTCCAATATACATATTGAATGTTCAAAAGTTAAAATAGTTTTCTTAAAAAAAAGTATAATTGAAAATTTTAAGTTATTTTCAAAATCAAAGTTGCATATTCTTTTTCCTTCCAAATTCCATATATTTCAATGCAAGTGAATAAATAAATGTGTATTATCCCTAATTAATCATGTATGTAGTATCACATCTAACAAAGGATTCATTATCACTCCCTCAATAGGTTCATTATTTTTTTTCATTGGAACTATTTTAGTAGCATTGTATCACAAACTTAGTCTTTTCCTAAGCATGTGCAGCACTTAGATAAGTTAAGATATTTGATCTTACTAAGTCAGTCTTACTCTCGATGCTTAGCTTGCTAGGCTAAGATGCACTTGACTTAGAAGCTTAATTTAGAGGGTGTAGTAGGCAACACTTAAAGAATCAAAGTTTTATTGCTCAAAGGAAGCTTTACAAGTGCTTTGGAACTCACTTGCTTTGATTGGTTAGGTTCTTGGGTGGTGTCTTGGCCAAATGAAGTCTTTACCTATTTATAGGCACCTTAGGAAGTCTCTAGAACCTTGGAGGGTTCCTTACAAATCAATAATAATCTAGAAGTTCCTACATTGGTCTATGTACAAGATGACTTTGGAAGATTCTAGAACACCCCCACACTATTCCAATGTTCTCCTACCCAAGTGTAGAGATGTGTGGACATCTCTAACCCTCTCTAGAAGTTTCCATGTTCTTCCACTTTGTAGCTAAGTGTAAATGTCTTGAGTGGTCTCTAGAAGTTTCTCACCTCCTATATAAGCCCATGGAAAGGGTCATTTAAAGCATATTGTGACAATAGGCTTCCAAATCAAGCAAAATTGAGATAGTCTAGTAAAAGGCAACCAACTTTGTGGCACATAGAAACTCTTCTTTCCTAAAACCCCTAAGCTCTCTAAAAACTAGGGTTTGAAGAGTTCTCCTCCATATGAGTCCTTTTCCATGGTAAAGGCATAATGGATGGAGATTAATGGTTCTGTCATAACTGTTCTTAATAGAATTGGTGGTAGAAGACATTAAGGCATCATCATCTTAAAAAGCTCCTAGTTGTTCAAACTCTCTTAGTCGTTTTCTCTTCCAGTTATACAAAAATAAGATCTCTCCTAGTATGAGATCTAGTTTGTGTTGGTGGTTTATTAGTATAAGATATCTCTTAGTATAAGGGTCTCTTCGCCTTGTCTAGAAGTGAAAGCAGTGAAGAGTTATTTTACTTTGTTTTTTTTTGTCTTAGAGTTCGGATTTTTAAAATGAGGAGGAAGATGAACATGTACTTTTTTGCCAACACGGTAAAGAAAAAGTGCAATGGGAATTACCTAATGTTTGAAGAAATTTCAATATCTATGTGAATCAATATAGTCTGTGTGGGGGGCAAATGTGAAGAAGCAAGACAAGTGGCAACATCTCATTCACTAGAAGGAGGAGGGTGTAGACCATTTTCCTAAGATTAGGCCCATCAACTCCAAGAATCTATTCACCAAGTGGGCCTTGTGCACTAGGTGTAAAAAGGGATTGTATATTAGGTGAGGTGGATTTGTGTATTGGATAAGAAGAAATAGTTTTGAAATAAAGACATGATATTATTCTAATCTTATGTAATAGATATTTTTCAAAAGAAATAAGTGGAGATTGAGTAGTTTACCTAATTAAAATTATAAAAAGATTATTTATTTATTTATTTATTATTATTCTTTTAATTTTTAATTTTTAATTTTTAGAATTTTGACAAAAGTTATGAACATCATGGTTTTAAAAATCGGATCGATTAGACTGTCGATCAGTCATGATTCTGATCCGATCCGGTTAATTAGATCAAAAAGTGATTAAACCAAAGTTCCGACCAATAAACCGACAGTTCGATCGACGAACCAAACGAACCATCTGGTTCAATTTTTTTATTTTCTTTTCTCTCGACATCTCCGCGGTTGTTCCCATTGTTGTCGGCCATTGGAGCATCGTCATGTCGGTAGCACGCCGACAGCACCTCCTGGCATTGGAAACCGTCCCCCAAATGAACTGGAAACCACCCCCTACTAGCACCTCTCCCCCCAAAAAGGTGTTGGAAACCAACCCCCCGTCGTCGGCCACTCCATCGTCCCACCAGCAACACACACACCCCCTTCCCCCAGCCACGCGGCCCAAAGCCTAGCAATTGCAAAATTCTACCATCCCCCTCCTCTCTTCTCCCAAAAGTCAAAACACAGTGTCTTTGAGCCTTGCCTTCCTTCCATTTTTGTTTTTTAAAATTTAATTTTTATATTTAATATCTTAACATTTTTGTTGATTATAATAGTAATGATAGGTTTAATATTTAAAATTTTCATTTTTATTTTATTTATTGCACATTAAAATTTTAATTTATTGGAATTATTGAAAATATTAGGTTATTGACATTTACAGATAAAAAAACTCAGTAGATATTATTAAAATTTAGATAGAATTTATTATTTTTATTTATTAATTTTTTTAATTTTAATAATATATATATATATATATATATATTTATGATGTCACGGGTTTGACAGTGGTTTGATCGCTGGTCTGCCAGTGAACCGTGAACCAGTAACTTTTTTGGTTCAATAATCGGTCCAGTTCCAAAAATATTTATGAACATTTTCAAAAATTTGCAAACTATAGAGTCCATTTTTGTAAACCAAATGTTTTTAGTTTTTTTTTTTATTTGCTTTTATTAAGGAGTTGGGGAGCATTTCATTGGGAGTGGAAGACACCTCCCATGAAGCTCTATGCATAGACGTGTGGTGAACATCAGCAGCTCGTCGTGATGGTGGTTGGAAAGGGTGACATATCAGTAGCTCGCCCATGATGGTGGTTGGAAAGGGTGACATATTGGTTGAATGATGCACAGTAGAGCGAGTAGTGGCTTGCGGGAGAAAACAGAAATTGGGGAGGGGCAAAAAGCTAGAAAAAAAAAAAAAAAGCCAGAGATGGGGGGGTGAGCGTATTCGGCATCCACAGAGATGAGATATTTTTTAGGGAGGTTTTCTTTAGCTTGGGAGACAAGTTTGAGGTTACAGAAAAGGGAAAAGATGGTAACTAAAGAGAAATGAGTGGAGGATATGGATTGTTGTGAGGAGTTGCAGAGAGCTTTGAAAGGGGGGGAAGTGATTAGAGAGGTAAGGGATTTTCTTCTTCTGGTCATGGTTTGAAAGGGAGAACCAGAGAAAGACAAGATTGCTTGAGGAATATTTGAGAGGGATTCTGAGCTGAGTATTTACTCGAGACGAAGTAGTGAGTTACATCCCAAAACACCCAGCTGAGGAAGAAACTTTCAGGTTTGGTTGCTATGGTTTCCGCGTATGTTTTTCATTCTTCATACCTTTTATATCTCATTCTCTTTTATTTTTAATTTTGTTTGTTGGGTTGTTGTGGTTTGTTGATTTTTGGTTTAATATTTGAAAGGTTTGCTGTATTTTGTGCTCTGCTCTTGTGAATATCCTCTGTTTTTAACCCATTGATTGTTGGTCTTATGAATAAAATGATGAAATGGGTTCAACATGATTGTTAAAGGCCTCGTGTTCTTTTCTTGTTGTTTTTCTCTGGTTCATTTATTTTCCTCTGGACGTACATTCAAGGTTGTAAGATTGGTATAAACCGGATCCAAGGTGAACCTAGCAGTTCATAACCAAAGCTAAAATTGCATGAGAGGGCATGATTTATGGAAGAAATCCATAGAGGTCAAAATACGAGAGGAGATTGTTATAGCTACTGAGTTTTGTTGGAATTTATTAGGCACTTGAGTTGTTCTTGAGGATTGAATGCCACTTGGTATGGAATTTCGAGTTTCTGAGACCAAGAAAAAGCCATGGTTGGAAGAGCAGGTGTGTTTACGGTACCTCAGATTTACATTCAGATGTCATCCCACTGACTAATTCACTGGACCCACTGCTAGTTGGTTCGTTTGATACGCATGGTAAGAGTGCCTCTACTCATCCTCCAAACCCATCCCCTATACTCGTTTCCTCATCCTTCACATTCACGGTAACAACCCGCTTCATTTCCATACCCATTCTCACTCCCATACCCACTATGAACGTATACTTCCATCCCTCATTTCACCACCATTAATCACCCACATGTCCATTCTCCTAATGTCATGCACGAAAACCTCATCACTCTCTGTTTTATATATATATATATATGTATACCATCATACCCATCACCATGTATCATTCATCCCATCCTAAACCTCAGACCGTTCATACCCATAATAATTTACTACTCAATCTCCACATCTCCCATACACACCACATGTATATACATCTATTCCATTTCACCACTTCCTCATTAAACCCGTAAACCCATATTCCATCATACAGGTAACCCCGCTCATTACCATACCCATCATGCCCATTTTCCCCTCTCTGCCACGTTTTCATCTTTCATGTCTATTACCCCTCATTTTTCTCACCACCCTTCTCTCTCTAAACCTTCTCATACCCATTAAATATTTATCTCACCACCTTTCATTGTTTGTTCCATCAAAGCCATCCCACACCTCTCACGCATGCCCATCAAACCCGTTATTCACTTCTCATTCACGTGGATGGAACCCCATGCCCACGATCGCTTCTATCTCACTCCATTTTCAACCTTCATACCTATTTTACCCCTCCACATCACGTACCCTTCACATGCATACCCCACATTTCATCCCCATCATCCATCCAAACCACCTTCATTTCATCTCTATCACTTTCCACGTTCTTGAAGTCTCATACACATAGCCATCTCCAACCTCATTTCTCTTCATTTTCATACCCATTTTATCATTCTTCATGCCCATAGTATCCACAGCTAGTTACTTCTTCTACCCTCATATCCACCACTTTCAAATTCATCATGTTATCCATCTCATGACCCTCCACATCCTCCATAATACCCATGCATATCACCACCCTCCAATACCCAACTTACCCATTTTCTTTTTCACCACATTTTCTCTCTCTACACCACATCATGTACCCATTTCTTCTCACCTTTGCATGACCATGCATGGTCACATTATACCCATTCCGTGCTCATACCCGCTTCGTGCCCACATTTGTACCCATTCCTCTCACTAACTAGTTCACCACCCATTCCTCACCCATTCATCTTTCTATACCATATGCTCTTCATACCTATTTTTCAAACCCCACACCTCACCATACCCATAACTGTATCCATAACCATACCCATCTAATCACACCCCCACTAATCACCTCACACTCTACCATATTCATCATCAATAATTCACCTTCATTCTTACCATCCATCATACTCACTCTAATACCTATCAAACCCATTCCATTTCACCATCCTTACACCCTTCATGCACACGGCCACCTCCAAACCCATTTCTTCCATCACCCTATGAACCCACTTCTTCCACCCTCATCTAGGAATTCTTCTTCACGATTCGAGGAGACAGAAAAGCCTACAAGGAGTCGGTATGCTTCAAATCCAGACTGTCCTTCAGATTTAACATCTACATGTCAACGTATGACCACTAATGGTGCAACCGCTTGCTTCTAATACCCAGTTTGACGCTCATGACGGGAGGGTTTTTGATATTGCTTAGGATGGCATCTAAGTTTTCATCTCTGTTTATGCTGATGGTAATCATTCCAAAAGTATTGCAAGATATTTGAGAAAACTTGAGGTTAAGAGGCCATACCTGGTCCAAGGTGACATTCAAGGTTGGGTGAAACAGGATTTCCGTGTTAAAGAGTTCCAACCTGAGGCAACACTTACCATATTTTATGAGGAAGACCATGAGATCCGTCGCCACGTGGTTGCACCTGGACGTGGTCTCCGCAGGTTGCTGCATGGGAGTTATTGTGGACGATACCGCTTGGGTCAAGAGTTTGGTTTTCGACAAGAAGATCAGTCACTCGGCTAGTAGGCCAACCGGGGTGGAGAATGCTAAGATTGTAGTGATCCAGTTTCAGATTTTGACTCCAAAGACTGATATTGAGCAGAGTATAGTGATTTCCGATTATACCCAAATGGACCGGATATTGAAAGAAGAAAGAAACTATATTCTGGGTATGATTAGGAAGATTAAGGGTATTGGCTGTAACGTTCTATTGATTCAGAAGAGTATACATAGAGATGAAATGACGGATTTGTCGTTGAATTGTCTTACTCAAGCAAAGATTTTGGTGATAAAGGATGTGGAGTGTGTTGAAATTGAGTTCATTACAAAGACTTTGAATTGTTTGCCAGTTGCAAACATTGAGCATTTCAGGGCAAAGAAGTTGGGTTTTGCATATTGAGTTGAGGAGGTTTCATTTGAAGATGGGTTGTTGACAGAGCAGACGCAGTGGCATTCTAGACTTCATTCTTACTTGGTTCTCCCTCATTACCTCTCCATGTGCGTGTCAATGCATGGCCACCTATGCATGGTCACCTTTGACCCACGTGCCATTCCCCATTTCACCATCTTTAATTTTGAAAAAATGATTTTTCAAATCTCATTCTTCAAATAATTTTCCAAATCCTAGTTTTTTTTTTAAAAAAAAACAATCTCAACTCTTCAAATTTTCATCCTTAGACATCTTTAAGACACCAAAAATCCCATTTTTCCAATAAAATTAGCTGTTATTTTCTTCGGCATGCAATTTTCATAATTTCCATGATTTTTTTTAAATGTTTTAAAATAAGCATAAATTCAATTTTGTAATTCCAAGTCATGAAATTTACAGAATTAATTCATGCAAAAATAAATGAATTTTGGTGGGAGCCTAACATATGTGATTTTATGATTGATTGATTTGATTGCTATATGTGATTGATTTATTCTATTCTATGATATACACACAATTATTATGTGTTTGTTCACTAACCCTTGCTTCCAATGAAATAAATCAGGTCATCACTCAGGTACGTTATTTGCCTCTCATATTCATTTGGGTATTTTGTTGTAATTTTCATTCAGTATTTATTGATTTACTTATCAATCGTCATGTTTGCTTCATTTTATTAGTAGAGATCTGTCTTTAAGGACTTAGAGGGGTGCTATAATTTTTACCGTACCTTCCCGATAAGTAACTTGATCCCTGAACCCGATCCGATTTTTCACAGACCATCTTTTTTGGAATAAGGAGTCACACTTAGAGTTTTCTTTCTTATTTTGTTTACCCTTTAAAAATAAAACAAAAATAAGTAGCGACTCCAAATCATTTTCTTAAAAATAAAATCATTTTCAAAATAAAAATCGAGCTCACCATCGAGTAAGAAATGCATGAACCGAAATGCGGGTTCACACAAACTCATTTTCCTTTTTTAAGTACATTTTTTGAGTGTCAAGTCACTTAGAGGGGAGACGTAATCTAATTGGAGGGGAGTCAGATGTCTAATTGGAGGGTCACTTGCTTTTAGGCAAGTTTGGAAAATCGGATTGGATTGGGCGATTTCTTAGGAACCGACCAACCTCACTGGCCCACTACACCACTTTCCTGCACATTGAATGAGTGTGGTTTATAAAATTGATAAAAGGAACAAATAACTACTATGCTTCACAACCGTTTTGAGATATGATATAGTAAATATTTATATATTCTCTTTTTCTATTTTTGTCACATAAATCATTTAAATAAACAAAAATATTTATATTTATGCTTATTTTTATAATAATTATTAATGACAGATATAAAAATAATAAAAATTAATTAATATAATAATTTTTAAAATTTTAAAATAAAAATATATAAATAAATAGATAAAATTAAATATTATATTTTTATTTTTATCTTAAATATATCTTCATACTTAAACATTATACCTATACTATTTAATAAAATTTAATATATTAGTATATTTAAATTTATCTTTTATCATTTCATTTGACATATTAAATACATATATATTAATTTATTAAAATTATTTTAAATTTTAATAAAATATAATTATATATTTATGATATTATTGATTCCCTTATGATTTAACTACATCATTGAACATGAACTAATATCTTTCTTAGTTTAATGATCAATCTAATTTTTAAAATATTGCTCACAATAATGCACCTATACACCATTTCCACCTCAACCGGCTCAAATACCTAATTGATCCAAAATAGGGTCAATAAATACTAAAATTAATATTTTATTTTATCATTCAATTAATCATCTTAACAAAATTTGGTCAATAAATAATTTTATACCATAAAATTATGAATAAGCCATAAAAACTCAAAAAATTCAAATTTGTATCCATTGTCTATACATATTACAATCATTCCTGATTTTTAAATTTAAAATAAAATAAAATCATAAATATTTTTAATTTGAATTGAGGCCACAGTTTCTGAGTACTTTTTAATGATTATTGATTTTTTTTTTTTTTAATTTGAATTGAAGTTGTATCTTCTAAATGCACACCTTCTAAGTGTGATTTTTGAATTTAACTTGAAGTTGCATCTTCTAAATGCAAGTTTTATTTTTTTTAATTGAAGTAGTAATTTCTAATTTTGAATTGAAGCCACGGTTTCTCCATGTAAATTCTAATTTATTTTTAAAAATTGAATCCAAATCGCATTTTTTGAATGTGATTTGAAGCGGTATATTTTAATTACAACTTCTCCTTCTAAACTGAAAAAAAAAATTTATATATATTATAGTTTTGAATTGAAGCTACAGTCAAAGTGTGGTTTTTGTTTGTATCTAAAAGTTGGATTGAAATCACTCCGTCTAAATGCCCTATTTTTTTTATATATATTTTTTTACATTATATTTTCAAAATTCCATTATAACTTTATTATTATTTAGTTGCTTTTATGAGTATCAAGAGGTATTTTGATGATAAGTCTATTCGGTGGCCATTTTCGGATATAACTTTTCTCTAAGCTTACATGTGACTTTGGCAATTTAAGACTTGGAGGGTATTTATTTTTTTAACATTTTGTTGAAAATAATTTGTTTTCATAATTTAAGTTATTTGTTTTTCTATTTTTTTTAATAAAATATGGTAAATTTTTTACTAAATAAAAAAAATCAAAATATTTTATTTTTTAAATAGAAAAATAATATATTAATATTTTTTTACTTTTAAATATATAATAGAAATAAAATATTATAAAAACAAACCACTTAATATTTAACATTATTAAACATTAAAATTCTATTTAAAATTAAGTAAAAAAACAAACATCACTTTAGCCTTATCCTTGCCCTTAGTTAGCTATACTTAGTAATGTTCTATGACTCAATAGCCAAAATACCCAATAAAAACAACACTTGAAGAAAAGAAAACTTGATATTGTATAAGAATGTTTTGTATAGCACAAAGATATGTTACAATGTGATAAGCTCTTAACTTGTTTGATGTCTTGATCAAATAAAATTAGCTTATTTATAGGCATCAAAGGAATTTTCTGAATCACAAAGATTCATTCTATCCTATTTTTTTTTAGAATTTTTTATATAACGGTTACATACAAAATATGTATATAAAGGCCTATTTGGTTGTTGTTTTCGAAAATTATTTTGAAAAACCATTTTTGTTCTAAAAAAAAAAAAGAAAATGTTTGGTTGAGTTAATAAAAGAGTTTGTTAGAATAAGTAAAACAAAAAATATATTTAAAAGTTATTTTTTTAATTAATAAAATGTTTTATTTCATTGACTTGATATTATAAATATATAAATAATTTTTATATGTATAATTTATTTAAATTAAAAAAAAATTATTGTATTTTGAAATTTTTATATCAATTAAAATTTTCTTAAATAAAAAATAACTTTGTAACCATATGTAAATATGTTAATTTTAATAATTTAAGGAAGGAAAAAAGGTTTGTGGGTAGGGATGTGATGATTAGGTAGAGTTTACCTTCGTGGAAATACAATAAACAAGTAAAAAAATATAAAAAGAATGAAAAAAAAAGAAGAGAATAATCTATTATTTGAAATAGTGAAAAAATAAGTGATTTTTTATAACATAAAAAATATAAAAAAATTAAAAGCACACGCTTTTCCCAAAGATGTTTTTAGTGTTTTTTATTTTCAAGAATATAAAACAGATATCAGCAACAGACTCTAAGATTAGAATTGGATGGAAATCTCTAAAATGCCTTACACATGCTTCCCTATCTTCCGCTTTTTGTTTAAAAATATGTCTAGATCTTTTAGGACTTTTCTAGTACCTTTGGCTTTCACACACACTCCACTGATGTGACACAAAGATCTAAGTAGGGGTGAAAGAGATTTTCTGGGCAATCGCATAAGGGAGGTCCACAACCTTGAGCAACCAATTTCGAAGATTGAGAAGCTGTTTCGAGTCCAAGTCAAAACCCGCATCTTTGCGATTCTGGACCTCCTATACCCTACACCAGCAATGGCGAATCTTCCTATGTTCCTCACCCTCATCTCACTTCTACCATTTCTATGCTACTCCTTCTCTCCCGAAAACCCCACGGATCGCCGCATTCTAGTCGTCCTCGATGACATCGGCCTCAAATCTTCCCACTCCATCTTCTTCAAATCTCTCCAAACTCGCGGTTCAGAACTCGACTTCAAGCTTGCAGACGATCCGAAGATTTCTCTTCAAAGATACGGCCAATATTTATATGATGGATTGATTCTATTTTCCCCGACAACCGAGCGTGAGCATTACGAGTCAGCATAATTTCTCGTTATTTCGCGGACTGTTTAGGCACTAATTGAGGTAATCTGTGTATTTTTCTAGGGTTTGGAGGGTCATTGGACCTGGGTGCTATTCTCGATTTTGTTGATTCTGGTCATGACTTAATTATAACTACTGATGCATCTGCATCTGGTTTGATCCGGAGTATCGCGACGGAGTGCGGCGTTGATTTTGATGAGGTGAGTATGGAATGCATGAATGAAGTATTTCGTGGTTGTGTCTTGTTTTCTTTACGTCTATATTTGTTTTTATCTTCAAATTTTGCTTTAGGATCCGTCGGCTATGGTTATTGATCACACCAGCTATGCAGTGTCAGACACCGAAGGAGACCATACATTGATTGCTAGTGATGATTTCATTCAGTCCGATGTCATTCTGGGAAGCACCACAATTGAGGTTAGTTGTGTGACGAGATTGTTTGTTGATTGCAATGTATGCTGGAAATTGTGTGCATGCATCTTATTACTTTGCCACAAGAAGCTCTCCCGCCTACTCTCATGGCCAATAGAAGCTTACTTTTAGCTGAAAACCTTGCTTCTTGCATTACTTCTTCCTGAGTGATAAACAACCTTTCTGAAAACTTTATGAAATGACTCTTCAAAACTGAAAATTCAATAGCAGGGATGTGAGTTCTTGTTGTTTTCTATGCATTTCTTGTGCTTTCAATTTGTCTTGCATCATCCAAATGAATAATGAATTAAAATTCCAGTGATGGGTGCATTTTGCAGCTGTGATCCCAAGTCAGCTTTTGTTTTTCTCATCAAGTATATGAAACACTGTTTCAAAGTTTGTGTATTGTTTTAACCTTTCATTTGAATGTCTTTAAGAGCTCTTTTCTGCAAGGTTTAACAATAAACTTAACATTCACATTTTTGAACAGTTTAGGGTTGTGTGAAACAGGCCCCTGTACTTTACAAAGGGATTGGACATTCATTAAATTCTGCCAACAGCCTGGTAAGTTGAAGGCCGTCTGTGTCTAACCTTTTGCTTTCTGTAACCCAATTGTGCTAAAGGCATATACAAGTCAAACTACTAGCCACTTCTAATGGTTTCACTCTCTTAATTTTTACTTATTATGAATCCTTCTCCATATTGTAGGTTTTGAAAGTTCTTTCAGCTTCTCCTTCAGCATATTCTGCTGACCCAAACTCCAAGTTGTCAAGTCCTCCATTGTTGACTGGATTGGCTATTTCATTAGTTTCAGTTGTGCAAGTAAGCTGATTCCTCCCTGGTCCCTTTATTTCTCTATTACATCTTCCATTGGTTATTCATTTATTTGAGAAGGGCCAATAGGTTCAAATTGGTGATAGCCAAAATGATCTCCAAGGCCCAAAATGCCTTTGTAGAGGGAAGACATATTTTGGATGCAGTGCTTATTGCCAATGAAGCAATTGATTCAATTTTGAAAGCAACAATTGTGCGATTCTATGCAAACCTGATATAGAGAAGACTTACGATCATGTAGATTGGTCCTTCTTGCTTTCAATTATGGAAAAGATGGGTGTTGGAGAGAAGTGGATTGGGTGGATCAAGTGGTACATATCCGCACCTAGTTTCATTGTTTTGGCCAATGACACCTCTTCAGGCTTTTTCCAAAGCTCTAAGGAATTGAGGCAGGGGGGTCCCTTCTCACTTATTTATTTGTGATTGCGATGAAGGCACTTAGTTGTCTCTTAAAGAGAGCAGTAGCTGGAGTTTTTTTGTTGGGTTGCCAAGTGAGGAATAAGGATGGTGAAGGGATTTTGGTTTCCCATTTGTTGTTTGTTGATGATACGCTTGTTTTTTGTGAGGCCTTTTAGGATTAGATAACCTATTTATGTTGGTTGCTTTTGTGGTTTGAGACTATTTTGGGGTTGAGAATTAGTTTGGATAAAAACGAGTTAATTTCGGTGGGTAGAGCGGATATTGTAGAGGAATTGGCTTCTGAACTTGGTTGTTAGGTGGGAAGTCTCCCTTCCTCTTACTTGGGGTTCCCGTTGGTTGCTTCATATAAGTCCATGGTAGCTTGGGATTGCATGGAAAAGAGGCTTCACAAGAGGTTGTCCATGTGGAAGAAGCAATACATTTCCAAAGGAGGGAGAATCATCTTGATTTTTGTATTATTTTGTCTAACTTGTCTATTTGTTTCATCTCATTACTTTGCATACCAAGGATGGTTAGATTGAGGTTATAGATAGATTCAAAGGGACTTTCTGTGGGGAGGTAGGGCTTTTGAGCGGAAACCTTATGTAGTAAGGTGGAGGATTTTTTGCTTAGACAAAAGGAAAGGGGGATTGGGGGTTAATCGTCTTTCTACTCTCAAAAAGGCTCTCCTTTGCAAGTGGGGTTGACATTATGTGAATGAGAAAGGGGCCTTTTGGAATCAATTGATCAATGGGAAGTATGGGGAAGAAAGAGGGAGGGGGTGGAGTTCTCGAGAAGTGGAGGGGTATGGGGTCGGGTTGTGGAAAGCTATAAGGAAGGACTAGGACTTTGTCAATTGTAGACTTTTATTCTTTGTGGGTAACAAGAGGGGGTTGAAATTTTGAAGGGATAAGTGATATGGGGCTACACCTTTGTGTGTTTCTTTCCCTTTTTTGTTTTCTTTAGTTGTATCCAAGGAAGTGTGGGTGGAGGATGTTTGGAACTCTTCAATGGTATGGGGGAGTTAGAGCCCTAGCTTCACTAGAACTTTTAATGATTGGGAGGTGGATGATGTGAAAGGATTTTTGTTGCGTCTACATGGGAAGAGAGTCCACGGGGATGAAGAGGACAAGGTGCTTTGGAAAGAGACCAAGAGTTGCAAGTTCATAATTAAGTCTCTTTACAATGCCTTGGAGCTGGGCATTTCTGTTTCTTTTCTAATGAAAATCATTTGGAATTCATGGGTGCAACCTAAAGTGAGCTTATTTGCTTGGGAGGCAATGTGAGGAACAACTCTAACTTTTGACTAAATTAAGAAAAGAGGGTGGTCCTTAGCAAATAACGAATAAATGTTATCTATGCCAATTGGATGAAGAATTCGTAGACCACATCCTGCTCCATTGTGTAAAGACAAGGGTTTTATGGGATATACTCTTTACACGTTTTGGGTGCTTCTTTCGTCAATTAGAGAGATTTTGTTATGTTAACATGGTTCTTTTGTAGGTAAAAAAACATAAGAAAGTTTGGAGAGCAGGTCCTTTATACATCTTTTAAACTTTTTGGTAGGTAAATAATAAAATTGCTTCAGAAGATGATGTGCTCTCCATCCAAAATTTAAAAGCCTCTTTTGTTTGCTTTCTTTGGTCAGAGACTAAGATGTTTGTGAATGATGGTCCTTCGACACTAGTTAGTTTCATTGACTAGTTGGGCTCCCGTTGAGGTTGGGGTTGTGGTAATACCTCCTTTTTTTGCAGCTTCTTTTTTGTTTGAAATGTTTAGGGGTAGGTGTATCTATCTTATATACTTTGGGTTGCTCTTTTGGTGCCTTTTTTTAGTACATATTCTTCTTTATTTATAAAAATAAATAAATAAATAATAATAATAAAAAAACTTAACATGGGGGTAGTTATTTTTGAATTTGCTGGATGGGCCTTGCTTTTGTGTAAAAGATGCCAAGGATAAAGTTTTTAATGAGGGAGCAGGAAAACATCCTTATATATATATATATATATATATATATATATATATAAAAGAGGAGTTACAGAAAAAACCTACAACTAAGGCAGTCCAAAGTGCACAAGGAGAATACAAAGGGTGTCAAGCAAAAAGAACATAAAAAGAAAGAAGTAGAACCTTCCCCCATGTACTTCAAACCTAACCAATTAACAAAATCAATCAAAGGCATAGATATTTCTTCTATACCATGCTTAATGCATTCCAAAAAATTACACATAAAAAGGATTTTAGTGATTTTTCTGAATTTTCCACATTTTCAGATGTCATCTCATTTCTCTCATGCTGAATGATTTAAAAATAAATAAATAAATAAACACAAAAGGGCCTAATTGCACTCTTTTTTTCCTTTTCTTGACATAGAACCCATTCTAGTTTAACAACATTTGTCATATTAGAACAAGATTGGTTTGTTCATTATTCTACTAAATTAATTGTTGGTATTTTTGTTGTTTTTCTTTAGAATGGGTGAGATTGAACAAGATTGTTGCATCTGAGCAATGGAGGAAAATGCTGGTTCGGTTACTTTTGGAGGAAAATGTTGGTTTGGAGTGGAGTCGAAAACCTTTGAAATCTAATTGGAGTTGGTAAAAAGTAAGGTGATCGGGAAGATTGTGGAGAGGGGTAGAGGGTTTTCCTCTTGGATTAAATTTGGGGAGAGGTGTCTTGTTGCCTTACTAGAGGGGGTGGAAGACTGCTACAAAAGGAAGTGTAGGGAGTCTTTCAGAAGAGTGTGTAATGAAAGTGGAAGGGGCTACAAGTTGGAGCTGCGTAACAATAAACCTGGAAGATTTCTGCTTTGCACAACTTTATGTGTAGAAGAGAATGTTCTCCTTGGTTTTCCCAGAGGGAAAAGATTTCCTAGGGGGTTGGAAGATCCTTGCCACCAAACCAAGGAGCACTGGGGTTGTTCCCGAGCCTAGACCTTTGGAGGCTTCAAAAAGAAGTTTGTAAGGTGTTAGGAGGAAAAGAGAGGAGGTGCTCTTTTAAACCAAGCTTCCTTTGCAGAGATGTTGAACAGATGCAAGAGGGATGTGAGGCAATGTGGATTGAGAGCGAGACAAAGGAGGTTTTGAGCAGCTTGGTGTCTCTCAAGAAGTGTCTGGTGGGGTGGTGGGATATTCCTTCAAGCTGTTTGTTGGTTTTAGGCTCATTGAAATCTTGGGTTTGACATTCTTGGGGATTGAAAGGTGAGTTACATCTGTGTTTGTTGAGAGACCCTCTCATTTTATTTGAATTTGAAGATGTTTTTGAAGTTGGAAGGATTTTTCTTTTGGGCATATTCTGTTCGAGGGAAGAAAACTGCAATTGGAGTGGTTGAGGCCATATGTTGGCTGCTTCAGAGAAGGTGCTTGCCTCAATGAAGTGTGGGCGAGGGTGTTGGGTTTACCAATGCATTTGTGGGGAAAAGATTTCTTCAAGAGATTAGATGATGCTTGTGGAGGTTTCATTATGGTGAATATGGAGATAGAGGAAAGGTGTCACAACCCAAATTCTGGGCAACCTATGACCCTTACGGTCAAAGGTTTGACTGTTAGGATTAATCTTAATCTAAGCTGGCAGTCAACCTCAAGACCCTGATTTTTTATTTTTTATTTTTAATGAAATAACCACAGTTTAAATTTAAATAAAATTTTCTCTGAACTAAGGTTTCATTTCACTGACTTATAAATATTATTAAAGTTTAGCTTGAGAAAAAAAAAACATCAATGTCTCTACCCCAAGTTTATAACACAAGTTCCAACAATTAGTTCACAACCATTCAAAAATAAAATCAAATTACATAAGCTGAAATTAATTAATCAACTAGTACAAGTCCAAAAATTAAACAAAACAAATACTAAAAATTCTAGGTAGCTCCTAAACTTCTTAGGGCATTTTGGAACCCTCCCTGGTCCACTAGTCGGTCCTTAGGCACGACATCTACATCTAAAAAGTTTTGAGAAGGAAGGGTTGTGCATTTCCATGTTGCTCAGTAAGGTGTTTTACACCCAAAAAGGTTAATAGGTAAACACTAAGGTTCAAACATATTAAAATAAACACACAAACATTAAAATAGCATTCAAACATTAAATAAACATTCAACCTTAAACCAAAACATTTTATTTTATCTAACTTCACAACTTATACGCATCTTAATAATTAAATAAAAATGCAAATGGAAATATGACACACAATCATACAATGCATTGTTGTTCTCAAGCTTTCACGGAGGATACACGTTCGTACCCAAATATACTCCCAATTCGGAGTCCTCTTGGGGTAAGTTTTTGTGTCTTTTACACTAAAGATCTCGTTCCCTTCTTAATTCACCCTCTCTCAAGCCTTCACTCTTCATCAAATTTTTTTTTTTTTCCCCATTTCACACAACATTTCATCATTATTATTTTTCACATGAAATTGTACTAGAACCCAGGCAACATAGGACAAGAACAAGAATGCCTTATACATGAAATCTTGTCTAAAGAAGAAGAAGAGTCCAAAGGAAAGAGTATTTAAGAGCATGTTTAAATGATCCACATTTCCAAATGATCTATGAATTCTCTTACCATATAATCTGAAATAGGCACAGTGGAGCAGCTTTCCATGACTAGCAATGATTCTTCTCCACAAAATCCCCTTGCCAACTGATTAAAGTCTCTTTTACTGAAGAGATCAACACCCACTTTACATCAAAGGAAGAGAATAACAGATCCCATAAGATTCTTGTTTTATGGTAGGGTAAGAGCATGTGGTCTAGTTTTTCTGTACCCTTGCAAAGATAGCATTGATTTGCCAGAACCGATCTTCTTCTTTTCAAATGATTTAGAGTCAAAACCTTCCCCACATTGCTTCCCAAGGAAAGAACCTCACTTTTGTAGGGACCCCAAATTTAAAACTATCTTTCTAAGAAAAATACCTCCTACCTCCAACTTCAAATGAGAAAGGAAGGTTTTGACCAAAAAATTTCCCATCTTTAGAATCCTTCCAAACCAGCCTATCCTCATCATTCCTCATGATGGATCTCTCTTGAAGCCTCTTTAGAAAAACCTCTACACTTCCCAACTCTTGATCATGGAACTGTCTTAGGAAGCAAGGGCTCCAAAGCTGTACCCTACTTGATTTGTTACATATTTCTGTAAACCAAACATTCTTAATACATTAATACCAGCCATGGAGAACCAAGGGGGAAAAAGATACTCAGGCAAATCCTCCATCAGATATCCTGCTAGAACTACGCTTTCTTGCCATCCTCCACAACTAAACTGATCTGACTATTAAAGTCTTCGAAATCTTTCCTTGTAGTCTACCTTACCCTCGCCCCCTCCCTTGTTTCACAGGAGCACTATCTGTCTGCTTCTTCCCCAAACTTCCCAACAATGATCTGCCTCCATAAAAGCTCCCTCTCTGAAGCAAGCCTCTAATATCATTTGCCCAGCAAAGCCTCATTAAGAATAGAGAAGGCTTGAATGCCTAACCCTTTCCTGTTATCCAAGCAAACAGGGTTGTATCCACATGTTAACTATGATCAGCAAGACTAATGACTGCTTGATTAATTCCTTTGGGAAACAAACTGAGTGGGATTTATTTCTTGAAAATTCTCCGTGATTAGTGTTGGCTTCTTGAATTTGCTTATGGGAGGATAATCTGGTGTCTAATGTGTATGCAAAATTAGCAATGCAATTGCATAGATTTTCTGATTAAGCAATCTAGATGGTAGCAGTGATGTGAAACTTCAGTTCTTTGGTGGTAAGTTCAAAATTTTCCACATATACCACTTTTGGTGGATTCATCAATATATGCTGTTGTAGTTTTCATTTGAAGTATTAAAGAAACTTCACTGATGGTGTTTCTTGATTAGTTGAGAAGAAATACTGTCTTTGGAAACTGAAAAACTAGGGTTATGGATCCCTGATT
This sequence comes from Vitis vinifera, assembly GCF_030704535.1. Classification (NCBI taxonomy): domain Eukaryota; kingdom Viridiplantae; phylum Streptophyta; class Magnoliopsida; order Vitales; family Vitaceae; genus Vitis; species Vitis vinifera. Next base: position 19,082,357 of record NC_081808.1, on the reverse strand, counting down.
ATCAAATGCCTGCTATAACTTTTGATCCTTTAATTGCTTTAATCTGAGCTGCATGCTTAAGTTTTGCTTACCAATTAATCCAATCCATACATTTGTTGGGGTATAATTATTTTTACATTTTAAGCTGGAAAAATTTTAAGTTTCTGCATCAAGTACTCTTAAGCCATTATAGTGAGTTTGTCCATGCTATTTTGACAGTGACCGAGTAACTAGCAAGTGGTTTTTGCATTTTTTAGGATTTATTTTACTTGGGTTTTCATTAGTTTGAATCAACTTAAGGCTTACAACTAATTGTTATGAGAGTTTTTAGTTTATAAAAAGAGTTATTATCATCTCTTCTAAGTTACTGATGCTTGAGGATTGAGACTAGAAGCTTTAAAACTTTGCTTCGAAGATGCAGTTGCCTAGAACTCTCTTCCCCTTTCCCTCCCTTCCAATTTCCCCTTTTCTCCAAGCTTTTTTGCAAATACATTGTTTTCTGTTCTAAACAAAAAACTGCAGCTAAAACAGTTAAAATGGCCCATAAAAATCCTTAGTTATAATTCCATTGTTATCTGTTGTAGTATGTGGCTCATATTTGAGCGAAAAGACATATGGAGAAAAAGGGGCAAAATGCTGGAGCGAGATAGAGATAGAGATAGAATGTCAACTTCTGATATATCTGTGAGGTCTTGAATAACCTAATTCATTGGACTTTTGGACTGTTGGAGGGGAAGAGACAGAGTGGTGCGTTTGTTTATATTGCATGGTTTATATTTGCATCACAACTCTCTTCTCTAAATTGTTCCTAACTTATGCTTGGTTTCTATTACACTTGCAGGAATCCTTTTTTTTTTTGTGCCATTTGTTTTATATGTGGCTTCTATGTTTATGATGTATGTAGCTTGAAAATGAGACCCCCTTTTTTTGTTTTCATTTTGTTTTTTGTTTGTTGTTTTGTTTTGTGTTTTTTTTTTTCTCTAATATATAGTGGATGTGAACTTTTTGTCCAAGAGCTGTAAAAATGATTCTTCTTATATGACACAGGCTAGAAACAATGCTCGGATCATGATCTCTGGTTCTTTAGAAATGTTTAGTAATCGGTATGTACTGCCTTCTGGTTGTTCTTATAATTCTAATAGCATTTATGGTTTCTCATTGTTAATTCTTATTTCCTTATGTAATTCAGACTGTTCCAGTCTAGTGCTCAGAAAGCTGGGAGCTCAAATAGGTGAGTTTATTTGCCTTTTCTTCTTTAGGTGTAATCCATAAGCCAACTTCTGAGGCTACTGAAACTTGGTTTTCCCACCCTCAGGAGTTTCTGATGTATGTGGTCTTTTCTATTTTTTAAAGTTATGGCTCATTTCATGTTTAATTTGAATTCAATGAATGGCCTGTTAAAATTTGTGATATTGATTTTTTTTTTCTGTATTTTTTTTTTCTAAAGAATTTTGTTTTTGTTTATTTTTAGTTTTAGAATTTTCCTATTCATGATTTCATTGATTGTGGAACATTGAGATGACCATCTCTATTTTCTCATTCAAAAGAACACATTTTTCTTCTGCCTCTTTCTTATTCCACAGGACAGTTTCCTAGATACTCTCTAATATTGTTCTGTTCTGGGCAAGAATCTCACTTCAAATACAACTTCTCATGACAGGTATGAGAAATCAGGTAATGAACAGTTTGTGACTGAACTTAGCAAATGGATTTTCCATGAAAGGGGTCATCTAAAGGTGGGTGATTTTACTACTTGATGTCTTAATCTTGATCTGGACTGTGTAGTCTACCAACTTTTAATGAAAGTTAGGATCAAAGAACATCCCACTTGATATGCTTTATTGTATTATCAGCTGTTGCAGTAAAATTGAATCATGTTCTTGATCTTCAGGCTGCAAATGTCAGGCACCACAAAGTTGGGGAAACAGATGAACCTGCAATGTACAGGATCAATGATGACCTTGTAATGTTATTGCTCATCAAAATCCATTTGCTACCTTGTTTAAAGAAGTACTGGTTGTCATTTTCTTACGGACTGATCTGCTGGCAGGAATACTCTGTTGAGATCCATGAATGGTCTGGTAAGAGCTGGGAACCATACGTATCTAATGATGTTCAAATACAGTTCTACATGATGAGCCCCTATGTATTGAAAACCCTGTCAAGTGACCAGAAGGTACTCTCATTCTCAATGAATATGTGCATGTGATTTGGCTATCTTATTCATATGAACATCTGTCTCCATACATGTATTTGATTTGGCAGGGTAAATACTTTACATCATTCAAAGTGCCCGATGTTTATGGGGTCTTCCAGTTTAAGGTCGAGTATCAGAGACTTGGATACACTAGCTTGTCTCTCTTGAAGCAGGTAAGCTTTTGGCTAGAATAACCTAAGTGTTGGTTGAGTCCTGGAAGTCAAAGTCAAAATTGGCTCTAAAGCAATTCTGAAACGATTAGGTTCTTAAGTTTGATGAAACATTGTACTGCCGTCTGGCATAATTTGGCTGCCTAACATGATTTCTGCCTATTTATAAAATTATCAAAAATGCTCATTAGGGATTTTTTTTTCCAGAAAGGGAAACCCCATAGTCTATACTTCATATGTATGTCACTATAATCAAACTCTTAAGAGAACAAAATAATATGGTATGGATTACCTCTTTAGTACAATCCTTAAGAGGAATCACTATTTCATGAAGATAGTTGACTTGGTCAAGTATTTGCTTTCCTGAATGGTACAAGTAGAGTAACCTGTTTTGATTAATGACAAGGGAAATTCTGAATGGCAGATTCCAGTCCGGCCCTTCAAACACAATGAATATGAAAGATTCATAAAAACAGCATTTCCCTATTATGGAGCTTCATTTTCTGCTGTATACTCTCTCTCTCTCTCTCTCTCTCTCTCTGTTGGTGTGATTTGGAGAGCTAATAATTCTTTTATAAAACTTGCACTAAGTATTTGTTCTAATGATTGCAGATGGCAGGGTTCTTCATCTTCACCATTGTCTACCTGTACTACAAGTGACACTGATGTGTTTGGAGAGAACATTACCTAGACATTGACATAGTTCTTAGATTTTTTTTTTTTTAAATTTGCAGGATTGCTGACGGTTTTCATTCCCGCCACCAAAGACCAGTTATAAGGAAGTTAGCCGGGGCAAAGTTCGATCGTATTGTCTCCATTACCATTTTCATATTTAACGCACTTGTAATGATCTTACATTGTCATCATTCATTGTTGGCTCTTGCTGCCAAAAGCTTCAATGAAGAGGTAGGGAGCTTTAAAATCCCGAGGTCTCACCATACCATATATTGTGCTGCGGAATATCATGTAGGTATAGGGAAAATTATGAAGCTTTCCTTTTAACTACATAAGAATATCAAGAGATTTGAGCTCCTGTGTAACTCCTATCTAGAGGTTGAGGGAAGGAGAAGCCCCTTGAATGGCTCACAGTGAAGTCTATAGCCTTGGGTCGACCTGGTCCTGTCCCTGTCCCTGTCTCGTCTCTATCAGACCACCACCGGGCCCATCCGCTGCCATTCTGACTGACTTTGAAAATCCATAACAAAAAATAAAGATCGACAAACCTGCAGGATCATTGATCATTCAACGTGAAATGTGAGGGATGGTAGTCAATTTTATGTTGCCCGGATCTAGATCAACATATGTGATTTGCTTCTAATGATGTTAAGGTGAAAAGTGGTAGCCGCCAACAAAAACGTGTTACGCACCAAAATAACGGGGTTGAAACACCTACCTGCTGGAATACCAACCAACTCTTAGAGAAACCGCTGAAAAAAATATCCGTGTATTAATTTTCTTAGTCATTTAATTAATACCGTTGACACAATCAGGTATAAAACAATAGAAAATAGTAGAATTTCATTTTTGGCTGTCGTTCAATCATGGGAGACATGATTAAAGAAAATGTCTAAAATTCAAATTCTAAATCATGAACTTCATGTGTTTGGCCTTTCAGGTAAAAATAATAAATATATAAAATTTTCAATCTATAAATTTATTTATTTAAATATGGATTTTATTTTTATTTTTTTAATTACCAGGGTCAAACAATTCAGCATGACTGGTCAGTTACAAATTCCTTTTATTACTCATTTTAATTTATTATGATCCCGGTACAATTTTCTATATAAGGTCATCAGACCATGCTTGGGAATACAATTGATTCTTACCAAATTGTTGGAGAGCTTGAATAAGAAAAATATATATCCATGTATGACAATTCAACCATTTCCTAAATAAGCAATAAAATTTTATTGTTTCAGGAATTATAAATTGGCAAGAGAATTATTATTTGTCACAAAATTATGAAAATTATTTATAGAAAGGTGAAGTATGTAAAGTAATATCTTTTTATCCATTCTTTAAGTATTTGAAATCCAAGTTCCAACCCAATAACTAATAAGTGGAACTTCCAAATGAATTCCTTTTTCCTTGTTATGAAATCATAGGGATACACCCATTAAGATGAGCCAGCTGTCCCACTACCTAGTAATGGTTTAAAGAAGAGAGAGAAACTCCCTCTTAATAATGGCTATGTTCAAGGTAAGTTGCTTCCTCGTAAGTCGTAACAGAGGCTAAATGTTCCAAAAATGAACAAAACGATGTTCACAAATCGAATCCTAAACGGAATCGACTTTTCCGAGTATTGAATAGCCCCAATTTTTATTTTTTTATTTTTTCTCTTTTTTTTGTTTGCGATTTGCTTGAAAGATTATAGAAATAATTGATTGAAAAAAAGGAAAAAGATTATAAATATAAATATAAATATAAAAGGTTGGATTCCGATTGCTGTGAAGCCGCCCGATCCAAAATCCTATCTTTGTCATGTGCTGGGGTTGGGTGGTGTGGTGTGGGGAGTGTCGTCTACACTCAAGCACTCGCTTTCATCTCCATCCCTTCCATTCCTTTTACCCTTTTTCTTTTGTCCCTCCTTTATAAATCCGAGCACATACCAGGAATCAAAGAGTACAAGGAAATCACTGGGGGTTGCTTTGGAATGTTAACCAGTCTGCATTAAAACATCTCCATATTTAGGAAGTAGGTACTTTCCTCTTCTAAATTTCCGATATTAATAGCCTGCGTGGGAGATAATGAATACTGTGAATCTGGGCACATGGGTGCATACCTCTTATGTGTTCAATCACGGGGGTAGATTAAAATCCCCGGTCTTGAGCCGTATGCTTCATCCTCTGAAGAACCCATCCTTTCCGATGTTGTCTCAGAGGTCTGGACGACCCATGTCTCTGGTGGCGGTTCTCACCAAGGAGGAGATGGTTAGAGGAGGGGACACCCCAGAAGAAGAGAAGCCCGCTTTCAATTTCAACGCTTACATCCTTGATAAGGCTAATTCCGTCAACAAAGCTTTGGACGACGCCGTTCCCATTAGGGAACCTGTGAAGGTCCACGAGTCGATGCGCTACTCCCTTCTCGCCGGCGGCAAACGTGTCCGTCCCGTTCTCTGTATCGCGGCCTGCGAGCTGGTGGGCGGGGATGAAGCTACGGCGATGCCGGCTGCTTGTGCGGTGGAGATGATTCACACCATGTCTTTAATGCATGATGACCTTCCTTGCATGGACAACGACGATCTACGCCGTGGAAAGCCCACAAATCACAAGGTCTTCGGTGAGAATGTTGCCATTCTCGCCGGAGACGCTCTTCTGGCGTTTGCGTTCGAGCACATGGCCACAGCGACGGTTGGAGTTCCGCCGGGGTGGATAGTTCGTGCAGTCGGCGAATTGGCGAAATCGATTGGGTCAGAAGGACTTGTTGCAGGGCAAGTGGTTGATATATGTTCTGAGGGCTTGAAAGATGTTGGATTGGAACATCTCGAATACATCCATGTTCACAAGACCGCAGCTCTACTTGAGGGGGCGGTAGTTCTTGGGGCGATTCTCGGAGGAGGATCAAATGAGGAAATTGAAAAATTGAGGAAATTTGCCAGATGTATAGGGTTGCTCTTTCAGGTGGTTGATGATATTCTGGATGTTACCAAATCCTCCCAAGAGTTGGGGAAGACTGCAGGCAAAGATTTGGTGGCTGATAAGCTCACGTACCCGAAGCTTCTGGGTATTGAGAAATCTCGGGAATTAGCTGAGCAACTGAATAAGGATGCCAAGGACCAGCTCTCCGGCTTCGATCCAGACAAGGCCGCCCCTTTGATTGCTTTATCTAATTATATTGCTTACAGGCAAAATTGATTTGTTGTCTCAATGGTCTGAACAGTTGAATAAGTCCACTCTTCTTTTTCCTTTTTCTTTCTCTGTGCTTTACTGGTTGATTACCATGAACTTGTGTATGTATCAGTGTTGCTGGATTTCTGAAACATTTAGTAAAGATTCAAGAAGGTTAGTCTTCTGAACCTGTGGCTTTTGTGAACTTTGGAATTTCTTCCATGATTAGCGGAGTTATGTGAATATGATAGCAAAGGGCAAACTTAGAAATTGTACCACAGAAGATGAAATCACTATGCTATTCCAACTGCATTCACAAACATTTCATAGCATTTTAAAAGCTCGTAACTTATTCTTGCAGTGTTTTGTGTCTTTGATGTGTTACTTTGCCGTGATCTGGATCATGTGTTGTTCATCCTCTGCCGACATGAGATAATCTATGAATTTTAGTTTTTCATTTGGTTCATGCTTCATACCTAACCATCTTTATTAATAAGCATGGGAGGAATTGGTGAAGCATGGGAGGAATAAATTTAGTGTCTTTCAGTCTACCATCCATTCAATGCTATCTTCTCATTGATGTCCATGATTCATAAATGCCGTCAGCGTCTTTTTATCCTTCCCCCATTCCTCCCATGCTTCACCAATTCCACTCTATCACCTATTCACAGAATTAATTTTCAATAAGATCAGTCTTGTTCTCAAGACATTGTCATTATGTCAAGGCAAAACCAGATTTCCATCCCAGTTATACTTCATTTGAAGAATCTATCCATGAACAAAAATCCACTTTCAATGTCAAGGCTTACATGCATCACAAGATCAATTCTGACGAGCTTGCATTTGTGAACTAGTAAGTGGCCAGGAATCCACAGTAATACCTGTTGCTTGTGCTCACAGTAGCTCTAATGCTTGACAATCCACCTTGCTTGGAAATTTTTAGCAAATATATGTCATTGTTCTTGCAGGAGATGCTCTTCTGCATTTGCATTTGCTCACATAGCCATGGGATGCAACACGTGATATTTTGTGGGTAATTGGCATGATAAATTGACTGTGAAAGGCATTCTGGATGTAATTTCTAAGGTTTATCTGATGTTGGATAGAAGATGCTTGAATTTGTCCATCTTCAACAGTACTAAGGGATCTGTTGTTATTGGCTTAAAAGGTGTGGAAAGATACGTTCACTGAGGAGGTCATGCATCCAAAATTGATGGGTACAGAAATCAGGAGAGTTTGAGAAATTGAACAATGATGCTCAAAGAATGCTCTCTAGTTTCACTTGGAGAAGGCATCCTCATTGATTCTCTAATGAATTAGACAAATCAGCCTTGTGTTTGGTGGTGTGCTTGTTTGGAATAATGGAATATCCTGCACGGTTTTTCATATATCAAATCTAGCAATGTTCTTCAACACGAATGAACAATCAATTTTCATCCAGTTTCATGAAATAAGTACATTAAATTCTTTTTTATAAAAGTGATTTTAGATCTTCACTATGAATTTGAATTACCCAATGATGTTTTGCATTTCAGCAAAAACATTCCTTGCATATTGTCACTATCCCCTAGAATAAGTGAATTCACAAAATGGATCTACTGTCATGTGGTTTATATCTTTTTGTAGTTTGTCTATGGTTTATGATATTGGATTTGAGTAACTTAGAATTCATTCATGTTTATAAGCCAGCAGCACTCTGGCTCGTGCTTAATTAGGGGTCATTCTTAAAGGTGTACAAAATGAAACTTCAAAAAAATTGAAAAATTTGAAAAAATTAGTCAAATGCATAAAGCTTGTCTGAATTTATGGATGATAGTTTGGATGTTAATCAAGTCTTCCAAGAATTGGGGAAGTATCTTGGGACAGATTTGGTGCTCTTAGAATCACATACTCAAAGCTAATGGGTGGTGTAAAATCTCCGAAGTTTGATTGCTGAGGAATCGAGTGGACACTAAGGGTCACCTTTGGGTTTCATCCAGGGTATGCATCTAATTTAAATGCTTTATGAAATTATTTTGCACAAAATTAAGTTGTTGGTTTAGTGGAATTAAACAAGTTATGAAGTTGATTAAAACCTTGCTCTTCTCGTACTCCAATGGTTCACTCCAAGAAATTGTGCAACATTCATTAATGTTACTAGTTTCCTTGATCACATTTTGGGATTTCTGAAGAATAAATGTAGTAATTAAATACCAAATCTTTTAAAACACGTGGTAATTTTGCCTTTAAAAGGGCAAAAATTACTCAATTCATAATTAGTATAACTCAAAATTTATGCAGATTATTTATAATAATAAATTTGAAGGTAAGACTATTAGGGACTTACCATATAGTGAAGTTAGATAATCAACCATGCATTTTCCTTGTTTTTGTTTTGCATTGTTTCAAGCGGTGAGTAATTTAGCTATGAAGGATTGAAAATATTGTGTTCATGGTAGATGTTTTTCTGTTAGGATTGGATAGACATAAATCTATCAATTTATTATAGACTGATGAAGTTTGCAAGATACAGAAGAGTGAAGGGTGGGGAAAGATTTGGTTAAAAAAAAAAAAAAGAATTTGCTCAAAAAAAAATGGGGTGAGGATTCTCAACACTTTGTCACAGACCCACACCTTGTAGAAAAGAGCCCTGCTTATCCCCACTTATCCTTACCTTTATTTATAATGGGTTAGAAGTATCTAGGCCATGATTCCAACTGCTCTGGTATTTGGAGACAATATTGCCTAGGATGCTTCTTGAAACTTATAGGCTCCCCATTGTAGAATTCCTCAAGAAAAAGTATTCTCCAAGTTATGTGGGCAAAGTTGGGTACAAGTCTAACATTACAATAATATTATTCTTTTCATTACTTTTATCACTTTAATTCTTTTACCATACTCAAGCTTGCAACCTGTGTGTTTTTTAAAATACATAAGTTGAGTTTTTATAATTAGAATTGATGTTTCAGTTTATGAATAAATTTTTAAGTTTTAAAAATCTTCCATGGAAGTATAAGAATGAATTCCAAGTATTTTAGAAGGTGAAAATAGGTGAATAGATGAGAAACCAAAAAATGAAAGAAAAAAAATAATTAACAAAAATAATAATAATAACAAATATAAAAAAATGAAATTCTATGGTTGGGTGTGCTAAATTAGGGTGCGTCGTTGAAAATGCAAAAGAATTTTTATTTTTTTTAAATAAGTAGTGCGCAACTTAAGTGGTGTACAAGTGCGTAATTTAAATGGTGCACACAATTATAAAAAATAAGGTGAGTGCACAAGATTTTTAAATATAAAGTGTGCAATTTAAACGGTGAACAAAATCTACCACATTTTATCTTAAATTTTTTTCAAATGATTTATTTCTTATACTTAAAATTTCTGCATGTTTGAAACAACATATAAGATGTATTTGAAAACACCCATGTTATCTATATTCCTAAACAAAATTAATATTTAAACTGGAAACTTGTAAACTAAAGTTGAATACTATTATTTTATAGAAAAAGATAATATGCAATAATAAATAAATAAACATTTTTAAAAAAAATCTTTTGGTTGTTGTTACCTATATAATAAAACTAGAGTTTTTAAGTTTGAAAATAAATTATGAGTATATTATATTATAAACATTATATCATATTATCCATTAATTCACATTTTAAATTCTAGAATTATAGACTAACATTTTAGTATTATTTTAGGTTTAAGTTCTAAATTTAATTTAATTGTTTAACTATAGAAACAACTAAAGTCTTAAAAATTATTCTTTTTTACAAGTTTAACCTTATAATTCTCGTTAGACACTCCTCAAAAAATTAAGCATCATATACCGCATGGAAATAGTAATATATTACTTAAGTAAAGTGGTTAAATCCCATGACATAGGTTTTTTGTCATATCCTCACAAGAGGGCAATCGACTTCATCTTCAATTGAATTTTTTTTTTTTTTTTGTCTTAATCTTGTGTACTTTGTAATCTTTTACCCTTCCAGAAATCTTCAATCTGAACTCTATACTAGTTTGTTGTGTCAACATAAGATTTCATGCAAACATTGTTATATTAAGAGCATAAAGATAAAACAATCACATATAGAGTAGGTTTTAACATAATTCGACCAACCATACTTATGTGTATAGATGAGAGATAATTATTTCACTATACAATATAAAACATTACAAATGATATAATCAAATACAACTATTCTAACTCCACCAGATATCTTTCATTCTTTCTCATATCTCGATCGACCTTTTGTAATCTCTACAAGTTCATCTTCATCTCATGACTTTTTCCCTTCAAATATAATATTACAATGATATATAAACTTAAGAAATATTCTATATACTATTTTTTACAAAATGAATCTTTACTAATTAGGAATTCGAGACGCTTCCCAATAATCTCCACCTTTGACCAAATTTCATAAAGTCAATCTTCAATCTCTCCATGACACAAACTTTTTGTATCATATCAACTCCACCTTCAATTAAATTCTTTTTATCTTCATCTTGTGTACTCTGTAATTTTTTGCTCTTCCAAAAGGCTTCAACTCAAACTCCGATACCAATTTATTATGTTAGTGGAAGCTTTGATATCGATTTATTAAGTCAATGGAAGCTTTGATTCCAACAGTGTTAGATAAAAACATAAAGATAAAATATTCGACTCCACAAAGATAAATAATGTTAGAGATATTCATAATAACTTTTCTTCTTCCGTAAGAAAATCTAATATTACAATAATATATCAAACTTAAAAAATATTTTATACAATATTCTTTATAAAAAGCAATCTACGATGATTAGGAATTTGCGAGACTTACCAAAGACCAATATTTCCGAGTGGAGCTATGGTTCTAGGTTTGGGGGCTGAATGTTCCTATTCTTCACTACTTCACTTTCAATGGCCCATCTGAGGGATCCTATTGCTGGGTTACATATAATGATTTCAATCCGGTCATGTCTCTTTCTCGGTGGTTGATCAGGAGACCATTGAATTGAACTAAGCTGTCCGTTAGCTCAGTATTTGAACTTGGCCTGTTTATTCAATCTTCTCACAGGAGAACCATTCAGGTGTATTATTTTTCTTTTCCCGTGCAACTCGTTGTTTAGTGTGTAGTCTCTTCCATCCTTTCAGCCAACAACTCCACCCATCTCAGGAATTTCCTTGGTCCTTGGATGTCAGCTGTCTCTGGGAGCTAATTTGTTGTCTTGATAGTGAAGGTCAGTATACAACCCACGTCTCCGCGATGGGGTATCGTTTCGGAGGATAATTGTATTTTGGATCTAGTTGGGTTTAAAAATTAAGTTTGATCCATATAAATTTATCATTTAACCCCAAGACCTAAAGGAAGTATAAAAATTAAGAAGAATTATATGAATTTTTTATCTTTTCAAAAATGACCTTTATTGACTATGAAATAAAAGAGTAGAAAAACATTAATTTAAATTTTATTTTTTTTGTAAATCTCAATAAAATTTAATTTAATTTAGTGATTTGGAAAAAAAATACACTATTTTCCAAAAAAATAAAAATAAATTATTATTATTATTATTATTTAAAAATCAAATATCTTGGAAAATACATATTTTTAAAATTATGTATGTAAAAATAACTAAAAATATATCAAATTTTTTTAAAATGATATATTTTTAGAATATATTTTTAAAAAAAATTAGTTTTCTAAAAATAATAAATTTTTAGAATAATTATTAAAAAAAATTAAAATAAAAAAGTTTATCAAACATTGTAATAAAAAATACTCAAAATAGTTTTGAAGGGTATATTGGTCTCTTCACATTTTATATTATTCCCATCAATTGTACAATTTTTATGGGCCAAATCTTAATTTTTGAGCCAGCTTATTCCAAAATACAATTGTCCCTTGTTTTTACTCCTTTCTCTTTTAGTTTATTTGCTTGCCCTTTCTTGCCTCATCATGGATGTTTAGTAATGAAGTTGACAGGCACCAAAAGGGATTCCCCAAAATACTTCTGGTTGGATAGGCATGGTTTTAACAAACTCCTCAGCTTCCTCTAGCAAACCGGAGTGTCCAAGGAGATCAACCATGCAACTAAAATATTCAATCCTAGTTACAGTATGGTAAATCCTTGGTCATGTAATTGAACAGTAAACAACACCCTCCGTGATGAATCCTCCATAAGAACAAGCACATGATACTGTGAGAAATTTGATTTTTGTCAAGTCTTATTGTTTGTTTAACAATTATGGGGCTTCTCCGCATTGTCCATTCATGGCTAGTCCATAGATCACTGATCCAAGGGATAAAGTTCCTCATTCTTTAAAAGACCTCCAAAACCTTCTCCATGTTTCCACACTTCCATACATGTCTTTCATTACAGTAAATTTTTATGTCAATCACAACCCCTTCTGTTCATCTGACAAGATTTACAAAACTACCTTCTCATCCTCAAAGCACCCAAATTCTCAAGTTCTCACCTGTAATGAGTATGCTAAGTATGCTTCAGTAGGTCCAACAGTGCTAGCTGCATATGATGAAACATTGATAAACAATGATCAGACAAGCCATTGTAAGTACCCATTAGTCATTTTTGTTCTAGAAACCACATCTCTTTTGGACATGCTGAGTTTCTCAGCAGCTAACATATCTTCTATTGTAATATAAGTTGAGTTCCAAGTTGTAGCATCCCCTGTAGACAGATCTCAGAAAGGCTCTCCTGATCTTCAACCTAGCTTCACAAAGCAAGCATAACCAGAAAGTAACACAGCTGTTTAATTTGGGCATCCAATCAAGTAAAATCTGGCCAAATCTCAAATATCCATAAATCATACAATTGCAAGCTGGCACTTCTTTTTGGAATTTCTTGGAGAACTCTTGTTAATGAAAGGGATGTTAGACTCTTATACTGGTGGAAATAAATGATAACTAGTTATTTCCTAATATGACATTTTATGTATTTCTGTTTATTTTAAGTGCTAAATCATGAATAAAGCATCCCATAAATCATGTCAGCTTGTCCTAAATGATCTGTACAAAGGATCCTGTTCTTTGGTTTTGTGTTTCTTATCACAAGAGTCCATTGTGTTGTGTAACTGGGTGGCTTTTTATTCAATCCTTCTCTATTTCCTTTCATGTTCAATGGTTCAGCCTACCTGCCAATGCTAACATCGATGCTTGATTAGGTCATATAGATTGAAGTTACTTTGAAGGAGAGTTCATTATCTGATGCCCCGGTTCTTTGTCTGAGAAACCCATCCATTCCCTTCTTATAGCCAATATGAAGAGGATCCACCACTTCTTTCCCTTGCAGCTATGTCTCTGCAGGGGACAGTCCCCAATAAGAAAGAACCAACTTCAATTTCAAGGCTTACATGCTGGGAAATATTTGTAGGCTGACAAGGTCACATGCCTGAAACTGCTGGGTATTGAGAAATCAAGGGAGTTTGCTGAGAACCAGAAGAGTGATGTTTGGGATCTGCTCCCTGAGTTTGATCGGGAGAAGGCAGCTCCAGCTCCATTGTTTGCTATGGTGAATTTTGCTACCTGTAGGCAAAACTAATTGGTTGTTTTACAGAGTAGTGTTTTGTTAGTGAATTGAATTTTTCTTCTTTCCACAAGAGTCTGCATCTCAGTGATGCCTTCATGACTTCTAAATTTAATTTACATGGTATTAAATTTTAATTCTGTAAATACCATTTATAATGGCTTCTAATCTAAAACTATTTTGCAAGTTTATAATGGATTCAAATTTAATTTAGTAAATACCATTTATAAGGATATGTTTACATTGCCCAAAAATTAATTTGAATAAATTTCATTTATAACAGTATTATAGGGACATAGGAGGGGAAATAAAAGCTTATTGATAAAATATATAATTTAGGTAATATTTAGTTGGTTGGATATAACATAAGATATGATAAGTAGGGATAACAAAGGGGCACATTTGATATGGGTCACCTTGTCTCGCTTATTTATATCTATTCTCATCCTTACTCGAAAGAAATTTTAAATAGAGCAAGGCAAGGTACTACAAGTATAGGAAATTCTCGTACTGGAGCCTAGTCCGCCTCATTTTAAAAAATTTCAATTTTTATTTTTAAAATTTCAAAATTTGTTAAAAATATTTATAATTTATTTTTATAAAAAGTAATATTTTACTTATGTTTAAAAAAAATTGAAAAACAGAAGAAAAAGAAAAGCAACTAAAATAATTTTTTTATTTAAAATTATATTTAATCTGGGTGAGATAGAATGGGATGAAGTCATACCAGAACCCGCCTCTAACCTGTCTTTAGTTTTAAAAAACTTTCCAAACCTATCTCGAATATGTTTATCCCAAAACTTTCCCATTAGAGGTTGTGCAGTACCTGATCTTATTATCATCCCTGATGATAAGAAAAATGATAATATATTTTATCCCATGTTTGATTGTTGATGAGATAAGAAAAGTTATCTTATCATTTATCTTATATTCAACCAAACAAGGGATAAAATAAGTGATAGGTTATATTATTTATCCTCCTCTTTATATTCCTTTCATATTCCAGATAAGATATGATAATCCTAAGTTAAGATGTAAGATATACATATTTTATATATCATAATTTTTTTTTATCAATTTTGTTTTTATATTACTTATTTTGTAAAATAAAATTGTTTATTATAAAATTAAATTTGTGGTTAAAAAGAAATAACTTAAAAAATATTTATAAAACAATATTAATATCTATATTATTTTTATATATTGAATAACAAAATATAAAGTTTAAATATTTCAATCATAAACATTATAAACATAAGAGAAATTTTATATTTTTTTAAATAGAAAATATTGGAATGCAATATAATTTTTATTTTAAACATTAAAAAATAATAAATATTTTTTATTATTTTTACAAATTAAATATAAACATAACATAATTTATCTCATTAAAGGTTTTAATATGCAATTGAAGGTTTAGTATTAACAATAATACTCGTTGTTGCGCAATTGATGATGATTTAGAATCGACATAAAAAGATTAGGAGTAAATATAAGTATTAAATTAGTAGAAATGAAAAATATTTTATATTATCTTATATTTAAGTACTAAATTTAATTTAATTATTTCTATAATCAGAAATCTTAAAAAATATTATTATTATTTGTCTAAATCTTCATCTAATAATATAATTTAACATGTTACAACTAAAATTTAAATATATATATATATATATATATATTATCATTTTTTTAAAAAAATATTATAATTTTTTATTCTACAGATATATAACAACTATTTCTAACCATTTAATATAATTTAACATAAAATTATTATTATTATTACTATTATTATTATTATTATTATTATTATTATTATTATTATTCTTTAGAAATGTACTGATTATTTTTTAATTATTATTTTTTTTACAAGTGAGTATAAATAATTAATATCCTTTTAAGTAGCTACCTTTTGCTAAGGAAAGAAACGGTATTAAACTTAACACAATACTTGGATGAACTTCAATATCTATTATAAAATAAAAATTAAGTAAATGAAGTTTTTCATTTATAGTTATAATTTTATTTTAATTATAACTTTTATTACCATATTTTTTTATTTTAACTAACGTAATTTAATTATAAATATTTTATAAACTATATATAGATTTATGATTGAACATAATTTAGTTTTACCTTAAAAATATCTCATAAATAATTAATAAAAACTATATAAAGTATTTTAAGTTATCAAAAAATGTTAGAAAAAGGGGGAAAATACTAAGAAAAATCATTCTTCTCTATTTGCATGATATGGTGTGATAAAAAAAATGAAAATTTTCTAAAAAGAAACAAAGAAAATTTTGGAAATACATTTATTAATAATTTAACTTTATTTCTCTCAATTTTTTAATGAATCATCTTATTATTCTCAAAAATGTCCATTTACTTGTCATATCATCCAAATCAATTGACAACTAAACTTCTCCATATAAACGTTTCCCTTCCTTTTAATATTTTATTATTATTATTATTTTATTATTTGGAAAAAAAATTCTCTAGAAACATTATAAAGTAGGGATTTGAAAGAAAAAAAAAGTTTATTCTAATATTAATAAATTAAAAATAATTTCATGTTTTTTATAATAAACAAATCAATAATAAATTTGTATTTATTATATAATATTAATAATTATTTAATATGATAGATAATAAAATTTGTTGTAAGAGTTTTTCAAATATAAAATGTTTTACAATATGGTCGTACTTTGATATATAGTATAAAAATAAATAAATAATTAATTAATTATTTTATATTAAATAAATTAATCATAATTAAAATAATTATATATTATTACATTTATTATTTAATAAACAACCTTATTGCTTTTTGAATTGGTAATTATAATTAAATAAGATTTGTTTGACAATATTTCCTTTTCAAATTCTAGGAAATAAAAAAAAAAATTAATCCTATTTAAATAGGATTTTTTTGCACAATATTTCCTAAACTTTTAGAAAACTAAAATAAAAATCCTACGAGGAGTTTGTTTTCAGAAAAAAAAAAAATCTTAAATAATAAAACAACAAAATAATAATAACAATAATAAAATATTAAAAGGAATGGAAACATCTATATAAAGGAGTTTAATTGTCAATTGATTTGAATAACATAATAAGTAAAATAACATTTTTGGAAATAATTGGATGAAGATAATACTAATTTAAAAAATTTAGGGTTTTTTTTCAATATATTTTCATATTAGTGAATTAAATCTCACTCTTCTCAAAATAAATTATAGAGTAAAAGATTCCAACAAACAAATAAAAAAAGCCTTATTTAACATAAATACTTCATAATAAATAGAAATAATGTATTACCTAGTTTATTTCATCATCATTTTTATTTTTTATTTTTATCAAAATCAAACAATTATAATTTTTTTAATTAACCCTTTAATAAAAATTCATTCTTGTAAGTGGATTAAGTATAGCTTATTTAGAGTTTTAATTTTATTTTATTTTATTAAATTACTAAAAATTAATGATTTTTTTAAAAAGAAATTCAATTCTAATATAAATCAATTAAAAATAGAGTTTGATTTAATATAATTCTAATAAATAAAATAAAATAAAATAGTTTTTTTTTTAACAATTTGAATTCTATTAATAATAAAATTTTGATATAAAAGAAGACCAGTTTTGATATAAAAATATTTAATAAAAAAAAAATTTATTTTACAAAAAGATAAATAAATAAAATAGGTTTTTTTTTTTTTTTTTTTTTTTTTTTTTTTTTTTTTTTTTTTTTACAATTTGAATTCTATTAATAATAAAATTTTGATATAAAAGAAGACCAGTTTTGATATAAAAATATTTAATAATAAAAAAATTTATTTTATAAAAAGATAAATAAATAAAAAATTTAATCTTGTATAAGAGTGGTATATAGATACAGTGTTACAGGAATTAAAACATAAATGACCACAAGTATTTTTACCCTTAATCTTGTAAATATCTGCCAAAAAATTAGGCAAATAAATTCCAGCCACTTCAATCCTTAATATTACTAACAAGTATGATGGATGCCCTGTTTTCCTTCTTTTTTCTCAAACTCTTTATCATTAGCTTCATTAAATGGTCTGTGATACAACGATACATAAACCCACAATTGAATGATTGATTACAGCACCATTAAAAATGAAGAACTTGCCCTGGAAGAGCTCTTAATTTTGCGATGAGGTATAGAGGGAATTCAACTGAAATGTAGGCCGTTCATGTGCTGCAGGACAACCAACACCTCATATGTACATAGACCATTCAGAATTAGCTGAGGAACCCACTGCCGACTTGCTCATGAGCTCGGTGCTTTGAAGGATCACCATTAAAAAAAATTATCTACTTAGAAGAATCACCATCCTTAAGATTTTGGAAGAGCTCTGGAAGGTGGGCATTCGTGAGTTTGGTTCTCTTGCTGATTTCATGCTTCTTCTTTGGATTAGGCTTGGAGGCAATTCCATGAACCTGAGCCATGGCCCTCCTCTTGGCAGTGTTTGTAGCATGCTTCATCCCATTCTTCTGCAGATCCTTCTCTATATCGAGCATGTCACAGGGAAGTTCAATGCTTCAGAAGAACTGCTTGAGGTCATCGTCCACTTTGATGGGCACCCGGGGATCATTTGGATAAGCAATGTCCTCCTGTGAATCAAAGTTCGACAGCAGCCAAACCTGCCCTGCAGCTTTCAAAGCCTAAAAAATTAAAAGGTTAATTTCACTCACCTCCATTGGTTTGAAAATTCGTCAAATATCTCCTTTATTTTGAATTAGAGGGGAGGTAAATGAAAATATCAAATGAGAAGAATATGGGAGACATTTGATGAAATTTCAAACCAATGGAAGCGAAGTGTATTTAACCAAAACCTTAGGGGAGATCAATGAAATTAACCCAAATTAAAAAGATCCTTGTTAATAGAACAGTGTTGAGAGAACTTTTTATCTTATAAAGCTTATCATAAGACGCGCACATGCAATTTGACTATTACATCAATTAATGAAACAGGCCAAAAAACCTTCACCAACTAGAGGCAACAGAAGTTACACTATGAAAGAATCAATCCTCTGCTTACAGCCATCGGATGAGGTATTATAATCATAGGCTGCCTTTGGATTCAATCTCACTTGCAACCATGTGGATTCAAGTTTAATTTACATGTTAAAGCAGACCTTTCCTTACAGGATGTTTAGAAATAAAAATAATGGCTTCTTCAGTGGGCAAAATGAGTGTTGAAAATCGATAATAAAAAAACTTCTTTGGCAGACTTCAGGTGCTATGAACGTGTCTCTCAGAACTTGGTACAATATTCATGTATTGTAATAAAAGTACGCATCACATCATACAAATTTTCATCAAAGGTTACGTATACCTGTAAATCCTCCAGTACACTGGAGTAGGTCAATGACTGCAATGCCCTCTGGAAATTTTCTTATTAAGACAAGCAGCTGACTCTTGTCCTTTAAGTCATGCTTGGACTGTAAGAAAACAGAAAATCGAATAACTATCTGCTCTAAAAGATAAAAAGAAAAAGTATAATCATAAATTTATGATCCATAGTTCCCTTAGACATTCACCATCAGTGATCAATAATAAAACTAGATGCAAGCTTGTTTAACAGGGTTCACAAGTGTAAAATATTGGGAGTTACCTTGTACGAAAAGCGCTTCCCATCATAGTTCACTTTTGGATTATTCCTCAAACTGTCAAAGACAGCTTTGTTGGCAGTCATATCAACATAACATGCTTCATTTATTTGTTCCGGTGTAAAGGCTTGCCTTGTCTGGCAAATGAATGAAAACAGAGTTAAGAGGTTTAGAGGGTTTGGCTTTTTTTTTTTAACCAATTATCAGAAATACTAAATGAATAAAGGAAAAGAGAGGGTTTGGCATTTTTTCACCCAATTATCGGAAGTACTAAATGAATAAAGGAAAAAAGAGTCAGATTTGCACCTCTAGCAGCAAGTCTATAACACGTTTAATCTGAGCTCCAACAGGGGCTTTCCTTATGCTGTTAATATGTTGGAGTCTCTCAGTGTCATTGGAGAATTTTACTGCAGGTGTAGGAGGCTTTGTAGGAGCTGCTGGGGTAAAGTTTTGAGGCACTGAGGGCTTAGAGGATACTGCTTTGGCTGCAATGCTGGTGAGAGTCGATTGGCACTTCTCTTGTTGCTTCTTGAATTTAGCTAAACTTTCTTGCAAGGCCATCTGAGCTTAAAATTTATACTCAATAGTTAACACTCATATTTCCTAGAAACTTATAAAACAACATACAAAAATAATATTTTAACTTCGAGACATGAAATGTTGGTCTAAAATTCACTCAATCTCCAAAAACCATGACTCCTAGAAAGTAGCTACACATGTTAATCATTAATGAAAAAATAACTAGTCAGATATTGAGATATAACTAAAGTTATATTGAGAAGTTAACTACTTAGATATTTGGATATAACTAAAATTATATTAAATAGAAACTTAGTGATCTCCATAAAGGAGTCATGCATTAGTATTTGTGATATCTGCAGCTGAATTAAACCGCATTCACACCAATATTTTCTTTTTCTTGGGGAAAGATAGGCCAATAAATAATGTAAGATCCAATAATTGATAATCAACCTGTCTGATAGAAGCTAACCCAAAGTGCAGAACTCATAGAAGCTATTTCGTTTGGCCATAGAATCTAACCTAAAAGGTAGAACTCAAACATCAATCTCAAACTCATGGGTCTACACACACAATGAACATGCATGATGCATCCAAAGGGTGCCAGCAAAGCAAGAAGACAAGGCTCATTGCTTATCCATGTAAGTTGTATTTTTTAAAACACTGTTCAACTTGACAATTACTGGCTAATCACAACTGACAGGATGAAATACCTCATACACCAATTAGTTCCATCATTTATAAATGATGGAAAACATGAAACATGTTCCTCTATTTTCTTTAATTCTGAATTCTTGATTCCTATCATTGAATCACTTTTTCATATATTGGAATAAGAATGGAAATAGGATGGAAATGGAGGTGAGAGTGGGTAAGATTTAGTTTTCATACTAATGGACTTTTTGTTCCTATTCCCATTCAAAAAACAATCCAAACACAATAATGAATGGGAAATTCCAGAGTTCCAAACATGGCCTAAGTGTCTGGCTTCAATGGTGGATAATAACATTGATGCTCAATTTCCCTGTCGTTTTTGTCTTTGTAACTGAATGTTTTCATCATAGTTTCAGCACTTCACTCTCAAACCAGTTTGACTCATATGCTAATGTCAGACTGGCACAACATGAAAGCTTGCCTTCTCAACCGTCTTAAATCTAGACCCAAGGGAAAAAGGATTACAATTTAAACACTTTTGGTTCATTTATCCAAAGAAAATTCTTCTTGCAAAATTTCATTTACAGGCCTGGGATAATGTATTCTCTTTCCTTCCTCCATTGTCAGCAGGACCAAACAAAGATCCCCAACTGATAAAGCCCTTAGCCCTCCTACCCTTTCCTCTTTTCTCTCGACAACCCAAGCAAAACTCAACACACTCCCAACCAATTTCGAAAACCCTAGGACTGACTCACCCACCCAAACATCATGAAAAAAAAAAAGGGGGAATTATTTTCCACTTTCAAGTGTCAAGACAGCCAAACAAGCATCTCAATTTTTCCGGGAAAAAGGAACAGAACAAAAATAACCCACTCTAAACTCGAACCAATCTCGAAACCTAAGAGTGAAAACAAAATTAACTGACTTGAGATGATAAGAAGGACGGTGGCGAAATGTGGCGGCAAGATGGAGCTTCACAGTGAAAAGCTTTTATTGACACAGTCGATTGAGAATTTGAAAGTGTCTCTGAAACTGGATTAGGCGGAGTTTGGAATCAAAATGATTATTTTAAAAATAAAAATTAAATAAAAACAGCCAAGATATACACCAGTGCTAAAGTCTTCTCCAATCTCATATGCCTTAAATACGTGTAATTTTTTCTTTTTTTCTTTTTTTAAATATAGAAATTGTTTAGTAAGTTTTTGCAAATAAACTTAGAAATGGAAGAAAAAGGTATCCATTGACTTAAAATTTTATTTTATTTATTTATCAATTGATTTGTAAATTCTTTTATTAAATATATAAAATATAGAAAAATAAAGCTTGGTTGAAATGCATTTTTTTTTTATTTTTTTATTTTGAAGATAGAAATTTTTAAATCAAAAATAAAAATTCTTAAAAAAAATAGATTTATCTTATGTACTTTAAAAGTATTAAAATTTGAATATAATTTAGAATTACCATATCTATGGCTTAGGAATAAATAAGCATTTGAATATGAGGATAATACGGAATGTTATATTTTAATACCTATCAAAAAAATATTATCAATCAGGTTCACATATATAATTCTTTTATACTATTATTTATCTTAGTCACATTTATTTTTACCTTTATATCTTCTTCTTATTTCTTTGTACTTTTATTTAACAGACTAGATTGCACCATACCCCTTTGGATTGTTTAAATCTTTTGTATGGTAGATATTATTATAATATCTTAGCATTTTCTTAAATATTTTGATATGTGACAAAGACATATTTGATTATCTTCAGTGTGGAATGTGGATGTCTAATCGGTAAATACCTCAATCTCATATCGAGTTTGTTTTATTTTTTACTATGATTAAATTATTAAATCAAAGAAGACCTATTTGGCCTCTTGTGTAGGGTTTAGAGATATTTTCTTATATTTTGATTATTATTAAAGAAAATTAAATATTATTAAAATCAACAAGCCCACCAAATTGGGGCTCAACAAATGAAATTAGCGAAGAGATTGTTATAAAACGGTAGCCAAAAAGGGATAGAGAATCAGATTTACGAACAGGGCTAAGTTATTTCATCCCTTTTAATCAAATAACCTGTACAAAATCGCTCCATCGGTTGTTTCCCTTTGGAAATTCCTCAAGAAGAAGAAAACCCAACTTTCAACTTTCAATTTTATGGCCCTAGACAATGTCGTTCCACTCAGAGACCCCATCTCCTTAATGGTGGCAAGAGGAACCCCCTATTATCTGCATTGCTGCATGTGAGCTAGTTTGTGGCCAGGAATCGACGGTAATGCCCGTTGCTTGTGCAATGAAGATGATATACATCAAAGACAGACGACCTCCTTTGCATGGACAATGACGATCGGCGATAGTTTTTGGTGAGAATGTCAAGAGTGCTGGCTGCAGATGCTCTTTTCGCATTAGCATTTTGAGCAATATATAGCAACCATGACAGCCGGGGTTCCACCATTCATGATTGTCAGTGCGATTGGAGAATTAGCACCATCACTTAGATCAGAAGGGGTAGTTACCGGATAGTTTCCTGAGCTACTTGAATTAATCCATCTTAAAAAATCTTCAGCGTTGCCAGAAGCATCTGTGTTAGGTTGAAAGAGGTGTATAAACTTCCTTGGCCCAAAAAGAATGGAAAACACGCCGTTGCCGGGGATCGAACCCGGGTCACCCGCGTGACAGGCGGGAATACTCACCACTATACTACAACGACTTGATGCTTTATGAAATGCTAATTTTAATATTCATTTTTGAAAAAAATTTAAATGCAAAGCGCTCCTCATCCACACGTAAAGAGCCAAATTAAAGGTTACTTTAGATACATTTTCTATTTTTTATTTTTTTAACTTAAACATTTGTATATAAAAGTGCTATTGATGATGATTGTGAAGCCAGATTATGGTTAGTATTGACTTTGATAATAATAAAGTAAGGTTTGAATTTAATAGTTTATTCTTAGTATGTTGAAGTTAAAAAAATTCTAAAGTTACAATTACAAAAACAAATTAAATTTAATAAATATCAAGGAGGGCGAGAAGACCTCAAAGAGAATATCAATTAAAATCAATTTGCCTATGATAATTTTGTAAGGTTACTAGTACGCTAAATTCATATTGTATTACATTTTTATTGAAGCATCTAAAATTATTCAAATGTCTAAATCAGTTTAAGTATTTTGTAAATTAAATGGAGAATCTCGATAAATAAAAATCCTATTTATTTAAATGTTATTCATGGTTAAGAGGGTTTTTAAAATGATAATGAGCTTATTTAATCAAGTTTCCTTAAGTACTAAAGATGTACAAGTTATAAAAAAGAATATAATTTATATTATGAATTTTTTAATGATTTTTATAAAGAAAAAAAAAAGAGATTAACCATTTCAAAGATAAAAAAAATCATATTTCATATTATTAAAAAAGAATTTTCAACCTTAATTTTTTATATTAAAACAATTCTCGTCATTAAAAATCGCTTGTATATCATTTTTATATATTTTTGTATGTTTAATTAGGGTTTGATCGAAATAACTCAATTAATTACGGTTCAATTGGTAAAACTAGTTAATGTTCAATCAATGGATTGAATTGTTCACCTAATCGATAGAAAACCAATCAAATCAATGATTGATCGGTTGAACTCTTTTGACCTAACAATCATTTTTTTTACCTTCTATCGTTGAATTGCTAGAATTAAGTGTTGCTCTTTTTATTTTTGATAAAAAAAAAAATTCTATATAAAAGTAGATTTATAGATTTTATCTCACGCCTTTAAATTTTATTTTTAATTTTTTTAAAGTTTAAAGTAATAAAATATTGTTAATACCTTAATTTTTTAATATAAACTTTTAAGAATTTTTATATCTTAGAAAGTTATTATTATTTTTGAATTTTAAAAATAAATATTCAAATAGATATTAAAAGTTTTAACATTGATCCACGGCTCGCCATGTGGCAAGACCATAGCATTCTAGATGATTTTAAAAACTATCTAAAAAAATTGTGGTATAATTTTTTTTTTAATTTTTAATTTTTAATTTTTAATTTTAAAGTTTTAAAATTAATATTTAAGGTTAAATGACATTATTGTTAATATTAATTGATTAATGATGATAAAGATTAATAATAATAATATTATTATTAATAGTAATTATGGTATTAAAATAAAATCTTAAATTTGTCCTTAATTCATATTTCTTATCATTTTTACTTTTTTTTAAAAAAATAATTTATAGTGATATGGATTAAAAAAAAAAATGAAGTGGTAAAATTTAGAATAATGATTAAATATGTTTTTGATATTGAGGGGTGATCATAAAAAGTGGAGGAAAGCAAGAGGAGAAAGTTTATTTAGAGAGAGAGGAATAAGAAAATAAATAGAGCATAAGTATGGTAGTAAATGGGAATCAGCAGTACAGATTCTAGAGGTATTTTTAGAAATCCATGAAGCAGTGGGAAGGAATGGAGTCAACCCGTGGAATATTTTCAGCTGAATTTACTTGCTCTGGCGTCTTTTGTTAATTGTCATTCAAAGGTAAGGCAGCTTCGTCTTCATCGCCATTGTGCTCTCCTCCTTATCCTAAATCTTCTCCTTTTTAGAGTTGAAACTGTGTGGAAGAGGCTGCTTCCTTGCTTTTTCGTTTCTTGCATTTCCTCTTCCTTTCCGATGCGTGGTGAGCCGTCCTTCTACCTGCCCTAAGCTCTTCCTTCTGAGCTTTTAACTTCTCAGCTCCAGCTTTTGTTTCTCTACCGCATTGGGTGCGCTCATCTATTATTCTCTGGCTATTCTTGTTAATTTTCTGCTTCCAAGTGAAGATAGCTCCCAGGATCATCGAGATCTTTGCTAAAGTTTTCGCATTTTGGTATTTTTCTTGTTCATCAAGATAGTTTTGGCTGTTTATTTGTTGGGTTTTGCTTGGATTTGGTTTCTTCATTTTTTTTAAAGGATTTTAGTGAAAATCAGCTGAAATTCAGATGCCCTGATTCATTAAAAAAAAGGGGGCTTTCCGGTCGGGAATTTCGAAATTTGAAATTCTAGGGTTTTTAGTTTGCTCTTGTTTGCATCGAATCTGCCCAGATGGGTGGTATATTCAGCAAGAAGAGAGATGATGAAGCCCCATCAGTACGTATCAATTCACAGTACGCGGCTGATCTGAGCTCGTATGAGGCAGCATGCCGACTCGATCCGGACTTGCAGTCCTTCGATACCAACATTCAGGAGCGCACTAATCGTGTAATCAATACGCTTGCTGTGGGAGTTGAGGTTGGAGTCGAGGTGCGATCTCTATCTTTCGATTCGCTCAGAGAGGTCACCGATTGCTTACTTGAAATGAATCAAGAAGTAGTCAAAGTAATTCTGGAGTGTAAGAAAGATATTTGGAAGTGTAAAGAGCTTTTTGATCTGGTTGAGGAATATTTTGATAACAGTCTCCGGACTTTAGAGTTCTGTACTGTACTTGACAAATGCCTGAAGCGAGCTCGGGATTCTCAATTGATAGTTCAGGTCGCATTACAGCGTTTTGAGGAAGAGGAAAAGGATGGAGTTGGCGAGAATAAGCATTTGAAGACATTACAGGAATTGAGGAATTTTAAGGCTGCAGGCAAGCCATTTTCCGACGATTTTTTTGAGCTGTTTCAATCAGTTTATAGTGGACAAAAATTGATGTTAGAGAAATTGCGACAGCGCAAACGGAAGCTTGATAAGAAGTTGAAATCATTGCAAGGATGGAGGAAGGTTTCAACTATAGTATTTGTTTCTGCATTTGTCTCAGTTTTGATATTCTCAGTGGTGGCGGCTGCCATTGCAGCACCACCCGTTGTGACTGCTTTGGCAGGCGCTTTGGCTGTTCCAATAGGCTCAATGGGTAAATGGTTTGATTCCATATGGAAGAAGTATGAGAAGGAGCTGAAAGGACGGAGGGAGATAATTAGCTCAATGCAGGTTGGCTCTCTTATTGCAATCAAGGACTTGGAGGACATTCGGGTTCTTGTCGAAAAATTGGAAATTGATATTGAGTCACTATTGCAAAATGCTGATTTTGCTATTCAGGAAGAGGATGCAGTAAAACTTGTAATAGAAGAGATCAAGAAGAAACTGCATGGGTTTATGGAAACCATTGAAATGTTGGGTCAAAATACTGATAAGTGTAGCAGGGATATAAGGAGAGCAAGAACAGTGATTTTGCAGAGGATAATCAGACATCCCAACAGCAACAACTGAATTATACCCTTGGTATGTTGTACTGATGACTGTTTCTGTGTTTTTGATTTTATGGGAATTTCTTAAATGAAGTAATATATGTATACTAACTTTATACCTTGGATCCACAATGGACTTGACCCTTTATGAAGAATAATTAAACATACAGTTTTATTGTCATGAAAGCCCATACTTGATGTTTGGATATTCAACTTCAGCGAGGTTGTTTATTGTCGCTATTGTGTTTACACAAAATCATTGTGGATTCACTATGGTTATATTTTTCATATCTTATTTCATTATTATAAATTGTTTGTTTCCAATGAGAAATTTCTTTTTTCAATCGTGTATTAGGTTGCTTGATTCAAGAATTATAACAAAACGTTCTTGAAGAGGCCCCACCGAACCTAACCCAATAAGTTTTGCTTTTGTCCTTCCAATATTCCAGAGTTTAGCGCAAATTGCTAGGCTAAATTTTGTTCTACCCATGAAAACATGTGAAGAAATGAGAAGTTGGGAACTTTCTTGTGATGTATGTTTAAATGCTCTGGTATGTATCAACATATATAGCTTCCTGAGAAGTGGGTTTTACGAAACTGGATTGCTGTCGTCTGGATGATTAGGGAAAACAGTTTTGTTTTTTAAATAATTATTATTATGGGCATTAGTGATCTTGGTATAATTTCTATTTTTGTGGTGCAATATGTTGTTCTACCTGATAGTATTCTGATTGCTTTTCAACAGGGTATCAGCTTGTTAGATGTATTAATATTGAAGGGAGTTAGAAGTTTTTAATTGGTACTTTGAAGGAAGGGGTTCCAAACCTCCACTGGTACTTTCATATGTACTAAGGATGTTATGGCGATCTTAAAAAGTTTTGATTATTATTTTTATAATCCTGTTCTTAGAGAAGCATATAGGTTAGCTAGTGTGGTAGCCAGGAAGTGTTTACTATTGAAGATCTTGGGTTTAAATTGTTAATTTTTGTAGTCGTTGTAAGGAAGATGTTTACTATGTTTGTCTTTCTAGACATTGTTTGTATGTATGTATATATTTTTCGCCACATAGAAAGGAAAGGAATGGAACCAGAATTTGGCGGACTATATGGTTCTGGAACTCTCAGTTCAGGCAATAAGTTAAGACCTGAAATGACTCGGCCAAAGATTGAGGGTCTATATAGAAATCTCCACACTTAGAACACATCACCTAGCACTCAAGCATCCAAAAAGAGGTGTTAAGCGTCTCCTTTAGGAATAGTACATAAACAAAAAAGAGAAAGAATAAATAATAATTAGGAAGCTACTGCAATAGAAAGCAATAACACATGCTGCAGACTCTTGAAGAACAGAGAAAACAAAAATATTTAAAAATAGATTTATATTGGAATGACAATTTTTATGGTGGTAAAATATTTTGCAGATCTATTGACACTTCAATGATTGGCCCATAGATAATAATTCATAGATTGGAATCTTACCTGATCTTGAAGTCATTAACTTGCTTTCATTGACTTTTCCAATGGGGCAAATACTTTGGGTGAAATGTTAGTTTTGTTTCTTAAATCCCGTTTCTTTGGTGTTTGGAGTCCTTAGGCAGGTTGTTGTAGTATGTGGCTCATATTTGAGCGAAAAGACATATGGAGAAAAAGAGGCAAATTTGTGGCTCATATTTGAGCGAAAAAACATATTGAGAAATAGAGACAAATTTTCAATCAAAAAGAAAAAGAGACAAATTTCATTCCTAAGGGTTAGTATAAATATCTTTTTATGTAACCCTAATTTGAATGTAGTGAATATCCTCTTTCCTTGTTCTCATGGACGTAGGCAATTAGCCGAACTGTGTTAAATCTCCTTATTCTTCTTTCTCATTTTTTTTGTTTTATTTTTTGCCATTAATCATTGCACGGATTCCAACATAGGTTTATTGAGATGCATCACCGGATTGAGCATTAAGAAGTGGTGACCGTACAGACTCTGGGAGATTCTTATATTTGATCCCGATCCAGTATTTCAATGCTTAACTCCACAGTTATTGTATTTCCCCCATCCCCGTCCCCACACCAAAAAAACAAAACAACAACAAAGAGTTTGTACACACTGTTTTTGCTGAGCAGATGAAGAGTAGAGCCTGAGAATCCAGGTCTCGTATAGAGGTGAAATTCTTTGTTTTCCAGCTTTAGAAAAAATGGAGTTTTGCTGCATCAGTCAGTCGTTTGGTCTTCCTGGCTAAAATGATGGGGTGATTTTGGACCTGGTCCATAGGAAATGGATGGTGCTGTTTAAGAATGTAACAGGATCAGAATTAAACATAGACTTCCAGTTGCTTGTAGTTAGTATAGGGTATAGAGTGTAGAACTGTTCTATAGTGTGGAAGATTTTTTTCAGGATAAAATCGGCGTGTTGCAAGTGTTAGACGCCCAAGGGAAAAGGTCAGTGGCAATCATTTTCTTTCCATCAAATTGTCTGTGCAAGTTTTTCCATTTTCAAGAGATGCAGTAGTCTCTTTTTAATAGGACGAGCTAGGGCTATGGTTCCGAGAAGCTTGATATATTGTTGGCCCCTACCTAAAATCTCAGCTTTTAGCTCAACTGCAGCTTGTGCTCTTTTTCAGCTATGAACTAGTCCCTATGAATCAACAATATCCCATGGAACTTTGAAATAAATTTGGAGGTCTTTTTATTTCTTTACTTTTTCAAAAAAGGAAATAAAAAAAAAAGTTGTAATTTTTGCATGGTTGAAGTATGAAACTATGCTTCAGTTATGGTCCAAAAACGACATTTAATTAGAACACATGAAAGGATACGGAAGTGCCAGGCCATAAATACAATACAAAGCCAACCCCCCTACAAATGGAGGCATAGGGGCTGAATTAGAATTGTGATATTGGCATTGACTCTCCTCCGGAACAAAGACAAGTGCGTGTGGTCTCATACTCATACTCAAAAACCGCAGAATGGGCTTAAGTAAGAGCCAAGTGGTAAATGAAAGTGACTTGAGGCAATATGCCACAACTCAATAACTGCAAATATACTCTGGGCAGTGGGGCATCACATGTGTTGACATGAAAGCTTGCTGCTTTTAGCCTCTCACTTTCGATGCTTGTTATTTTATTTATCTTCATTTTCATTTTCTTGGTCCTCCAAAAAGTTGGTCATGGGGGAGGGGGGCATGATTAT
Organism: Vitis vinifera; assembly: GCF_030704535.1. Taxonomy (NCBI): domain Eukaryota; kingdom Viridiplantae; phylum Streptophyta; class Magnoliopsida; order Vitales; family Vitaceae; genus Vitis; species Vitis vinifera. The sequence continues at coordinate 19,052,482 of NC_081808.1, read as the reverse complement.
AAATATTGGTTTAATCATGAATAATTGTGTAGGACAGTAGGAAAAAAAACACACAGAAGCATGAAGTCGCCATATGCGGGGAAAAAGAAAAAGAAAAAAAAAAGAGGCTATTTGATTAGAATTTTCAACGAGTCCAAAAATATGAGATTAATTTAGGTTCACATCCAACAGTTGTTTTGAAAATGGGTTGAGGTTACAGAGGGAAGGGGGTGGGGCAGTGTTTAGGCAGGAATTAATGGCGTGAAGTTGTGGAAAAGCAGACAGATAATGTGGTTGGTGGAGTGTAGGGCCCATGATAATAAAAAGACAGCAACAGGCGTATCAATGCGATCCACGTGGGCCCCTCGTTAGATTTCCAGCTGCCGTTACACTCTCTTTTTTTTACACTCCCGTCTGACGTTTCCTTTCCTCTTTCCTCACTTTTCTTTTTCCCTCTCCCACCCTGTTCTTTTGTCTTCTTCCTTTTGCAGAATTTTCGAGGCTCCTTTTGACTTTTCTGTCCTTCCTCAAATTACCGAATTCTCTCAATCCTCTTCGCATGAAGGCTGTCCGCATGAAGGGTAAATCCGCCTTTTAGAATGCCACTTAGCGCGTTTTACCCCGGCTTGATATTGAAGAAAAAGATTGAGGGTGGTATCGTCATTTAAAGTGCCCCACTTATCCCGCCAATAGTCAAACCGTCAAAAAACAGGAGCCCCCCACGCCTAACTGCTGAGGCTATCCGGTGGAAACCGCCAGACACCCTCCACTGCCGTCCAACCACTGCACTCCACGTCACTTAAAATCACGTGAACAGCACATGATTGCAACACCATGGAACTCGCCACATGATTTGAACTAACGTGGCGAACAGATGTTGGCTCCTTGTCTGACGTCCACACCTAAGTACGCAACAGGACCTCCAGTGTACGTACATGCGTGGCGACACCTTATTGGGTCTACTCTAGCCGTTGGGTTCCATCCCTGGAAGCAGCAAAAATAATGAAGAGAAAAAGGCAGTCACACACTGATTTCATCTCTGTGTCTCCTCTGGAAACAAAGGAGTAGAGAGTATAAATGCTGGAAGCAGTGGTGAATTCCAATTCCATGAATGGAGTTGATGATGGTGGGATTCCACAGCTGCATGGCAATGGAGAGAGCAGTGAAGAGGGTCTCACGGTACTTCCCCGTCACACCAAAGTTATTGTCACCGGCAACAACCGGACCAAGTCGGTACTTGTCGGCCTTCAAGGCGTCGTCAAGAAAGCCGTTGGGCTTGGCGGCTGGCATTGGCTGGTAATTTCTCCGTCGAATTGTGATTCCTCTGGGATCAATTTCTTATGTTGGGTTTTGTGTTTCGATTAATTTTGTTTTTGGGATTACTGACTGTATTTTCTTTGGGCAATTTTGGGACTGGTGCGTTCTTAGCAATGTGGGATAATTGGGCTGCTCATTATGTTTTGCCTTTTTCATTATTGGTAATTTAATCTGGTTTTAAGCCTCCTCCTGCTTTCAGATTTTATTTTCTGATGTTAATTGTTATTTTGATGAATTTTGGGATATGGGTTTAATGTGCATGTTCACTTTTATCTCTTAATCATGGGTGTCGCAGCAATTTTCTCCCTGACTTTGATTCATGGATTTCTTGTTTGGTTATTGATTATTTTAGTTCCTAATTTAAGCTTGTTTAAAATCAATTCTCTTTGTTGTAATTGTTGGCCGAGTTCATTGTTTCAAAGCTCTGGATTTGATTTGGATTGAATTCATTACCAAATTGATGGTGATTGGTGAGACCGTTTCTAGATGCAGTAATGACTTCCTTTCCTGGTGTATCTGGTTGCATGTATGAACTTGTTGTGTTCCTTTTCGGAACTCTAGGGTTTTTATTCTGACAATCGAAATGAGTTTCAATAGCATGATTGGTTCCTCTCAGTTGATCTGGTTTTGATTCTATTTTAAACTTTGTGTTCATACCCTAGTCAGATCCATTATTATGAAAATGTGGAATGTTTTAACGGATTTCAAACTGAATTTCCTTATTATCCAGCTTTTGGTGCTGGATTTGTCATTAGGTTTTTTGTGTGTTTCTTCTGAATTTCTATGCGTCTGGTGGAGTTTTGGCGGAGGGTTAGCAGTGTTCATCAGCTTTAATGCTGGATGTCCCTTGAAACCAAGTCTTCTTTTTTTATGTTGAAATTAAATTTCTCTAGTATAATTATTAATGAATTATTTATATTTGCATCATAAATTCCTGATTTTGGAAGCTCTAGTGAAGCTTATATTTATTTCTATTCCTCTGGGTTTAACTGCAAAATATCTCAGTTTCTGATGATATTTATTTGCAAATTTCGATTAAAAACTAAAGACTTTTTTTACTCTCAGTTTTGTTTTTAACCGATGCTGCCAATTTCAACATCTTTTTGCTATTTTCTTTGAATTTGCCATTATCAACATGCATTTTTGGTCTTTTTTTTTTTTATGATAGGTAAATGAACAAAATATATTAATAAAGCACCAAAGAGGCGCATCCAAGTACACAGGAACATGTATTTTTGGTCTCTTTTGTGCACTGGTTGTTCATCTCTTTGTTTCAGCAGTTTAGGGTTGTTCTTGATTGTCCAAATTTGTGAGTTTTAGGTCCTTACAAATGGAATTGAAGTGAAACTACAAAGGAATGCTCTTAGTGTTATTGAAGCTCCGACCGGCCATGAGGATGATGATGACCTTGAATGTGAGAACATACACTGGAACGATTCTGATGTGGGAGAGTTTAGTCCACCTGGTAAGTTTATTTTTTTGGGAATTTTATTTAGAAATATATTTGGCATGTGAAGAGGAGTTTTCTCTCCCAAAGGTGGATGTGGATACATGATAAGTTCTTCCTAAGCTTCTGTAATTTTCTTATCCCTTGGATGTTTTGCATCAGATCTTGAATATTAATGATCTAAAATCCCGTGGGTTCCATAATTGATGGATGTTAATTACTTGCATATTTTTGAATAGGCCAAGGCCCAACAGTGGGTGGTCGGTTGAATATAAACCACACATTAATCCAGTAAGCAATGTCCAACTGCTTGGAGTACCATGTGGTGTGTCCAGGCAAAGACTTAATTTTTTTCCTTTTTTTTGGAAAAAAAATGTTGTTCATTGGGACAGAGGATTCATTGTGCCTGTACTACTTGATACTTTTTCCTATTCCCAAATTCACTTTAATTTTCATTCTTTTCAGCCTGGGAACTTCTTGGCTTGTCGTTCAATTGCTGTTTACATACAACTTTCATACTACTTCTTGGTTCATCATTCTATTGCTTTAGGTTTGCAATACACTTCATGGGTCTCAGCAAATAGGTGTTACAAATGCATTCTTGTAGAAATCTAAAAAATCATGGAACCAGACTCTTGTGTTTTGTCGAGCCAAATCACTTATATACATTGCTTCTTTTCAACCTTGGTTCTTGCAGGTTCTGATGATACTCGGAAGTTTTATAGAGCAAGGAATCGGCCCCATAAATCAGTTAGATCACAGAGGGCTATGAGCAGGCCTCTTTCTGATGATTCACAGTCTAAAGGATCTTATTCACCTACCCAGAGTTCAACGGTGTGACATCAGTTCTTAGTAGTCTAGTTTTAATAATACTGTTCTTCTGATTGGTGTTGTTTACAACCTTATAAATGCTTGCTTGACAGAAAGTTGACTTCAGCAAACTAGAAAAAACAGCACTACTGAGATATTGGAGACACTTTAACCTAGTAAGTGTTATTTATGTCATTTTGGGTGCTTTACGAGTGTGTGTTTTGGACAAATTAGATCATGTTTGGCATGGTTGAGAAGTGGAATTTTCTGGCATATCTCAATTGTGAAATATGGACAAATGATTCCTCTTATTTCTGTTCTTGGAGCATCCTTATTTGAATTAAAAACCCAATTCTATTTGTTGCCCAGGTGGATTCTATACCAAACCCATCAAAAGAGCAGCTAATTGATGTTGTTCAAAGGCATTTCATGTCACAGGTACTGCAAATTTATTTTCTACTTTTCTTTCCACTTCTTGTATGGATAGCAGCAGGTAGAAATACCAATTTTTCAGACCAATAAGTAGGACTTCCTCTTTTTTTTTCTCTATGGGGGAACTTGTTAACAAGCCTGATATTTTTTTATTTTGTTCATTTGAAATCCAATTGCATATGTTCCTTCCTGTAGCAATTGGATGAATTGCAGGTGATTATTGGTTTTGCTCAGGCTGCAAAGAGGCTGAAAGCAGTTTGCAATTGACTTTGGATGAAAGAAAGTTTCCATCTTGTAGGCTGTTCACTAACACTTGGTTTCATCTTCTGGTCTGTAAAAGTATATAGAGCCTTGTGCTTGTTTGACCTTGAACTACTGCAAGTCAGCGGAGAGAATTGTAGGGGTTCCTTGTGCATGTAGTTATGTAGATAAGACCTTGTTAATGCCTTGAGTGGATCTCTGGTTAGTTCCTCCTCTCACCTTCACCCCCATATCCAGTTATTTGATGTACTTGACTCATCAATTGAAGATCACCCATGTTTGGGCTCTAACAATTTCAGCCTCTGAATGTGTGGATATCCCGTCATTCTTCAATATTCACTCGACAAATTCAATCCAACAGTTCGCAGGAGACCAGTGCTTCAGCTAAATTCCAAACCCACTGCTAACAGTCGTGCGTTCTCATCTGCAACAAATGGTTTGAGCCTAAGACCTGTAAGAAGCAAAACTTTGATATCTAAACCAAACACTAATATTTATCAAGCAGCTTACACTGAAACAATTGGCTCCATTCTCAACAATAGCAATAACGATTTTGTATATAATGGAACACCAATATTTATCAGGCAGTTTACACTGAAATGATAGGCTGCATTCTCAACAGTAACGAGATCGGCATTGATGCGCCCAGCATGATGCTCCTGTGCCTTGAGCCCATGAACCTGGTTTAAAGCCGGTATTGTTACACTAACAATTCCTCCCCTAATATAATGCTCCAAGGGCGACCAATCCATAAGGCTTAAAAGTAGCATTGTTGTATTAACCTTTTTATCAAATATATTATTTTTAGATTTATAAGTCATACATGTATAATTACTATCCAATAGAAACAAAATACTCTTAACAAATTAATAAATATTTATTTATGATAATTTAATAATTTACTTATTAATAATTAATCAATAATGTCTTAAGATAATAATTTCTTTCGATTTACCAAAAGTATTATATTATAGGGTTTTACTCTAGTAGTAAGTCTTGATTTGCTTATATCAATCAACTTCTCAATTTTCATCTATGGTGCACTTTAATTTGCTGAATTCAATTGCACTCATGTGGTACAAGTACGAAGACACTGAACTTGTTCGTCCATTTTTTTGGTTCCAATAAAATTAAATTTAATATTTGCATGACCTCACCATTTTTTTCTTTTTCCTTTTTGGGTTGCTAGGCACAAACCTAGGTAGACCTGGCTAAGAGAAAACCCAAGCCCAATTCACAAATCGGTTTAGCCTGATATCTCAGGCCCATCATTGATGCCACGGAGTGGACTCCTAGGATATATCGCCTCCCACCGCCCAACACGCCCGCTGCCAGGAGGGGTGAGACTCTTTGACACAACTCAGTGCCCTTGCAACACTGAGTCCTCACTCGCTGCTAGAGTTCTCTTTTTCATCTTCTTCGTAAGGGTTTTGTTTTTACCAGTTGATTTGTTGTCGAAGAAATCGACTGATCTCTGAGGCAAAAATTAGTTTTTCGTCTTTTTTTATTAATTTGTCTGGTGCTGTTATTCTGGTCCATATTAGGGTTTCGGTTTACATTGTGAATTATTGTGTCCGAACTACTGCAACTGAATTTTCAATTTTTTATTGAAAATCTTATATCATTTTTATCTGTGATATATTTTCTTTTTCTGATATTTTTCCATTAGGATACTTGTCTGAAAATGAAAATTCATGAACGTTGAAGGAAGAAAGTTAAACAGATAAAGAGTTTTGATGGTTATTTATGTTCAGGTTTTTGGGTGCCCATGGATATATTGGAAAAAGGATGCTTTTTTCGGCTATGGGGAGTGATCGGGCTTTTGGGTATTGGAAGAGCTCCATTAGAGCCTTACATTCCCTTCACCAATTCAGACAAAAGAAACCTGTTCAGAGAACTAGTCAAAAGTTTAGGAAACCGACTGAGAAAGAAAATGTAGACCATAAAATTTACATGAGGGATACCATTGGAAATATATCTAAAATATTAAGGTATTTGACTTGGGATTCTGCTCAAGAACAGCTAGAAAAGCTCTCCATAAGATGGGATTCTTATACTGTCAATCAGGTCCTGAAATCCCATCCACCAATGGAGAAGGCTTGGTTGTTTTTCAATTGGGCTTCTCGGTTAAAGGGTTTTAAGCATGACCAGTTTACCTACACAACGATGCTGGATATATTTGGAGAAGCTAGGAGGATTGAGTCCATGAATTATGTTTTTCAGCAGATGCAAGAGAAAGGAATTAAGACTGATGCAGTTACTTACACATCACTGATGCATTGGTTTTCCAATGATGGGGATATTGAGAGAGCTGTGAGGGTGTGGAAGGAGATGAAAGCTAAGGGCTGTTGTCTGACAGTCGTTTCTTATACTGCTTATATGAAGATTCTATTTGATAATAAAAGAGTGAAGGAGGCAGCTGATGTTTATAAGGAGATGCTTCAATCTGGATGTGCTCCAAATTGTTACACTTACACCGTCTTAATGGAGCATCTAACTGGTTCTGGTGAGTGTGAATCTACTTTATATGCATATTGCCATTTTTTTCCAACTATTTTCTTCAGTACAGGTCTCTATTACTATTTTCTGTATGCTTTCATTCTGCTTTTCTTTTTCATTTCAGATATATCAGTGGTCCTCAAGCTTAACCATATTACTTTTGGGTTAAATGCTTTTGTTCTGATATTGCTTGTTTAGAAAACAGAATATTATTGTTTCTCCTAGGGTCTAATTTTCAAAAAGTGTTTGTGAAATGAGTTGGCTAGTGCTTGATCTCTGATATGAACTATTATGTCAATCCCCAAAAGTGAAGGCTTTGTCGTATATTTGGAATTTTAGTAGACAAAATTCAGGTTTGACTAGACACAAGCAATAAAAATTGGTTTTGTAAGGCAGAATGTGGTAATACTCTCTCGCCATAGAAAACCAGAACTGATTCATAATAACTCAAACTGATGCTCAACTTCAAATGAGTTCAACTAAATAATTTTAGCTATGAAAACTCCAAATGATCTTCTCAACATGAACACTCATATCTGAATTGTATATTTACTTTAAAGTCATTCACTCAATTATCTGTATGTTTTTTAGGGAAGGTCCCCAGTCTATGACAATATTGAAACTTGAAGCACAACAAATCAATTCATGATTACCATGATGAGATTACATTGAAGATTGACTGCTCTCCCTAGTTGGAGAGGTTAGCCATTCATGATCTGCCAAGAACTCTGGTAATGGTGTTCAAGCTTTACAAAGGTTGAAAAATGAAGATTAAAAAGGAGAATAAGAATCTAATCTCTAACTAAAAATCTAACCAAGAGTCCAAGAAAATGTCTTTAGAAACTTCTCAAATGGAGCTATTTAGATCATCCTTATATGAAAAGAGCAAATATTGTTAAGCAATCTCTGGAAATCTTGCCTAAGGTTTGCTGGTGGTTGGCTGCAGCAAACTGCCTTATGCATTAAATGCCCTTCTTCTGCATTAAATGCCCTTCTTCTGCCTGATTTTGCCCAATAGACTCACCCAGAGAGGGAAATCTCACCTGGATGAGTTTAGGTAATGTTGAATCATTGAAGCTCACCCAAGATCAGGCTAACTGCTCAATCTCATTCAAGCATGTTTAGGTAGAGTTATTCCTCAAATTTTGCTCATATACTGACCCAACTCAGCCCACTTCACCCATGCACTCAACAAGGCGAATCTCAACTTACTTGAGCAAATTTCTTGACTTCAAAGCTGCAACTTTTATATTCTTTTCAGCTTTCAAACACCATTGGATATTGAGCTTTCATTTTGAGGTGTGCAACTACCTGAAAAACATTAAAAACTCAAAGAAAACATCATAATTACCAGGATAAGGGCCTAACTCCAAACTTTATCAAAATGATATGATGATCTGTTATATTTGCTCCAAAAACATTTTAAATAAAACCTTATAAAATATCAATCTTGAGTAATCTCATCAGCTAGTTACTGGAATTCTTATTACTAACCGCCTACACAATGAGTTGAATTGTCCAGAAGTATGGTGGAGCATTTCCTTTGAACATCATATAGAAGCATGGGTAAGTATATCATAATTACTGTACTTTGATAAACTAATACAACCCGAGCACTCTCAAGTTACCTGATGTGGATCAAGCTAGGAGCCTTTCAGCACAAGGCCATCAACTGGTCATACTTTTCACAGCTTTACTAGTCATTAAATTATTTGATTTCTATAAATTCAAATTTTGATGTTGCTACCATCTTTTCTCCATCACCCTTTTAAGAATTTGTTTTGCCATGATGTCTGCTATTCGTTGGATGCAAATAATTGCGTTGTGAATTGTGCTGCTTCAGATTAAATCATGAAAGTACTTCTGTCATCCCTTATGTTGGACCTAATTTGTGGTTGTTGTAGGCAAGCACTTGCTCCAGTTCAGCTGTATTGCCTGTCATCCCGTTTAAGACTCATTTCTATGTATTTGACATCTGAATCAACTTTTTTCTGATGTGATAGCTCGTTTCTCAGTTGCCATTGTCATTGCTTGCATATGAATGTCTCCCTTGGACTTCAGGTTTTGTAATTTCTGGTCATGTTTCAGGCAAATATAAAGCAGCTCTTGAGATTTTTAGCAGAATGCAAGAAGCAGGGGTACAACCTGATAAAGCAACATGCAATATTTTAATTGAGAAATTTTGCAAAACAGGGCAGACATGGGCAATTACCCAAATTCTTCTGTATATGAAAGACAACTTCCTAGTCCTTCGGTACCCTGTATATCTGGAAGCCCTTCAAACATTAAAAGTTGCAGGTGAGAGTGATATCCTCCTCAGGCAAGTAAATCCTCATTTGAACGTTGGGTTGAGCAGCAAGGAGGAGATTGTTGAGTTTAAAGAAACTGTTGCTGATGTTCACTCCACTATAGATAGAGGATTTGTATTACTTTTTTTGACAAAGCAAAATTTTTATGCCATTGACTGCTTGCTTACTGGGATGATCCATAAGAATACTCGATTAGATTCTGTGATTATTTCACAGATCATTGAGGTAAATTGTGCTCATTGCAGAATCAATGGTGCATTATTGGCTTTTGAATACAGTGTGAAAATGGGCATAAACATAGAAAGGATAGCCTATCTTGCACTGATGGGTGTTTTCATCAGAGCGAATTCATTCCCAAAGGTTGCAGATATTGTTGAGAAGATGGTGAGGGCTGGAATTTCCCTTGGAATGTATTTGGGTGCACTCTTAATCTATAGACTTGGTTGTGCTAGAAGGCCTGGTTCTGCTGCAAAGGTTTTTGGTTTATTGCCTGACGACCAGAAAGGCACTGCTGCTTACACTGCTTTGATCAGTGCCTACTTCTCTTCTGGAAATGTTGACAAAGGACTTAAAATTTACAAGACCATGCAAAGGAAAAGGATTCATCCTGCCTTAGGCACATACAATTTACTATTAGCTGGTCTCGAGAAAAAGGGTAGAGCACGTGAAGCAGAAATCTATAGGAAGGAAAAGAAGACATTACACACTCATGGTCATTCCCAAGATATTGTTTCCATGGATGAAAAGATTTGTAACCTTCTATTTTCTGGAAATTTGGTATCATGACATACAAATTGGGACCATCAGTAGCCTGATATTAATACATGCCTATTTTATCATCCTGCTGAGAAAATTGGGGTATATGCCAGCGTTAAGTGAAGTGTGAAAGATCATGCTGCTGTTCCTGTAAGATACCAGTTAATTGACAAATCTGAGAGGGAATGCCTATTAGTTCGTCCATAGGCCAAACTCAGTGTACATACTGCTCGTAAATGCTAGAGCATATGAAGCAGCTGTGAGGGTACGAAGTGGGTAGCAGTGTGTTACTTGAGACTCCTTGCTTGCTCTAGCAAGTTGGAGCAGGAGCAAATGCTATCATTTAGGAAGTTTTTCTCTGATGGTTTGGGAAAATGTTGCTAGTCTGATTTGAAATCCTATTTACAATAGCTTGTAGACCTGTAAATCTTTCATTTCATTTTCCAATGATTATTGAATGGTAACTGTTGTATGCAACTCAGGAAATTCATGTGTAGTGGGAGATATTTTGCATTTCCATGTCTTTGGTTGTGGGCCAACAGCAGCAGCAAAAACACGCATCTTTCTTTTGAGTGTCTGGCATCTTCAAGGAATCCTCTCTTATAATATGCATTGTTGTTGTTGAAAAGGGCGACATATAGAATTGGCATTTCCAACATGTCCATTCTCTTAGTTCCCTTCCTTTGGAACACCGAGTAAAAGCTTAAAGGGGATTTCAAATCAAGATCATGTGGATGAACTTGTTGTTGCTCCACAGAGTGGATTAACAACCCAAATTTTTGTCTCTCTTGGTGATGTTCCAAAGAAACAAGATGGTTTTAGCTGAGAAGGAAAATGGGCAGAGGCTAATTCGAACCAAATGAGTCTTACCTTGAACCGTATGGACATTTTTTATTTTCTTTCATTTGAAAAAAAAAAAACTAAGGCATTAAATTGGTACCTATAGATCTTGCACTCTCCACCATTGAAATCATACAAAAAAGTCTAGGCCATTGGATCCCATTATCGTATGAAAGGAATGGGAATCAAACGGTAATAAAGGAGGCAGCTCTTAACTCTTATGAAAGGAATGGGGATTCCAGGTGTCTTAGTAAACGTATGGAGAATAGCAGAGTATTTTGGAGTCTTGTGTATGACGATCACCAACCTTGACCCCTGATACATTAATGCATAAATTAAGGTGGAAGTTGGGTTGTATGCTTTACCCATCTTCACTAGCCATAGCCTGCACTTGTCTGCCCTTCCATCCATTTAACAAAAGGGAGGTGCTATGCCTAGTCAGTTTCCACAACGAAGTAGCACGAGTTTTCTAAAATGTTCTCTTTCTTATGCTTCACAGGTGACACAACCATAGCCATATTGTCATCCTCCCTGCAGGACATTTTGAACCTGTTTGGACCACTACATTAATTATCTTGGGGAATGGAAACTGCTATGTTTGGTTCACGCCACCTGGATTAGGAAACAAACCACAACATGAGCCTCCTTCCAATTCAGAAAAAGATGGGTGTGTTTCCCACAAAAATGACTAAATAATTGGCGCCGTCCGTGTCCATGCTCACCCGAATTTCTGAACCCCATCTTCTGTATTTGTTTAAGTCTCTGCTTTTCAAGCACAACCTCATTGACTGGTTGATGATGACAAATTCCTTTGGGAAGATTAGTTTTGACCTAACAATCCTTCTTCCATATTCTGTGCATGAGTGGATAAGCTACACGTCATGTGCAAAATAAACAAGTCCATTAACAGGTATTAGCATCATTTCTTTCATTGAATGATGGAAATGTTCTGGCACCTTCCTATTCTTGACAAAATGAAATTATTGTTTATTGTATCTTTTTCTTAGAGCAATGTGTTTAAAACGCGGATTAAAACTTCTTAAATGGTCCCAACTATTGAAAATTCATTACCATAATCCAAGTCTGACACATGATGCCTTTGTCTTTGAAGAATAAAATGAAGACGTGGATGGCATCCCAAGCAACTCAAAGCAAAAGAGAGTGAAATCTTGTGCTTCTCAGAGATGCTAACCTAAATCTGCTAGACCCTGTAAATGAAGGGCGCTCTAGGTAGCATGATTTTAGACGAATACTTCGGATGGCAAAAAACATTTGGGAATTTGCGTAGGCTTAATGTCATGGAGAATAAAAGCCAAAGCCACAGCCCCATCCAACATCATCACAAATCCAATAATGCTTCAGAATATATGCAATCCAATTGACTGATGAAAACTAGTGCATATGTACGATATTTCTTTTTATTTTTTATTTTTCTCTCTCTCTCTCTCTTTTTTAGTGGATGGATAGGGGATGTATGGATTATTACAGACTAGGAGGCTGAGGTTCCTTAGACCCCTTTGTCAACTTCACTTCTTTATCACAATTTTACATGTCTGAAGTTTGACATAAAATGCAGAAAAAGCAATACTTCAGGAACATTCCTATTCCCTAGTTGAGAGGAAGGAGAACCATGCCTTTTTAGCATGAAAAGGGCTTCATCCTTTTCCCTCCCAACAATTATTTACCATTTCCTTCTTTTATATATGCAGTTCACAAATTGCTAAGAAATGGTCAAGGATAAAACAAGTTCAGAGCATCCAATCCTCTAAATTATTGAAGGAGGCGGACATTTGAGTTTCGATGTCTGTATAGACCGATTCCTATGGTGTACATCCATCTTCACTTATTGCAGTGACCCCCCACCTCTATCCTCATACCATTATTCTTTAGAATGCTTATCTTTATTTTTTGGCTAATATGTAGGATAATGGCCAAGCCTATGAATTAACTTTTAGATTAGTTTCTTCTTTAATAAATACAAACAAAAAACACACTCATTTGTAAAATAGATCATTTTCCCTACAAAATAAAGAAGGGCATGACAATTTGGTTCCAACAACCATAGTTATTCCCCTACCCACCAAATCCATCATCACCTGGTGGAGGTCTCATCTCCTCCAGCAATTACCAGTTACTGGGTTGACAGAAAATGGGAACCACAAATGGGAATTACCCTTTCGGAAATTGCTGCAGATTTCGCCGGTGGCAGTTTAAAGCGACTTCTGGTTCAGGATATGAACGAGGCGGCGTATGTGGCGACACGTTTGAGTAAACCCACCTCCCACATCTTAGTTGTTGCCAAATCATTAATTGTTGTACACGTCAGAGCACCTAATTCCATATTTCCATGTAAGCCATCCCATTTTTTATTATTTTGACTCAAGCCAGCAGGCACATGTTTCATCACACGTGTTAATCATCGATCCGTTCCGGCCCCCACCAACTCAACCGTAATCCATTCTCCGCGTTCCTACACAAGTCCACATCATCGCCCTAGCTTTAGTAATTAACGACCAGATCGCTGTGACACGTGTAGCTTGGTTAGCATGGTTTACAATGTGATATTTGCTCTCGTGAATGGCGCTACCAATTTCTCCAGGGAATATGCTGTGAATATTTCAATATTTTTGGTCACCGCCACATGCCATTGCACCCTCCTCGTGTCCTACTATCGTCTAATCAGCCACGAAGATTTCTAAAATTTAGAAACCGTTTAAATAATTTTATGACGTTGTTTTTACTAATATCCTTTCTTATTCAAATTATTTAACAAAAAAAGAAAATTTCGTACACAAAAATCTTATTTTCAAAAAATATATTTATTTAAAATAAGAATAATGAAAGATGAAAGAGATGATATTTATTAATAAAAAATAGTTTTTAAAAAGATGGATTTTTTTTAATATAACATTCTTTTTATAAAAAAAAAAATCTAATTTTGGAAGTATTTTACAAAATACTATTTTCAGAAAAAAAAAATAATATAATTGAACCGAAAAATCCTATGACTACGTCCAGACGTAGGGCAGAAAGTAAATCAGTGGTAACTTGTAACCTGTAACGCATTTCTCTCTTTCTAATTCCGATATATCTCGATATATTGGATTGTTTATAAATTTGAACGGCCATCTTCCGATTCCGCGGGAGCTATATATTAGGGAGGACAGGCACCCCATTGTTCATTCCACTCAGATTGTTGGATCTCCGAACGCCACCGCTTCTCTCTTTCTTTCTCTCTTTCATCAATGGCGTTCAAAGAAACCCTAGTCAAGAGGCTCTTCAACATATCGAAATCCTCAACTCAGACCCTAAGAAATTGCCGCATTTCATCGCCTTCATCCTCAGTGCGGACCCTCATCCCTCCCACCAAAGCTCCAAATCCCGGTCATGATGGGATTCTCCGGCGGCTTCTTCAGAGAAGGGCGATATTCCAGGCGGCGATGAGGGCCCCGGAGGCCCTGTCTCTGCCGGTGGGGGAAAAGCTGATAGAGAAGCTGCGAGGGATGGACATTGCCAGAGAAAGGCTCCGGCTGGAGGGGCTGCGCCCGCCGGAGATGAAATCGGAGGCGGTGGAGGGATTATCGGCGGAGGATGCTCGGAAGTTGCTGAGGTTGGCGCAGTTGGAAAGGGTGAAATCTATGCTGAGAGAGGCGCGTAAAAGCTGGATACCGTATTCGGAGTATGTTGATATCTGCGTGGAAGGCTGTTCGGATCCAGGCCAGGGACTGAGTTTTGCGAAGATGCTGGATGAGTCTGGAACCGTTATCGTCCTCGGAAACATTGTCTTGCTCCGCCCTGAACAGGTTCACATTTACTCCTTTTTTTCCTTATTAATTAATTAATTTCTATGAATTATGTTTCCAATTGCATACGTTTAGATTTCAGAGAGGGCAAGCGAGTTCAATTTGCAAGAATTTGTTTTCAATTTTTTTTTCCTCACACCACCGAAATCTGATATGTTTTTATTATGTTTTATGTGTTTTTTTCCACAGGAAACTGAACCCTTGTTTCTCCAAAAACGTGTTAAAGGGTTTCAAGTTTGAGATGGATAGCCTTAAGGGCTTTAGGGCTTTAAAACAAATCTAAAATAGGAAGGAAATAAAGAAAGAGATCAAAACAAATCTAGAGAAAATCTAATTAAAAAAAATTTAAGGTTTGTAGACAGTTCATCAACCTGTTAGAGAGACACGTGTCCAAAATTCCTGGTTGAGTGTACAAACCGCGTGAAACGCATCTAAATTTTTGGTTCTTCATTGATCTGCTCGATAGGAGCCCTAGTTGGGATGGTCCCCGTGAGATATGAACAAATCTAGCTTAGCCTCCACCATTCAGCTTTATATAGAGGAAAGGAAAACCCCAGATTCTGAGATTTCTTGTCTTTTATCTTGTTTTGTTGTTTGTGGGTTATGTTGAGCGAGGAGCATAGGTGAGATTGCAGCCCCAAGTTCATATTGTTGGCACTACATTTTATGTAATCATGAGCCAGAAAAGCCCAACATTCATGTAGACAAACGTGAAGTTGAGCCATGTTTTAAACCAAAGATTTCACAATTTTCTATTACAGGTAGCAAAAGCCATTCAAGGCCTAATTCCTATGCCAGTGTCCTTTCAAAATGATGAGAGAAAGGAGGAGCTCGAAGGGATGGAAAGGCAGAAGGTGGTCATCGACAAGGAGGCGGAGTCGTTGGTCCGTAGAGAACTCTGGTGTGGCCTGGGCTTCTTCATGGTCCAAACACTGGGGTTCATGAGACTCACTTTTTGGGAACTATCTTGGGATGTGATGGAGCCCATTTGCTTCTTTGTTACATCCATCTACTTCATGGCCGGCTATTCTTTCTTCCTCAAGACATCCAAAGAGCCTTCTTTTGAAGGCTTCTTCCAGAGCCGTTTTCTGGCTAAGCAAAAGCGGCTTATGAAGAGCAAAAACTTCGATGTTGGCAGATACAACGAGCTCCGGAAAGCTTGTCAGTCTTACTCTTCATCGTCAGAACAAGCTTCATCAACTACATCTTTGTTGTATGATTCTGAAAGGATGCCGCTCGGTTCTCTGCATCACTAATTCAAGAGGAAAATTTTGAAAAAAATAAAATTACAATTTTGTTTCCGTTTCTTAACATGTCTGTAGATTTGCGGCATCCTGTGTACTATGATGAGAGAGTTTCTAGCATTCATGAATGAATTACGAAAGTTTCTAGCAAATTCCTTGAAGCGAAGCACTACTTGATGGTTATCAATTTCAAGCAAATCCCTTAACCCAGACAACAATTTGAAACTGAAAACAAGAAAATATGCACTGCTCTTGATTTTTCCACCTCTCATATCAAATTCTCTCCACAAATCAGGGTCCAACATCCATTTCAATGGTGCCACTCTCTCCACGTCATGAGGAGGTTGGCAAACTAATTTATGATGATCGTCATAAATGTAATGTTGTGGGAAATAGTAGCCAACACAACATTTATGGTATTTCATGGTGAAATCCAAAAATCTCTTAATTCTTCAGTGTGAAACATCCAGCAACAGTTTCATTGATTGATTTGGTTGATCATCCCTGGGCCATCGGCCATCATTCTATGCTGTTGAACCGTGTACTCCTTTGGAGGTGGGAGGCCAGACTCTCAAGTCAGTATCAATCAATAGAATGGGCCATACCATGGCGTTTCATGGTGAGTATTGTGCTACTATCTAGAATAATCGAGGAGAATTATGCTCAGGACGTTTGATTTAGTATTAAGCTGGGGAAGGTTTTTATTGGCCAGGCCTAGTCTGCTTCTTTCACCTTACTTAGATTCCTAAGGATTGGGAATTGAAACTGTATTAGAAGTTGGTGAGTAACGCCCGGTCCACATATCAGACTAACGTGGACACATGGCAAGGTCCAAGTTCAGTGTCCTCCTTAGGCACCACCGCCCATTAACATTAGAAATTTAGAACACGAAAGCCTCGAGGAGCCACGGGCAACTGCACTTGGACTTCTTGTTTTTTTACTATCATCCAAATCACTAAAAAAAACATATGGATAATAAGTGTGTATAATAAATATCTAAATAACATAAAAGTAGGTAAAAAAAAAAAATTGAAACTCACAAGCAAGATTGATCAATGCTAAAGTTTAACTTTATGTTCTTAAAGATGAATTTGTCTCACGTAAATGTTTATGATTTATTGGCAATCGTCTCACGATAACCTTTTTGTAATAGTAACATTTCAAATAATAAGAAATAACGAATTACTTAGTGATTTGTACTTTCTTAAATGCTAAGTATTTGATAAAAAAGAGAAATAATTAGACTTGAAGTTGAGGAGGATTTGAATGTTTTAAATAATAAGAAAAGATAAAAGGTGAAGAAAATGGATAAACGAATGAATGAAAAATTAATGAGAAATGTTATGAGGGTTCATTATTTATAGATTTATTGATGACTTATTAAAAGAGATGTGTTTTTAAAATATTAGACACGTCCTTTGAAATTAATAGTATCCATGGAAAAAGATACGTCTTAATTTCCATTCACCAATATAAATATTTCAACAGTAACTTTAATAAATTAGTTTTTTCAATTGAACCGGTCTTGTTTTGAACAAATAAATATGCCTGGTCTAGATCATGTGTATTTCAGAATTCATATTTAGCCCATGGGACAAGATTTGTCCATAGCAGGCCGAAAAAGAGCAAATAATTGGGAAACATCAATGCCCATCAGGTACATTCATTTTGTGTGTCCGCGTTTCTTTCTCGTTTTCTTCACGGCTGAGTCCAGACTTTACACACGTGTTTCAGTCTTTACTTGGCAGCCCATCTGCTTGCTATAATGCCTGTAAAAACAAGGATACAAAATAGCCGCGCCACTGTTATACACTACCCACCTACGACTTTCTCGTGTTCACCCACCAGATTTGAATTGATCGCTAGTGTACAAGAAATATGTGGCCTCAAAAAAAAAGCTAGTAGAGTAGGAAAGAGAGGAAAAAGAAGGTTGAGTGTTTTATGATTGCACGATTTTATAGGCTCTTTCAATCATCTTCTCTTCAATTGCCTCCATCATTACGAGGGTTTGATTTTCACTTGAAAACGACAATTAGCCCAAATTGGATGGGATTTTGTTTTAGTGGTGAAAGGCTTCAATTGTAAGATTGCATTTAATTTCAGATGTGTGTATATTGGAATTTTATTTTCTTTTACAAAAAGATTAATATCATATTTGGTTGGATTCATTTTTTATTTACTTATTTTGTAAAATAAAAATAATATTTTAAAATCCTAAAATGGACATATCTTATGGTATTCTATCTACCAACCAATTCCGAAATATTTTTAAGAATTGTATATTTTTTTTATAATGTTAAAATATTATTAATTTTTTTTATATATTAAAAATATAAATAATTGTGCAAATGAAATATAAAATATGTAGCCAGATCGAAAGCCAATACAACCCAAAGCCCAGTCCAGTATACCTTGAGGCCGGCCAGTCCACTCAAAGGCCCATGAGATGAGAAAATGGGCTCCCCTTTTCATGACTTCGCTGATTGCTACTCCATTCCTTGACGATGGCCCATTCCAAGTTCCACCCCCCACAAAAAATCAAATTATGATGGGTCTTGAAAATGTTGCTTGCCCCCTGTTTCTTGTATCTGACCTTTCAAATGTTTCTAGTTGTGATTCGAAATTACCCCCACCCTTTGAAGACTTACCCACAATTTCTCGAATTTCTTTTCTATCAACTCTTTCATGGGCACGGCCCCAATGAGGCCGACATTAATATAATTTAATTTACATGCCGTGCCTTAGGGTTCGGTGAGAACGAACTTATCCCGGAATGCATGACCACTTCATGTATTGGTTTTTCCTCCCCTTTTTCCCAAATTTTTTAGGGCCTGCTGACCTACACTTTAACTTCCCTTAATCGGTCATTTAAGAACTCGTTTCTGGTAGGGTGTAAGCACAATTGAGAAAACTGATAAATCAATTTAAACCAAATCGATCATATTATCTTGATTTTTAATAATAAAAAATATAAGTTTAATTTGAGAATTTTGAAAACCAATTTTATGTCTATTTTTTTTTTTTTTTTTGTATTTTAACCGATAAAACTAAATTGACATTTTAAGACTTATATAATTATTTGATATTTGATAAGTTTTTTTATATTAGATTCTATTAATATAATTCATTGTTATATTATGATAAATTAATTTTAAATGTATTTAACATACTTTTTAATATGAAATTAAAGCTAATTTAATTAATTTTAAAAATAAATTAAACTTAAAATCTAATATAAACTCAAGTGAATGAGTTTTGGATTCAAAATAAAAACAAATTTACAATTGAACTAAGTATTAAAAAGGGCTATGAGTATCATCAATCGATCTATAAAAATAGAATCAAACCAATATTAAAAAGTTTGACTTGAATAGATTTTTTTCACTTCAAATTTGATTGATTCGGTTTCAATGACGTATAAAACCAATTCATTTTTATTCAAAAACCGACAGAACCAAGGTTCTTGGTGGTTTCTAACATGGACATGAGAGGTGGTTCAAAGTTGCAGAGGTCGATGACCAAAACTTCTGGATGGTCAAGTTAAAATCCATTAACATTCACCAGGAAAGAGTGGACAATGTGGAAAAAACATCCCATCATGAGACGACCCGGCTATCGGCTCGCCTTGTCGTTTGATCTGCGTGGGTTGACGCACTCATAGTATAGTCGGGGATGACATAGATATTCCATTGAATATGCCATTACAATTTAGTGGAGTGGGTAAAGTAGCTTTCATCGGACCACAACTTTATTGATTGATGGGAAGAAAATTAAGTAAATGATTGGTTTCAAAAAAATTGGAAAAATAAATAAAAATCCTTGCGAGCCTTTTGCATCAAGTCCTTAAAAACTCTACCACCTACTATTTTGTGCAATTTTGAAATCATATTTCATAATTTTTTGAGAACTTATTCTAAAAGTAAAATAATTTTAGAAATTATATTTTAATTTGGAAGTAAAGAAAACATGTTCAAAACATTTAAAATTCTCAAAAACTTTTATCATAAAAAATATGATTTTTTTTAGAATTAATTTTGAAATTATTCTTCATCTAACCCTCCTCAATGTGTGTGTGTTTTTTTAAACCATTTTCATATTTATTAAAAATAACTTGATTCAAAAGCGTAAATGTTTGAACACGAAATAAATAAGAGGGAAATGGGCTCATACATATATATGAAAAAAAAAACCATAAAATATAAATCAAGTTTATAAAATATAAATTTAAAGTATTTATTTAATAATAATTAGTATTTCATATTTTTTTTATCAAATATATTATTTTTAGTCGTACTACCTTTGACCTATGAGAATATGAAATTTAAATTATTTTTAGAAAAATTTTATTTTGCAATTATTTTGATATGAGGGCATGTAAATATAAATTTTCCAAAAAATTATTAAAATTCAATGAAAATATTTGTCAAAGTTTGACCGTAAAAGTCCATAAACTGAATATGTAATCTCTATTTGAAGAAAGAAATGCCTTCAATTAACTTCATAAAAATCAAGCATGGGCCCATAAATCATTGCTAAAAAAAAGTTACATACCAAGTGCATTTCTACTCAAATATATAAATAAGTAAAAATAAAAGTATACACTTATTTAGGTGAAATTGATGTAACCTTTAAATTTTCATAATCTATTGTTGAACCATATTCATAAAAGATACACTACCTTTTTACACAAGAAAAGGGGACCTCTTGATTTTTGGCCCCATTAACATTATAGGACTAGGTAAAATAAAATCAAGAAAAAAAAAGCTCCCACCATTTCAAAGATTCTTATCTTTAATCCTGTTCTCCACCTTCGTCTCCTCCGAGGCAGAGCAGGAGTGGAGTACTGAATCATCATCTTCAACCTGTCTCCTCCTCAAATGCATCTTCCTGACAAAGGAGTTAACAAAAAGAAGCAAAATTGCAGCATTAAGCACAGAATTGAAGATCCAGGCCCCAATTCCATTACAGCCACCTTTCCTCAAGTGAAGTAAAAGGACCCCCACATGGCAGAGGACATTAGAGCCCAGTAAAACCATCTGGCAGCTCAACACAAATGGGAAGCATGTACTGGGCAGCCCGATTGCCGTCCAGAACTTGTAGCCGTATACAACAGAGTACACCAGGGTGGCCAACATGATTTCCACTAATTGGAATGACTGTGAGAATTCAAGCCACAGAAACGACATGCATAGCAGCATTAAGTTATTGAAAATGTTGAGTAAACCCAGCTTACGATGTTCTAATATGGTGAAGTACGTGCGGAACATGTGGAGGAAGCGAGAGAGGTAGTAGGCGTATGACCAGAAGAAGGCCCGCCCCGATGGCCGTGTCCCCAGAGGGAAGCACAGCAGCCATTGTAATGGGGTCTTGGACCTCCGCCAGAACCACCGGGTGTCCCGGATCTCGGCGGCGGCGGAGAAAAGGGTCCCGGTGAAGATGACGGCTGAAATCAAGGCCATGGAGAGGCTGTAGACGGCGGGAATGGGGCCCAGAGGCACGGGTCTGCGGCGGCGGAAGAGGACCAAGATGAGGTGGAGGACGAGAGACAGAGTGAGGTAGAAGGCCATGGAGGTGAGGAGAAAAGACCAAGTGGAGCCCCATGACTGGGTGGGGCTCCACCGGAATTTGATGATTGCTGGGTGCTCCGATAGCCAATAGACCAATCTCTGGATCATCGTTCCCATCGTCGACCGAATGGCTTGATGGGAACGATCAGACGGTGGCTGTACGTCCACCGACGATGATTATGAAGAACAAGAAGACCCCCCCTTTCCACAGATTTTTTTGTTGATCGTTTGGAGAGAGAGAGAGAGAGAGAGAGGGAGAAGGGGTGAATGGGGGTGTGGGCGGTGGGGAGAGAGGGGATTATTAAAATAGGAAGATGGAGAATGGCTGGTGGACATCAATTACAATATATGGGTGCTACATTTCATCCAACAAGAGTTTTTAGATTTTGTGGTAATTTAAGCCGTTGCCTCACTTCTTGGTATTGGAACTACTATTTTCCTTATACTCATCACACGTGTTGCTCGTGTCAGAATCCATTCAAATCTGTCGGGGACTGGGGACTGGGAGTTGGACAGCCATTTGATGGATGTAAGCCTGTAAGAAGAAACGGACACGTAGGTTAGAACAAAATTGAATCATTTTGGATACTAAAGACAATTTTTATTAACCATTCAAGGATTACAAACAACTTTTTTTACTTAAATTCATTCATATCCATAGGAACTTCCTATATAACTTAATAAGCTTTCATCTCAATTATTTGAAGGTTTTGCCTTTTGGCCTACTAATTTCAATTAATTTTTAAAATTATTTGGTTGTTATTCTTTATAAATAATTTTTAAAAACAAAATAAAATAGAAAACTGTCATTTCCATATTTTTTCATTAGAAAAATTTAATTTCAAATCAAGTGAGAGTTTGTATTAAATTTATTAATAAGTTTGATAATTTTAAAAAATAATTTAAAACTCAAAAAGTCTATATAATCACTACAAATAATAATAGACATAATTCATTTTTAAATTAAAATTTTTTTTTTATAAATCTTGTCATTTTTAAGAATAATTTAAAATTCAAAAAATTGATTAATTAATTATAGGTTAAATAAAATAATTTAGAATGTTATCTTGGTAATTAATTAATAAATAGATGCATATAATAAATTTTTTTGCTCATTTATACCTCAAAAAAATTAAAATTTATTTATTTTTATTTTCATTTAAAATATAATAATATTAATAATTATTAATTTTGAATAATTATTCTTTATTTTTAACAAAATAAATCAATTAATGTTATTATATATTTTTATGATATTTATAAAAATATAATTTATGATTTTATTATATTATTAATATTCATTTTTTATAAAAAAAAACTATTTATTTTTAATATTAATTTTAGTTTATATTACATAAATTGGATTACAATTTATATTTAAAAAAATAAAATAATAAATAATTTTATTTTCAACTTTTAAAAAATATTTTTAAAAATAATTTAAATTAGGGAATCAAAATATCTCATAATTAAGATGAATTAAAATCTCGTTTATAAGTAAAATTCTATTTCCATGAGAATTTTTCATATTCATATAAATTATTTAAACATAAAAAATAAAATAAAGAATAAAATATTTATTCCCTCTCCTTATTTTATATACCAAACCAAATTTAATAAAAATTTCAATACCAATTTTAATAAAATGTCGGCATTAAAAATTTGATACTAATGAAGGCAGGTGTGTTGGGTGACGTCACAAAATTTAATATTAATTAAAATTTAATTTAATTCCCGAATACCTTTTTCTTTATTCATAAAAAAGGTAGGATGAGTCGCAATCATTGATCATACAACATTAAAAACACGTCGGAGTGCGTACGGTTGCAAAAGTCGGCTGCCTTATTGGGTGAATACTGGCCACAACTTTTATGAATCCCACAAGCCTCAATATTGTCAAATACCAACTATTTTAATTGGGCTGCCGAGACCTCAGTTCTATGGATCACTACAGTTGGCCCTGTTGGCCCATTGGTTGGTGTGGGTTGCCTAATTCGGCCCACTTTTGAAGCGTTTGCAAGACTCGAAAGATTTAGATTCAGCTGGCCATCCAAGTCTATGTGCCTCACGGCCTCAGCAATCCCAACCGTTGATTTTTTTTTTTTTTTCTCCTCTGAGAGGCGAAATAAAACGTTCGATCAACGAAACCGGGAAACGTTTCCCTTAAAACTGACAGGAAACGCAAGAGCCTAGAATCTTCTGTGGAGTGTTTGGCAGGTCCAACATAAGGAATCTTGGGTGGGTTTACGATTGCGATCGAGTCATTGAACCATTTTATTTTATCTATCGGAAGAAAAGGTCAGCACCATTATTCAATTCTACCCGTCTTTACTTTTACTGTTCTCAATCGTTGCTGTTTGTGCATTTGATGTCGGTTTGATTTATTTGTTTTTTTCAATTTTTTGGAAAGCATTTCTTTTCCGTGTCACCGTTTGGTTGCTGAGAAAAGGTAGGAAAATAAATCTTAGTTTTTCGTTTTCGGATTTCTTGGGAACAAAAACACCCTCGAAATTGTGGCTGATATAGGTGTTCTGGAAATCAAAGCAGCCTTAAAGTACATGATCTGAATTTCATGTTCCTTTGTTTCCACGGTTTTCTCGGCAGTCAAATGGCGGCCTAAGGTTCTGGTTTTTGCCGTTGAAAAAGGAAAGGAAAAAAAAAGGGCTGAATCCTTTATGAAGTTGCTGTAGTTTTGATTTAAGTTTTGTCTGATACGCAGGCATTTGAATCGAAGTTGATAGGGGTAGGAAATGGCAAGTGGGTTTGGGGAATCAGAAAGCATGTCACCCGCAAGCGGCGCTTGCGGGGGTAGTGGTAGCAATGATGTTGGTGATTTTGAATGTAATATCTGCTTTGAATTGGCTCAAGACCCCATTGTTACTCTTTGTGGTCACCTTTACTGCTGGCCTTGCCTTTATGAATGGCTCCATCATCACTCACATTCCCAAGAATGCCCGGTTTGTAAGGCCCTCATACAGGAGGAAAAGTTGGTTCCTCTTTATGGCAGGGGGAAAACACCTAGTGATCCCAGATCAAAATCAATTCCTAATGATAGCATACCTAGTCGCCCAGCAGGGCAGAGACCTGAAACAGCTCCTCCAGTAGCAAACCCCGTTTCACATCTTGGGGTTGGATTGATGAGAGGGTTTGCACCAGTTCGAACTGCAAGATTTGGTAATTTCGCATTGTCTGCTGCTTTTGGTCATTTATCTCCCTCCCTGTTCAATATTCACGTTCATGGATTTCCTGATCCTAGAGTATATGGGGCAACTCCTGGTTATCCCCTCTGGTTTTCAAATGCAATGCATGGGGGCCTAGGGCATATGCACAGATTTCCTCACCCAATAAGTCAAAGACAGCGGACCAACTACTATCTGAAGAATCTCCTTTTGTTTACAGGTGTGTTGGTGATTCTTGCTTTGATATGGTAGGAACCAACACTCCCCTTTGCCAGTCATCTGTATCTTTTCAATGCCTTAGTTTCTTTGTTATAGCATCTGCAATGTACATGTGTTTTTCATAAATGGCTCACAGAATCTCTCTTCTGAGTTTTACTCAGAAACTTTGTCATCTCTGTAATTATAATATATTGTTATGGACGATGATTATTTTTATGCTTCTTGAAGCTTATAAAAATAAGAGATGATAGTTAATTTTGAGTACAATGTTATCTTTTGTTGAAGATGTTTGACTTGTATGTCAGGATTCTGTTATAACCTTGTTCTATAAAAAATTTATCTGCCATACAAACACCATTGTGAATGTGTATTTTGTAGATTGTGGCTGTATGCTGTCGTTTACTTGTTTCTTGACTGCACTCTCTGCTGTCATTATAGACAATTCTTCATTGGCTTTACTAGAACTGGGATGCCTTGAGGTTTTGAATGGTAGGTTTGTATTCTAGGACTATAACTGAACAGATCATGTGTAGGATATGGAGTGTTGGGAAGAATTTAGAGTCCTGAATATATGAAATCACTTGAAAAGGAAAACCCATTATGATGCACTAGATCCAACTCTGTTCTTGATGGAGTGAATAGATCTGTCATTTCTTGAAATGTCACTTCTGATTTAGAATCATAGTGTAATAATTCAGAATCATGGTGTAAAGTAAATTCCTTGTTCCAATCATGGAATAGACTAGGCAAATTAAAAAACGGATTTTTGTTCAAGAATGAAATTTTGTTGGAACTATCCATATCTGTTTCAGTCTTTGAAAATATAGTACATCTAGGCTTTGATGAAATAAGATCAAAGAAAAAAAAATGATGTTAAATGTAAGCTGAGAAGATGATTCCCTCTTTATTTAGAAATAAAACATGGAGGATCAATAAACCTTTGGTTACGTTAAAGATAGAGAGCTCATAGAGGGGAAAAAAGAGATGTAATTGCCTCAAAAATCCATTTAAACTAACCATCAATCCTTTTCTTTGGATCAAATTTTTTCTTGCATATCATCCATATAAGGAGAATTTCTAGATGGTAAAATTTCTCTTTCTATACATGATTGAAGAATGAACATGATTCTTCAAGAATCTCTCAGAAGCCAGAAGTGCATGATATGGTATTGCCAAAGCCCAATAAAGTGTAGAAATTTTTATGAAGTATTCCTGTTTCAGAGTATGAAAAGGTGCTTACAAGTGAAGGGAAATTAGGGATATGTCAAACTGGTGGATGGTACCACTTAGCAGTCTCCTGACTAGAGTAATGGATATACCATTCCACCAAAAGCCAAATGATGTGCTATTTGTGCACTCATGGGTGGAGTGTAGGATTCCCATGTATTTTCCTGGGTTAATTTCACTGAGAACTATATAGTACATGGATAAAAAATAAGTGTTATGAAAATGCATATTGATCAAACATCTATAGCTTGCATCGGGTTAGCTTGGCTAGATTTAGGTATATGTGGTAACTTGAACCTGAGAGACAGTGCTTAAATGCTTAATTTGTTTACTATTTACTATTAATCTTATAATCACTTCTCTAATCAACCTTGAACTTGATAGCAGACTTGTGACTTTACATATGTACCAATAGTACCTGATTATATAGGATACTTTTACATGTCCACATTTGGTG
The DNA here is from genome assembly GCF_030704535.1 of Vitis vinifera. Lineage (NCBI taxonomy): Eukaryota > Viridiplantae > Streptophyta > Magnoliopsida > Vitales > Vitaceae > Vitis > Vitis vinifera. The sequence goes on along the minus strand of NC_081808.1, from coordinate 19,026,136 downwards.
TGTTAATCATTTGTAAACATAACACCCATGCCTACATTCTGTCTAAACCAGTCTGGGGACTCATGAAAAGTGCATCTTTATGTGCTTGGTCTATGAAAAACATATATGTATTATGTCTTTTTGTGATGGCACTCATAAACAAGTGGTGGCTTTATTGTGCGGATTCATGTTACACATTCGATAATTTATGGGCAATCTGGATGCCTAGAACATCAAACCTCATGAGAAACAGCTAGCAAGTTCTAGAAGTTCTTAACAGTCAAAAAACTTCTTGTTGCCTGCTAAAAAGAAAAGCAAAAGTCCATCTATCATATTGGAGGGTACTTGTGCCAACCTTTTGTCTGTGAGACACAGAATTAGTGAGGGTTTTCCATTGATTTGTGGTATTTGTCTAGCAATTGAAAGTTATTCTCAATACGTGAATAGAAAATGAGAAGGCATTCAATTGATTCGGGTTTTCCGTGGATTCTTTGGTTTTTTCTGAAACAACACTTTTTCCTTTCCAAAGATGGAAGTGTACTGCACGCTTATGAGGAACCGCCCACCCATTAGGGCGATCTTAATTGATTTTAGATTTGGTATGCCTTTTTGGTGTCTGGAAATTCCATGTTGCATCGGAAGGGATATATTGAGCTGAGCAGGGTCAGGAAACAAACCCACCAAACTAATCATTCGAAAGAAGGAATAGAACCGAGGCAATTTAAGTTCACGTTTTTAAATTTTTAAAATTTATTGGTTCCATTGATGTTTCACATTTGAATAGACATATATAGAGGGGCAATTGGGGTAGCTTTAACCCAATCCAAACTGAGTCTGGGCGGGTTTAGGCAACCCGATATTGGGTGGGCTATGACAACCTTCTTTTTATAGTTTGGGAACCTAAGCTTAATTGAATTAGGGTTGGGACATCGAGCAAGCCGAACTCAACCCAAACCCCAATTGAGTATTTTATATTTAATTAGAGAACTATATTATATATATATATAATAAATATTAGATTTTATATTATATTATTTAACTAGTGATATTTAAACAGTTTATCTTATACGAAATTCTTGTGTTAGATTGATAGATGATGCTGTTGAGATCAACATATATGGCTTATCATGTTGATCTCAACAACATCATCTATGTAAGCTTCCCTGAGTAAGCTTTCTTTCAATCTGCAAATATATTATGCAAATTTTTTTTTTCTTTCGTGCCAGTCAATTCGAGTTTTGATCCAACTAAATCACCCAACTTGAGCCTAACTTGTATATTTTTCTCTAATCCATACTTGGAAAAAAAAAAAAAAAAAAAAAAGAAAGTTTGGTTTGAGCTCAAGTTAGGATACTTGGGTTGAATTTAAAATTGATGTGGTTCATTATTGGATTGACTTCCAACCCGATCCAAACCGCCTGAATCGCACCCCTAAAAATATATCTATTCTTTTATTTGTTTATTTTTTCGGAAGCTAATCTCAACTTATTTGTTCTTTATTTTTTTTTCATTTTTTTCTCTATAATAAAAGGTTTTTGGATTGTTAATAGTTATTTAAAATAATTTTATTTTTACATCATATTTTAGCTTGAAAGATCGATTTTGGTGTTGTATAATATAATTTGTATTAGGGTCTATCTAATAGTGATTATAGAAAGTGTTTTTAACTCTTCTAAGATAAAATTTTTTAAGTATTAGAAAAATTTAAAATATTTTTTATAAATACTATTAAACACACTCTAATTTATTTACCATAAAAGTAGCTTATTTTTTTAGAAAATATATGATTTTAATTTAAACCCAAATGGATGGACCAAATCAAATTAATGCTAAATTGATTAGTTTGGTTTAAGTTTTATTAATTAAAATGAATTTATTTGATTTTGTTAGTCCTGTATACTCACATGTTTGAATTAAACACATAAAAATTGAATTTATAATTAACATAACAAAATTAATAATTGAATTTGATGTGAAAAGAAGTCAAAATAAAAAAATAAAAAAAAAAGTTTAAAATATCATTTCTTTGTCGGTTTTTACTTTTCAATTTTATTAGACTTTATATTCTTCTATAAAAAAAAAAAATCTTTTCTTTTATAAAAGTAAAACTATTTTTTTATAACCTCATAGGTGATGGGTGGAAGTATTTTGTAATGATGAAGTGACAACGGTCTTAATAGACTCTTGATGCATGCATGTAATTTGGTTCTGCCTTGAAGCCATTAACTTGACTTTGGATGAAGGAGATGGGAGGTAAAAGAGTCACATCAAGTGTGCTAGAAATTTATACACGCAAAGGATCAATTAGGCTTGAGTTTGACTTTTTTGGGTTAATAATTTTATTAGAATTTAAGAAGACACTTGACTTGAGAGTTGAGACAAATATGAAGAGTGTTGGAATATTATATGCTTGTGGGATCCTATCAAGATTTCTTCCTCCTTTCTTAGAAAAATTCTCAAAATTCAAATATATAATTCATTTGAATTTAAAATTTAAAAAATAAGTTTTAACTTTTCTCTAACTACGGTTTGGGTCTAGCAAGCATTTGACTATATGCTCATGATTTATCATACAAGCTCGTATTTCAGTTGTGGTATTAGGGATTCATATGCAAGTTTGTCTCAATTCAAAATAAATAAAAAGATTATGGCCTTTATATTATTAAATTACAATCTTAAAATATATATATATATATATATATATATTTTAACTCCAAAGACATGTTTGACAAACTTTTGGTACAAAATCATTTTTTTAGAATATGTTTTAAAAATAAGTTGTTCGCAAATTTTTTTTTCTTATAGGCCAAGGTTTTATTAATTGAGTTTTGATAATAATATATGAAGGTTAACAGTATAAATGATTTATCAAGGTTATCATTTCAGGATTATAAGGAATTAAGCCAAGGTTAAGCACCAAGCAATGGATAATCTTGGATTGATGAAGACTTGAACACCTAGAAGACCTTAGGAACCTTGTGTAAGGTTTGTTTTATGGTGCATTAGGTTTAACTAAAAAATTTCATTCACTTGACCTATTTAAACATCCATAACATACCTTAGATTGAGTTTATCTCCTCAAAAATGGATAAAATCATATTTTACTCAAAACCTAGGTTAAACCTTTTCAAAAATATGTTTAGACGATTTATAGGAGGTTTTAGAAGCCTTCTCATGGTTCCTAGGCTTTTGTTTCAACCTTAAAATTTGCAAAATGGTCAAATAGGTCAAGCTGCAGGGGAACTAGTTGATTGGTAGATAAGGAAAGTTCTCATTTTGCAGGAATGTCATTTTAATTGGTTGTAATTGGTTGAGGTAGAGTCTTGACTCTTCGAGGAGGATCAGTTGAACTAGTTGTTAAACTAATTGAGCCTTTGAACCTCTAACAATTACCTATCAAGGCATTAAATGTCTAATGGCTAGTGCACTGATTTAATTAATTAGTGAATTGGTCAAGCATTAATTGTCTCAAATAGGGATTTCAAGTTCCTTATATATAAATATGAATTTAAAAAAATATATATATAGAGAGAGAACTTGAGTATTCAATGGCCTATCAACAAAAAAATTCTCATTAATCTTTGTTGAGTGCATTCAATCCAAACAACTTGCAAATCCATTAGTGTAGCTTGAATCTAATCCTAGGTTCTATTGTATTTTGAGAGTTTATGTTGTTTTCTATGATTGTATTTGTTTTAATTGCTTCAAACAAAGAACTAAGAGTGATATTCAAGTGAGATTAGTTACTTGATAAGGATTGTAAATGATGAATTAAAACCATAATCTAATTGTTTTAAGTTGAAGGCTTGGATTGAAGTCTTAATGATAGTAGAACCTTAACTTGATTAGAGCTTGAGGAAGGTTGATTTAGACCGAGTTTGGGCCGACCCACTATAAAACTTGAGTTAGCATCTCTCTCATCTTGTTTCTAACTATATTATTATGCTTTATTTGCTTATGATATATTGTTCTTGCCATTTGGATGCACAAATTTGAAAATTTGTAAATCGACCATCATCCAATCAAGGATAGGCTTCCATGTATGTAAAATTGTGGCCAAACTTGATTATTAAATGAATTAAAATACTAAATTGTATTCCTATTTCTCTAATTTACCCCTATGTTTGATTCTTTGAAAGTGTTTAAAAAAATTAGAAAGAGAAAAAAAAAAGTAAATTTAAAATTAATAAATTATTATTTTTGGTTTTTAAAAATTTATTTCATTTATTTTAACTTTTCATATGAAGATTAAATAATTTAAAATTATGTGGATTGTAACTAATTTTAATTATACTTGATTTGCTTTTATATATATATTTATTATAAATCAAATATTTTTTTAATATACGTTTTTTTTTTTTTTTTTTCTTCATTCAATACTTTCTTGAAACTTAAATGTTTTGATCTACCAAACCCCAGTCATATCATCCACCCTTTGGTTCTTGGTGAGGCATTAACTATTAGCACCCCTAGATGGAAGGCAAGTACACGGTACTAAATATTAAGGGTTAGTTATTATAAGTTTCACATTAAAAATAAAAATAAATTAAAGGATGTCTAACAGAGTTTAGGTAGACAGAGAATGGAACAGCATTAGGGTACGGATCCAGCACTTAATTTTTTGAAGAGCTTGTTTGCATGTTGAGGCTTAACCCAGCACATAAGTATGCCGGGGTTCGTGTGGCTTGACAACAAAATCATAAGATCAAAGTTTAAGCTGCATTACATTTGAACATTCCATGGGGTTAACATTGAGGGGAGGACAAAATCGGAAATGCTTGTATTTCGTATTGTCTTGTCTGAATGATCACCAAATATGAAATTTCCCCGTGCTTTCAGAACCATGAAATGAGAGGCCTGTAAAGCCGGCTGCCATAAGTTGACGGGTTCAACTTGATGGTTCATATCCAAGGGTAGGGAGTATGAACTAATAATGAATATTGGCAGAAGTGGCCCCAGTTCCATGCAAACCACCTAACAAAAGCGCGTAAAAGGTCTAAAACAGGGGGGCACATTAAGATGCTTCCAGTGTGGCTGTGCCAGAGCTCTCATTTTTCCGTTCTTTTGACTCGTATTCCAATACTTCTACGCAGGCATCGTTCCACTTCTTTGAATGCCTTTAATAAGTGAGAGTCTGAGACTGAGACGACCAACTTCTAGTACACTAGTACTAGTGAAGGAAATACTCGTCCTAATCTTCAACTGGTACGGACTATTTATCGTAATATAAGACAGTTTCCATGTCATTACATCTTATGAGGCAGACGAGTACGAGACGACCATCAAGCCATGCAGGAGTACTTGGATAAATCCTTACAAAGGCTTCAAAGTAGTCATTTATATCATATGTAAGTATGGATTAGGAGCACGAAGAGAACAATCAAATAAAATGACTTAAAATTCATAAGAGCTAAAATATCTTCCCCTTATCTTCACCTCTTATAATTTAGTCATAAGCTTCCAAAAATTTGTACAACTTTTTCATATGCTTTTAAATTTTCACATACTTCCAGAAAAGGAAAAACAAAGGGCAAGTAAGGACTTTGCAACTTCAATAAAATAAAAAAATAAAAAATTCAAATTCAAATCCTCCTAGGCTGGCACATTCCCTGGCAAGGGCTATGTAACTTCTAAGCTCTTTAGGTTTGCATTTTCTTTCCCCCCATATTTTAGAGTATTTTGACTAAAAGGACGCGTTTGCATGTCGTGCAACTATGCGTGTACTCCTGTAACTTTTCCGAATACGGACATGCATGGTTGAAAAATTGAATCCTTATAATACTTGAAACCAGGCATCAGCACGCCTGGTTGACTGTTTGGCGGCTATTGAGTCGTTGACCCAACCCCATGTGTCGGTGGCATGCCCTGTCGTCAATGTGTAATGGGGATTGGGATTCTTCCCAGTGAAAATGGGGGAAAAAAAAAACACAAAATATCCTTTCTTTTTCTTTACCGCGTTTCCTTTTCAAACAGCAGTGTGATGATGATGCATGATGGACGGATTTAAATTTTCTGGGAAGATTGCTTTGTGAGTTTGTCATGTGTGGCACATGGTAATGTTCATTTAAAAATGATTGTTTGAGTACTTAATAATGGAGGGCCTCTCCTCTCCATGGCTTCTGTTAAGGCTTACGAAGCTAAAACCATGTGACCTGCACATGCCCCTTAAATGATGCGGTTGAGGTTGTATTTTAGCTATTAAATTGGTGGACTCAGCTGAGAGCCTGAGACTCAATTTTAGTGTTCAAAAAATCTATAATATTTGATCAAATATTACAGTGACTTCAAGACTAATCGGCCAAGTGTACGGGAGTGGAGTTGAAGGAAGAAATTATGGACGTGGGTGGCAATTTTCATATGAAAAATAGCCAGTATATTTCCTCCTTTTAGCTTGGTGATGAATTAAAGTGTTAGGTCACATGGAAGGAAAAGAAAATATGTCGCTATAAGAGTGCACTTTCTACTAGTCTCTAGTTTCGCTGTCTATTTCCATTCACCGGGCCACCTACTTTTTTTTTCTTCAATGTGGGTTGCTTGGTTCGGGCGACACATCTGGGTCCTGGCTCATAAGCAACGTGGCAGCCTTCTCTTTGTTTTTCGTCCCGCTAATTAAGTGCGGATGGATGACTGATCCGCTAGGGTGGCGGAGATTCTGGACAAAATTTGGGTAATTTAATTTCTCAAAGCGCCTGTCATGAAAGCTTAGTTCTATTAGGCCTTTGCATTTAATGTCACACGGATCATCCGGAGCTAAGATAAAAATAAAATAAAATTATCAGCACCAGAGATAGAGGGGATCGATGGGGATTTCAGGCCTCTGTTGTTGCTTGCAAGTCCTGAAATTGCTCCCACTTTCAAGTAGTTTTTGGGAGAAAAACAGGGTATGGGGTTATCATGCACATTTGCAATTTTATGCTCGTCAAGATGAGTTTCGTGCCCTGTACAACATGTCTATTTTACTTTGCTCACTGTTATAAAATTGTTGGTTAGAAGTTAAGACGTAGTGTCTGAGGCTTCTTAGACGTGGATGGCTCAACTAGAGAACCCAAGGAGAAGAGTGATCAACTCATAAATTGGTTTGATGGAACATTTAATTAAATGCCATTTAATTAATCCATGGGTTCTGTTGAGGAGTAGGAGGCCCCTCATGGGCTCTTTCCTTGGACATCAGGCATGGATTGAAGTTTTTCCAAACAAAATCATAGTGGGTTTTCTAATTTTTCAAATAAATTCTAAATTTTCTTGAGTTTTGCATTACTATGCGGAATGCTAATATAGTAACAAAAAGTGGGGCACATTGGTCCCATCTGATAAGGCAACCTACCCATATATGGATAAACAACCTATAATTTGGCTTTGGATTGAGAATTTTGAAGGAAGATCTGAAATACCACTTGCATTTTGCATAGCTGTAATAGTTTAATGGTCAAAGGAATTACAGCTTAAGATTTACAAAGGGAATGAGCATGAGAATATGAGAGAGAGAGAGATTTTAATCAAATGTGAAGCCCAAGATTGGCTTTTCAGCAGCCCCTTTCAAAGAACGTGGGTTCAAAGCCAAGCAGAACTCGGAAGTGCAGCGCCGCCCTCTCCTTCTCTTAAAAGGCCAGAGAACCCAATAGACTTCTTCAGATTCTCCAGACCATGCCTGCAACTGCACCTCTTCTCCGCCTCTTCCTCTTCCTTTGTGGGATCATCTACTTTTTGGCCATTCATGCTACGGCTTACCAATTCAGAGAAGCCCCGCAGTTCTACAACTCCCCTGACTGCCCGTCCATCAACTACGACGACGCTGAAGGTTACAGTCATGAAACCAGCATATGTTCCGATGATGCAGTCCATGTGGCAATGACCCTCGACGCCGCCTACATCCGTGGCTCCATGGCTGCCATTCTCTCCGTTCTCCAACACGCCACCTGCCCTGAAAACGTAAACTTCCACTTCGTCGCCTCCGCCTCCGCTGATGCCCACCACCTCCGTCGCACCATTGCCAACTCCTTCCCTTATCTGCGCTTCCGAGTCTACCGCTTCGATGACTCGGCTGTCTCAGGCCTCATCTCCACTTCAATTCGCGCTGCTCTCGACTGCCCGCTCAACTACGCTCGCAACTACCTCGCCGATCTCCTCCCTACGTGTGTTCGTCGAGTGGTGTACCTGGACTCAGACTTGGTCCTAGTCGACGACATTGCGAAACTGGTAGCTACCCCACTCGGTGACCACTCGGTCTTAGCGGCGCCGGAGTACTGTAATGCTAACTTTACCTCTTATTTTACGCCCACGTTTTGGTCGAACCCATCTCTGTCTCTAACGTTCGCGGGTCGCAATGCCTGTTACTTCAACACCGGCGTCATGGTCATCGACCTCCAACGGTGGAGAGCCGGAGACTACACCACCAAGATCGTGGAATGGATGGAGCTCCAAAAACGAATGCGGATCTACGAATTGGGTTCCTTACCCCCATTTTTACTGGTTTTCGCAGGGAATATAGCTCCGGTGGATCACAAATGGAACCAACATGGTCTCGGCGGAGACAATTTCCGGGGCCTATGCCGGGATCTACACCCGGGCCCTGTGAGCCTTCTACATTGGAGCGGGAAGGGGAAGCCATGGGCTCGATTAGACGCAAACAGGCCGTGCCCATTGGATGCGTTGTGGGCTCCTTACGATCTCTTGAAAACACCATTCGCACTCGACAATTAAATCCGAGGAAGTGTTATAGTTATCACCAGATATATATTTTTCTTTATTAGATTTCATTATTTTAGATGTTATCGGAACACAATCCAGGTAGCGGAGATCTAATGTTACAGATGCTTCTCTCTGCCTGTGTGTCTTCTGTTTCCCTTCCACCAGAGATGCTGTTTGTAGATATACGGCCATTGACGAACCTCTTACCATGCTTCTACTTTTGTCTCTGTACCGACACCAGTAAATACTAAATACTAAAGAAAAAAGAGTTAAAAAGTTTGTTCATATGTCTTCATTTTTCCCTGCTCCTACTGTATCCATGCGTACTTGGTCTGGCAATTAAATTTGGATGAATTCCAATTCAAACTAGATTCTAAATCGACCATAAAATTGCAACTCAACAACCATATTTTGTTTGAAAAAAATTTTCTATTTCAACCATAAATTTGTGACTCGGCAACCATCTTAAATATTTTGGTCACATATGAATTTGTTTTGGGTTTTGATAGCTTTCTAAATATGAAAGGAAATGGTTGAAATGAAATTTCCAGTTCAACAACAATTTGTACTCCACCGACTCAATTTGATACCGCCTTGACCTCTAACATTTGTATCTACCCTCTTGAAGTTTAATACAAAATGATTTGGTTCTGTTGTCCTCGCAAAGTCGGACATTACTTTGAGATTTTGACCAAATGGTGAACCTTTAAATCATCATGGCGATAAAGCCACTCATTCCATAATTAAAGGTTGCATTGCGTGCAATAATTATGGTTCATTTCCTCTGGTTGGTGACTAAAAAGTCCTGGTGACGAAGTATTCTCTGAAAATATACGAACATGGTAAATCAGTGAGAGATCTTTGGAGGAGCACTTTTTCATGTCTATCTTTAATATCTGAGCTTCTATTGGAGTTCTCTCTCAAATGGGTCTCATTCAAACGCAAGACGCGGAGTTGAAAGGCAAAAAGAATTCTCAATAAAGTTAATGGCATGTTGTTTATTCTAGTTAAGGCAAAGCTGGAGGCTGTAACCTCTACTCTTCCCACGCGTGTATGGGGAGGAAAAAGCAAAAAGTTGCAGGTGAAAAATCATCATGTCTTCTCGAAGATAAGAATTGCATGGTAAAGAATCCGAATCTAAGATCCTTAAATGGTCTCACCCTATTTTGTTTTTTACTAAGGAACTCTTCAACACCACAAGAAAGAAAAAACCCTCCGATGATTCTAATAACTTCAAAATAGCTTAATTCATCAACTTTGGACGATCAAAATGTCCCATAAATAAGAAAAAAAAAAAAACAGATTCTCCGATTTAACTTCGTATGACTTCCATTCCTGTTGATGAAGTCTGCAGTGGGAAAACGTGGCCCTTGTTTGGACTTAGGAAAAACAATTGATTAGAAATAAGACCATATCTGTTTGGATCAATAAGCCTATACTGCTTGCCACTAAGCAACATATTTTTCTCCTTTAGCTTATAATTCTTTACCTTGCTTATTCATTTCTAACATGGGGACTATGAACAGGGATCATGCGGAAGAGAAACTTCTTAGATAGAGTAATAAATGGCGGACCAAAGCTTCCAGATTAAGTACAAAATGATGGCGGAAAATGAGCACATGGTGGCGTTGAACAAAATTAAGCGGTAGGTGACAAAACATATGGCAGGGGGTGTGGAAATTGAAGTCACTCCCTCTGGTTTATACAAGCTTCATTTTCATGTCAACAAAAGTCTGCAGCATTTTCTTGTGAAACAGTAAGCATCTGCCCAAGCATATTCATCTAACTTACAAAAAATCTTTTATCACCAAAAAAACCAATGAAGAAAACTTTGCACCTTTCGGGTAATAATGGCGAAAAAGGCCACGAGCGCATACCAAATCGATCCTATTTATGTTTCTGAATTTGGTTGCTATAAAATTAAGCGAAAGTGACGAATAGCAACCCCTGATAAATACCTTCCAACTAAAAGGGAAAACAGAGCATGGTGTCACATTGTAAAGCATACATCACAAGCATTTCTTCTTCATCTCCATTAAAATTGAACTAAGTTTCCACTTGCAGGTGTGACAACTCACTTTGCTCGATAGAAAATGATGGTGACCATTTAATATGATGCGAGATCGAATATTAATTATGTTTTTTGTTAGATAATTGTTTTTGAATCTCTCACCTAATCAATGCCACATGAAGGAACCTGACCAAGAATTTTCTCATGCCTGCTTCCAACAGTGGATAATTAGTGCAAATTAATTAATCATTAAAGGAGTACCGCTCCTGCAGGCCAATAATAGGATGGCAGCGGTGGGCTCGTGCCATGGACTTTTACATGAAACCCAGTCCATGATACGCGGCAGTTGTCCGGCCAACCCATTCCCTTTCCAGGCCAATAATTGGGACCAAACTGAATTAAATTGGGGTTTTGGTCGAAGCCTGATGTCTTCTGACATGTCTGGAAAGGTATAATGATTAATTCTCGTGGTATTAGTTACAAGCAAAGCATAATATCACTAGCTCTTTCAACCAACTTTTCAGACATTCTATGTCTCTACTTGATTTTTCATAACCAATTCCATTAAGAAATACATACTAGAAGTTGACAATAATAAGAAAAGATCAATACCATATAAACTTGCCGTCATTCACTCAACGCCCACCTACTGCCTAATTGTAAAGGGACCTTTTCATGAGGTGAATGCAGTGGAGACTCATTGCAACTCTAAGCTTTCCCCCAAAAACAGAGCAGATAGTACACAAACGATATTGACAGGGTAAATAGCAAAGACCCAAATATCAAATATAGTAAGCAGTCAAGACACAACTGCTTTATTTGCCGCAATATAATCTCCCAGGTCTTCTCCAGCACTTGAAATTTTCTTTCGGAGGTACTTATAATATATGTACTGCAATATAATCTGTTATGATTTTGGTTAAGGTGTAACGAACAATGAACATATGTGAGTTACCTGCACAGTATTTGGATAAAAAAGAGCTTTCCTGAAGAAGATTGGTAAAGGATACAAATAAGTCAAGCATCACACAAACTGCAGCATCCAGCAACCAGGGCATATTAGCTTTAATTTTTTCCCATTCGGTGGTTCTTACAAGAATACTGCATCCATCAATTCAAATAAAGTTGAGAGTTAAGAAATTTTTCACAGAGAGAGAAAGAGAGAGAGAGAGTACCTTGCCACATAAGTTACATTGGCAATGAGTGCAAAAACGAACATGAGAGGGTTCAAGCCCTGTATAATTTCAACAACTACAATATTAAATGTCGCCTCAAACATGAAGTACAAAATGAATTACTAGAATGTTATAAGAGCATCTCACCTCCACACTCCCCCTTTTAATCTGGTTGTCAAATGTAATGACTTTTATCAGAAACAAAACAAATCATAGAAAATGATTCATCTGAGAACAGGCAAATTTATGCATCGACTTTTGAGAACCAATCATCACTTACATTTAACCATATCTGAGGGAGTCGACCGCCCATGTATATAGCAGCCATCAACCATCCTAACCATTGCCCGAAGGCACTGTTCTCCATCCCACTTTCCTGCTATGTATAATTACATCTACCGTGAGCTCTTTGAAAACACAAAGCAATAGATTTAATATCAAATGTAGCTTTTAATTTTTCCCAGTAGTAATCATACGTGTAAGAGTTTTCTCCCTGTAAATCCAAGAGACACTTCCATCATAGCTTTACTTTGCCGAGGCAAATTGACGGACGTAGCTAAATATGCCCCATAGCCTGCCTGAAAAGATATGATAAAGGTAGCGCCACTAATTCGATAAATGTCATGTCATAAAACAATCATAAATAGTACATAAGGGTTAAACAACTAGTGTGATTCTCTTGTAGTTGGATATAACACCAAATTTTCTTTTTTCATTACTTTTCCTTTTTAGGATTTCCTTCTGATCATTGACTTGTAGGGTCTCAAATATGGTTCAACCCATATTAGGGAAAGAAAGTTCTGCTGATCCGAAAACAACCAAGTAGTTTGTATTGATTAACTTTAATTCACGGGGCAACAGAAACAGTATCAAGAGAAGATCAACGGTCTGAGGTTGTACGCATAAAGTGGAATATATAGTGAGCAAAACTGAAGATGGAGACTTACCGACCGTGGGATTGGCTTAGGCTTGCTAACAGTCTTATGGGATGCAACGTGGGTTGTGTCATCATCAGATGATGAGTCGTTGTCAAGCCCCACAGTCGAAGGACCACTTCGAGCCGTCCTGAGATAAGATCGAAATGGTGGAGTAGTGCTTCCTGCCAGTGACCTCGCTGACCTGCAAATGCCAAAATTTCGGACAGAAAATTTGTTGAAATGTATAAATAATAATAAAAACAGAGATTAATGAATTTGGACTCACGTATAGTAATAATCCCGAAGAGTGGATCCTGCTTTGACTGGAGTATTGGGTATGGGAATCCCTGACCCACCAGCTTTAGGTTTCAGAGGTTTTCTCTCTTCTTCAACCTAAGAAAATAACCTTAATCAATCTTTTTTTCTCTTGGTTTTTGTTTGGAATAGTACTGTACAAGATCATAGTTTGTAGCAGAGTGATTAAAAGTAAAACGAACTCAAGATTATGAAATAAGTAGTAGTGTACCACTTGATTAGAGTTGATCTGTCCGTACTTCCACCATGGATAGATGTCATCATAGTAGACGCTCTGCAACACTAGTACTACAGTACTCGTGGTGTATAGCTATGAACAGAAATTATAATGCAATTTCAATTAATCAATGCATCCATATGTGTAGTTGTCGAGGTAGCACATATAGGAGCTTAATAAATGGTCATGTAAAAATTATAAATAAAGGAAATGGTCGTTTTGTGCTTCGATTGAAACCATCTAAACCAAGGCCAGAGAAGTGAAATTACCAGAGCTGTGTAATACTGGGTGGGCAGCTGCATTCAGAAGATAAATAGCATTCAGACAAAATGAGAAGAAAACAAAAGAGCGGAAGAAGAAACTAGTGGCTAAGCTGGTCAGGAGCATTTGATAAGAAGAATACAGATGGCGGTCTTAACAGAGTCACCCAATCTGGGGCTGTTCTCTGGACCACCAGACCTCTATGGCTCTCAGTCATTGAACTGCCGTTCTAGAACATTATCTGCTAAGACAGGAATAAAGAATCCCAGACAAGAACACTCACTGTTGCTGGTTCGAGAAGGCAACCAACCAAATTGAAAACGTCGCTGCATTAATAATTTGAAGGACAAAAAACTTTACATTAAGAGTTTATTTTGTTGGAGATCTGTGTATTATTATGGAACAGCTCAGTTTTTGAGAGTATTTTAAGTGCGAGGTTCAATGGAGAAGAGAACAAACCCGGCGATCCAAGTGAGCAGAAATGCAAGAGAGACTCCATGGCTAGATTTTGTGCGGAAGTTGGTGATTATCTGAGGGATTTCTGCAACTCCCCAACAAACCAAACTGATAAGACCAAACCCAAAGGAGAACTCGTCTCTGAGACTGCACAGACAGTCCCCAAAGTACTTGTCAACCCATCCGACGCAGGGCTTCTTCTCCTTGATACAGTAAGATGGTGACATAGTCGCTCTCTCACTCTCTCTCGCTACGCTGGTTACCAAGTTTCTAGGACGATTTTAAAGGCAGAGAAGGGCTTCAATTATTATCAAGAGGTAAATAAGAGGAGCCGATCCTCAATAGAGACTTGAAGAGATCCCTTTTCCTTTTCGCTATCCAGAGTGAAAATTAGAAGACAGGTTATGTATTTGTAGTAGTACGCATATTCTTCTGTTTGATGCTCCAAATTTCTGCTACATTTGTGTAAGGGGTATTGAAGTAATTAATATTTGAGGGGTTGTAGGCATATCCTCCTGGGTGATGCTTTACACTGACATGGTCACCCTCAGTTGACGGTCCAGATTGATCAGAGTAAACAATGATAGAAAAACAAAAGAACTAGCTGCCAAGGTCATTTAAAATAAAATGTCGAGAACATGACGACATTTTTCAGGAAAAATAATGTCACAGGCAGAGACCATTCTGGCTAAGCCATGCTGGTTGGATGCTTATGATTTAGGCGCAAGACAGATTTCAATCCTATGAAAATATGAGCGTGCGCTGTCACTCATCATGTTTGTTGTGCGTCGTCATTTTTTTTTTAGCATACATGTGAGTTAAGCACATTAGTAAATTCCACAAGAACGTCACCCGTTCTCCACATCACGCGTATAATTACTGCTTTTGAATCAACGTCTGCATCATTGATGTCTAATACTATCTTGTAATTACACGTTTAGCATTACTGAATATGTTTATTGTCTTTATAATCTGAAATTCTGAATCTAAATCGATGCCATACTTGATGCGCAGGTAAGAAAAATGTGGAAGTCATCAAACTCAAAATGTTTACTCAACTCACATAAGTGGTAAGACAGCAAATTTGCATTAGGATCTTGCCGCAAATGATGTATGTGATCAGGATAATTTTTTAAATATGTTTTGCCAAATTCAATGACCAGAGACTGTTTTATCACATGCTTGCTTGACTAAGAGGTATGGTGCATGGCTGTAGCCGATTTAATGCCCCTTTCATTCTATATGAAACGAATTTTTTAGGTATTATCACTTACCAATGGTTACCCATTCTCAAGACCTTGCCCTCCTGCAGCCCAGTTAAGGCTCCTAACCCAAACCCAAGTAACAAAACCCCACACCAGAAAAGGATAAAAAAAGAAAGAAAGAAAGAAAGATCAGTGTGACAGCAGGCGGATGAAGATACATACCACTGTACCTGAACCAGAGCCATGATACTGGCCAAGTTCATTGCTGAAACCGACAAATTTAGACCATGGAATGCAGGTATGTTTATTAGGTCTTCTCGCTTTAATCAAATGAACCTGGTGCTCTTAGTCATCCAGGTTCATCCCTGAAGTATTACCACGGTGACGGGTCGCGTCTGTGCCTAGACTCGAAGCCTAAAATGAAATGATGGAGGGCATCACTGTCAATTTTCGAAGTCGTGGCCTATTTGAAACCTAAATCCTCGGTGTGACGTGTCGCCACCAGCACTTTTAAAAGTTTGAACACTTCACACAAGTCACAACAAGTTGACATGCTTGGAAGAAGAGTAAATCCTGAAGGTGAGGCCAAACGACAAAAGCGGCGACGGTACGCTGCAACCAGGTTACCTGGAGAAAGATTGAGATACACGTGTGATTGGTATTGGGCCATTGTTTCGTGTCTATCCTTCTGGATAACAATGTCTTTATTTGGTGTGAGATCTTCTTTAAATTTTTGTAGTTTCGTAGTGTCGTGTAATAAATAAGGGCATCATCATCCCAAAGACTCAGTCTCGGTTTGTTGTAGTTATCTGGGTGAGGTTCAGACTGGAACGCAAAGGTGATCTGTGACCTCCACTCATCGCTTGAAATGAGATGGGGCTATGGCGAGGGAGACTCGGTTGTTTCATATATGTACGACTTCATGTTTATCCCTAGGAGTTTAGGATTATTAACACAGAAGTATCCTGACAGTAAACCTTTTTGGCGTTCCCACTTCTTTATTTCCTGATTTTTTTCTCCCGGTCAAATCATCCTCTGCATAAGATAAGATTATAAGGTTATCTTGAGCCCCTTTCCTTTTCCTCCTACCCAAAATAAGATTAGGAAATGGTAATGGAAAGAAACTTGGATAACCTTTCTATGACTTGGTAACTTAATATTAAATATTTTTCTTAAAATAATTTAATATTATAACCTAAAACTTAAAAATAATTTAAAGTAATAAATCAAAATAATTGACTTTTTATAAATTCCAAAATTTTTTAATTTAAAATAAGAGTACGGTTGAGAATGATTTTAGAAAACCGATGCAATATTTTTCAACACTTAAATTTTTTATTCTTTAATTATTTAAAAAAAGAAAAAAAATGTGAAAACATTTTTTAAAATTAATACCAAACTTATTCTAAAAAATTCGTTTGACAGTGATTTTAAAAACTGATTTTAACATTTTTAATACTTAAATTTTTTTATCATTTAAGTATTATAAATATTAGAAATATTTTCTAAAATTACTATTAAATACACTTTAAGAGTGTGTTTGATAGTGGTTTTAAAAAATATTTAGTATTTTTAATTTTTTTAATATTTAAAAAATAAAATTTTTTAAGTATTAAAAATACTTCTTAAAATCATTATTTAACAAATTCTAGGTTTTGCAAACCCATCATAATGCTTTTCTTCTGAAGAGATTTGTTGAAGCTATGCCAAGTTTAAGGGTTTGGAACTTGAAAAGCTAGATTTTACTACACGTTTTTTATGCTAAATTAAACCATGTTCTTTTTTGTTTTCAATTTGAAAAAGCCACCCACAATAATTAAACCATGGTTGGCTTTCCATTTTAAAAGGTAAGTCACCCACCATAATTAAACCATGGTTAGCTTTCCATTTTAAAAGGTAAGTCACCCACCATAATTAAACCATGGTTAGCTTTCCATTTTTCACAAGATGACAAGACCGCTTTCTCAAAATTTTAGGATTTATCCTTTTATAATAGAGTGCAGATGAAAGCTTCCTTCTTAATTATGGATATTTAATTTCATCTTTACTTTTTACTAGGGGATCTTAGGGACTCATGTCTAGTAGTATGTTCCTGTCATCTTGTGAGAAAGCGCCCTCATCCTTTTATGTCTCAATTTTAGGACTCAATTAAGAGTGCAATTGAATGTAGACTCTCATTGAGTGGTAAGTCATTCTCAATATCCTCAATAAGATTCCCAACAAATTCGTATAATGAAACCATCTCAAATATATTCAGATTTTTATCCACCTTTCATCTATTTAGAAAATTGTCATATAAGAAATTAACATCTCATAATACAATTTCAATTACATTCCCACCGGTTATTTACCAAATATATATTGTTGAGGCCTCGTGTCCCTGGTGATCCACGTAGTTGTCAAATGGATGGACGCACGATCTCAACTAATATAGGTTCTTGATTCAGTTGTAATACCTGCAAAAGACATCCGGACAGGGTATCCGGATGCACCCTCCGATGGTTTTGTCAGTCATGGTTAGGGAGATGAAGATAAATCAGTTGGCCTTTTTCTAGGTACCGTAAGCTTACCTTCCTCTTTGTGTGAAGGTTCGTATATATAGCATCAGAAGCTTTGTTTCTCTCTTTAATGGTGGGGAGATATTTTGTGTTGTCATGATGACACTAGGTGGTGGTAGGGCCATCATCACCCTACGAGCGGTTGACAGAGATCGTGGTATGTGATCATGTGAAGTGATCGTGGGAAGTGACTTGTTGTCACTTCATCTTGTCCCTTCACTCTGCAGGTGGCGGAACGTGGGCCATGGCAGGCTGTTTGTGATAACGTGTAAGACTTGCTTTTCTTCAGTCAATGACCCGGACAATCATATCTGGATGACCTATGTTGGTCATCCGGATGTATTGTGAAAGCCGTCCGGATGTTTATGCTTATAAGTGTCGTTTGCCCTTTCTTGAGACAGTCCGGATAGGAGAAGCGCGCCCCGTGTATCTTATAGGAAAAATCCGGATGATAATGCGTGCCACGTGTCACCATGAGGTGTGTGGCACGTGTTCTCAGGAGGAGGGGTCCCTATATATTTAACTAGCATTTCTCCTTGTTTTTTCAAGATTATCTAATGAAACGTAGTTATTTGCTCTATGATTCAGTTTCTAGTGCTTATTGGAATTAGTGTGGACATTTTACGTTAGTTGCAAGCATATTTGCCATAATGTACTAACTATAAAGGAAATATGTGTTATGACAGACCATCCTTCAATGAGGCTTATCGATGGCTCCTTTGGTAGCTAAGTTAGAAAATAATTCATCTTAAATAAGAAGTCAAGTAAGGACAAGAGCTCAAAAAACCATATGTAGCTAGCATATTCCTTTGATTCTTCAATGTATCTAAGGATTAGTTATTTGCTCTATGACCTAGTTTCGGATGCTTATTGGAACCAATGTGAACATTTTTACGAACTTTAGGTGTACAAGCCTACAAATATGCAAGATTTAGCATGTTGCCTATTTACAACTCATATGGGTTGGAGAAATTAATTTTGAGTGTAAATATGTAGTTGTCAAATGCACTTGGGTAAAGCTATTATAAGTTTAATCATATTTAAAAGTGTATAATCTCTTTCCTTTGACACACTATTTTGTTAGAGTTCATGAAATAGTGATTTGCCTTAGGATTTTTTTTTTTATCCGTATAATTCCTTGAATTTCTTAGTTTGATACTTGTGTTACAATCTATCCTTAATATCCTGATGATTTTTATTTTTATTTTTATTTTTATTTTTTTGCATCAACCCAATATGAAAAGTCTAAAACAGATCAAATAAACATAATTGTATTAATGTATATAATCATCTATAAATTCCATAAAATAATAACACCATGCTTTATAGTCATATTCATTAGGCTATATTGTCATGATATACTAACTACAAAGGAAAGACGTTTCATAATAGGTTTCCAAAAGGTTTCTTTATGGACCTTCCTATTGAATACTTTTACGATAGGGCAAGTCAATTTATATAAGAAGCCTTTTCTAACTAATCTATTTATCTTATCCTCCTCAATGTTGTTGATTGGGTTAGAGCTAGTAATATATGGTTTACACTAGGATTTAATGTAAGTAGCAATCTTACTATCATGAGGTGAACCTCAATTGAATGGTGGGAATGAGCTTCACAAGTAGACAAATGGAGCATACCTTGGTTAATGGATTTCAGTGTGAGAAGTGTTTGTCCATAGATGGTGGGTTGAATTCTTAGTGATGATTTCACTTCATAATTCGCATAATGTAGAGTCAATGTGCTAAGAAAATCAGAACTAATGTTTTGTAGATTAGTGACTTAATTAATTGAGAAATTTTGTGTCAATTATAGTGACTTGATTAGTTAATTAATAGAATGACTTAACTAAGAATTTGCCCTAGTAGTGGTTCACTGCGACAATAAATAAGAGTCATATTTCTCTTAGAAAGTAGTTGCATTAGCTATTGAATGTGTGGTTGAGAATGACCAACTATTGAAAGCCCCATGCAGTAATTATAAACGCCACCTTTTTGCATAAAGTTAGTTTTAAAAGGGGCTTGACCAAGTGTTCTCAATTTCTAATAGGGCTATTGTAGAGGACACCTAAAGATGGCATCAATAAGACATGTGGTAGTTGCTTAAAGTTAACCAACAACTAGCTTAAGTAGTTCTTAAACCCAAAAAACTTTAAATTTTCACTACCTTTTACTCTATTGTCTTCCTTGTACCAGACACTCTTAAGTTGCCAATAAAAGAGAGCAACATAAAAGGGTTAATAGTTGAACTTTATTGAACATCATAATAGGTAGAGTAGGTTTATCATGAAATTTAAATTTCATTATCATTTTGTTGAATGAAAACCTTGAGTTCATGTGCTATGATTAAATCTCGATAGTTTAATGAATAGGAAATGGTTAGAATTATGATGCTAATCCAACCTGAGTATAGACCTAAGAGGTGGAATGAATTGAATGTTAGTCTCTTTTTACAATTTTAACAAATATGAACTAGGATGAATGCAAAAAACAAGAATAAATAATAATAGGGCAATTAAAATGGACGAGCAATTACATATAAAATAGATAACGGACAAGTAGACAAATGCAAAGACAAATTTTTATTGTAGTTTGACGTAACTTGACTTACATTCAGAACTCCAATTAAATGAAGGTTTCACTAACAAAACTTCCAACCTAGACATTTTAACTTTACACTTGAATTATGGTTTCAAGGGCCCTTACAACAACAAAACTTTTGAAGAAAAAAGTTTCCAAGTTATCATCTTTAGATTTTGGTTCCACCATCTCAAGAAATATCTTATTATTAAGCCCTTTAAATGATCCCGCACTTGTTAATCCTCATAAGGTTTATAATTGAATGAGAATACAATCTTAGTTTACAAATTGACTTAAACAATTAATATAACTCAAATTAGGATTTATATGCATGAAAATGAAATGCAAAATTTTAAGTAAAATACACTCAAATACACTCATTTTAAGGCTAAAATGATATTCAAGAATAATTTAGGACTCTTTCCCATGAAATACAAGAGGTTTTGAGCTTTTAAATTAGAGTTAAAAGCTTAAACTAGTTGTTAGGCGCAATTTAGGGCTAATCTTTCGATCAAACTAGCTACTAGCCATTAAATTGACTATTATCAAACTAGGCCTTAACTGGATGAGATTTTACCTCAATTGGTTGAAACTTCCTTCTTGACCTTGTTAGGATATTTGATCCTCATCAATTGATCGAGCCTAACTAGCTCAATCGGTTCTCCTATATTTTGTCTAATTGCACCAAAAACACACCTTTTAAGGTTAGATCAAATTTAGGAAACAATAGTGTGAAACCAAGGTTTGGTTAATCTTGATTTTGATGATAACAAACAAGGTTTAGAACTAATGATTATATTTCAAGTGTGATTAGGCAAGACGATTTCCAAAGTGGCAATTATAAAGACAAATCAAGTCAATGAGAAATCATGAAGAAGAAGACCACCTCAAAGAAAAGTGTTTTTCAAGACCCAAGCTTCATAAGATCTCTTTGTAAGGTTGTTGGTACACTAGGATTTTCATGCATTACATTCTTTACTTATGCACCAAAATCATCCAAGAGTTATTTTGTTTTAAATATTTTAAAAATTGGATGATTTCATGTTTTCAACTAAAACCTTGTGTCAAATGTTTTTCAAACTTATTTAAAAAGGTTTTTAAGTTGAAAAAGTTAGTTGTTGAGCCAAAAACGGCTTAACCAGTTGAACTGGATGAGGAACTGGTCGACTGTCAGCTCAACCGGTCGAGGTCTGAGTCGACCCCCAGCTCAACCTGTCAAGGCCCGGGTAGACCCCCTCCCAACTCAACCGATCGAGGGTGCAAAAAACTTTCTCTTTCTTCCAGATGATTGTTCAACCGGTCAAGGTTGAACCTCAACCAATTGAGGTTCAGTCGAGGTCCGGTTGAGGTCCGATTGAGGTTTAATGGTCACCTATCAAGCATTAAATTATAACGGCTAGTCAACCAGTCGACCCCTAGCTCGACTGGTCAAACCCCCAACGACTAGTTTGACTTTTTTCTTCTATAAAAAGGCTTCAATCTTCATTGTTTAATGAGCTTAACCTTCCCAAACATTTCTTGAATATATTTGAGCATTGGAAGAGTGTTTTTGAGTGCACCATTGTTCTAAAACTTGCATATCCTTAGTGCACCTTTCAATCCTAGTTTTCTTGTATCATTTGAGCTTAAAGTTTTTGTACTAGGATGTTGTGAGATCATTTATTTGTAAATCTTTGAGAGGAAGTTTCTTAAGTGTGGGGTATCACTTGAGGGGTTGTTTAAGACTAAGATATCTCTTGAGAAGTGTAAAGGGTGCTTAGAGCCAAAAGTCCAAGAGGGTGATTTGGAACCATAATCCAATTGTATTGTTTGAAGGCTTGGTTTGGAAGCCTTGAATTAGTGGAATCTCAAGCTTGGGATTGAAGCTAGAGGAGAGTGGATGTAAGCCGGGTTACGCCGAACCACTATAAAATCTTGTGTTTGCATTCTCTCTTCCCTACTCTTTTAATTTATATGCAATTGTATTTATATTGCTTATTATATACTTGCATATAATTGTCTCTTACATTCACATAGTTTAAATTTACAAAAAGAGACCATCACCCTATTCACCCCCCCTTTAGGGTGATTATCATAGGTTGGATTAGCCTAATTTTTCTAACAAATAGCTATCGACTTTTTAACTTTTAAAAAATATTTTAAACAAATTAAAACCTAGGTTTTTCCTTAACATTATTGTTTTATTTGATTTATAAAGGAATTAACAACAATTTAATAGTTGGATGAACTTAAAGGAGCTAGGTGTATAAAAAATGCAATGCATTATGATCCTAGTGCATTAACAATCACACAAAGGTATCCTAAAAGTTGAACTTTGAAATATCCTCTCTTTAAAGTCTTCACTTTCTTAATTTCTTTTTTAGGATTGATATATTTTCTTGATTGAATTTTTGAAAATCTTCCTCTCTAATCACACTTGAAAAGTAATTACAAGTTCAAACCTTATTTTATAATTATTAAAACTGAGATGAACTAAACCTCATTGTAACATAAATGCCTCTTACATAAACTCTTATGGTACTATTGGTGTTATTATGAAAAATATACTAATACAATATGTTGAACTAAAATAGAAGAATGACAATGAAAATTTGAACCCAAAAGATTCAAGCATGGTAAATCATGAGTTCTTTGTTGATATCTATTGCTCATTGGAATGGTTTGAAGTGTTGAAACTATTGAATTGTGAGCTATTATGTTTGTGACTAACACCAAATTACAACAAAAACAGTATGGTAATGATGCTTGAAGAGCTAAAAAAACACGATAAAAGGCAACATGAAGGGTAGCCTTGTGAAATTAATGGAAAGGAAGATCTTTGAGTGAGAGTCCCAAAAACCCCAAAAAAAAAAAAAAAAACGAAAAGACAAACAAAAAATGAAAAGTGCTTTAGGATGAAAAATCCAAAACATATTTCGAGAAGATCCCTATTGTGATGTAAGAAGAGACGTAAACATATGCCCATGGGTGAAAGTCTTTACATTTGACTAATCACATAGGTCTATGGTAAGATGGTATGATTGAAAAAATCTTTCATAATCCTCAAAATCCTTAGTCATAACTTGACACTTGCTCTTCTAGGGATCAAATGTCTCTAATTAAATCATTTCATCCTTTACCTTATGGCATTAAAATTCATCACAAGCTCTCTATCAACTATTGTTAAATAAAAATAAAATTAAGCTAAAATACATTCAATATTAAAAACAAAAACAAAGTCTATTTTTTTTAAAGTTGTAGTCTCCTTATTAAAAATTTATAGCTCAATTATATTTATTTTGTCATATCTTATGTTTTTTGTTCATTTATAGTAAAACCATTATTTGAATGTTAATTTTCATTTTTCTAATATCAGTAAATCATTTTTAAAACTCAATTTGTTTTTAGTTTAACCTTTTTTTTTTCCTTTTTTTAAAATAAAAAATTTTAATTTTATAAATTTAAAATCATTTTTTATCGTAATGATATAATCTTTTACCTATAATATTTTAGAAAAATCATGTAACCAAATGTTGGAAAAATAAAATAAAATTTTTGGAAGCCCAAAGTGTCCCATTTCATCAGAAGCACATAATGAAAGAAATATTTCTTCTCACATGTACTCCAATATGTCATAAATAATCCTAACCCTTTCTATTGCCACTAATCACCTAACCTAGTGTCACTTGATTTTTTTTTTAAAATAATATTTTTGATATGATAAAGACAAGTACACCTCACATGCTTGTTATCTTCTCTCTTTTTGTTTCCATCTTCTTTCACGTCACTTTCTCTTACTTACCCTTTGACACTTATAAAAACCTTTTTAATTTTTAATTTTTTTATATCATTTTTTAAACATATTAAACACAAAATAACAATATATAATAAATAATTAATAAAAACAAATATAATATAAACATAGGACAAAAATTTGAAAATATTAACCTATAAATAAAACACTGGATAATTTCAAACATTAATTATAATAATAGTTTGATAATTAAGGATTTAGATTTAAAAATTATGTTTTACTTTTTTGAGATTTAGAATATAACATTTTTTATGTTAATTTTATAAAATATTTATTGATTTTGTAAATCTTATCGTATTGAAATAAAATAAAATATCTTTATCATATTATTTTATTATTTATGTTATTTTAAATTTTAATTTTTCATGTCAAAATCATAGTGAATAATCATGATTTTAACATCTTACTTATACTTTTAACTTGACTTTGATTCTAACTTTTTATTTGATTAAAATTTTTAATTTATATAAAAAAAAAATGTATAGATCTCAAAATTTGTCCTAATTTTATTTTTATATTAATATTGAGCTCAATTTTACCCTTAGATTTAAATTTTGATCACATCTGAATTGTTTGATTCACTTATATCATTTAATTCTTAATTTTTATTATTTTATAAATTATTTTATTTTTATTTGTTATTATAGTATTATATTATATTTTTATTCATTTATTTTTTCTCTCTCCTTTCTCCTCTGTCTTCCTCTTTCTCCTCGTAGTGCCTACTCTCCTTACCCATTCCCTTCTCTACGTCTAAGCCACTCCCCTTACACCAAGCTTCTTTTTTTTTATATTATCTTTTTCTACTCTCCTCTCTTGACTTTTTCATCCTTCATCCCTTCCAGCAGCACAACAACCAGACACGAACGGCCCCCATTTTCTCTTCCAATTTTTCCCTCCTCCCCACAAACCCTCCACGGCCATACCCATTGAAAAAGTTCATTGCCATACGCCCACCCTGCTTCCATTTCTTCTTCTTTCCTTCCCCATTTCTTTTTTCTTTTTCTATTTCTTTTGGTTTTCCATGAAACCCATCTTCATACCCGTAGTCGGCCAGTCATCGTCGACGAGCTGCCACCGGCGACGCCATCTCCATGTCTGACACCCTTCATCCCCCCCCCCCCCCCCCCCCCCCCCTCTCTCACTCTCTTTATTTATTTATTTGTTGATTTTTAGTATTTTACCTTTATTTTTAATACATTTTCCGTCTCCTAACCACCAGCTCCAATTTTCCCTCATGGTCTCAAAAAAAAAAAGTGTAAATTCATTTTGCTTTATTTTATTTTTTCTTGTTTTGATTTTAATAGCAACGGTTGTTTGTGAAATTTGGATGGTTGAATTAATATAAAATTTGAGTTTTGTTAATTAGTATAAAATTTGGGTTAATTGTTAATGGTAAATTAATGTGAAATTTGAGCTAATTTATTGTTGGTGAATTAATTTGAAATTTGTTAATTTGGATAAAATTAGTTGATAATTTATATGATTGTGCTTATTTGAATTATTTAATTTGGATATGATATAATATTGTGGTATATTTTGAATGTAGGTTTACATATTAAATTGGGTTGATTTTGGTTATGGATTTAGGTTTGCCTATTAAATTAAGCTTGAATTATGAGATATTAAATTTAGACATAATATGATTTATTTTAATTTATCATGTTTTGAGTTTGATTAATTGAACTTATATTTTAGCTATTAATTTAGAAATTTTATATTATTGTTTATGACATGTGAAATATTTTTGTTGGATTATATTTGTTAATTTAGACCCATTTTTAATTGGTGAAAATTTATTGGACTAATTTGAAGTTTGAATTTGGGCTTGAATAATTATTTTGGACTCTACATATTTTTTGATATTTACACTCTGGGTTATTTTTGTTTTTGCATGGATCTATTCTGAAAATTTTTTGGCTGAGTATGAATTTATGATACATGGTACATGAAATTTCATGGAAAAAAGTGAGACTCAAAAAGTTGTAGGAAAACATTGAGTTTGTTATAAGCTTGTTTGAGTTCATGTTTTATTTTCCACTTTTATTTGGTTTTAATTTTATTAGTTCTTATAAATATTTGTTTGTATATATTTATTTAGTGTATATAGAATTGACTATCGAACAAATCAGAAATTTTATTTAAATAAGAATAATAATTCAATAAATATGTTTTAATAAAATAATAATTTTATAATATTCTTCTTAATAAATGAAATTTTTTTTATTAATAAAAATTTAGAAAAATAAAAAAAATGTTTTTAATAATAATTGTCCAAACATTTATTTGTTTAATAAAAATTGTCCAAAAATTGTTTTATGAATAAAGTTGTTCCATAAATTAATTTTTAATAAAATTGTCCAGAAAATGTTTTTTTTAAATGAATTATTTTCTCTTAATTAAAATGGGATTACAAGTAGTTTTTTTTTTTAGAAATAGAGGATTTAATTTTTTTTTCTCTTTTTAATTAAAATTCTTTTTGCAAATAAAGTTATGTTTTTTTAAAATAATTTATATAAATTGCTTTTCTTAAATGAAAACAAATTGAAATACTTTTATAAATAAAATTGTAAAAATTCATTCATTTTTTTTGTAAAAGCAAGTAAAATATATATATTTTTTTTGCCAAATTAAAATTTTGCAATAAATTCTTTTTATACAATAAGTGTAAATAACTTTTTTTTTGAAAATTAAATACAAATGAAATTGAATCAAATCATTAATTAAAAATAAAATGAAACTTTTTTTTTTGTAAATAAATAAATTTAAATTATTAATTCAAAAATCATTTTTAATAAAATTCTTTCAAATTTCTTGAAAGCTATTTTTTTTAATATCATTTTTTATTTAGTTCAATAAATCATTTTGCATAATTCTCTTGTTATTTATTTTATGTATTTTTATAATTAGATTTCATCATTATTTTTTGTGTATATTGATTTTCACCATGACTTGTACATACTCATTTGCATTATTATTTTTCTTTATGTTCATAATTAATTAATTAATTGTCACAATTCTTTTAATTTGTTTAGTAGAGGTCATACACATACGAACTTAGAGGGGTATTACAACTCACCACCAAACCTTCCCAATAGGTAACCTGACCACCGGATCCAGATTCTATTTTTGCAGACATATCTTTTCCAAATAAAGAGTCACACAAAGTTTTCTTTTTTTATTTTGTTTTCCCTTTAAAAAAATAAAACAAAAATAAGTGACGACTCAAAATTTTTTTTTTCTAAAAATCAAATTTTCACAAATAAATGAAAACGAGTCTCGCTATTCGAGTGGGAACGCATGTGAAAAACACGAGTTCACAATATGTTTTTATAAAATAAAAAAATTGTATTTAAGATTTACTATTAATTTTTTCTTAATTTTATTAGGAATTAAAATATTTTATAATTTACTATTAAATTTTCACTTATTGTAATTTCTTCTCTTCAATTAGAATACTCCATTTCCTTGACCTGTGGTCAATTTCTACTTGGTATATAGCTAATAGTAGGTTGCATATTTATTGAAGAATTTACCCCTATAAGGCATGTTTATAGAAAAGATATCCACTATTCAATCAAATACCAAATTCATCATTTTCAGAAGACGAAGCCCATGTCAAAAAATGAGTGGAGTTAATATCTCAATTAACACAGTTCTAGTCAATGATTTAAAAACCGGACTGAACCGGCCAGTTGAACCGTCGAACCAGATGAACAGTCCAATTTTCTATGAACCGGTCAATATGTGGATCAACCAAAACGCCATTGGACCTTGGCCGCATTGGGCCCAAAATCTTCCTAGTCTTCCACCCACCAGGCAGGCCTTGCAGCATTGGGAGCTCCTCCCACTAGATTCATCATTTTCAGAAGAAGAAGCCCATGTCAAAAAATGAGTGGAGTTAATATCTCAATTAACACAGTTCTAGTCAATGATTTAAAAACTGGACCAAACCGACTAGTTGAACCATCGAACCAGACAAATAGTCTGGTTTTCTATGAACCGGTCAACGTGTGGGTCAACCAAAACGCCATTGGGCCTTGGCCGCATTGGGCCCAAAATCTTCCTAGTCTTCCACCCACCAGGCATGCTTTACAACATTAGGGGCCCCTCCCTCCAGCAGCCCACTCGTCATGCAACCCATTGGGCAGCTTTCCTCTTCTTTCAGATCTAAGGTTTACAAAAAGAGGAAATAATCATCATGCTGTAGAATCCCGTTATTAAATATGGGTAACAATATTTTATATTAATGCTCTTTGCAATTTTTTATAATAATTATTAACAATAAATATAAAAATAATATAAATTAATTAATATAATATTTTTAAAATAATAAAATGCATAGATATGTAGATAAAATTAAATGTTATAATTTTCTTCTCATATGTAAATATTATACATATTCTATTTAATCAAATTTGATATATTAATACATTTATATTTATGTTTATCAATTAATGGACACATTAAATACAAAAAAATGAAATACTATAATTTTAATACTATATATATATAAAATTATGAACCGATAACTTAAAATTATTCTTAATTTTAATGAAATATGAGTTATATATTTATGACATCACCAATTCGACTATCGATCCAACCAGTGAACCGATAACTTTTTCGATTCAATGATCGGTCTGGTTCTACAAACATTGGTTCTAGTTGTATTGGGTGGCTAACAACCTTTTTTTTTTTTTGTCAATCATCTATTTTTCATCACCTAGTCACGCATGTATGACAATTAATAACCTCAAATATTGTTAGAATGAAATAGGTATATCCTTCATAGGTACAATGTTAACAAAAAAAAAAAAAAACATATGCATCTTGAAGAAAATCTAATAAATTATTTTGAAAAAGAGATACATTATATAAATGCTAGTAGAAACATCATTTGTTCTTAATTAATTACAATCATTCGTGTTCCTTATCCTATCATGCATGATTGAGGGTTATCATCCTTAAATGATATTAGAATGAATTAGATATACCATTCATAAATTTTGATATATCTATAAGAAAAATAGGTATATTTTGAATTGTACCAGATCTTTCTAAAGAAAATCTCGCATATTATGTTGACAAAAAAAAAATATATATATATATATTGTATGAAGAGTATATAAAAGTGTCATTTGTCATTAATTAATGACAATCATCTATACTCTCTACCCATTATGTATGGTTGAAGGTTTGTATCCTTGACTAATATCAAAAGGAATTAGGTACCTTATTCATAAATTCTAGTACATTCCCAAGAGAAAATGGATAAATCTTAGAATGTACCAAATCTTCCTATAAAATGTACCACATTTGTTTCAAGATATACCAATTCTTTTAAAAATGCATAAGAATTTAAGAAGCATGTATCTAATTCTTTTTTATATTAATTGACATTAGTAACTTTCAGCTGTGCATTATGGGATCAGAAATATAAATTATTGTCATTAATTAATGTCAAATAACTCATGTACATAACTTTTATACAAATGTACCATATTTTCTTCAAGATGTATTAATTTTTCTTAAGTATGTATTAGTGGGATGGTCTAATTGTTCTATGCCCTAGTTGCAAAAGATGGGAAATCTTGTGGGAAGTTTGATCTTTGCCTCCCGACACCAATTGAGATTAATAACTCTCAACCATGTATGATATAGTAAGAACAATTAATCTCAAATGATTTTTGTATGGTGTATAATTCAAATCGGGTATTCATTGAAGCGAAATGTTCTTCTATTTGTGATTTTTCCTAATCACTTTTTGATGACATGATTGGTTGTTGTTTTGTGTGTGAATTTTCTTTCTTAAAATAAAATAAAAATAAAAAATAAAAAATAAAAATAAAAATAAATTTTATTTATATGATGACCATAGAGATGAGTGCACGAAGACCGCACTTAGATTCCCATGGGCTCAAAAGTCAATGCAAAGCTAATCTAAAAAATACGAGTGGTTTCTGTCACTTCCTTCTTTTATTCATTCAGACAAAAAAAGTTTACCTTTTTATACTTTTGGCGGTTGGTTGGAAAAAGGGCATCCCATCTTTTTATTTTTATTTTTATCTTTTAATTTTTTAAGGTTGGGCTGGACCAAGACAATTGGACGAAGACCTGTAGAAAAAGCCAAGCTGCGGTGGGGCCCGTAGGCTATAAGAAAGCTTCTCATAAATACAAGGTATTGTATAATATAAAAAAATTTCAAAGTATTTCTTTTTTCAATTATTAATTACAAAGTCTATACAAAAAATAATTGTAAATATCTTAAAATTATTCTAAAAAAACTTATTTTGATAATTTTTTTTAAATGTTTTTTATTAAAAGTATTTTCAAAATTAGAAAACATTTTTTTATGTTGGGTTATTGGACAACTAATATGAAAATATTTTATAAGATCTCAATATAATACCCAATTGGTATATTAATAAATAAAAAAAATTAACACCAAGTGATGTTTTATTTTTTCTATTCAATTGAAACTAATTCGTTCATATACCAATATAATTAAATTGAACATATTAATAATAAATTTATTTTAATTATGTTAATTAATATCAGTATAAAAAAATCAAATATTTTACATTTTTTTATTTAATCAAGAAGAAACAAACACCACCCAATCACAACAAACTACATATGTAATTTGATTTCATTTATTTGTATTCAACCTAACCTAACGATCCATTCATTGATACCATAGTTTATTTTTTTATACTTTAATCTCATTTATTTGTATATTTATTTTATATATTTGAAGTATTTTTTAATAACTTAAATTTCACAATGTTAAAACTTGTTTGAAAGTGATATTAATTAAAGAGATTTTATCCTCCATTTAATTACTTATTTATCTATCTAAGTATTTTGATCACAAAAAATGTGACAAAGAATATATTAAGAGAGCAAAGCCTTGGAAAATGATATTTCAAATCTATCATATTTGCACCATGTAGTAAAATTAAAAATATTAATAATCTAATAAATTTGCACTTGTTATGATTTGATCATTTGATGTTAAAAGTAAAAAATCGAGATCTTTTAATAATTTTTAATTCATTATGTTTTGTAATTAACTATAATTATAATTATAATGATATATAAATTTAATATTTGTCACATCATACTTTGATCAGAATCGACAATCCCTCCCACCATTAAAAATAGAAGCACTACGTTGTCACAACTCATAGATTTTTTATCTTTCCCACAGCTTAGAAATTCTGCAAAATTGCTCTTTACAAACCATGCACTTGAGATTATTTTATGAAATATTGTTTTAAGAATAAATTACAAACACTAAATTTATTAAGACTTTTTTAGTCATGGGATGGAAAGAGAAATATTGTTGTGTGGTCTTGGTCTTTGAGAAAGCTGAAAATATTCAAAGTTTTGCAGGGAGGGCAGCACATGAAAAGAAGAGGAGATGCATGTAGAAGCGCGTTGGGCCAGAAGTCATGATAGATCATAAAGACTAGAGAACCCGTGTTTGCAACATCACAACCTACTTTGTTGTATATAAAAATCATTAACATCCACATACGAATATTTATCAGGTCAAAATGTCCTCTCTCCTTCTGCAGGAGTATGGGCCGCTGTTATACTGGCCTTTTAGGCGCTTGACGGACACCCTCACCCTATATTGGACTACGACGGTCAAGTATATGATGTAGGGGTGGCATTTGAAGCCGAAGGGTAATAAATTAGTAGTTGAGGCACATGAATTGGGAAAATCTGGCAACTAGATTTGGGAGTTTGGAGGGTGTTCTGTACGACACTTGCGAGGAGAGTGAAAGGATATTCCTAGATTTGGTGGTGCTGTCAATTGGGACCCCGAGGAAACTACCATGCAATTTCCTCCCACGCAAAAGCTTCACGTAATCACGAGTCCTCTTCTCCTCGCAGCTTCATTGCAAGTCCCATCTTGGTTTTATTCTGAATTAAGTTTTCTTTTCAGACTAATTTCATAGCCTTGCACTCTATATAAGCAGGTACATGCTATTTATTTCCATGAAACAATCTATTCTTGTTTTCCAATGGGGGCGGAAATAGTTCTCAAACCAGCAAGGTGGTTCTCTAACAGGAGTCTCAGGTTAAGTCTCCATAGGCGTTCACCCAAGTCCAGCTCGGCGTCAAGCTCTCCTCCCTCCCCTTCGTGTTCCCTTCAGCCGAAAGGTAACGCAAAGGAGGATGAGCTGAAACAAGTTTTCCGACATTTTGACAGCGACGGGGATGGAAAGATCTCAGCACTAGAGCTTAGAGCCTATTTTGGATCCATTCAAGAATACATGTCACACGAAGAGGCTCAAGCAGCGATCAATGATCTGGACACGGACGGTGACAACCTGTTGGACTTTCAGGATTTTGTGAAGCTGATGCAAAGGGAAGACGGGAATCAGGAGGATCTTAAAAGGGCCTTTGAGATGTTCGAATTGGAGAAGGGGTCTGGGTGCATAACCCCCAAAGGCTTGCAAAGGATGTTCAATCGCCTGGGAGATGAGAAATCCTACGACGAGTGCGTCGCCATGATTCAAGTGTTCGATATAGATGGCAACGGAGTGCTGGATTTCCAGGAGTTTCATCAAATGATGGCTTAACATCATATTAAATAAATCAAAACATAAAAAGACACCTCATCATCGTACCTGTCCTTATTCGGTATAGAATTGAAGAAAATAGGCTTGCTGTTTTTTGTTGATTAAGAAGTGTAGTTTGTAAATAGAATACGACTGTTGCTTTGCTTGATATGTTTGTAATTAATCATGGTTTATGTGTATTGGTTTCTTCCCAAAAAAAAAAGAAAGAAAAAAATGGGGGTGATCAGGTTGTTGCATGGTTGCACTCATGGGTGGAGCAACAAAGTCATATGATGAGAGGAGGCCCATCTGTCCGGAGTCTCAAAACTGAAGCAAAGGTAAAGAAGTGTCAATTTGGCTTTAGCTGTAAAAGAAGAAAGTGAAGCTGAGTTAAAGCAGCAGTGTCGATTTGGCTTTGCCTGTAAAACAAGTTTCACGAGTTCGCCGATCTTTGTCATATATATTGAATGGATCTGTGGAATCACGGACAGATTATGATTCGCTATAGATAGTTACATCAAACCTTAAGGAAAATCCATGTTGATTCAAGTTTGGACCTGATGACCTGATCATCTAGTGGAGGCAAAACTCATCATTGGAAGTTTGGGCCGAGATTCAGCAGATTGGGATCTGCAGATTGACATAAGATTGGAGACAAACTGTATACTACTTTTTCACTTCCAATTGATGCTCAAACCAGTCCTCTCTGGAATGATTCTTGGAATTGTTTGCTGTTGTAAAACTTGAAAATGGTGAGAAATAAATGGAAAAGAATGGTTAAAAGCCGAGTTTTAGTTTTTTGAAAAAGAAATGGTCTTTTTTTTTTTTTTTTAATAATATTTTATTTATAGACTCCATGTTGAGATTACTGCAACAATTCCAAATAAAGAAATTTGAGAAAAAATAAAAGAAAACACAATGATTTAACATGATTCGACAGAATGACTACGTCAAAACAGGGAAGAAGACTTTTACTATATTCAAAATTAGGGTTACTCAAAAAGGGTATTTATACTAATTTTATGTATTGAAATTCTAAAAATACCATTAAACCGTACTGCAGGAATACACTCTTTGAGTGAAACGGAACGGAACGACGATATTTGCCCATTTTTTTCTATATGTCTTTTACTCAATGTGAGCCACATATTACAACACTCCAATATGAACTTTGGTTTTAGTGTGAATTAAAATCAGTAGTTATTAATGTTGGTTATATTATTAAAACCTTGCTTACCAATATTGGTTTTAGGAAAAAAAATTGAAATTGGTCTAAAACCTCAATGGGTAATGTTGGTTCTAGTCTCTCTGTTGTTGGACTTCAACCAATTCAAAAAGATCTTCAACGCATATTATCCAGCCGTAAAATTTTTCACAATTTTTCTTCAATAAAAATCACGTGCAAGTTTAAATGCAACAAGACTCTCCCAATCATTTTCAAAAGTAAGTCACATGTACATGCTTCAACACTTACCAACACGGTTCATAAGAACAATTTCTCAATAACACAAATTTCAATTTCTACTAAATATCTATATTACAATAAATTAATAGAAAAAATATTCAAGATATCAAAGAAGACCATACCTATTTCAGCTTATTGTTCATCCATTCAACTTATATCCATAAGTAATAAATGAAAACTAAAACTAAAAATAAATCAAAGAGCGGAATAAGAGAAAAAAAAGACAGTGACACTAAAATTTATGTGGAAAACCTTCAAAAAGATAAAAAACCATAAGTCTACTATCAATTGAAAATGTCTATTATGAAAAATAAAAAAGGAATACAAGATTTTACATAACTTAAACTTATCAATCATTCTCGGACCACTTGATTAGTACATTTCCATTTTCGACTTTACATCTTCTTCTAGAGCATACTTGGAGCTCACACTAAGTTCAATCTCAACCCCTTCTTGAATCTACATGAAAAGAAAATAAGTTTTCACCCAAACCCAATTAAATCGAAAAATAAGAGATGAATGAATAGGAATAAACCCGTTTTTTTCTTTTTTTTGCTCAAGAAAATTCATTAAAAACAACTTGAAAAATTAGAAGAAAATAAGATTTTCTCAATAACCTAACACCCTCAATTTGGTAATACAAGAGAGCATAAGGAGAACAGTTGTTGGTTTCTCTACATTTCAAGAAACAATTTTTGCTATTTAAATTGAACGAAACCCTTAATCCAAAAATTGAAATAATGATAAGAAAGAGCTACTTGGATTGATCCGACATAAAGTTGAATCAATCGTGGAACATAATATTTTGAATACTTAGTAAAAAAAAAAAAATACCTCTCAAACTTCCCAACTCTTTAAAAAAATATTTACAAAAAAACAACAATTTCAAAGATGTGATTGGTTCAATTTTATATAACTCCAACTACGTACCTTGGTCTCTTAACAAATTCAATAACTTGATCTTCATTAGGTAAGTAGTTCTAATTTGAAAAAAGTAAGTTAAGAGATACTTAGAAATTTTGTTTGAAATTACCAACTTAACTAAATAACTCACAAAAACAATTTTGTAAAAGACTTAAAACCAACATTACTCCAACTTTAACATGGTTGGTTTTGAATAATTTTGCAAAAGTCTTAAAACTAGCATTACTATTTTATTTTATTTTTATTTTCTTAAGTTTTCTTAAAACAATATTGTCGGTATTGGATGTGGAGTAAATTTGAAGTTATCTTAAAATCAACATGTGGACCCCGCATTTCGGCTCATGCGTTTCCCACTCGATGGCGAGCTCGATTTTGATTTGAAAAATGATTTTTATTGATTAAGAAAATGACTTGGAGTCGCCACTTATTTCTGTTTTATTTTTAAAGGGTAAACAAAATAAGAAAGAAAAACCCTAAGTGTGACTCCTTGTTTTGGAAAAGGTGTTCTGTGAAAAACCGAATCGGGTTCGGGGGTCAGGTTACTTATCGGGAAGGTACGGTAAAAACCGTAGCACCCCTCTAAGCCCCTAAAGTCAGGTCTCTACTAATAAAATGAAGCTGACGTGACAATTGATGAATATCCTGAACGATCATGCACACATAAAAAGCGAGACATGCATAGACAACGATTAGAGGGAAAATGGCTACATACCTGGGCAACAAGTCACCATGCTGTCACGGACTTAGTCGTTCACTAAGCTCGTGCGGCACTTAGACAAGCCAAGACGCTTGATCTTGCTAAGTCAGCCTTGCTCCCTAATGCTTAGCTTGCTCGGCTAAGACACTCGCGACTTAAAAGCTTAAGAAGCTTGGTAGGCAACTCTTGAAAGAATGGAAGCTTTCACTAACTCAAGGAAACCTTTACAAGTGCTTGGATGCTCACTTGCTTGGTGCCTTGGCCAAATGAGGCCCTCACCTATTTATAGGCACCAATGGAACTCTCTGGAACCTTGGAGGGTTCCTTACATCTCAAGACTATTCTAGAATGTCCTACATCATTCTAGTTACAAGCCTATATACAAGTATATACAAGAGTCTTCTAGACTTCTCTAGAAAGCCCCGGACTCCTCTTGTGCCTTCCACCATAGTGTAGAATTGTGTGGACTCCTCCAGACTTCTCTAGAACCTTCCACACTCTTCCCATTTTAGGAGTCTCCAGAAGCTTCTTGGCCCTATATAAGGCCATGGGGAGGCTCATTTGGGTCAGCTTGTGACACTCTCCCCCACCTATGCCGCAGACGTCCTCGTCGCGCCTTCTGCCCGGAACCGCTCGATCTGTTCCTGGAACTGCCATAGTGCCTCTGCTGGCTCCCAGCTAGCCTCACTTTCTGGTAGTCCTTTCCATTTCACTAAGTATTCCGTAGCAGGAGGTACCCCTCGTCTCCTGATGACCCGGTCTGCGAGGATGAGTTCTACCTCCTTATCATAGGAGGTCACGACCGCTGTAGGTGCCCTCTTGGACAACCCTCGGCTTGGATTATCCTTGTCTTCATGATAGGGCTTCAAGTAGCTGGCATGGAAGACAGGATGAATCTTCAACCTCGGGGGCAGCTCGACTTTATAGGACACCTTGCCGACCTTCCCAAGTATGGGGAAGGGTCCTTCATACCTTCTCACAAGGCCCTTGTGCACCGGCCTTAGGGACTTGAATTGTTGAGGAAGGAGCTTGACAAGCACCATGTCTCCGACCTTATACTCCGTGTGTCGTCGCTTCTTGTCAGCCCACTTCTTCATTTTCTTAGCGGCCTTGTCCAAGTATGAGCGTGCTATATCAGCTTGCTCGTGCCACCCTTTTGCGAACTTGAAAGCCGCTGGACTTCTCCCCATGTAGCCAATTGTTAGGGTGTGAGGAGTTAACGGTTGCTGTCCCGTAGCTAGCTCGAACGGACTCTTGTTGGTCGCCTCACTCCTTTGTAGGTTGTATGAGAACTGGGCTACATCTAGCAACTTAGCCCAATCCTTCTGGTTGGCACTCACGAAGTGCCTTAGGTAGAGCTCCAATAAGGCGTTTACCCTCTCAGTCTGTCCATCTGTCTGTGGGTGAAAGCTTGTGGAGAAGTGAAGCTCCGAACCCATAAGCTTGAAGAGTTCCGTCCAAAACTTCCCAGTGAAGCGCGGGTCGCGATCACTGATGATGAACTTAGGCAACCCCCAATACTTGACTACGTGCTTTAGGAATAGCCTTGCCGTCTCTTCCGCCGTGCAGTCAGTCGGGGCTGCTATGAAGGTTGCATACTTAGAGAACCTGTCCACCACCATTATGATAGACCCATTATCCTCTGACTTGGGTAGCCCGATGATGAAGTCCATGGTGACGCTGTCCCATGGGCGTTCTGCTATAGGTAGTGGCTCTAACAGGCCTCTAGGTTGTCGCTGCTCCACCTTGTCTTGTTGGCACACAAGACAAGTCCTCACATAGGCCTCAACCTCGTCCCGTATCTGAGGCCAATAGTACGCCGACTCGAGTAGTGCCCTAGTGCGTCGTTGCCCAGGGTGCCCAGCCCACTTGGTGTCGTGGCACTCCTTAATCAGGTTCCTTCTTATGTTCCCCCACTTAGGCACGTAGAGTCGTCTCCCTTTGGTATAGAGTAGGCCGTCCTCCACCCAAAATCGCTTAGTCTTTCCTTCATGAGCCAGGGCAATAAGGCTTTTAGCCACTGGATCATGTTGCAATCCCTCCCTTAGAAGATCCACTATATCTCCTTGGGGCTGACTCGTCATGGACGCTAGCTCGGCTTTGCGACTTAGGGCGTCGGCCACATGGTTAGCACTTCCTGGCTTATACTCCAGCGTATAATCGAACTCGGCCAGGAAGTCTTGCCACCTAGCTTGTTTAGGACTCAGCTTCTTCTGTGTTTGGAAGTAGCTAGTGGCCACATTGTCGGTCTTCACTATGAAGTGAGACCCTAGCAGATAGTGCCTCCAGGTGCGCAAGCAGTGGACGATAGCGGTCATCTCCTTTTCTTGCACCGTGTAACGCCTCTCTGCGTCGTTTAGCTTACGACTCTCAAATGCGATTGGGTGCCTCTCTTGCATAAGGACTCCCCCAATAGCGAAGTCGGAAGCATCTGTGTGTACCTCAAAGACCTTGGTGTGGTCGGGTAGTGCCAACACTGGCTCCTCAGTCACAGCCTTCTTCAAGTCCTCAAAGGCTTGTTGGCACCTTTCATCCCATTCCCATGCCTTATTCTTCTTAAGAAGATCAGTGAGTGGGGCAGCCCTTGCCGAATAACCCTTTATGAACCGCCGGTAATAATTAACTAAACCAAGGAAAGATCTGAGTTGAGGTACCTTGGTTGGTGGATCCCATTCTTGGATGGCCTTCACCTTGCTATTATCCATCATCAGCTTGCCATCTCTGATGCGATGCCCAAGGAAGCTCACTTCCTCCTTAGCAAACGAACATTTCTCCTTCTTTACGTATAGCTCGTTCTACCTCAAGATCTTAAAGACCTTCCTCAAGTGTTCTTTGTGCTCCTTTAGAGTGTTACTATAGATGACTATGTCATCCAAGTACACCACCACGAAC
Source organism: Vitis vinifera (assembly GCF_030704535.1). Taxonomy (NCBI): domain Eukaryota; kingdom Viridiplantae; phylum Streptophyta; class Magnoliopsida; order Vitales; family Vitaceae; genus Vitis; species Vitis vinifera. The sequence goes on along the minus strand of NC_081808.1, from coordinate 18,987,431 downwards.
TTGTCCAAGTATGGGTGGAAGATCTTGTTCATGAGGGTGCAGAACGTTGCTGGGGCATTGGTGAGTCCGAAAGGCATCACTAAGAACTCATATGAGCCATACCTGGTCACACATGTAGTCTTCGGCTCATCTCCCTCCGCAATCCTGACTTGGTAGTAGCCTGACCTTAAGTCCAGCTTCGTGAAGTATCTTGCCCTTCCAAGTTGATCGAACAAATCAGCAATGAGCGGGATGGGATACTTGTTCTTCACCGTCACCTTGTTGAGTGCCCGGTAGTCTATGCACATTCGTAGGGACCCATCATGCTTCTTTTGAAATAGAACCGGCGCGCCATAGGGAGCCTTGGATGGTTGGATGAACCCCGCATCTAGCAACTCCTTGAGTTGTCTCCTTAGCTCCTCCAACTCAGGTGGTGCCATCCTATATGGCCCCATAGCAGGGGGCTTGGCTCTTGGCTCCAACTCAATCTTGTGATCTTCCTCTCTCCTAGGAGGAAGTCTCTTAGGCAACTCGGGCGGCATCACGTCCTTGAACTCATCAAGGACCCCCTCGATTTCCTTAGGAATGGGTTCTCCCGACCTATCATCCTTCTCTTCCTTTAAGGTGGCGAGGTAGGTCACCTCTTCCCTCTTTAACCCCTTCTTTACTTGCATAGCAGATAGCATAGGGGTCTTGAGCGTCCCTTCAGTGACCGTAGGGACCATGCACGGCTTCTCCTCCTCTAGGATAGCCATTGAACGTAGGAAAGGTAGTGGCACGGCTTTGACCTTCTGTAGGAAGTCCATTCCTAGCACCATCTTGAAGTCGTCCATGGGTGCCACTGTGAAGTCGACCCTTCCTTCCCACGAGCCGATGTGCATAGTCACCCCGCGAGCTACTCCATGTGATGGCTTGGCGGCTGAATTGACCGCCTTGAGCCATCCTCCTTCTTTGGATGCTTGGAGCTCCAACCTTCTTGCCTCATCCTCCGAGACAAAGTTGTGAGTGGCACCTGTGTCCACCAAGGCCTTGGTGGCTTTCCCATTCACCAGGGCCTCCACATACATCAGTCCTTTGCTTTGAGGCATCTTAGGCATCGGCTTGGCCTTAAGGGCATTTAGGAGCTGCAACGATCCCATCTTAGCATCGCCTTCCTGCTCCTTCTCCTCGATCATAACATTTAAAGCCTTCCTCTTAGGGCAGTCCCGTGCCCAGTGCGGACCATCGCACAGGAAGCAATTGGTCCTAGGCGTGAACTCCTTTCGCTTATCCTTGCCTTTGCCGTCCTTGCCACTAGGGCCTTTGCTTGATCCTTCCTTAGAAGTTTGGCCTTGCGACCTCTTGTCTCCCCCACCTTTGGCCTGGTTACCCTTGGATGGTGGCTTGGGCTTGGAGGAGTCTCCCCTTCTATAATCCACCAAGGACTCGGCTACTGCCATGGCCGTGGCTAGGTCCTGGACACCACGTCTCCTCAACTCTTGCTCGGCCCAGCTTTGCAAGTTGTCCATGAAGTTGAACAACAGCTCCTCCTCAGCCATGTTAGGTATCTCAAGCATAAGAGTAGAGAATTCCTTGACATACTCACGGATTGAGCCCGTGTGCTTGAGACGCTTCAAACTCTTCCTTGCTAGGTAAGCCACGTCTTCGGGGTAGAATTGCCTCTTGATTTCTCTCTTAAAGGCATCCCATGTGTCTATGGTGCACGTCCCTCTCTCTATGTCGGCAAATCGTCGACGCCACCATAGAGTAGCATTATCAGTGAGGTAAAGGGTCGCGGTGCGTACCTTAGTGGCTTCATCCGTCAATGCAATTGCCTCAAAGTAGCGCTCCATGTGCCACAAGAAATTATCTAGCTCCTTGGCATCCCTCTTGCCATTGAACGTGTGTGGCTTGGGCACCTCCACCCTTGGTGCCTCATGAGTGGCCATGACTCGTGCTGACACCGCAGTCTTATAGATGGCCAGCTCTTGTCGGATCTCTTGGTCTCGGGCATCCATGCGAGCAGCCAAGGCCTCCATCCTTGACTCCACACTAGCGAACATGGTCATGACCTTGTCTTGGAAGGACATGAACTCCTCGTGTGACACCGGCTGAACTTGTGAACATAGCACGCCCTCGCGAAGGTCTTGGATCTGCTCCCTTAGATCCTCTAAGCCCTTCTCCATGCCTTGCTCTATCAAGTCCACCCCTTCCCGGGTGTCTGCCATGGCTAGCTCCACCTTGGCTAGCCTTGCCTCCATGTTGGCTAAGGTGTCACGAGACTTATCCTTCCTGCCTCGGCCCCGTGTAGTATGCTCCATCTCCCGTCCACGGGTTTGCTCGCTAGTCTCCTCCACGTTAGAGCCCGACATGCTTCCTTTGCTATGCCCACCTCGTAACCGCGCTCTGATACCACTTGTCACGGACTTAGTCGTTCACTAAGCTCGTGCAGCACTTAGACAAGCCAAGACGCTTGATCTTGCTAAGTCAGCCTTGCTCCCTAATGCTTAGCTTGCTCGGCTAAGACACTCGCGACTTAAAAGCTTAAGAAGCTTGGTAGGCAACTCTTGAAAGAATGGAAGCTTTCACTAACTCAAGGAAACCTTTACAAGTGCTTGGATGCTCACTTGCTTGGTGCCTTGGCCAAATGAGGCCCTCACCTATTTATAGGCACCAATGGAACTCTCTGGAACCTTGGAGGGTTCCTTACATCTCAAGACTATTCTAGAATGTCCTACATCATTCTAGTTACAAGCCTATATACAAGTATATACAAGAGTCTTCTAGACTTCTCTAGAAAGCCCCGGACTCCTCTTGTGCCTTCCACCATAGTGTAGAATTGTGTGGACTCCTCCAGACTTCTCTAGAACCTTCCACACTCTTCCCATTCTAGGAGTCTCCAGAAGCTTCCTGGCCCTATATAAGGCCATTGGGAGGCTCATTTGGGTCAGCTTGTGACAATGCGCTATCAATAGAGAGGGTTAGTGCACCATATAGAGCACAAAACATATCATATGCATCACTAAACAGGGATTAAAATTGTTCGAAGGAAAACTGGGTTTTTGAAATTCATTTGAGAATCAGAATCCTAGAGTTTATTTGAAAATTGGATTCTTAGGAATTAGATGTAAGAATAAGAACTTTTAGAAATTAAATTTGAAAGAAAATTGGGATTTTGAATAATTATTTGAAAGTTCGGGATTTTTAAGAAAAACTAAGGTGGTGTTTGTTTTTTTACTTAATTCTAAATAGAACCTTAATACTTAATAGTATTAAATATTAGGTTGTTTGTTTTTGTAGTATTTTATTTCTATTAAGTATTAAAAAGTAAAGAAAACCATTATGTTATTTTTTCTATTTAGAAAAAGCCACATATTCTGGCTTTTTCTATTTAGTAAAAAGTTTATAATAAGTCATGAAAAAGTAAAAAAACAAACAACCTAAATTCTAAAACTAAATGGTTTTTAGCAAAAAGCCAAAAAAACAAACACCACCTAAGTTACAAAAATTGGGATTGTGGGAGTTAAATTTTGAAAGGGATCAGAATCGTAAGTTATTTGAGAAGTAGAAATTATGAAAGTCGATGTATAAAAATTGGAGGTCTTGGAAATCATTCGAAAGTAGAATTTATAGAAATAATGAATAAGATGATAGTGATAATGATAATAATAAGTAGCGGGATAAATACGGGAATTGGAGCATGGGAAACTGAAAATTAAGTTCGGAGATAGGACAATTGGAATTTCAAATAACTAAATCTAGAAATCGGAATTTTGCAGGATTAGACTTTAATGATTGAGATTTTTAAGAGAAATAAATGGGTAAGTATGGAGTAATGTTACTAATTAATCAAAACGATATTTGGACGGATGAATAGTGAATAGTGGGATTTTGAGAATTAGGTTTGAAAGTCGGACCTCTGAATAATTGAACTCTAATTATTGGAATTTTTAGAAGAAAGAAATAAGTAAACGTGGAATTTATGATAACGATAACAAAGATGATATTTAAATGAATAAAAGTGAATGGTGGAATTTTTTTAGTCTAAAGGTTAAATTTGGAAATCCGGTTTTGAAGAATTGAATTTTAATGATTGAAATAAATAAATAAACAAATATGGAATAATAATATTTATTAACAAAAATAATGTTTGAACGAATAAAATAGTGGAATTTTTCTAATTGAAAATTTGAATTAAGGCATTGGATTTTTAAAGGATTAGGTTTTGAATAAATAGGTAGGTATGAGATTATAATACTAATTAACGAGAATAATATTTAGGCGAATAAAGATGGATAGTAGAATTTTTGGGATCGAAGTTTTAATTCAGAAATTGGATTTTTGAAGAATTGGATCTTATATAAATAAATGGATGTGGAACAAGAATCCTAATTAACAAAAATAAAATTTAGACGAATAATGGAATTTCTAGGATCGAAAGTTGAATTAAGATAGGGGGTTTTCGAAAGATTGGGCTTTGAATAGATATGGAATAATGATTCTAATGGATGAGGATAAAATTTAGACGAACTGTAGAATTTTTGGGATTGAAAAATTAAATTAAGACATGGGATTTTCGAAGAATTAGGTTTTAAATAAATAGGTGAATATGGAATAATAATCCTGATTGATGAAAATAAGATTTAAACGAATTACTGAAAAAATTAAATTAAGATATGAGATTTTTAGACTTTGAATAGCTAGATAATTACTGGATAATGATTCTAATTGATGAAAATAAGATTTAAACGAATATTTGAATAATTAAATTAAGGCAAGGGATTTTTGAAAGATTAGATTAGATAAATAAGAGATATTGACTCTATTTAATAAAAATGAGATTTAAACGAATATTTGAAGAATTAAATTAAAACATGGGATTTTTGAAAGATTAGACCTTAAATAACTAAGTAAATATGAGAGGATAGTTCTAATTGATGAAAATAAGGTTTAAATTAATTGTGGAATTTTTAGAATTGAAAATTTAAATTAAGACATGGAATTTTTGGAAGGATTAGACTCTAATGAATGAGATTTTTAAAAGATGATAAATCGATACATATGAAATAATAATAATTAACAATCATAATATTTAAACGAGTATAATTGCATAGGGGAATTTTCGGGATTGAATTTTCAAGAATCAAAATTTTGCAAATCGAATTTAAAATTTAATTTTAGGAAGTTATTTCGAAAATGATATTTTGTATAGCTGATTTAAAAATCTTCATAGGAAAAACATATTTATAACATTGGAAAAAAAGACTCGAGAGGGCCGTATACTTGGCCCGAACATGGAGGATGGGGCTTAAGGCCCATGTGAACTAATCTAAACATGCAACTTGGGCTTTGGGAGCCCACCAACAAAGCCCACCAGTCAGAACATCCATCATGAAGATCTAGAAGTGCTGCCACCTTGTTTCTTTTAAACAAAGCAACAGGGTGGCCCACGGATAGCAAGCCGACAGGGGGATTGGGTCTTCATGTCGATGATGGCCATGACGGTATGAAGGAATAGAGGTGGGGGGCTGCTGCTTCTGCTGGCGCTTGCACCGCCGCAACCATGGCCGGCGCCGCTGGTCGCACCGCCGTCTCCGCTGATTCGTGCCCAATTGGTGTCTCAGCTGATTTGTGTTCAGCTGGTGCTCCTTGATTGAGGGAGTAATCAACAAAATTTATTACCTATAACACCATACACTAGGGTAGCAAAGAAAAAACTACTATAGTATAGTGACTCTAGGGTCGTTCACTGGGAATGATTAACAAGCAATCAATGATACCAATTCCAAGTGAATTGGTCTTGTTTCATTTCAAGGTTAGCTTAAGAAGTAAAACACAAACTTTGATTGGTAAAGGTTTAGACTTAAACTAACTAACATAACAGAAGTTTGGAATAATTTAGGAAGAAAAACATTCCCCGGAGATTTAGGTTCACTGGGGTGGTTCCTCATGCAAAAGACATAGCTCCGGTCAGTTGGTTCATTTCCTCGTATTAGAGATTCAACATATAGTCAATTCTCTAACCGGTGTTATACAGAGACTCCTTCAATTAGATTTCACTTTAATTCTCTCACTGATGCACTTTGCAATGGTTTAAGCCTCTCACTAAGCCTTAACCATTCAAGGTGATCTTTAACCTTGGATTACCCGTCAAAAGCTCGTAAGAGATAACTAATGGATGTCTCCTAGGAGTCCAAAAGCTTACCAAGTGTTGGCTATTCTAGAAAATCCTACCTTGAAGTCACCTCCCAGAGGCTCGCATGGGGTAAACTAGTGCATTTCCATGGTTGGAAATCACTTGCCTTACCAAGTGTTGGCCCAGGTGACTCCAAGGTGTTTTAAGTTAACTAAAAACATAGAAATCACTAAAGGATTTCACTTCCTCTTCATTAATAGCTAAAACCACAGAGCTTTGCATTCTTGCACTTGGAACCTTCCCCGGCAACCTTAGCTCCAAGGAATTAGAGGTTTAGTTACTCATTCTCTGGGGAAAACTCCTCAGAGAATTCATAACTTAGAAATAAAATGAAAATACAAAGTGAGAAGGTAAGACAATAGAAAGAAAATAGACTTTACTTGCTTACCCAAACTTTTACAAAAGGAACTCCTCTCTGAGAACAGGCTCCCGAGAGGTATATATATGAACATAATATAAAACTAATTATTACATAGATATTTAGTCTTTTTACTAACTTAAAAACTAAGGAATCATGTAATTGGTGGTTTACAAGGAGTATTTTGGGATTTAGACAACAAAAATCTAATGGAAAATATCTCCCAATGTCGGTAGCAAATATCGGGAGGCTTTAGGAACCATTTCGCATGAGAAAAATGGTGTCTGCGAGATTTCGCAGACACTCAAGAGAGCTGCAAAATAATTTCGCAACACCAAGCTATCTTCATAGGGCTGCGAAGTTGGCTTCCACCTTGAGGTTCTCAGCTTCCTTCTCGCGGCATAAATCGGGTATCGTCAGAAGGAGAAACATCACATTGTTCAAAAAGGCTGCGAAATCATTTCGCAACAAAAGGGTGATTTCGCAACACTTTGCAAAATGCTTCCTTCAGCTCGGAGTGATTGGCTTGTAATGGCTGCAACTTCTTCATTTCAACTCCGAATTGCACACCGTTTGAAGCATTGGATTGTTGACTTCCTGATCTTTGAAATGATATATAACATGCATCATTTGGACTTTAGAAAGTGCTCCAAAAGTGGCTGCTACGACTGTCATCAAGAATATGCTTTATGGCAGATTATCTTTGCTTTTTCTCCTTGCAATCCGGATTTACTCTTGGCAAATGACTTCTCAACTTTGCCCAAGATTCCTCATAGCTCTCCTCAGTCTTGACTTGCTTTGGTGATCAAAATACTAACAAAAACACCAAAACTTACACAAAGTGATCAAAATTGCTTTAAAGGATCCTTAACATGCCAATTGAGTTAAAAGACCTAAACTACTACTCAAAAGTGTTTAAAAGGATTAATTATAGGCTATCAAATAGCACTTTTTGAGTAGTAATCACTCCCCCCAACCGACATATTGCTAGTCCCTTAGCAATAAAGGAGAGAAAAATGAAAATAAATAGCAAATTATACTAAAATTTACAACATCATGCTGATAGAAAATAATTCTCAAGTGGCATGATGATCTAATTCTCACATGAAGCATTAAAGAAATACAAACCCAAATCTCAACAAGAGTCATAACAAACTATGCTAAACACTGTCAATCAAGGGAGTGCATTATGCAAATTGAAGTTTTAAAATCATTTCCACTTTCTAAGAACCAAACTTTAATCTTCCACAAAAATCTATGTGTATTGGTTCCTTAGCTTCCAAGAATAATATGCTAAACTAGTCTCTCTCCCCAACCTATCTCTTTTCAATACTTTAGCAATCTGACCAAAATCAATAAGAAAAGAACACATTTTCATCATTTTTTTTTTATTTTTTATGAGGCTTTATGGGGTACTCTTTCTGACTTGTCCATGTAATAGGGGTCCATCGATGACTCCCAACCAATTAAGGTTTAGGGCACCAAGCTTTAAGGATCTTTCAACCACTAACTCCTCGGATTTTTCCCCGGACTTTTAAGAATGAGTTTCTAATACCCAAGCATCTACCATATGCTAGCTCTACCTATTCACCCTTATAACGAGCATTGAGGTCGGTGACTCCCAACCAATTAAGGCTTAGGGCACCAAGCTTAAAAGATTTTCACCATATACCCCTCAGACCTTGCTCGGGTTTCAAGGCAAGCAAACAACTTTCTTTATTTCAAAGGCTCATTGGCCTTTTGCAGGGTGTTTCAATTTTATCAAATGAGGTCAAATATACCAAGTCCCAAAATTATCTTAAGTCAAGAGGGAAATAGCTTTTCATCTTATAATCGGAATCTAATGTGCACAGTGTGTGGATAGCTTAAAGTGGAAGAACTAACTTCAATTTCAATAGAAGCTTCAACAATTGAACCACTTTAGTAAGCATAATCCATACTCTAAGTCAAGTGAAAAAACAACAGTTCAATTTCTCTTGATTTAATTTGAAAATTTTTCCTCAAAATTCATGGAGAATAGAGTAAAAAGAGTAAAAAGTAAAAACTACAACTAATTAACCAATATAATTGCAATACCAAAAAGATTTAGCATACTTCCTTCCTCATTCCCCCCAACCGAATTGAGCATTGTCCTCAATGTGATATGAGTGACTGTAATTAAAAAGGAGGAAGTGGTACCTCCTTGCTGATATCAAATTCGAATATTGATTGGGGAAAACCACATGTTTCAAAAAGAATAGAATATGTGAGAAAAGGAAATAAGAATAACTTAATGCTAACTGTTAACAAGAAATATTCAACTTGTATTACTTTCAATTCATTCGAGTACAATGCAAAAGACAAGTAACACAAGGAATCCCAAATATAGTACCAAAATACTGGGATTTCTTTTCAACTAAAAAAAACGAAATACATAGAAATATTAGATATATAATATAGTCTGATGAGTGGGGTGGTGGTGCTAGGCAGATGGATCTGCCTCTTCAGTAGGTGCATCAGCTGGGGCTTGGGGCTCTGGAGGATGAGACTCTGAAGGATGAGGGTGTGGCTCTGCTGGTGTATCAGTGGAGGGCTCTATAGCTTGTGGCAGATCGAAATGGACTTGGAGCTGCCTTAAGATGGCAGCTTGTTGAGCCTGAGTGGCCAACATCTGCTCTTGGCATGCTCTGATGGTTGCCATCTCCTGAGCAAGATTGCTCTGAGAAGCTGTAAGAGTCTTCAATACACGGCACAACTCTCGATATTCAGATATAGGAATGGTCATCCTCGACTCAGCTGATGTGGATGGCTGAGATGAAGCAAGTGCAGCTGGTGGAGCTTTAGGAATGGCAGGAGTAGCAACTGTTATACCCTCAGGTATATGTCTTGGGGAAGATCTCCTTGCAGCTGGCTGAGGCTGCCTAGGCTGATCAACTTTGTAGGCCGTCATATTATTCCATTTATCAAGAGTGAATGGCTCACGACATATTCGCTTTCTCTCCAGCTGAGGCTCAGAAGGGAATCCCAGATACTCCAAAATTTGGCATAGCAGCCTTGGGAAGAGGAAGGGAATGCAATCTACTCTCTGAAGCTTCTTTTTGTGAACCTTCTCTTCAAAATAGAGAAGGGCTGCCATGATCAGATGATGAGGCCCAAAGAAAAATCCTTCTGACATCTTGTAAAGAGCTTCCAGGAGAACTCCCCTTCTTTGGGTCCAATGCTGCAATGGATAGATATTATGACGCAAAAAGGCATCAATAAAAAACATAACTGGAGGAAGTTCCCCCCTCAGCAGATGTGATCGATTTGCAACTCCTCTGGAAAGGGTGCGCACCATCTCTAGCTCAGTAGGATTTGCCCAAGCTCTAAAATTATCAAATTGGGTTGGCTCAAAGGGAATTTGCAGAGCTTCAGCAATATGTCGTGCTCCCAATATGTCATGTCTCCCATCGATAGTGAAATGAATCAAGGTTGGATTCCTGACCTCGTTGGTTGTCATGGATTGATAGAAATCCGTGGCTATCCGGGGGTAAAAAAAATCTCTTGGAGCTAGCAGATGCTCCATATGATACCTCCTCAGCAGCTGGAATGATTGGGCAAGCTCCGGCCTCACTCTGAATGCTGCTAAGTCGAAGCAAAGCTCGGAATGGAATGCCCGAGTTCGACAATCCAAGTTTCCCTCAATTGGAGGCTGAGGTAGCATTGGCCTCCGGATTACTTCTTCCAGAGTTGTTTCAGCTTGAATTTGGGGCTCAGGAAGTGGCGCTTGAGGCTCCTGAGATTTTTATTGCGGCGCCGGAGATGGTACCGGCGATGGAACTGGCAGGGGACTCAGCGAGGGAACTGGAGACGGCACTGGAGTTTGAACCGATGATGGAATTGGGGAAGGCTCTGGAGATTGCTCAGTCAAATCGATGGGTTCTGAGCTCTCCACCCTGGGTCTCTTTTGCAATGGCCTACCTCCTGACCCGGTTAGATATCGTCTTGCCGGCGACTTTGGCGGCGCGAGTTTCACCGGAGGTGGAATTGGTCTCAACGGCGAAGGCTTTGGAGCAGGTTCTGGAACTGACTCCTTTCGCAGACTCTTCTTGCGGTTCGAAGGAGATGAAGACTTAGCTCCTCAAGTTCGCGCCATTTCGGGCTACCGAACTTTGGCCGACTTTGCTGATCTGAGAGGATGACCGGAGGCTTGGACGGCGAAGCTTGGTGAAGAAGGCGAACAGGCTGCGAGAATGGTGCTCTGATTTTTGAAACCCTTTTCGCAGCTCAAATGACCGGTATAAATAGGAAAAACGGAAGCCTAAGGGTCAGTTTGAGTTTCGCAACAAAACGCCAATTTCGCAGCAAAATGCCATTTTCGCAGCAACTTCGCAGTGCGTTTCGCAGCTGCGAAATTGATGTTACTGTAGACCCTCAATTTTGTCCCTTTAGCACATGTCTTTAATTTTGTTTTCAGTGTTCCATAGTAGTTCCTTGGTGGCCCATTAGTACTCGTATAATTTACCTTTTTCTGAGTCACCTCGGAGACTTTGGTTGAGAGATTTATCCGACCCCTTATTGTGACCCTTGGCAGCCCTAACTTAGACTTAGGCTTTTCTTGTTTTTTTTTTAGGATAGCTTTTAGGACACTTAGTTCATTAGGCACCCTTGACCCATTTAGGCACCCTAAGCCTATTTAGATACACTTGGCCTACTTAGTCTCACTTAGGTCACTTAGACACCTTTTTCAGAATAGGTCCATTTAGACATTCCATTGAGGCTCAACATTTTTATTATTTATTTATTTACTTATTTATATAATATTATTATTACTATGGCATGCATTCGATAATTATATTTATTTTGTTTATTCATTTTTCATTTTTCACCTTTTATTTGTTCGTCATTGTCATTGTCATTATTATTATTATTACTATTTTTATTTTTTACTTTTATTTTTTATTTTTTTATTTTATTTATTTACTTATCTAATAGGAAATTGCTTGAATTGTTTAGACTTTAAATAGACATGCGCCCCATTATTTAATGAGGGGATATATAATCTAGTCTCTTGGTTCTCTTTCTTTTCTTTTAAATCATTATTTTATTACCAATCTCATGATTTCCATTAGTTTCTTCTTTTTTTCTTCTATCTTTTATTTTTTTATTTTTAATTTAATTTAATTTTGTTTTTCATGAGGAAATTATTGAGAAAGCTTGCTACTGTTAAAGATGGAGTTGTCCGGTTTGAAGTACCAGAAGATATTAAATCCTAAAGCCTTGATTTTGGAGCAGACCATTGAAATGAGGATGAAGATTGGTTCTTCGATGATGAAGTTTCTGATATAGAAGAGTTTGATGCTGATCGGAGAGAAATCTAAGTCACCGAAGGGGAATGATACAAGACAAGGGAGCCAAACACGTAAGCGGGTCTCATAATGGTCAGGATAGTTCTAGTGATTTCTTTGTTGCATCGAATGAGCTTTGGCAAGAAATTCCTAAGGCATCAAAACAAGTATCTGGGCTTCGTAATGCTCCAGATAATTCTGGTGTTTTATTTGCTGCATTGATTGAGCTTTGACAATGACACTGGGGAGAAAGTTTGCCTTAGCTAGATGTGCTGACATGGATAAAAAAAATACTACTTTAATGGGGCTCCCAAAGGCTGTCCTTGAAAATATTATATTTTGTGCGCCAAGATGTGGGTTCTAGGACCACCCCCCAAGCTCAAACAGTACTATCAACCCTAATTATTCTTATACATCGCGCATAAAATGGCCCCGTGATCAGATGGATATCCACTACATAGTGTACCCTGGCTCCCAACCTGAGCAACCAATTACAAACGGTTTCGACACATGAGCTGCTGTTTCGAACTTCACCTTCGAAAGGATTCGAGACGAATCACGTGCTGTACTCCAAGTTAAGTTTGGCCCCATTGATGGCCCTGGAGGAGCCCTGGGTTCCGCCAGCACATCATATACGGACACAACCATCACTTTAGATGACACAGCCTCATGGACGGTCGGTGCAGTTCCTGGTTCTTACGATATGGAAAGTGTTGCTACGCATGAAATAGGTCATATTCTAGGACTTGACCACAGCCAAGTTGAGGAGGGAACCAAACAAACCCAGCAAAGATTATAATGTAAATAATGCCCAACGGCTAATTCTCCTGTCGATCTCCATATATCACTGAAGGCTCGCTTTCCACCACACCGCGCATTGAATTGACTTCATTATCCACTGTTTCTGCAACTCATTTAATCTCTTCATCTCTACAGCTATGCAACAGGATGATACCCACACTACATCACATGCTTCCTTCATTATTGACTTTACCCACAAGTTAAATATATTTATACATATTTCCGAGATGGGTTGCTACACTATCGTCTTCTTATCTCCGCGGATTTTCTGGTAGACTTTGGAATTCTGAATTTTGGGATCTGAAGGAACTTACCACTTTGGGGCCGCTGAGGATCTGATTTACTTACCAAACAAGACATGGGCTGCATCCTTGAAGAAATTGCTAGGTAAGTCACGCATACATCACTTCCCATATCCACACGCATTCAAAAAAGGGAAAGAGAATATCCAATAGAAGGGAGGTGCTGCCATATAAATAGGAAGGATTTTTTTTAGATATGGAGACACAGAGAGAATATTTTATTTTCTGGGGGTAGAGAGATCGACAGACGAGGAGATATTTTTTTCTGGAGCAAAGGAGAGATTTTTTGGCTTGAAAAGGAGAAAGAGAGATCTAGGCACGGGGGGAAATTGTTTTTGGGTAGAGATCCACAGACGAGCAAACTTATTTTCAAGAGAAGACACGCCCAGAATCTTTGGGGAGTGGTAAAGGACTTCAAACATTAAGGGGCTGCCACTTTGACCATCAAGAAAGCATTTTTCTTTTCTGAAACAAAACAGGTTAGTTTTTCTTTGCTTTCAACAGAACACTTTTTTTTGGTTTAGATTTTGCATATTAGTTTAATTAATTCTTTGTGATAAATTCTTTTAAACTTTAACTCGCTCAATTTTTTTTATTTCTCCCGGATTAGATATCTTTTCTTTGTGATAGTAGTTTTTTTTAATCCCATGCTAGTTTATTTTGATCCATATGATAGTTTAAATGTGTTTGTGATTTTAATCTAATTCGTTTTGTCTTAATTTATTTATTTTTTTAGTTTAATTTTGATTGCTGATTGGGATTTATTAGATTAATTCATTCTTTTTCTTTTTAGATAGAGTTTAATTTCAATCTAATTTAGTTACCATTTGTTTTCTTAATTTAAGCGTGTTTGTGATGTTAATTCCTTAGTTTAGTTTCATTGTTGATTTTGACTTATTAGTTTAATTAATTAATTTTCTTAGGTAGGGTTTAGGTTTTGATTTGGTTTATTAATTTATTCTATTCATAATTTTAATTCAATTGTCTGATTAAACCTTTAGAAAGATTGCATATTGTTTTTTTCGATTTCGATTATTTTGATTTGATCCCTATTTAATTTTGATTGATTACTTTAGATTGAAAGGTTAAATTTTTATTTAATTTATTTTTTATTCCTTGCGTTATTTTGAAATGTTTGAATTTTGTTTAATCTAGTTTTGATTTTTTTATTTTTTATTTTTATTAGATTGAAAAGTAAATTTTTGTTTGCTTAGTTTTGATTCATTACTTTGGTTTAAAAGGTGAGAATTTTTTGTTTTATTTTAATTTTGATTCATTATATTACATTGAAAAATTAAAATCTTTGTGTAGTTTGGACTTGATTCCTTGCTTAGTTCGAAAAGTTAGAATTTTGCTTAGATCGGTGTTAATAGATTTAATTTTAAAAGTCAGTTTTTTTTAGGAGTCAGCTTTTTATTTAGTTCAAGTATTTTATAATTTTTAGTCTATTATTCTAATTGATCCTATGTAATAAAGTTTATGTTTTTAAGTTTATTTTGATCATGTTTTGGTTCATCTTATTTAGTTTAGGTACTAATCTTATGTTATTTTGCTCACGTTCTAAAGTTGATGATTCTAGTTTTTGATTAGTTAATATGTTTTAGAATTCTATGTGCTTGTGTTACTATATTCACATTATTATAATTACATGTTTAGGTGTTTGGTTGATTTTAAATTAGTTCTAGATTGTTTATCTCAATTTATGTGTTTGATTGATCCTTATAAATTCCCGATTAATATTTCGTTAGTTTTATTTGATCTAAAAGTCGTTTGGTTTGTTGCTTTGGTGAATATTTATTAAATTTGATTTTTAGAAGCCATTGGAAAATCATGAAGCTTGGCCTCTACCATCACCATTATCATTTTTATTAATTACTAAAAAAATTTTACTTTGAGTTCTCATTTTTTGTTTTGTTTGGTATTTTATTTCTTATATTTTATTTTTTCCTAAATTAATTCCTTTTATTTTAAAATAAAATACTTTTCTCAAAAAAATAATTTTAAAAATCTATTTCAAAAACTCATTAGAGTCCTCAGGATCAAAATCTCCTTTTTTTTTTTATTTAAAAATAATATGCAACCATATCTTGTTCGGTTTGCATCCTTCTCGGTTTTTAACAAAAAGTTTGGTTTTGAACAAAAACACGAATCAAAGCTTGTGGTCCCACATAATGGGATAATACTGGGCTAAATTTGTGTATATTAATTTGGGGAATTGGTGAAACCCCTACATAAGAAAATCTTTTCAAAAATTATTTTTGTTGCCATTTTCGTCACTTGTTGGAATTATGCCTTTTTTTTTAATTTTTTAATTTTATTTTTTTTTATTTTTAGGAATTGTATACAAGATGTGTGTGATAATTAATGTTTTCATATACTTTGATAATTTTTGTTATGCTAATTAGATAACAAGCATGCTAGGGTTTCTTTATTTTATTATTATTTAATCCATCATGTCTTATGGAAGCGCATTGTAAGTTATTTATGCTATCCAGGTACGCCCCCCTATCACCTACCTTCTAAATTTTGTAAACAATCATGTCACTGTGAAGTATGCATATGTTTGATAATCCCTAGGTGTTTAGATGTATGCTTGATTCACTATGATTAAATACATGTTGTGTGTTATACTTCTATACTAACTCTGATGTTTTATGATAGCGCTTGAGAAGTGGTCCGGGTACGCATCCTAACCTTTCTTTTATGGCAATTTGATCTTGTTTAGCATGCAAATCTTTTGAAATCACCTAGCCTACTTAGGTATCCATAATTAACCGATTAATTGCCATATTCCCCTTAACTTAATTAGTAGAGACCTCTTTAGGGCTTAGAGGGGTGCTACCTCCTAGAGGTACCTTCCCAATAAGTAACCTGATCCCCGGACCAAGACTTGGGTTTTCAAAGACACGCTTTTCCAAAAATTATGGAGTCATTTTTTTTAGGGTTTTATTTCTTGTTTTATTTTCCCTTCAAAAATAAAGATAAAATAAGTGGCGGCTCCAACTTTTTTTCAAAAATCAATTTTTCACAAATAAAAAGCGAGTCTCGCCGATCGAGTGGGGACGCACGTGAAAAATGCGGGTCCACAGTTACTGTGCTGCGAAGTGGCACTCGTGTGCCAAAACCACTTTCGCAATTGCGAAATACCCTGCGGAATTAGACTTTTGGTGCGAAATCACGATTTTCCATTTCGCAATGCGTTTCGCAGCTGCGAAATGGATGCTACTGTACTGCGAAGTGACACTCGTGTGCCAAATTTGCTTTCGCAGCTGCAAAATACCCTCGCAGATACTTCTACAGCGTTGCGGAATGGTTTGGCAACAAAATGCTCATTTCGCAGAAGTTTCATTCACTGTGCGAAATTTCGCAGAGCTCTGTTTTTCCCCTGTTTTTGCTCTGTTTTGGCTCCGATTTCGACCCAATTTTTTTTCTTTCAATCTCCTTGAAATTTCTTCCACCTTGAATCATTCAAAAAGATTAAAACACATACAAGAACATGATTTAAGATCAAAAACTAAGATCAAAAGTATGGAAACCACTTGAAAATTTACAATATTTACAAAAAATTTTGGACTGTGGTAAAACCACGTCCAGCAAACCCTTTTTCACTTAGGCTTTTTGAGGCTCAAGGAGGTTGATCTCCTCCTTTTCTGGTTTGAATGGCTCCATGAATGGCTTAAGACGATATCCATTGACCTTAAAGCTGTCCTTGCCATTGGAATTCAATAATTCCACCACTCCATTGGAATATACTCGATGAATAATGAACGGGCCAATCCACCTTGACTTGAGCTTCCCAAGAAAGATATAGAGTCTTGTGTCATACAGCAAAACTCTTTGCCCTTCCTGAAATTCCTTGTTAGAGATGAGTTGGTCATGCCACTTCTTCATCCTCTGTTTTGCAACTTTGGAATTGATATAAGCATTATTTCTTAATTCCTCCATCTCATTAAGGTCTAGAAATCTCTTTTCTCCTACCTTGATCAAGTCCATGTTCAGCTTCTTTATTGCCCACCAAGCTTTGTATTCAACTTCCACAGGGAGATGACATGCTTTACCATAGACAAGACGATAGGGAGACATCCCTAGAATAGTCTTATAAGCTGTTCTATATGCCCACAATGAATCATGAAGCCTAATAGACCAATCTTTTCTGTTGGAATTCACCACTTTCATCAAGATGTTCTTTATTTCCCTGTTAGCTAGCTCAACTTGCCCGGAAGTCTGAGGATGATAAGGTGTGGCCACCTTATGCTTCACTCCATACTTGGATAACAGAGCTTCAAAAGGTTTGTTGCAAAAATGAGCACCTCCATCACTGATTATGGTTTTGGGCACCCCAAATCTTGAGAAAATGTTCTCTTTAAGAAACTTGAGAACCACCCTGTGATCATTTTGTTTACAGGGGATTGCCTCAACCCACTTAGAAACATAATCCACCCCCACCAAGATGTAAGAATTACCAAAAGACATTGGGAAAGGTCCCATGAAGTCAATGCCCCAAACATCAAATAACTCAACTATCAGAATGGGGTTCATAGGCATTTGATTTCTTTTTGTTAGCTTTCCAAGCCTTTGGCATCTATCACAATTCCTACACATGATGTGGGCATCCTTGAAAAGAGATGGCCAAGTAAACCCTGATTGCAACACCTTCATGGCTGTTTTCTGAGAGGCAAAGTGGCCTCCACATGCATTCTCATGACAATGAGATAGAATTCCTTGCTGCTCCTCTTCAGGGACACACTTCCTTATGATCTGATCTGCACAATACTTAAAGAGAAAGGGCTCTTCCCAATAATAAGAATAAATTTTGGCAAAGAAGTGCTTCCTGTCCTGTGCATTCCACTCACTTGGAATTTCACCAGTTACTAAATAATTAGCAATATGAGCATACCAAGGAGTTTTCACTAGGAACATGAGTGATTCTTCAGGAAAATCATCATTAATAGGCAAGGGATGGGAGTTATGTGCTATAACTAACCTTGACAAGTGGTCATCTACTACATTCTTCACTCATTTCTTATCTTTGATTTGAAGATCGAACTCTTGTAATAAAAGAATCCATCTAATCAACCTTGCTTTTGCATCTTGCTTTGTCAATAAATACTTCAAGGTTGAATGGTCAGTAAACACAATAATGAAAGACCCCACTAAATAAGCTCGAAATTTGTCCAAAGCAAATACCACAGCTAACAATTCTTTCTCTGTAGTTGTGTAGTTCCTTTGAGCTTCATTTAGTGTTTTACTTGCATAGTAAATCACATAGGGCTTCCCATCTTCTCTTTGGCCAAGCACAGCTCCTATAGCAAAGTCACTGGCATCACACATCAGTTCAAAAGGTAATTGCCAGTTAGGGGCTCTCACTATTGGAGTTGTTGTTAAGAATTTCTTCAGTTGATCAAAGCTATTCTGACACTTTTCATCCCATATAAACTTAGCATCCTTAGCTAACAGCTCACAAAGAGGTTTTGAAAGACTTGAAAAACCTTTTATAAACCTCCTATAGAACCCTGCATGGCCAATGAACTGCCTTACTCCTTTTACAGTTGTTGGAGATGGTAATTTGACAATAAGCTCCACCTTTGCTTTATCAACTTCAATGCCTTTTTCAGAGATGATATGGCCAAGGACAATTCCTTGACGTACCATAAAATGGCATTTCTCCCAGTTGAGCACCAGGTCTTTTTCAATGCATCTATGAAGAACTGCTTCCAAATTAACCAAGCATTCCTCAAATGTACCTCCATATACGGTGATGTCATCCATGAAAACCTCCATAATTCGCTCCACCATATCACTGAAAATACTCAACATACATCTTTGAAATGTAGCAGGTGCATTGCATAAACCAAAAGGCATTCTTCTATAAGCATATGTTCCAAATGGACATGTAAAAGTGGTCTTTTCTTGATCTGCCAAATCAATTTCAATCTGAAAATACCCTGAATACCCATCCAAGAAACAATAGAATGGATGTCTAGAGACTTTCTCCAGCACTTGATCAATAAATGGCAATGGAAAATGATCCTTCCTGGTGACAACATTCAGCTTTCTATAATCAATACACACCCTCCATCTTGAAGTGAGGCGTGTAGTAATTTCTTCCCCTTTTTCATTTTTAACCACTGTGATCCCTGACTTCTTAGGTACCACTTGAGTAGGACTCACCCAAGGGCTATCAGATATAGGGTAAATGATTCCTGCTTGAAGTAGTTTCAGTACCTCAGCTCGCACCACCTCTTGTAGATGAGGATTCAACCTTCTTTGAAATTGACGAATTGGCTTTGCTTCCTCCTCCATATATATATGATGAGTACAAACTAAAGGACTAATGCCTTTTAAGTCAGATATTTGTCATCCTATTGCCTTCTTACACTTCTTGAGAACTTCCATTAAACAATTCTCTTGATGATTGGTCAGAGATGAAGATATTACAACAGGACATTGATTATTTGCTTCAAGATATGTATATTTCAGCTCCACAGGTAAAGGCTTCAGATTGAGTTTTGGAATTTCTTTTTCAACAACTGCCTCATCTTCTTTATTGAACAAAGGTAGAATATCTTCTATCTTTCTCCAACTTTGTAGAGTAGCAAGCCCAATAGGAGATTCAGACAAACCTTCCTCAAAATTCACAAGACTTTTATTCAACTTGTCTTGCATATTTTGATTACAGTGCTCCTCCACCAAAGTATCAATAATACATAACTCTTCTGGACCTTCTTCTTTTTCTGGAGTGATTTGCTTTTTAGACATATAGAAAATATTGAGATCCAGTGTCATGTTACCAAAAGTGAGTTGCATCAGCCCATTCCTACAGTTGATGATTGCATTTGAAGTTGCAAGAAATGGCCTTCCAAGGATGATAGGAATTAAATTAGCTTCCTTTACGGTAGAATCTGTATCAAGAACAATAAAATCTACTGGATAGTAGAAATTATCCACTTGAACCAATACATCTTCAATTACCCCTCTTGGAATTTTCACTGATCTATCTGCCAGAGATAGAGTGATTGCTGTTGGCTTCAACTCTCCAAGGCCCAATTGCTTGTAAACAGAATAAGGAAGCAAATTCACACTTGCTCCCAAATCTAGCAAGGCTTTCTCCACTACCTTTCCTCCAATCATGACTGAAATGGTAGGACTTCCAGGGTCTTTGTACTTCAAAGGAGACTTACATTGTAAGATTGCACTTACTTGCTCAGTCAAGAAGGCTTTCTTGTTTACAGTTAACCCTCTTTTGATAGTACACAAGTCCTTTAGGAATTCCGCATATGTTGGAACTTGTTTAATCATATCCAGCAGTGGAATATTAACTTTCACTTGCCTCAAGACTTCAAGGATTTCAACTGCATTTCTAATCCCCTTTTTCCCATGTAATGCTTGAGGAAAAGGTGGAGAAGTTGATTTCTTTAGCATTTCTTCCTTCAGAAGCTCCTTCTCTGGAATTACTTTCCTTGTTGAATCAGAGTCCTTCTTTTCTTCACTGATTTCACTGTCTTTATCTTCTATTTCCTTCCCTTTCTTTATCTCTTCTTCTTTCTCAACATGTGGCTTGGGTGTTGGCTGCTCAATTTTCTTACCACTCCTTAGAGTGATCAAGGCCTTGACATTTTTCACCTGTGATGATTCTCCCTCTTGGCTTTCCACTTCATGGACACCTTTGGGATTTTGGTGAGGTTGAGAAGGAAATCTTCCCTTTTCTTGCAGTGTATTCAAATTTGTAAGCCTTGAAATTGAATATTGGATGTTATCAAACTTTTGGTTCATATCATTTTGCATTTCATCCATCCTTTTATTCAACATACTCTCCACTCTATCAATTCTTTGATCGACTCGAGCATTAGTGGCTTCTTGCTTTTCAATAAAATCTCCCATTACCTTGCTGAGATTAGCCATTACTTGTTCAATACTTGAAGATTGTTGAGATGGTGGATCCGGCTGTTGGTATTGAGTTGCTCTGGCCTTCCATGAGAAATTTGGATGATTCCTCCAACTTGAGTTGTAGGTATTTCCATATGGCGCATTGTTATTGGGCCTAAATTGTCCAACAACATTTGCTTGATCTCTATACATTTCCCTTTCAGCTGAAATTGCAGGGCATTCCTCCACCAAATGTTCATATGATTGACAATTGGGACACAGCTTCACTTGCACTGGTGCTTCAGCAACAGCTTGCACTTCATGTATTCTTTTCAGCTCAAGCTCCTCCAATCTTCTTGTCATAGCTGCCAACTTTGCCTTCATGTCATCATCTTCTTTTAAAGTATACATCCCAGCCTTTGCATTGTAAGCATTCAACTGAGACTTCATCTTTCCCACTTCTCCTTTAGTTGGTTCATCCCATCCCCTTGAAACATCAGCTACATAGCTCAAGAAATCCATAGCTTCCTCTGGATTTTTGCTCATGAAATCTCCTCCACACATTGTCTCGAGGAGTTGCTTCATTGAGGATGACATACCATCATAAAAATAGCTCACCAATAGCCAAGTATCAAAGCCATGGTGAGGGCAAGCATTTATAGCTTCCATGTATCTCTCCCAACACTCATAGAATTTCTCATTCTCTTTAGCTGAGAAATTTGAAATTTGCCTTTTCAAGCCATTTGTTCTATGAGTGGGAAAAAATTTCTTGAGGAATTCAGCTTGTAAATCAGTCCAAGAGCGGATACTCCTTGGCCTTAAAGAATTAAGCCAAATTTTGGCCTTATCCTTTAAAGTAAAAGGAAATAACTTAAGCCTCATCAAATCAATTGAAGCTCCTCCCTCTTGAAATGTATTACAAACATCTTCAAATTCCTTGATGTGTGCATACGGATTCTCACTTTCCATCCCATGGAAAGTTGGTAGAAGTGGAACAAGATATGGTCTGATCACTAGCTGCTCTGTAGGGGGCACTATACATGATGGTGCACTCATGCGGGGTGGATGCATACGGTCCCTCATTGATCTGAATTCATTGAGATTGTCTTGACAACCTTGGTGACTATGTTGATCTTCAGGTGTAGCTTCCATGATATTCAAGATCGCTTCGAATTCTCTTCTCTGAGGTGTATCACACTTAACAAGCCTTCCTCCACTGTATCGTATCCACTTGGGCATACACAACTAGTATCTATCTACAACTTAAATAAAAAACAGAGGACAACAAGAGAAACAGGGCTACAACAATAAAATTAAACTAGACTAAATTTAAAAAGATAAACTTAGATTATGAATAAATAAAGAAAGAATGAAAATTAGTAAAGTGAAAGAAACTTTACCAACTTGTGATGAAAATCACAAGTGCTCAAAAATGGTATCAATATAAACTTGACACTCATTCCCCGGCAGCGGCGCCATTTGATTCGTGCCCAATTGGTGTCTCAGCTTATTTGTGTTCAGCTGGTGCTCTTTGATTGAGGGAGTAATCAACAAAATTTATTACCTATAACACCATACACTAGGGTAGCAAAGAAAAAACTACTATAGTATAGTGGCTTTAGGGTCGTTCACTAGGAATGATTAACAAGCAATCAATGATACCAATTCCAAGTGAATTGGTCTTGTTTCATTTCAAGGTTAGCTTAAGAAGTAAAACACAAACTTTGATTGGTAAAGGTTTAGACTTAAACTAACTAACATAATAGAAGTTTGGAATAATTTAGGAAGAAAAGCATTCCCTAGAGATTTAGGTTCACTGGGGTGGTTCCTCATGCAAAAGACATAGCTCCGGTCAGTTGGTTCATTTCCTCGTATTAGAGATTCAACCTATAGTCAATTCTCTAACCGGTGTTATACAGAGACTCCTTCAATTAGATTTCACTTTAATTCTCTCACTGATGCACTTTGCAATGGTTTAAGCCTCTCACTAAGCCTTAACCATTCAAGGTGATCTTTAACCTTGGATTACCCGTCAAAAGCTCGCAAGAGATAACTAATGGATGTCTCCTAGGAGTCCAAAAGCTTACCAAGTGTTGGCTATTCTAGAAAATCCTACCTTGAAGTCACCTCCCAGAGGCTCGCACGGGGTAAACTAGTGCATTTCCATGGTTGGAAATCACTTGCCTTACCAAGTGTTGGCCCAGGTGACTCCAAGGTGTTTTAAGTTAACTAAAAACATAGAAATCACTAAAGGATTTCACTTCCTCTTCATTAATAGCTAAAACCACAGAGCTTTGCATTCTTGCACTTGGAACCTTCCCCGGCAACCTTAGCTCCAAGGAATTAGAGGTTTAGTTACTCATTCTCTAGGGAAAACTCCTCAGAGAATTCATAACTTAGAAATAAAATGAAAATACAAAGTGAGAAGGTAAGGCAGTAGAAAGAAAATAGACTTTACTTGCTTACCCAAACTTTTACAGAAGGAACTCCTCTCTGAGAACAGGCTCCCGAGAGGTATATATATGAACATAATATAAAACTAATTATTACATAGATATTTAGTCTTTTTACTAACTTAAAAACTAAGGAATCATGTAATTGGTGGTTTACAAGGAGTATTTTGGGATTTAGACAACAAAAATCTAATGGAAAATATCTCCCAATGTCGGTAGCAAATATCGGGAGGCTTTAGGAACCATTTCGCATGAGAAAAATGGTGTCTGCGAGATTTCGCAGACACTCAAGAGAGCTGCGAAATAATTTCGCAACACCAAGCTATCTTCATAGGGCTGCGAAGTTGGCTTCCACCTTGAGGTTCCCAGCTTCCTTCTTGCGGCATAAATTGGGTATCGTCAGAAGGAGAAACATCACACTGTTCAAAAAGGTTGCGAAATCACTTCGCAACAAAAGGGTGATTTCGCAACACTTTGCAAAATGCTTCCTTCAGCTCGGAGTGATTGGCTTGTAATGGCTGCAACTTCTTCATTTCAACTCTGAATTGCACACCGTTTGAAGCATTGGATTGTTGACTTCCTGATCTTTGAAAATATATAGAATGCATCATTTGGACTTCAGAAAGTGCTCCAAAAGTGGCTGCTACGACTATCATCAAGAATATGCTTTATGACAGATTCTCTTTGCTTTTTCTCCTTGCAATCCGGATTTACTCTTGGCAAATGACTTCTCAACTTTGCCCAAGATTCCTCATAGCTCTCCTCAGTCTTGACTTGCTTTGGTGATCAAAATACTAACAAAAACACCAAAACTTACACAAAGTGATCAAAATTGCTTTAAAGGATCCTTAACATGCCAATTGAGTTAAAAGGCCTAAACTACTACTCAAAAGTGTTTAAAAGGATTAATTATAGGCTATCAAATAGCACTTTTTGAGTAGTAATCATCCGCCGCTGAACGAAAATCTTGATGAAGAGGGAGGTGGCGAGAGGAGTGGCAGGCTCCATCTTCGGCAGCGATTGTTTGATGGACGAAGTGGCTGTTGTGGGTGAGATTGGGCCGTTGAGGAGTTTGATGGATGGTCCGGAGGTGGATAATGATCCGCGTGGCAAAAAAGCTTAGGGTTCATGGCCCTTGGATCAGCATCTGGGCACAGGAAACGAGTGCTTGCCCATGGCATTGCAGGTTGGCTGCACCATATTAGGTGATTCCCCTTTGGCAACGCCTAGGTCCTCCTATTGAAAGAGATGTTTTTGAACTTCTGATGAACCTGAGCAGAATGGATCTTTGAAGTGGCTACCCTGACCTTGCCACCACTTTCAGGAAAGCTACATGGCGCCAGGTGGTGGTGATGGAGGTGGCCTTATGCATGGGACGTCATTTGCATGGGAATCCAGGAATGTGAGGGATGGATATGAGGATGAGTGGGGGAGTTGGGGTGCCATTGGCAGCGTGGATGGCCGGTGGTAACGGAGAGTGACCTTGATGGAAAATGGACCTCAAGGGGAGATGCTGGAAGAGGGTTGGAGAAATGGGTTTAATGGACGGGGTGGTGGAATGGGAAAAACAGTGAAACCTAGTCTCAAATTCTGTCCATAATAGAAAGACACTCCGACAGCAAAGATCTAAGAACTGGGCCAACCCTTTCATCGACAATCATGAAAAACAAAGAAACCTTAGAACCCCAATGCGATTGTCAGCAAGCTTTCTGTAATGAGCCAATATTCTCCACTTTTGCAATTACGGCAATGTAGCTAATGCTCCAAAGGTCCCTCTCCGCTTACATCTAGCTCTTCTCTGGACTTTTGAGCCACAAACTATCAGCAAGGTAAGCCCGAAACCACAGGTATGACTCGGCTCGATTCATTTTATTCTAACCCCAGATCAAATAATCCACCCATCACAGTGAGGACATAGTGATGAAAGCAAGAACATAAGTTAGAGTGAATGCTGAGGTTAGAATCGGTAAGATAACATGTAACACACGATTGTATAGGGCCTCATTTCAGGAGGCTCAAAACAGGAGGGATTCCTGAAACCGGGTTAGTACAGTGCATGCAAAGCGGAGTCATATGAGCCCCAAACTTAAACCACAAGAATGGAAATAAAACCAACAACAACGAAGTAAGAACATGATATAGAAATCAATGGAGTTCAGGGTATAACCTTCGTCATCCATGCCTAAATCAACAAACGAATACGAAGCAAACAAAACGGAAGGAGATGGGGAGTATAAAGAAGAAAAAACAAAGTAAACAAGGAACTCACCTTAGGCTCACCTGCAGCCAACTCTCTTTCCCTGTTCTCTTTCCCTCACCAGCACTACCCTCAAGACCTCATTGTAACCCTCCTCCTTGTGGCAGCAGGTGCTATCTTTTTCTCCTTGATCCTTTTCTTGCTTATTTAGCTATGGAGTACCCTCTCACCCGGATGCTCTCCGCAACCCTCTGCTCTGGATCACCCCGCCTGAAGAAAAACCCCAGATATCTCCTTTTCTTTTCCTCTGTTTGTGTCTTCCTCAGCAAGCCATCCTCGGCTCCATTGCTCCTCTAGTCAGCAAGGATGGAGCCTCTGACCATCAGCATGGCCTGTGGCATGCCCATGCAGCTGATTTCCCGGGCGTAGGGAAAGGGGGCCCCCACTTATCCCCGGTGCTGCCCGGCTCCTCTAATGCTATATATAAAAAAAACTAAGATCCCTTGGCTCCCCAAATGGGGGTCTAGACAACATTGTCAAATGTTAGTTTTAAAAATTAATTTCAAACCAATTTACAATAAATCGATAATTATTTTGAAAGTCATCTTTATTCCTACAATTTATATATTTTTTTCAAACATTACTTTTTTCTAAAACCGTTAAAAGCCTTTATGATTTTTATTTTCACATATCTATTTTCCATTTATACACAATATGCAATAAATATTTATGAAATTCAAAATTGAATCCTAAGGGATTCATTCAAAATACATGTTAAAATGATTTTAAAATTCGATCCATACTTAAAAATTTTAAGTTGAATTCGGTTTTTAAAAAACCTGATGTGGACTTTGCATTTTTGCTCATGCGATTCCACTCGATGACGAGCTTGATTTTTATTCGAAAAATGTTTATTTATTAAGAAAATGACTTGGAGTCGCCACTTATTTTTGTTTTATTTTTAAAGAGAAAACAAAATAAGAAAGAAAAAAACCTAAGTGCGACTCCTTATTTGGAAAAATGAGTTTGTAAAAAATTGAGTCGGATCTGGAGGTCAGGTTACTTATTAGAAAGGTACGGTAAAAAAATCGAAAGCACCCCTCTAAGCTCCTAAAAACGGGTCTTTACTAAGCAAGGTGAGGCAAACATGACAATTAACTAAGAAATCAATAGATACCAATGAAATGATCAAATAATAAAATGAATCATGTATGAGAATAAGCAAAGTGGAAGTGAAAGCGTACCTTGACAGCAAGTAATATTGCACTATCATAGAAACAAAGTTAGTTCAAGTATAAAATTATCACATGCATATCAAAGAGTAAGGCAAAGATCAAACAATATACATTAAGCATAGCAATTGACAATCAAAAGAGATCACATGTAAGGCCCCCACCAAAGTCCAATTTATCTTTCATGAATTAGTTTCACAAATTCCATTGTTTTAGAATTATGAAAAATCATATTCATGCCTATTAAAAAAAAATCAGGGAAAATAAGATATTATTTGAAAATCAAAGAAAACTTGTGAATTAAAAATATTTGAAAAAATGAGTGTAATTAAAACTATTCAAAAACAAAACTAGAGTTTTCAAAAATTTATTTGGAAATTGAAGTCTTGAAAATTATTTGAAAATCAGACTTTCGACAATTAAATTTAAGAATTAGAATTTCGAAAATTAAATTTGAAAGAAATTAGAATTTTGAAAATTATTTGAGAATTGGAGTTCTGAAAATTAAATTATGAAAATTGGAAACTTGAAAATTATTTAAAAATGGAAGTTTTGAAAATTGGAATTTTGAAAATTATTTGAAAATGGAAGTTTTGAAAATTAAATTTAAAAATTGGAATTTTGAAGAATTATTTAAATATGAAATTTGAAAAATAAATAAAATAATAATGATAAAACAAATAAATGTGAAAAATAGAATTTTGAAAATTGTAAATTAAATTTGGAAATCGGAATTTTAAAGAATTATTTAAAGATGGAAATTTAAAAATAAGTAAATAAATAAATAAACAAAATAATAATGATTAAATAAATACATGTGAAAGTTGCAATTTTGGAAATTGGAAAGGAAATCGGAATTTTGAAGGATTATTTAAAGATGAAAATTTTAAAAATACATAAATGAATTAATAAATAGAATAATAATAATAATGATTAAATAAATAAATGTGAAAATTGGAATTCTGGAAATTGGAAATTAAATTCGGAAATTGGAAAATTGGAATTTCGGAAATTGAGAATTAAATTTGGAAATCGGAATTTTGAAGGATTATTTAAAAATATATAAATGAATAAATATAATAATAATAATAATAATAATGACAATAACAATGATTAAATAAATAAATGTGAAAATTGGAATTCTAGAAATTGGAAATTAAATTCGAAAATTAGAATTTCGGAAATTGGGAATTAAAATTGGAAATTGGAATTTTGAAGAATTATTTAAAGATAGAATTTTTTAAAAATAAAATAATAATGATTAAATAAATGTGAAAATTGGAATTTTGGAATTTGGAAATCAGAATTTTGAAGAATTATTTAAAGATGAAATTTAAAAAATAAATAAATAAAATAATAATAATAATTCAATAAATAAATGTGAAAATTGGAATTCTGGAAATTGGAAATTAAATTCAGAAATTGAAAAATTGGAATTTCGAAAATTGGGAATTAAATTTGGAAATCGAAATTTTGAAGAATTATTTAAAGATGGAATTTTTAAAAATAAATAAAAATAATAATAATAATAACAAAAATAATAATGATTAAACAAATAAATGTGAAAAATAGAATTTTGGAAATTGGAAATTAAATTGGGAAATCAGAATTTTGAAGAATTATTTAAAGGTAGAATTTTAAAAATAAATAAATAAAATAATAATGAAAATAATAATGATGAAATAAATGTGAAAATTGGAATTTTGGAAATTGGAAAGTAAATTTGGAAACCGAAATTTTGCAAAATTATTTTAAAATTGGAGTTTTTTTTATAAATAAAATAAAATAAATTTGAGGATCGGAATTTTGAAAAATTATTTGAAAATTGAAATTTGAAAATTAAATTTGAGAAAAGGGAATTTTGAAGAATTATTTGAGAATGTAATTTTTGAAAATTTGATTTGAAAGGAATTGGAGTTTCGAAAATTTATTTGAATGTGGCATTTTAAAAATTAAATTCGGAATTGTGGAATTTTTGGAAAATTTATTTTTAAAATTTTGAATCTTGGAAAATTAAATTTAAAATTAGAATTTTAGAAAATTATTTTGAGAATTGAATCTTGAAGAATTAAAGTTAAAAATTGGAGTTTTGGAGAATTGAATTTCGAGAATTAAAGTTTTATAAACTAAATTTAAAATTAGATTTTAGAAGATTATTTCGGAAGTGGAATTTAAAAATAAATAAATAAATTTGGAACTTTGGAAAATTATTGAAAAATGAAATTTGGGACCTAAAAAAAAAACCTAAAAGATGAAAAATTGTGGAGTCAAAACAAGATTTTTTTGAAAACCAATTTTTTAAAAGCAGACATGGAGATGGATGGGGAAAAAGGCACATAAACTTTATGACTGGCCCACCATCAATTTGTTACCACCAGCATAAGTCAATTGTCACCAATTTTCTACCACCTCCACTAGAATCACTATCACCATCAAATGCAAACCCTATGAATTAGTCACTACTAGTGACTACCAAACATCTAACTTCCATCAATACCAATTTTAGTTTCTTCGAGAATTAGCTACACATTTCCAAATTCAACAATTGCAATTGATTAAATTCAAAAGAGAAATCAAATGCAGCCTCATTAAGTTCAACTTAGGATTGAATCATAAGAAAGCAACTCCATCTTTATCGGTAAGGCTGACTTTGGCTACTAGGTAGCCAAGATGCAATCCTAGTGTACATCCAACCCAGAAGGTTAATCTCAGGAAGCAAAAGCCATTGATCAAAAAACTCCTCGGAGAACCTAGGGTTCGACTTGAGAGCAAAAGGCGACATCTCTGACAGCTGCAACAATTCGGTGTCCAAAGACACCACATCACCAACTATCTCCATATTATCGTAGCCAAATTGAATCTCTCATCCACAAAACGAAATCAGAATAATCTTAGATCACAAAAAGGACAACAAACAAGCGTCGATCACTCAAAGTGACCTAGATGAACCACAATACCATTGCTCAACGCATTGAATCAAGAGCATCGAAAATCAGAAATTTGAGGCAAAAATGTTCAAATTTGAAATTGATGAAGTGGAAGAAACCCTAGATCTTCATGGAAGTAGGGAATGGTTTATCACTTGTTGGAACAGAGAATCAGAAAAAAAAAAAAAAAAGTGAAAAGAAAATAAGAGAAAGATGGGTGAGATTTAATCGGTAATTCGACGAAAAAAATTGCAGAAATTTGAGAGAGAAATGTACATCTGAATCAGATTGAAACTGAAAGACATAGGAGAACAAAACAGTTTGAAATTTACAATCAATCCCAAATCAGCAAGAACTCATAGAATCTCTTGTAATCATACCCAAACAACAAATAATGCTGAGAGAATCGACTAAAAATGAGAGTAAAACAGTGTAAAAGAAATTAAGGATATGGAGATTACATAAACCTCACCTGTAGAGCCTCCTCCCAATCCATACTATCTTTGCTTCAAGTGAGCTGTCTCATTTTTCTCAAAAAAATCCCCACAGAGTTCCCTTGTTCTCCCCTCTCAACTTCCCTTGCTCATCTTTTTCCTTTTCGTTTAGCTATCATAAAAAACCTGCACCCACTCTCCATATTTTCCTCCCAGAAAAATCCCACTCCGTTGCTGCTCCCCTGTTTCTTTTCAAGCTATCACCCAAAACCGACTCCCAGCAAACATCTAGCTCCCTCTTTGGTTATCTCTCACTCTGGTTTGCCCCTCAAGCTCCCCTTCTCTTGATGTTTCTCCTCACGCCCCTTCCTTCCCAACCCAAAAACTCCTAACTAGTTTTCCTTTCAAGTCGTCCTGTCTGGTCGCCACAACTAGCTCATCCAGTCTCATCTCATGGCCACCTAAAGCAGCCCGCTTCCAATGTGGTCAGAAGAATAAAAAAGTCATTTTTTTTTGTCTCCTTGGGGTCTACACCTGAGGAAAGAATAAAAGGAAAAGAAGAAGAAAATAAAAAATAAAAAAAATTAAAATTAGA
Organism: Vitis vinifera; assembly: GCF_030704535.1. NCBI lineage: Eukaryota > Viridiplantae > Streptophyta > Magnoliopsida > Vitales > Vitaceae > Vitis > Vitis vinifera. Next base: position 18,956,806 of record NC_081808.1, on the reverse strand, counting down.
TTTAAAATGAATAAACTATTTGGTTTTATTTAATATTTTTCATTTTTAAAATTAATTATAATAAAATCCATTTTTTTAAGTACCATTATTTTTCGCGCTCTCTCTCTAATCAAAATTTTAGGAGCTAGACTCTTTATGCCATGAGAAAACTGGATTTGAAAACAGAAAGTTTGATACGGATTTTAAGACCAAAATAATCTATTTGTAAGAAAAAATGGTAAAAATAGTACCCATCTCAAAATATTTGTCAAAGTAATCTTTTGTATCAAAATTATTTTTAATCCACCCTCGTTTGAATGATATTATTATTTTAATATTATTTTTAAAATATTCTTTATCATAATCATAAAACCACAATTAGTAACTGTGGTTTAAAAATATCCTAAAAACCACAGTTATAGATTGTGGTTTCACACTTATCTTTAAGTGAACTCATATAATCATACATCAACTAAAAAAATATGAGATTTTAGAATTTTTTTTTTTTTTTTTTTTTAATTTTAGTGTAAATTATAGATGTACCAAAATTTCTTAACAATGTACCAAATTTCCTTAAAGTTCGTTTCGAAGTGGAGAAAATTTTTTACAATTTTCCATTGTCAGTTTAAAACTATTTTTTTTACAAATTATCCTTAATAATTTTTTTCTTTACGACTGTTTTAAAATTATATATATATATATATATATATATATATTCATATTTTCATTGAAATTTTGAGAAAATAATTTCGCCTACATGCATTCCCATAAAAATTTATATATTTATAGTAAATAAAATATTTATTTGTTTTATGAATTTTATCACATATTAATTAAAGAAAATTATTTTTTCATGTTATTTTTAAATTTTAAAATAATTAAACAAATTGTTTATATTATTTAAAATTTTATATTTTCATATAAAAAATAATGTCAATGATTATGATTTTAGGTTATTCCTTACTAATTATGGTTTAATGATTATTATGATAAAAAAATATTTTACCATTAAAATAGAGGTGAATTAAAAATAATATTGAAATCACAGTTAGTAAATGTTTTAAGAAAATATTTTTGAAACTTTTAAAACCATAGTTACCAATTGTGGTTTTTTACACTTAAAAAAAAAAAAAAAATCCATGTGAATGCTTATATGGATATAAAAGATTATTTTTGACAAATATTTTAAGATGGGTACTATTCTTACCATTTTTTTTTAGATTATTTTGGTTTTAAACTCTTTGATACGTCAGGAAATCGAAAAAGTAGTTAAATCACATCCAAGGGTTGCATGAGGGCCACGTGTGATGAAAGTAACCTAGAAAGAGAGCATCGGATGGGCAGGGAAGAAGCCAAACCTAGGGATCAAAAGCCGTCTACGGTGGCAGATTCATCTGCATCCGTTGACTGTAATTAGAAATGAAAATTGTGGATACAGTGGCCATAGCCCATGCTCTCGCACTTGCTGCTTACGCTGATGCCGCTTCTGCTTCCCAATCTTCTTCCCAGCAAACATTCTCATCCTCCACGACTGGGGGTCGCGCCGCTTTTCAGTGGGGTGGAACCATATCTGCCACGTCAGTCGCCATCCTGCTCTTTTTTTCTTCTACGTTTTTTTTCCCTTTAATCCATTGGAACCACAATTTAGTCTCTTTCACTTCTCACCCTTCAAGTATTTTCTTCTTCTTCTTCCTCCTCTTTTTTTATTTTATTATTATTTTTATTATTTATGTTGTTTTATAGGTGTTTGTTAATATTTTCCACTTTCCATTAACATTGGGATCTGGGTTTGGAAATATTTGCATTTTTATTTGGTTTTGTGTTGTAGATTTTTGTTAATCTTGAATCAAGTAGGGCGGAGATCATCCATCCAAAGTTCCCTTTTGGTCCTCTTTCTTCTAACGAGTTTCCCTGCAGTGCTGTTTAACATTGTTAGGTGCTTTCCGATTTCCTTAAAAATTTCGATGTTATTTGGTCTCTGATATATCATATATATATTCTGCCATTACATATACTGAAACTACCAATCCCATGTTGCAGGGGGCAAATTGGACGTTGGTTTGCATTTCTTGCCGTTGCAGCAAATCTCTTCTTCCCTCGGAAGTTTCCAGGTTCGAATTTCTCTTAGACCACAGCAACTCATCTAATCAAATTATCATTGCCATGGTGCTGATATGAATATCTGCAGTTGCTGGTTTTATCCTATTGGTGGCCACTCCTGACTGGCTGGCTAATGGACTGCGTGATAGTATTGTGGGTGGTGTGTTTTGTCTCCTACTGGGAGTGTGTCTTGTGATAACAGAGATTCGAGGAATTGGAGGATGCAGCAGATGTGAATGTAATTTACTCTGCTTTGGTTTTTCTGTTTGTATCTCTTTCCTCTTCTTCTTTACAATATTGTATTTATGTTTGGGATCTTGGTAGGGATGGAGTTTCTCTAGGGTGATGCTTTGGGCTTCCAACTTCCAGCTCTTTATTGGGTTCTATACTTCTATATTGAGAATTTTAATTCCATCCATCAGTTTCTCTGCAAACTTATGTCTTTGGTAAAATGAGCCTGGGACACTAACCTTTGCAGGAATTTTAGTACGCATAATTGAGATAGAGACCAGCTGATTATTCCTTTAGAATAAATCTTCCAGGATATCACTTCGAGTCCTATCTTCAGCTATCTCCATTTTTTCTTTACCGTTCATCCCTTTGCTAATAAAAATACAAAAGCAACATTGGGAACTGGGAATTCTTGATGTGTCCCACCCCTTTACCATCAGGCCAGCAATTCAACAGGTGGAAGGTCACTTCTGTAGGGATAAAAGGGAAATAATCCCAGGATGATGTGAGATATTGGTGGTTGGAATCATTTCACCTGCTCATGCTGCAATTGCATTTATTATTGTAAACGAGTAATTTAGTTCAAAATGTACAAACACAAAAGGCCAAGAACTATTCCATTGTAGAGATGTGGTCAGTGGTTACAGCTTCTCCTAATAGGGCCCATCTTAGATTTTTTTTTTCTTTCTCAGATTACTGTCGCTGTGTAAGGAGAAAGGTTCAATCACCCCACGGATGTAGAAAAACATTGGACAGTTTTTTTCTTGGCCCCAAGTATGAAAGGGTTGAAATTCGCTATTTCCTTTCCTCTCGGGATCCAATACACGTTTAGTTTTCCAGATTATGGGTTAGGCCCGTTGAACCATTATATGTGGGATGCTACCGCCCACTGGGGGAGATTGGGTCCAGAAGCCCCATAGTCAAACTTCTCGCCTGCTTTTCGCCATTAAGAGTCCATTTCACTTTCAGTACTTGTAACTTCTAATTTTTTATTTTTTATTTTTTATTTTTTTAGACAAATGTTTGATGCGCTTAGTTAAACAAAGCTGGATACCACTTCAAAGGAGAGATGCACCAATCGAAGCATATAAATTATAGAAATGGAGATGGTCAACCAATTAACAACTACTGCATTTCATTCCACCCTGTTTCAAGAAAAAATCTTCTTGGAGATAATGGGACATGTTCTCTGAACTTTCCCTAATAGAAACGTAAACTACCACACCAACGACCCCATGTTGTAATCAGAAGACCTCAATCCTCGTGAAGTCTTCCCAGTTCAATCAAAATGGCTTGGCTATCCTTCATCTCTGTCTTTACTCTTTCTCTGATTTCTTTCTCTTCCTCCATTCTTGCTCAGCAATCATATGTGGGAAAGGGTACAACAGACTGCGACAACAATAATTTAACTTCTGTTCTTGGTTACGCCTGCAATGGTGTCAACGCTAGTTGCCAAGCTTTCCTTATCTTCAGATCTGAACCCCCATATAACGATGTTTCTTCCATATCTGATCTTCTGGGGTCTGACCCATCTCAGCTTGCCCAAATCAATTCAGTTGATGAGACTGCTACATTTGAAACAAAGAAAGAGGTCATTGTTCCAGTCAATTGCTCCTGTTCAGGTGAGTTCTCTCAGGCAAACACCTCTTATGTTGTTCAGCATGGAGATACCTACTTATTGATAGCAAATAACACCTTCGAAGGCCTCTCTACATGTCAAGCTCTCCGGAGTCAAAGAACTTCTCTAACTACTAATATATATACTGGTACAAAGCTTACTGTTCCTCTTAGGTGTGCTTGTCCTACCAAGAACCAAAGTGATGTGGGTGTCAAGTATCTCATGAGTTACTTGGTCGCTTCTGGTGATTATGTTTCAAGCATTAGTGTGAGATTTGGTGTGGATACTGGAATGACTCTTGAAGCTAATGAGCTTTCTGAGCAAAACCCCAACATTTATCCCTTTACTACCCTTCTAATTCCCCTGCAAAATCTGCCCTCAAGTTCCCAAACTATAGTGCCGCCGCCGCCGCCGCCACCATCACCTCCACCTCCAACTGCTGTATCGTCCCCAAGTAAAAGCTTGAAGAAAACATGGGTTTATGTCGTTGTTGGAGTTGTTGCCGGAAGTGCTCTTGTATTGCTGTTTGGCTCTGTTATTTTCTTCAAATTCTTTAGGAAAACTAGGAAGAAAACTGATCCAATTGCTATCTCAGAGAGCTTTGAGGCATGTGAGAAACCACTTAAGGAGGAACAGCATGAGTTCTTGGAGAGTATATCTAGCATAGCACAATCCCTCAAAGTTTACAAATTTGAAGAACTACAATCTGCAACTGATAATTTCAGCCCCAATTGTAGGATAAAGGGGTCTGTTTACCGTGGCACGATTAAAGGGGATTTGGCTGCCATAAAGAAAATGGATGGAGAGGTGTCAAATGAAATAGCTTTACTAAACAAGATCAACCATTTCAATGTCATCCGCCTCTCTGGCATTTGTTTTAATGATGGGCATTGGTACCTCGTCCATGAGTATGCTGTTAATGGACCCTTGACTGATTGGATCTATAACAACAATGATGACAGCAGGTTTTTAGTTTGGATGCAGAGAATTCAAATTGCTTTGGATGTGGCCACAGGGCTTAACTATCTCCATAGCTATACCAGCCCTCCCTATGTCCACAAGGACATAAAAAGCGGTAATGTGCTTCTTGATAGTGACTTCAGGGCTAAGATTGCTAACTTCGGTTTAGCAAGGTCAGCAGAGGGGCAGGAGGGTCAGTTTGCCTTAACCAGGCATATCATTGGGACAAGAGGTTACATGGCACCAGAGTATCTGGAGAATGGTTTGGTCTCCACAAAGCTTGATGTTTATGCATTTGGGGTTCTCATGCTGGAGATGCTTACAGGGAAAGAAGTTGCTGCATTATATGAAGGTGAGAACATGCACCTACCAGATGTCTTAGTTGCTGTGCTCCATGAGGGAGATGGAAAGGAGAAGTTGAGGAACTTCATTGATCCTTCCCTGAGTGGGAATTATCCTTTGGAACTTGCCATTGTTATGATCAGATTGATAGATAGCTGCTTAAAGAAATCTCCAGCAAGTCGCCCAGATATGGTTGAGATAGTGCAAGCCCTGTCAAGAACCTTGACCACTTCAGTGGCCTGGGAATTGTCTAATAATGTCTCAGGATACCAAAATTCCAGTTAGAGTTTTTTTCTGGCAATCTCCTTATGGGGAGGTCGATATCTGAATTTCTGTAATATTTCTTACATTCCTTCCCATTTTCCTTGTTATGTTGTTGCTAGTTTCTTGCATCTATGATCAGTCTGAAGTTTAGATTCCTAAAGGCCTCTGTCATCTTTAGGTGCTTTGGGTTGCTTAGCATGGTCACTATTTCTTTATTCTGCAGGTAAAAAAATGCCTGGTCCTTTAAAGAGTGCTCTAAAATATTAGTTCACTGATAGAGGAGGGACTGAGGTTACACCTATGTTTCAGAATAAGTGTATCAGCATTATAGACACACATGAACTTGCATCTTTCAGATCCATTGGAGCTGCCCCACATGAACATCATCTCAAGTTTTACATTATTGCCTTTGAAACCTTCCTGTAAATTATCCCTGCTCAAGGCAGTATTACCTGGCAAGGACCTCTTGCATCCAAGTCTTGTCAATAGCTATTTTACCATTTAAAACGGACATAATGGTTGCTAACTACATATAAAGGCAGAATGTTTCTATGCTCTTCTCAGAGTTCATATGGTGGCAGGCAGCGAGCGCCCACAACCTCGCTACCTTCTGAAGTTCAACCCTGAGACAGGCTGAAATGGTAAACCAAGCCAAACCATATACGGAAGATGACCAGCGAACTATCGACCAATCTTCTCTATTCCAAGAAATTTCGTCACAGAGATACATTGGCACGTTATTAGAAAAGTTATTAGAAAAGTCAGTTCAAAGCACAACACCCAAAAGTTAAGCCAACCTGTTTGACAGAGACAGAGAGCATAGTTTATAACCGCCTCATCCCCATGAGATCTTCCAATTCAACCAAAATGGCCTCTCCATCTTTCTTCTCCGTCTTCACTCTCTCCCTGATTTGTTGCTTTTCCTTGATTCTTGCTCAGCAGTCTTACCTCGGCCTGGGCACAGCAGACTGTTACAATAATAATTATACTACTGTTCTTGGTTACACCTGTAATGGTGTAAACACCACCTGCCAAACTTACCTCATCTTCAGATCAGAATCCCCATATAACAATGTTTCTTCCATCTCTGATCTCTTGGCTTCTGACCCATCTCAGCTCGCTCAAATCAATTCAGTAACTGAGACTGCTACTTTTGACACAAACAAGGAGGTGATTGTTCCTGTCAACTGCTCTTGTTCAGGTAACTACTCTCAGACAAACACATCTTATGTTGTTAAAAATGGAGACTATCCCTTATGGATTGCAAACAATACTTTCCAAGGCCTCTCAACCTGTCAGGCTCTCCTAAACCAAAACCCTTCTGTAAGTGCTACAAATCTAAATCCTGGTACTTCAATTACTGTTCCTCTCAGGTGTGCTTGTCCAACAAAGGCCCAAAGCGATGCGGGTGTCAAGTATCTAATGAGTTACCTGGTCGCTTATGGTGATACTGTTTCAGCTATAAGTGGGAGGTTTGGTGTCGATACTGAAAGGACTCTTGAAGCTAATGAGCTTTCTGAGCAAGACACCATTAATCCTTTTACTACCCTTCTAATTCCTCTGCAAAATCCACCTTCAAGCTCCCAAACCATAGTGCCACCACCACCGCCACCGCCACCTCCACCTCCATCTGCTGTATCTTCCCCCAGTGGAAGTTCAAAGAAGACATGGGTGTATGTTATTGTTGGAGTTGCTGCAGGAGTTGTTCTTCTTTTGTTCTTTGGCTATGTCATTTTCGTAAAATTCTTCAGAAAAACCAAGAAGAAAAATGATCAAATTGCTGTCTCAGAGAGCTTTAAACCACTTGAAAAACCCCTCAAGGTGGAAGAACATGAGTTCTTCGAAAGTATATCCAGCATGGCACAATCCGTCAAAGTTTACAAATTTGAGGAACTACAATCTGCAACTGACAATTTCAGCCCAAGTTGTCTGATTAAGGGATCTGTTTATCGTGGCACAATTAAAGGGGATTTGGCTGCCATTAAGAAAATGGATGGAAATGTGTCAAACGAAATAGCTTTACTAAGCAAGATCAACCATTTTAATGTCATCCGCCTCTCTGGCATTTGTTTTAATGATGGGCATTGGTATCTAGTTCATGAGTATGCTGTTAATGGATCCTTGAGTGATTGGATCTATTACAACAACAATGATAGGAGATTCTTGGTTTGGACGCAGAGAATTCAGATTGCTTTGGATGTGGCCACAGGGCTTAACTATCTCCATATACATGTCAGCCCTTCTTATATCCACAAGGATATGAAAAGTAATAATGTGCTTCTCGATGGGGATTTCAGGGCTAAGATTGCTAACTTTGATCAGGCAAGGTCAGCAGAGGGGCAGGAAGGTCAGTTTGCCTTGACGAGGCACATCGTTGGGACAAAGGGTTACATGGCTCCAGAGTATCTGGAGAATGGTTTGATCTCCACAAAGCTCGATGTCTATGCGTTTGGGGTTCTCATGCTGGAGATATTTACTGGGAAAGAAGTTGCCGCTCTATATGGAGGGGAAAGCATACACTTATCAGAGGTCTTGGCTGCTGTGCTTCATGAGGATGACGGAAAGGAGAAATTGGGGGACTTCATAGATCCGTCTTTAGATGGGAATTATCCTCCAGAACTTGCCATTTTTATGATCAGATTGATAGATAGCTGCTTAACGAAAGCTCCAGCAGGTCGCCCAGACATGGATGAGATAGTGCAATCCCTATCAAGAATCTTGGCCTCTTCACAAGCCTGGGAATCGTCTAATAATGGTGCAGGATAACAAAATTATAGTGAAAGCTTTTGATGGCATTTACAGTATGGTAGGGTCGGTTTGATTTCAAAGTCTTAATTTTGTAATATTTCGTGTATTTCTTTCAGTTTTCCTTGGTATGATGCATAATTCAATTCAGATGCAATTCAATCTCTCTCTCTCCCTTTTTTTTGCTAGTTTCTCACAGATATTTGGGAGTCTAGAATCGTGAAGGCCTGTCGTCTTAAAGTGCTATGGATTGTCTAGTATGACAATTGTTCTCTAGGTTTATTAGTAAAAGATGGTCTACCCCTTTAAAGAGTTTGCTATTAAAGATCTGTGTAGAGAAGCTACTCCAGATATTCCTATGTTTCAGAATAAGTAAGTATATAAATGGATACGCATTAGGAAAAGAGTGACCGTCCTGTAAACTGTTTCTGCTCAGATTAGTATTATCAGGCTTGCACACATTGCATCTTTCCAAGTAGTGTACAACTTAGATATGTTTGTACAAGTACAACAAGCATTTAGAGGGTGTGTCCGGTGAAATCGCTGGAGAAATCCAATTCTCTGTCCTTGTACAACTATCCTAATTCCACTGGAAACTGAAATTCAAGCTCACCAACCATGCTTGTCTATCCACCAGTTATTTGTCCTCCATTTACCCCTAACCAAAGAAATAGAAGGTCGAAGGAAGGACTTCACATTGAGATTAGAATAGATATTGAGTATGAAGAGGAACAAGAGAAATTATTATGGTTGTTAGGAGAGAGAGAATAAAAAAAAATCTTCACTAATCTCCCGGTGCCAATCTGATTTTGAAATTTATAAATTCAAAGGACTAAAGGTGTATTGAAAATTAACCCAAGAGCAGGGTAATTTGTTCTCTCCATCTGGGGGATCTTGGTGGGGAGGAAGTATCCATTAAAATGGTTGGAGTAAAGATGCAAGTGAGGAGGTGAATATACTTAAAAAGGTCAACCACTTCAGTCTGATCAGCCTTTGTGGAGTATGTAACCATCATGGGTATCTTCTACCTTGCTAATGAGTATATGAAGAAGGTTCTTTCAGGATTGGCACCACAAAATGTCTCTTAGGTTGAGAATTGGAATTACAGGATTCATTTTGCTTTGGATGTTGTTAATGGTCTTCACTATCTTCATAACTTCATTCCTGCACTAATGCACAAGGACAGTAGCAGTAGATAGAGATTTAAGGGCTAACTACAAGTTGCGAGATTTAATTTTCCATATCAGGGGAGCAAACTACAAGTTGTCTCTGGGAACAAAAGGATACATCTGAGTTTGATAATTATGCTTTTGTGGTGCTTTTGGACTTGGTTATTAAACAAGCAGCTATTTTCAATCAAGACAAATAAGTACTCCTTCAGAAATCTCAAGCATGGATGGAGGAAATACAGAAACAGAGCTCAGTTATCATACAGATCCTAGTCTTCTAGGAAAGCACCAATCCAACAATCACTGTGCCTACATAAATTTAGTGGGTCCTGTATGGCATTGGAGCTGACCAGCAAATCAGGCATGGTTGAGATAATTTCAACAGTATGTTGACGAATCAATTCAATATGCACCTCGTCTGCAAAGATGATTAAAAGCGAAAACTAAATTTTAGCAAGTAGTTTCAACTTGCAATAATGCGTATTTCAAATGCAATAATTTCCTGCAAATGTGTATACATATAATTCAGTCTGTGGTTTCTGTTACCTTGGTTTGCAGAACAAAATATACATGGATTTCACTACTCAGGAAATATAAGATACAAGGAAATCAATCTATTTGGACATATATAACCCATCATTCATTAGCCAAATCAACGAGCTATGACCGGATTGATTATTTGTATTGTTTCTTCTGGTTCAAACCCCTGAGTCCAGGACCTTTCCAAGGTTTCAGAAGATGTCTGACTGAGGACAGAGAGATTAAAGGCGATTTCTGCCATGCTTGGCCTTGCTGAAGACTTCTCCTGTGTGCATGACCTTGCCAACCCTGCCAAGTTGAGAGCACCATCAAAGGGATAAAAGTTCTCCAATGTTGGATCCATCCACCTCCTTATCCTGTCTTCTCTCTTGTCTTCGACTTCTAAGATCTCCCTTATATCCTTCCACAGCATAACAATCTCACCATTGGCTCTCATTTGCATGGCTTTCTTCCCTGAAAGCAACTCCAATAGAACAACCCCAAAAGCAAAAACGTCAACTTTTGGCATCATAGAGTTCATAGCAGGTGTAGCCATAGAGAAGTTTGCGATCTTGGCCTTAAACCTGGAGTCTAGAAGTATATTATTTGCTCTGATATCCCTGTGAACAACGCTTGGTTGAGTATGCTCATGCATATATTGCAGGCCATTGGCCACATCTAGGGCTACCTGTATCCTCTGGCTCCATGTGAGGAAAGCTACAGAGCTTGAAGGGGAAGAAGGCTTTGGGTGCAACCACTTATCCAGTGAACCATTTTCAGCAAATTCATAAACCAAGAAGCGATTCCCATCAGCATCGGATGAGACGCCCATCAATTTGACCAGATTCCCATGATTTACTTTCTGCAGTATCCTTAATTCCTCTGTGATATCTTCTTTGGTTTTCTTTACAGCAACAACCTGACCATTGATTGTGGCCCTGTATACTGATCCTCCAATCCTGTAGTGTTCATTGAGGTTCATTGTTGCCTCCATAATGACTTTAGTCTCGTACATGATTGGCTTGCCAAGGTAGCCTGAAACCCCAGGAAGTAGCTTATCCTGTATGATCTTAAGCTCAAAATTTTCATCCTCTGGAGCTTTCTTCACTTTAATGAGATCAGTGGTCTCCAAAGAGGACTCTGAATGATCCAGAGTCTTCTTTTTCCTGATCAAACCAGTGTAGACCAGCAGGCTCACCAAAAGGAAAATTAAAAGAGCTCCTGTGCTCAAAACCAAAGCAAGGATCCACCTGCCTTTGGATGCCCTTCTTTCAGGCTGAGTGAGAAGTGGAGGTTGTGAAACAGGGATCAACACTGGCTGGTCCACCGAAGCACTAAAGTTCAGATTGTTATTTTCATCTCTGATATCAACTGGGGATGCTTTCAAGTTAGTACCCACAAGCAATACATCATCACCAGGTTGCCACACATAAGTAATAAGATAGTTGATGCCTTTATCCGAATGTGACTTCGATGGACACTTACAGAACAAAGGGAAGACTACTTCAACACCAACCTGCAAGGTGGTCGGTTCCAGACCAGGGTTCAAAGCTTCCACTGCATTATAATTGGTGAGATTTTCAAACACAGTGACTGAAACGAAGTAGAAGCTATCATCTGTCTTGATCTTATAAGTAATGTTTGCAAAATAATGGTTTCCAGTGCAGCTACACAAGATAGGTACCAGTAAAAGCTGGTCTGGACTCAACCGAGCTTCCTCAGAAGCCAGATTGCTTGCTTCTGCAATTGATAAGCGACTGATCCCAAACAGATCAGATATATTTCCCACGTCCAAAAATCCAGGTGCCTGAGCACGGTAGATGACATATGTTTGGCATGAGGCAGGTGAGTCTGTGGTGCACGAGAAGTTTGTAACTGGGGTGGCTGGTGATTGAGCTGTGATATGGTTGGTTGAAGAAATGAAGAGAAGCAAGACAAAGGAGAGGAGAGAGACAGTCATTGCTATAAGCTCTGGATAATAAGCCTCTGAAGCAACTATGGCATATATGTTATGCCAGCGAAAGCTTTGATGTCAATCTCCCATTAAAAAACCACGTAATATTATTCGGGTCGGGTCGTCAAACCGGATCAAATAAAACTAGGCTCCACAAAGCCCAACAATATATGAAAGATAGCTAGGAGTACACTTCTGATAAAAAGGCTGAGGAGCATTGTAAGGTTGTAGCTTTCAATCTCAATAAAATAAATCCTTGTATTTAGTAAAATCCAGAGGTCACCATCTCAAGCTTTGATTTGAATGATTCTCCTAGTTTGCATCTCCCTACTGTAGACATCATATCATATGATATCTCGTGTTTGAAGTTTATACTCGTGTGGTTACATGTAATGCCTTACATAAGCCGACAAGAATAATTCCTGTTGTCAAGCTTTCACATTTTTATTAATTCCTGTTGTCTTAGTCATTGATAAGCATCAGATTGGTTTAATATACAAACCCAAGTTAGGACGGCAAGAAGTTGTCCCATCTCTAATTCTATCATGTACAAAGACAACAAGCCAACTGAGCCAGGACCTACTAATTTGACGGTTACACAAAGGTATATGCATTCATGGAGCAAGAGAATCTCATTGCTCTCATATATTGGCATCAAATGATATAGGTTTATATGATTGAAAGATGGGATTACACTTGAGTTAATACCTTTATGTTGACAAAGACCAACATTTTATTAAATGACCATGATAAACTGTTAGGTGGAGAGGTTTGAAAAGGAGAAGAACCACACCCAATCAGATGATGGCATATATGGCTCACTACCATAAGGTATCCACTCAGACGGGGGTAGAGGATTTCGCCAAGTCCACAGAATTCTGAGGAAATTATATAGTAGAGAAGCAGGAGCTCACACTGCATTTCCAATGCAAGAAACTGACTGTATTTGAAGAAGGAAAAAGTAAAAAACCTACAACAATAACATTATGCTTGTAGCCTTGTACAAAAAGAAGAGGAAAAAGAAAGAAAAGCCACAAGGAGTTCATCAACATACCCTTAGGCTGAAAATCAGCTAGATAAATACCTTCCTTAAAACACAGACACACAGCAGAGTGATGTCCTAGACAGTAAAGCCTAAAACCGATTTGAAGCTTCTCTGAAAATGATTGATAAGTTAACTTGAGGATCTTTGCTTTTCAGTTCCTCTCATAATTCCGTCATTAACATGCAGATATAAAAAACCAGAACTATGTATAGCAGTTCACTTCAGTGTATTGACTTCTGCAACCAGAAACTCATCTATGAATGTAAACCTCTTGTATAGTGAAAAATAATCTGCTCCTCACCAAAAGATAACAGACTTAAATCCATTACCAGCCAACACTATGAAAAATGCCAAGACAACAGAGCAATCAAAAATTAAACTTTCAAAGAGGGTAAAAATTTTTGGGACTCATGAAGTTGCAGTATGTTCAACGTTAAGGTAGATCAGTGCTTACTTCCCAACTCCATTTGTAAATTTGGCCCTTTGGCTGCAGCAAAGCTATTGGAATAAATATCATACACTCTTTTGAGGTCTGCTGAGCTCATTGTCCACATATGACCACGTAATGCAAATGGAAGGCCGTAATTTATCTCTTCACATCTCTCCTCCACAGAAGCAGCCTCCCTCCGCCTGCCTTCCTTCCAAAGACACTTCACAAGCAAATTTTTGGTGGCAGCATCGGGCATCAAATTCAAGCTCCTCATGTCTTCAAAAACCCTCAATGCAAGAGCAGATCTCTCACACTTACAATATCCATGGATCAGAACCTTAAACATGTAGGCATCTGGCTCTACACCACTCTGCCTAACCATCATAAAGAGTTTTTGCACTGTTTTAAAATCGCCTTCAAGGGCAAAATGGTACATCAACCCAGAAAATGTTGGGACATCCGGGCAAATCCCACCCAAAAACATCTGCTCAAGTACATCCAAGGCATCAGCACTCCTCCCACATTTGGTCAATGTTCGTAAAAGAGATGAATACAACAGCATCAAATATAATTTTGACATGGGACCGCACAGTGATTCAGCATCATGGAAGACCTTTAGAGCAGCATCGGCATTCCTTGAAATTCCATAAAAGTCTATGATCAATCTGATGGTGCTGACTGGCAATCTAATTTCCTCCCTTCTTATTTTGAGCAGGAGCTTTTCAACCAATTCAACATGTCCATGGCGTGCTAAAAGGGTCATCATTCTTTGCACAGTATAAATGTTATGATTGAATCCTCCTGGCTGATAAGCAACCCAACAGAAGAATTTCCAAGCTGTCTCAGGGGAATTGAAATTCCTAAGGATCTTGCAAACCAACCGAGTTGTCCAGATGAATTTTGCTTCCTCCAGGGCTAATACCTCATTAGGGTCCCAATTATTTAAGGCATTGGCCAAAGCTCTAGGATCCAACCATGGTTTCAACTGAACCCCATCCACACCAGCATCATCACTAGAATGATTATTCTCATCGTCATCGTCATCACTACTATCCACACAAAAGCCTACATTCTTGATTCTCTCATCTGGTAACATTCCCCTAAGAAATTCATCTGTCTCGTGGACGAAACCTGCCTCCTGCATACGTTGCAATGACAGTTGCATTGCTCTACCGGGCAATATTCCATCAATCTGCATCTCATCAAGTAAGGCCTTAACCACATCAAACCGATTGATACTGGTGAATTCTTCTACCAAAATTGAATACTGCCTTAAAGTGCGTCTGATCCTCATCAATGGCAATATATTAAAAACTTTAATTGCTGAATCTAATTTTCCCGAGTTGGCAAGGTGCTCAAGCACAACTGTGTATGTCCTAGAATTAGGAATTGCCCCTTCAGAAATAATCTTATGGAAAATCTGCATAGCCTCAGAGTCCTTACCCATCTGTACATAAAGGCGCATGACAATGTTGTAAGCCTCTATAGACACCTGCTTGCCTGAAACTCTATATCTGTTCCATGCATGGAGAACTGACTCCAGGTCTCCAGCTGCAGCATGCCACTTCATGAGCTCCATAAAGCTGATACGAACATTCCAAAATTTGCCTGCGTTGATGTCATCAACCAAGCTTTTGAGTTCAGCACTTCGTTGGGACTTGGCAAGGATTTTGGCCAGTGCACGTATGGTGGCTTGGGTGTGACAGAAATGTGGAATTGTTTTTAGGATTTCAAGCAGGGAAAGGGCAGAGTCTGGTGAGGGAGCAGACTGAAGGGCATTAGCAACCACAAAAGAGTCAACAGTGGGATCATTTAAGAGAGGGATGAGCGATCTTGGAGCGTTGGAGCGGAGAATGAGTCGAATTGAATCAATGAGTCTGGCTCGATGGAGGTAAAGAGAGATTTTACCAGAGAAAGGGTTATGGGTAAAGTATCGAGTTTGCTGCATTGGATTGTTAAATAGACATAATTTTCGGAAGAGCTGCTTGACGTACATTGAGACTTCTTGAAGACCATAATAGTGATCACTCTATAAATTATATTGTAAGTTAGTTCAGAAACATAACAAATCAGTTGAGCAAAAGTTTGATGCTTCTCAAGTTAACCACCACTATGTAATAGAGAATGATGCATAACACGCTAACTTTTCAATGGAAACTATGAAGAAGACATAATTGGAGATTATGATGAATGTTAATGCATAATGTGCAAATTGTAGAAAAACCCCACTGACTTAGAGTTATTGGTGAGTAAAGTACGTAGCCAAACCGTGACTAGTTTTACAAAAGGGATTAAATAAACAGAGAAAACTGTAATTGAGATCTCTTAATGGAAGAATCCAGGCTGCACTGGGTTGTGCAGAACTGGTTAGAACCAATTCCACAATCCTATGGGAGTATGGACGTCCAAAATGTGGTTATTCTCATCTGGGACGTATAGAATATGTTGGATCTCATCAATTTTTAGCCTTCCCACAAAAATTAAAACATCAAGCACCTGGTGTGCACCGAAAGAGAGTTAATACCACGGAACGTAGTTTTGTCAGATGAGTGTTCTGAGTTTTCTCCAACTACAAAGACTAAGAGAGAAGGGTTTGTCGATGGGGTTGGCCTTTCTTCAGCGCTTCGGTGGCTTCCTTCTGCATCTCGCTCACCGCTTAACTTCCCTTCTCACCCCTTTCCCTCTATATTTCTGCAACACCGCGGGAAAGAGAAAAAGCCTACCGCTTATTAAGTTTAATCTGACATGGAAATGTGTAAAATAAGACTATGATGGGGTAGAAGTAGAACTAGAATAAGGTCAAAAATGAAAAAATAAATAAATAATAAAATAAAATCGTGAAAAAATTAAAATTGTACCAGATAATGGAGGATGACAATTCTTCTCTTAAGTTGAAAGAGAAGATCAACCTAAAGGAGACAAGGGGGATCTAGAAAACATTGAAATCATCTTATATCACATTTGCATTATTATTATTATTATTTTTATTTGGGAGAATTGTGTTTTGGGCCCAGCTGGGCCCAAAAATTAACATTTGGTCCTCCAACCACTCATATTTAAGCCCAAGACCCAAACAAAGTATGAAAATTAAGATGAAGGATATTGTCTTTCATTAATTCCTAAAATACCCTTATCCCTTATATGCCTACAAGTGAGTGTGAATTTTAATTTTTTTTTGTGTTTTTTTTCCTTTTCTATTCCCTATTAAATATTACTCATTTCTAACTTTTTTTTTCCTTTTTATTCCAATATATATTTCTATTTTAAAGATATTGAATCTTTTTGCTCTTATTAAAAGCAATGATAAAAATTTTGGGATTTTTCATCCAAATATTTTTTATCTTTTTATATTTATCTTTTAGTTTAATTTTCATTTTTTATTTTAAATTTATATTACCCTTTCATCTATATTTTTCTCTTATTTTTTATACTTTCTACATTAACCATATTTTAAAAAATTTTAAAATTAACTATCACTTCACTTTATTATATATATATATATATCTTTTTAGCTTTTTAATTTTTAATGTTTTTATTTTAAAATTTTTAAAAAGATAAATTTGTTGAAAAAAAATAACTAAGATATGAAGTTCTAATATTATATTAATAATTTTTCTTATCTAAATAAACTAATGCAAAGTATTTTGACCCACAACAAGAAAATTGTCAATACAATTTTTTAGTTAAACTTTAAAAATTAAGTTTCAAATAAAATATATTATACAAAATTTTATCTAAAAATTATTGAAAGTGGTATTTAATTTTTTTATTTATTGACTTTGAAACTTATCTAATTTTTTACTTGAAAGGTAATAGAACATGTTTACAAAAAGAATTAGTTTTTCATTTTTTAAATAAATGAGTATAAATATATTAAAAAAATTAAAGATAATCTTAGTAAAAAATTTGATAAATATAATTATAATTTTAAATATAGATTCATTTGGATAAAATTTCACAAAAAAAAAAAAATAGTGGAAAGAAAGAACATTGCTAAAACTACAAAAACAAAATATGCAATTACAAAAATTTGATGATGAAATTTAAAAATAAAATTCGAAACAATTCTTGAGTGAGAGAATTTGAGTGGGGAAAAAATATTTGAGTGGAAAAAAATGGGAAAGTTTTTCGAAATCACTTTAAATCCTTAACAAAAAGTAGTCTTGTACACCCTTGTACAATTAGTAAATTTGTCTTATACAGTTAGTGTAATACCCTTTACAATAACTCAAATTTCATACATCATTTTATGAATATCTAACAATAGGTCGGTTAACCATGTTTGCATCAGTTTGGTTTTAAAAAGGAAAAAAAATTGTTGTATAATTTTGTTTTACAATCATCATAAGTGAGGTACCTATTAAAATGACCATATACAAGTTAGATAAAATACATGAGATAAATGTATGTTTAACCAATGTGTGTAAGGAATGTCATTTATCATCGGTTAAGGGAAATAAACAAACAAATTTTTTAGAATCACTTAAAATCCTTCACAAATAATAGTTTTGTACACCATTGTATAGTTAGTATATTTGTCATGTACACTTAGTGTAAATGCCTTGTACAGTGACTAAAAAAAACGTTATTTTATTTTATTTTCAATGCAAAATGTAATTAAAAACAAGACAAAGAAATTACTTAAAAACTATTATTTAAGCCAAATTTATTTATTTATTTCCTTTTATTTTTGGAAATAAAGAAAAAAAATAAAAAATTTATTTAACCATAAGAAATATGAATATAAGATCAGTTGGAAAATTCTAAATTTATTTATTTATTTCATTTTATTTTTGGAATTAAAGAAATAAAAAATAAAAAATTTATTTAATCATAAAAAATATTGATATAAGATATATTAAAAAATAGAAATAACCCCAAATTTATTTACTTATTTCATTTTATTTATTAAATTAGAAATTAATTTATTTTAATAGATTAAAATGTGCACAATTGATTTATTACTTTGTTAATTATGGATATATTAAAATTTTCGATAAAAAATAAATAAAGAAAATAAAATTAAAAAGAGTAATAAATATATATAATTTAGTTATTTAATTATTTTTCATGTAAAAGATAGTCCCACAAAAAACACATAATTGATCAATTTCTTTGTTTAATCGTAAACATACTATTTTTTTTTTTTATTATTAAAATAACTAATGAAAAAAAATAAAAATGGATAATCAATGAATGAAATTTAGTTCTTTTTATTATTTTCATATAAAAAATAGTACTAAACAAGGTTTTCAATTTTTATTTTTTAAAATAGTTTTCATTTTTTAATTAAATGTTTTTTCAAAAAGAAAATATAAAAAATATAAATCATATTACTATTTTTTAGAAAGTATTTTTTAAAATAGCTTTGGAACATAATTTTTCTTTATTTATAATTTAAAATAGAAAATAATGTTGATTTTCAATTATTTATAAAAAAAAATTAAAATAATGAAAAATCCAAATTGTTAAAATAAAATTATTATGATTGCATGAATAATGGTGCAATAAAGACAAAAAAAAAGTTTATGTGAAAGGTCATTGGGTATTTTAGTCCATCACTATTTTATGTCTTTAAAAGGTAATGTATAGAAATTTGAAGGATATATTGGTCTTTTAACATCTCATATCCTTTCCATCAATTATGGAAGTTATATGGACCAAATGTTAATTTTTGGGCTCAGCTGGGCCCAAAACACAATTCTCCCTATATTTTTATAACCGTGGATGTCCGGACCAGTTTACGCGCACCTCGACTAATCCCACAGGCCTAGAAATATTTGTATTATTTTTTATGTTTGCCAATATGATGTTGTTACTAATAATTGTTATGTATGATTGAATAAGGATAATGAATGAATTCATATAAATGATTGTATGGATGTTTCATGTATATTAATTAGTTCCTACTTGATTGCTTCCATTAATGTGTGATTGATGGATGAATTTCTTTTAATTTTTTATTTTCTTTATACTAGTGGCTCTATGTGAGACGTATCATCCTAGCCTAAAATCTTTTTTTTTTCTTCTCCTCATGACAAGCTCTAGTTTTAGATATTCCTGATTAATCAAACTCATATGTTGATTGGATTTACCTTTGCGATTGATAAGAAAAAAGGTCACTATAAAGGTTTATGGATGTCTTTAGTCCTCCCTGTTCTGATGCTAATACTTATTCAACTACCTTTTCTATTATTCTTCCTATTGTTGATGCCCTACTACTAATAATGTCCTTGTTGTTATTGATGATTAATCTAATATTGATGACCAATTCTGACAATGCAAATCTCCCTCTCCCACTAGTGGCTCCACTTCTTTGAAATGGTATTTTGCCTTTATTGGGTGCTCTAACTCCTATATCATGTTCTTTATCTTGTTTGTCTTGTTTGCATCCTCCTTCTTAGCTATATTCTCTTTCTTGTTTGCTTGATAAAGGTGTTTGATAAACACGGTAAATGACTGAAATCCTCCTTACCAGATGAGGAGATAACTCTTCATTATATATACACGATAATTACAGTTGTAAACTCTTACATAATAGGAAAGAATCAAATACAAATATTGAGCATATCCCTACAGCTATACAAGCGGATATTATGTTAACAGAAAAGGAAGGAAGCACGTATCATGGAGAATCAAATTCTCCCTTATCACCCCCCTGCAAGGTGAGCGTGGTAGAAGGGAGAACGCTGAGCTTGCTTCGAAAGAGATAGAACTGTGGCTTGGTAACTCCTTTGGTCAGTGAATCAGCAAGCTGTAGATGTGAAGGAACAAAATCAATTTTCAAAGTGCCTTTATCAACAAGTTCACGAACAAAATGGTAGTCGATTGTAATATGTTTGGATCGAGGACGAGTAACCGAATTGACTGCCATAAAAATTGCACTTTGATTGTCACAAAGAATTTTAGGTGGTACTGAGAGTGTAACATGAAGGTCCCGAAGCAACTGAATAATCCATGCAATATCAGCAGTAGCAACAGCTAAGGAGCGATATTCGGCTTCTGCACTTGAACGAGAGACAGTGCTTTGTTTCTTAGAAGACCAAGAGATTAAATTAGCTCCAAAAAAGATAGCATAGCCGCTAGTAGAACGACGTGTATCAGGACATCCAGCCCAGTCCGCATCAGAGTAGCCAAGAAGATCACGAGTGGACTGTTTGTGAAGTTGAAGACCATGATGAGCAGTGCCTTTAACATAGCGCAAGATACGCTTGAAAGCACGAAAATGATCCTCGGTGGGAGCATGCATGAACTGGCAAATGGAGTTGACACTGAAGGACAAATCAGGCCTGGTGATCGTGAGGTATTGAAGAGCACCGGCAAGAGAACGAAACAGAGTAGGGTCGGAGAATAGAGTCCCTTCGGCGAATAGATGCTGTCCAATAACAAAAGGTGTAGAAATAGGCTTGGCATCAATCATTGAAGCACGTTGCAAGAGATCAAGAGCATACTTCGTTTGACTGAGAAATAGACCCTTCTCATTAGCTTGGACTTCAACTCCAAGAAAATATAGAAGATCACCCAAATCCTTCATGGAGAATTCGTTGGAAAGCCGAGTAATAAAGGTGTGAACCAGAGAAGGAGTACTTCCAGTGATGATCATGTCATCAACATAAAGAAGCAAGTAAACAGTACCAAGCGAGGAGTGATAGACAAACAACGAAGAATCAGCCTGACTAGAGTGAAAACCAAGTTTGAGCAAAAATGAGCTAAATCGATGAAACCAAGCTCGAGGAGCTTGTTTCAAGCCATAAAGAGCACGTTTTAGATGACAAACATGCTGAGGAAATTGTGGATCAGTGTAGCCAGGCGGTTGTTCCATGTACACCTCTTCGTTGAGAAAGCCATGAAGAAAGGCATTTTTAACATCTAGCTGATGTAAACGCCATCCAGAAGTAACAACCAAGGATAGAATGATTCTAACTGTAGCAGGACGCACCACAGGGCTAAAGGTGTCACCAAAATCAAGACCATGAACTTGAGAAAATCCTTGAGCCACAAGACGTGCCTTGTGATGCTCAATAGACCCATCAGAGTGAATCTTTGTTTTGAAAATCCAGCGACAGCCAACCACATTATGATGCTGAGGACGAGGTACAAAAACCCACGTATCATT
The DNA here is from genome assembly GCF_030704535.1 of Vitis vinifera. Classification (NCBI taxonomy): domain Eukaryota; kingdom Viridiplantae; phylum Streptophyta; class Magnoliopsida; order Vitales; family Vitaceae; genus Vitis; species Vitis vinifera. Next base: position 18,935,334 of record NC_081808.1, on the reverse strand, counting down.
TTTCTTCAGTGCGTGAATTTCATCATCCATAGCCGAGAGCCATTCAGGGTGTTTTGCAGTAGACTTGAAGCCTCGTGGCTCTTTGAGAGCAAAAAGAGCCTGAAACAACTGAGAAGAAGATGAGATATTCATAGCATGATACAACTATGGTTTGAATATACCAGCTTTCCCTCTAGTAATCATCGGATGGCTGGAAGTGGTCACACGAGGAGAGGACGAAACTGGTGAAGGAGTGGTCGAATCTGTAACAACAGAATCCAAGAGAGAGTCCTCATCAAGAGGAACTTGCGGACCAGGAGAAGAAGTCGAAGACAAGTGTGGAATATCATTGCAAAGCAGACACAGAGAATTCGAGAAAGATGGTGAAGGCAAAGAATTTAAAGTACTAACGTTAGAAGAACTAGAAACACATTCCTGAGACTCAGAAAAATGAATATAGTCAATGTTAGATGGCAGATTTTGCACAGAATCACCATTATAGGGAAATGTATGTTCATAAAACTGCACATGTCGAGAAACATAGGCACGATGTGTCTTACGATCTAAGCACCGAAATCCTTTATGAAGGGTATTGTAACCTAAAAAGACACAAGGAGTAGATTTTGGAGACAATTTATTAGGTGAGTAATCTCTCAAATAAGGGAAGCAAAGACACCCAAAAGTACGAAGCATAGAATAATCAGGTTGCTTACCAAACAGGAGCTCATAAGGTGTTTTGCCAGCAAGAGATGGTGACGGGAGTCGGTTAATGAGAAAGACGGCAGTAGAGAAGGCCTCAACCCATAAGGAGAACGACACACAAGCATGAAACATAAGAGTAAGACCTGTTTCTGTGACATGACGATGCTTACGTTCAGCAATTCCATTTTGACTAGGAGTGTAAGGACATGCCAGACGAAGATCAATGCCACACAAATGCAAATGAGAGCGAAACTTATTATTAGTAAACTCAGTTCCACCATCACACTGAAATGATTTGATTTTGGCGGAAAACTGTGTCTCAATAAAACGTTGTAAATTGATGAAATTATCAAAGAAATCAGATTTGTGTTTTAAAGGAAATATCCAACTAAATCTAGTACAATCATCAATGAAAACCGCATAGTATCGATATCCATTAAAGGAAGAAACTGGTGATGGACCCCATAGGTCACAGTGTAAACGATCAAAAGGCATAGCACAACGTTCATTATTTAGAGAAAAAGGTAAACGGTGGCTTTTGCCGAGTCTACAACCAACACAAATTTCAAAATCATTGTTCACCAATTTATTACTACAAGAAATAGATCCTAATTTAGAAAGAGAAGCAACAGTACGATAATGTGGATGACCAAGGCGAGTATGCCATAAACGAACAGATGCTCGCGGTGAAGAAGTAGTGGACACTAAGGCATGATGACGACAATCCAGCACGTAGAGACCATTTTCACATCTTCCGACTCCTAGTACCACTCTTGTGACCCGATCCTGTATGGTAAAACCAGAGGAAGAAAATGTAACACAACAATTATTGTCTTTAGTAAGTTGACTAATAGAAATAAGATTTTTCTTAATTCCAGGAACAACTAAGACATTAGATAAAAGAAGAGGACTAGACGGAACAAGAGATGAAATGGAACCAGTGTGAGAGATTGCTAAGAACTGACCATTGCCAACCATGACACGTTCATTACCAGAATAGACAACTGGTTGATCCACACCTTCAGTGTCACTAGTCATGTGGGACGTTGCACCAGAGTCAGGGAACCATTCAGAGTCATTAAAATCCTGAATCGAGCAAGCAGAAAAAGCCTTAGCAAGGTTAGCCGATTGCTTCTTCTTGAGTTTCAGGAAACTCCAGCAACGTTTAGCCGAGTGGCCCTCTTTGTCACACAACTGACAGTGGACGGAGGAGTTGGATGATGACTTTGAGTTGGCAAACGGTGTAGGAGAAGCTGAAGACCAATGCTTCACTTGCTTATGACCAGCCACTTTGGAAGTTTGCTGCACAAAATAAGCAGAGTTGGAAGATGAATGGGAAACTGACCGTTCAAAGATTTCATGGCTCAAAGCTTTCGGAACAATTTCAGCAAAGGATGGTAGAGGAAGTTGTGACATCATGGTGGTAGAAAAGATCTTGTAGTCGGGTCCCAATGCGCGTAGGTACCAGTGGACTTTATCCGTGTCATCAATGGGACGTCCAATAGCAGCCAGTTGATCGTAAAGGCCTTTGAAGGTGCAAGAAAACTCAGCAATGGACTGAGAGCCACGGTGCGTCAGCTGGAGTTCATCCTTGAGTTGCAGTTCACGAGTCTTTGATCGGTGCGAAAATGAGACTTCAAGCGCATGCCAGGCCTCGTGGGAGTGACGGAAACCTAGTACCTCACTCATAGATTCCTCTGTGAGAGAAGAATAGAGTAAACTGAGCAGTGTATGATCAGTATGCAGCCAAGAGGTATATGCAGGATTGGATTTTGGGGTGCCATCAGAGGCAGTAATCATGGGAGAAGGAGTCGTGATGCTACCGTCCAAATAACCAAAAAGCTCTTGACTAGCTAACAGAGGAACGAACTGATTTCTCCACAATAGATAATTAGAGGAGGTCAGTTTAATGGTGAGCATATGCACCATTATATTGAGTGGAAGAGTAGGAGGTGAAGAAGACAAAACAGCCATGGTCAGAATCGAAAAAAAGAAAACTTGAAACTGATAACATAAAGGTGTTTGATAAACACGGTAAATGACTGAAATCCTCCTTACCAGATGAGGAGATAACTCTTCATTATATATACACGATAATTACAGTTGTAAACTCTTACATAATAGGAAAGAATCAAATACAAATATTGAGCATATCCCTACAGCTATACAAGCGGATATTATGTTAACAGAAAAGGAAGGAAACACGTATCATGGAGAATTTGATTCTCCCTTATCACTTGAAATGATTTTTTTACCATTCCTTATTGTTTTAGGAGGCATTAGACATATCTTTTTTATTATGACCAAGCTTCCCATATAAGAAACAACCGAGGGTTATAGAGGCCTCTTCTTCTCACATTTGATTATTGAAATTTTACGACAATTATTTGCATTTGACATTATCTTGATCATGTAAGTCACCCCATCATTGTTAGAGAGCCATCAATTCTGCAAGGATATTCCTTGGTTACACACCTAGCAATCACCCTAGTTCCCTGATTCTTTATCTTTTTTATTTCAAAGCCCTTTGGGATCATAAAAGCCCTCGATATGGCTTTAAAGAAATGCACATTACCAAACAACAAACCTTTCCTCAATCTTATGTCATTCCCTTAATCAACATTGTATGTCTCCCCTTTAATATCGATGTTTATGTAATGACAAGCCTCTTCACTTCCTAAGACAAAACTGCATTGAACCCCCCTCCCATCACCATCATTGGATTTGTACCTTGAAGCTCATCATTAATATGAAACCTATTTGATGCACTATTTCTGTCAAGTCACCACTCTCATCTACATTGTTTGCAGATCGGAGGGTTGGCCGCGTCCATTAACTCTTCTTGTGTTCGTTGTGGGCACTTGGGTGAATGCACTATAAAGTTAGGGTATGCGCATTTCCTATAAGCAATTGCTTTTAGGAGAGTTGGTAGCGTCTAAAGTCCTACAAGTTGTATCAGAGCCGAGGTCACGAGTTCGAACCCCAAGGGTGTCGTTGGGGGGGAAATTGTTGGCAAATCGGAGGGTTGGTCATGTCCATCAACTCTCCTTGTGTTCGCCATGGGCACTTGGGTGAATGCACTATAAGACTAGGGTATGCATCTTTCCTATAAGCAATTGCTTTTAGGTTAGTTGGTAGCGCTTGAGATCCTACAAGAATTGTTAAAAAAATTAGGCTAATACAACCTATAATAATCACCCTAGAGGGGGGTGAATAGGGTGATGGTCTCTTTTTGCAAATTTATATCATGTGAATGTAAGAGACAAATATATGCAAGTATATAATAAAACAATATAAAGACAATTGCATATAAAGTAAAAGAGTAGGGAAGAGAGAATACAAACACAAGATTTTATAGTGGTTCGGCACAACCCAACCTACATCCACTCTCCTCTAGCTTCAATCCCAAGCTTGAGGTTCCACTAATTCAAGGTTTCCAAACCAAGCCTTCAAGCAATACAATTGGATTATGATTCTAATCCACCCTCTTGGACTTTTAGCTCCAAGCAACCTTTACAATCCTTAAGAGAAACCCCACTCTTGAACAACCTCTCAAGTGATACCCCACACTGGAGAATCTTCATCTTAAAGATGTATAAATAATTGATCTCATAAAATCCTAGTACAAAAACTTTAAGCTCAAATGATACAAGAAAACTAGGATTGAATGGTGCACTAAAGATATGCAAGTTTTAAAACAATGATGCACTCAAAACACTATTCCAAGGCTCAAATATATTTAAGAAAGGTTTGGGAAGGTTGAGCTGATAAACAATGAAGATTTGGAGCTTTTTTTATAGAGGAAAAAAACCAAACTAGCCGTTAGAAATTTGACCGGTTGAGCTAGGGGTCGACCAGTTGACTAGCCATTAGCAATTAATGTTTGGTAGGTGACTGTTGGACCTTGACCAAACCTCAATCGATTGAGGTTCAACCTTGACCAGTTGAACAACCGTTCTGGAAGAAAGAGAAAGTTTTTTACACCCTCAACCGGTTGAGCTAGGGGTTGACTCGGACCTCGACCGGTTGAGTTGGGGGTCGACCGATTGAGCTGTTTTTTGCTCAACAACCAACTTTTTCAACTTAAAACATTTTAAAACAAGTTTGAAAAACATTTGACACGAGGTTTTAGTTAAAAACATGAAATCATCCAATTTTTAAAATATTTAAAACAAAATAACTCTTAGATGATTTTGGTGCATAAGTAAAGAATCTAATGCATGAAAATTCTAGTGCACCAACAACCTTACAAAGAGATCTTATGAAGCTTGAGTCTTGAAAAACACTTTTCATTGAGGTGGTCTTCTTCCTCATGATTTCTCCTTGGCTTAATTTGTCTTTGTAATTGTCACTTTGGAAATCGCCTTACCTAATTACACTTGAAATATAATCATTAATTTTAAACCTTGTTTTATTATCATCAAAACCGACATTAACCAAACCTTGGTTTCACATACATGACTTGGTGGCCATTACTCAATGTCATCAACATCATCACTAATGTCACATTATGCTTTCTCACCATCATCTTCATTGTCATCCTCATCCTCTCCATTCACATCTTCACTCTCACCCTTAAACCTTATATCTTCTACAACTCAATGGTTGCCCTTCTTTCCACCTCACTAAAACCCTATGTCATCACCATCTTCTACGCCAAGCCTCCGTCCCATGGCACATAGGCCTACATGAGTAAAAAGGGTTTTTGTCATGTCTAGTGGGCCTCACTGAAGTCACAACCCATTATTGTTTGCCCTCACATAGGCTCAACTTCAAATCTACAAGGATTAGGCCTAAATTCTATGATATGTGATAATTCAACTTGCTAAGATTGTATTGTGACCACCTCAATAGGAGTGCTGGTCCTAAAAAAACATAATTAGATGATGAATTGTCCACTAGCCATCATAATTTAAAAAAATTGGAGTGGTATCAATGTAATTGTCAAAAACATTGTAGGGTGTCCATCTCATTTTCCTCTAATTGTAAGACATTTTGCTATTAAAATATGAAATATTAGAACCCTCCCAAGTGAAATTTCTCAAGAGGAGAGCTCATCAATATTCTCAAAGAGGAGACACTCTTGCTGGTGCAAATTAAAGGTAAGATGATTCAGAATAGCTGGAGAGAGAGACAAGCACTGGTGTTGGCTTCATAGCCGGAAAAATAAATATGTTCCTCTTACTACTGAATGAAATTATCGCCATTATGCTTCCAATACCGTTGATTTTAATTGAAAAAAGAAGAACAAAAAAGCTAGCTCTGTTTCTTGAAAAGAGATTTAGAAAGCTAGTTGGCATGCAATCCTAGGCTACAAGCACCTCAGCTTCTTACAATTGAACACAGGACATGTCACAAACAAAAAAGGGAAAACACATATGATCATAGATTCCAATTTTTTTTACTACATGTTAATAATTATTAGGCAAAATAGTAAAATAGTGGTGCCCACAGTACGGAAAATTCAGCAATTGGTCACGAGAAGCAACATTTAGCTGCTTATTTCTTCATGTGATGTTTATAATTCATGTGGGTCTAGGTCCTGTAAAACTAGAAGATAATGGGGCGGGAGTTATTGATCGACTTTCAGTAAGGAAAGCTTCCTGTCAGCCGAATATGGTCGAGGGTACTCTTGAGGCCGTACTGCTGCACTGCTTGGTTACCAGCCCTAAATCCGTCCCCATAAGCTGGTGAACTATCTGTCTCTATCTGATCTTTAAAAAACTCACCGAGTTTCTTTTCAAACTGAGACCGTGCACCCTTCTCTGATGTGGATGATGATGATGGCGTTGAAGCTGAAGAAACATTGTTACCAGAGCTTGAATGTATCTCTGATTCCAACCACATATAAGCCAACACCTGGCAGATGCCTTCTTCAACATCCTGTCTCAGATTTCGATAGCCTGCCAAACACTTGGTTATTAATTTCTAGCTTCTCATTATGAATGGAAAACAGGAAGTGCAACATTTGAAGAACATAGATTAATCACATTTCAGAGGGCTTGAATAGAAACAATTGTCAACGCAATATTTGTCACTGAACGGATAAGTACCTTTCAGTTTGAGCCATGCATGCATCATCTCGTGAGCCAGGATCGTCCCGGTCAGCAATCTGTATTTTAGGAGGGATTTTTTGGTTGCGACACATACATCAAAACTAATCAAGCAAGTAAACATTTTGGGATAGAGAGCATAAGAGATATAATACCTCGGGAGCCCATACAAAATAAGAATTGCTGTCACTTCACATCGACGGACTAGCCTACAAGGTTCTGTCATCATGTTGATAATCCGATAGCCTGTACTAATCCTAGGCCTCCTCGAAATCTGGTCATTACAGCCAAATAAGCATAGATTCATAATCCACTAATAGATACGTTACTAAAAGTATATCACACCACAAATTTGAAGTAAGATTTCTGAGAAAGAAAATCCTACAGTGCTAACAGTCTGTTCTTCGGAGAGGCAGAGTCCTCTAGTCTCGGGCAAGAGGTGATGTCCCTGCCCATACAATAAAGAGAACATTCAAACTTCATGGAAACTTAAAATACAAGACGAGAAAATTCCTGTTGGTATGAAATATGATCACTTCAATGCATTAGTCCTTACACTCTTTTCTCCCTCCATGGCCTCATTTAGTGCTTGTCTCTCAACCAAGAGAAGAGGGATTTGCTGCTCCACTTTCATATTCAAACCCTCATAAAATTCTTGTATTTGAAGGTAAAGAGGCTGGCACTCTAGTGTATCCATGATAGCAGAGTCCAGGCACTCCAGACATAGTTTCCTACCATCATCAAGTGATAGATACCTAATGTCCCTTACCTGCATGGGTTGGCAGATTTTCTATAAAGAAATACAAAACGAAAAATAGAAATCTGTAGTTGTTAATCTGTCAAGCTACGAGAAGATTTCTTCAGTGAGTATGTGGGATGGGAGGTTGTATTTTCTTCCAACTAACCTCTGTTCGTTCACAACTACAACACCGAGGAGTTCCATCATGCTCATGTGAGGGACAGTACTCTTGCATCCAGAAAGGATGTGCTCTATACTCTGTTTCTCCAGCTGCATTTGATGGAATCTGTACAAAAGGGAAAGAATTACATTAATGCTACAGTATCATTTGTGAAAAACATACAAAAGAAACAAATATACATTGCACATCTAGTTTCTTCAAAATGGTTTCATAATGTAGAACATCATGGTAAACTTGAAGATAACATTCATAACTCAGAACCCCTGAATTATGTAAATATATGAAAGCAAAATATATTCTATAAGCACCAGAACTAAGTAGCCAATCCGGTCAAAAGATAGCTATGGTGGTGAAGAATGAGCCGTTGACAGGATCATCCAAGAAGGCAGTAAATGCCTGGATAAGCGTATCTTTTACCTAAATCCAAATCTTCCTATCTGGTTTGCATGTGAAGCTCTAAGCATACAACTTATGAAATCCTATAGCCATCCAAGATCAATGACCCCCAAAAACAAGTACAACAAGACTAGTATAGTAGGGGATATTTATTCTGTTTACTTGAGTTCAGTTTTGAGTTTAGGTCACCCTTTGGATGCACTTGGTACCAAACTAAAAAGAGAAATGCAACAGGAAGTTAGGGCCCCAAATATATTTTTACAAACAACTTGTATTTGATAGGAAAAGAAAATGTAATGTCACTGTATCAGTACTTGACGGAAATAACAAAATCTGCCCACTGCTTCCAACTCCCAATCATGAAACCCCTTAAGAAAGCAAGGATTCCACAAACCATGCCCATCCTCCTCCATCCAGAGATCCCTACTCTGGCATTTCTATTAGAAACAAACCTAAACAAGGAGAGGAAGTGATATTTTAACAGGGGAAACAATTCTAAACAAAATCATAACTTTGGAGGTTGTCTGCTATAAATAGGTAATTGAAATCATTCCTTGGACCATTAGGATTCATTCATTCTCCTATGTAATTGCTTTCACAACCTACCTTATATCCAGTTTTAGAAATTCCAAGAATGGTCCATCTTATTTAAACTAAAGGAAACAGAATAGCAAGAAAATGATCCTACTTGATTTACACTTTTCACTTCAAGAGAAAGAATCGTCAAACTTTCTTTTAGGCCAGTCCACTTACAGTGCCATCAGCAAAGAAATGACCAATAGATATCAGCTATGTAAAAATTGGCTGGCAATTTTATGGTGTTTCAAATAGCTCTTTGGTACTTATTAATGCAGGTAACAATATGGTGAGAGTATTAGATTTCACATTTCCTCAGTCTAGAGTGTCTGCTAATGAAGTTTCTGATCACTATGCAAGAATATGATAATCAGATTATTAGTTAAGGGAAAAGAATGGAGAAAAGACCAACCACTGAAATTGATACTGAACAGTTTATTTTTGGAGGGATGATATGATGTTGAAAGCTGGTAACCAAAGAATACTTCACATATTCATACTGGATATAGATCAAATAAATAGAACTAGCTTTTGCAGAATATAAAGTTATATTGTCCCGCCTTTGGATTGACACTTACAAAGTTCTTGCAAACGTTACATCTTGGATGATTTTGATCCTTGTAGCATGATTCATGATATGGGCGATTTCCAGACACAGAAAACTACCAAACAAAGGGGGAAAAAAATGAAAATAAGCAAGTGCATTCCATAGAACCACCAAAATTAGTTGAAAATCAGCTTAGTATCCAAGCATTTCATTAGCCAATGTCAGACCAAAACTAGAATAAATCTGAACTGGATTTGGACCTCAAGATCAAAAATGCGAAGACCACAAGCATGACAACGAAAACATTCTGGATGCCAAACAGCACCCATGCGCCTCAAATGTCTTTCATGACCAATTTCAAGGTTGCACCGAGCACAGATCCTACAAATGGTATTGTGTAATCATCCATGTGAGGTTTCATATGATGTCTATGAAACTGATGCAGGAAAATGACAAAAAATATGAGAAGCACCATTTATGAAACTGGTAATGTTAAATGTACAAGTCCCATACAAAATTCCACCATGTTGGAAAAGGTTGTTTTGTCGTCCAATTTTGCTGACATCAAAGTGAAACAGCCTCAACATGTTTTGCATTTCATCTGTTGTTATCATAGTGCAGCAGGCTCAGATAGTGACAGATAAACATATTTCCCACCTTTATAACTTGCTATCACATTTTACATTACACTTTTTTATTATTCTACCTATTGGATGCTTCATTGTTTTAACATCTCTAGTGTTTGTTTAGTCTATGAAAGACACCCAAGGAAACCCCTATGGCCCCAATTTTTGAACAATAGTAGATTCCTAACCCTTACATATTGCATCCCTTTAAGCATCCTATTCTGATCTGGAACTTGGTAAAGTCTTAGGATGCAATGGCTTGACTAGTTAACCCTGTTTCTCAACTCTCAAATACCTCCCATTGTATATATACATATATATAAGTGTGTGTGTGTGTGTGTGTGTGTGTGTGTACAACTGTTTGAATTTTAACCATGTAAGTCGAAGGCCAATCCTGTTTTCAAACTCAAGGAATTACCATAAACATAGAAGCCATAATTGCACCACCATCAAAATTTGCCTTGTTTCACAAATGTATGCAGATATGTTAGCATGAAGAAGACTAAGGTGGTGTTTGTTTTTTTACTTAATTCTAAATAGAACCTTAATACTTAATAGTATTAATTATTAGGTTGTTTGTTTTTGTAGTATTTTATTTCTATTAAGTATTAAAAAGTAAAAAAAATCATTGTGTTATTTTTTCTATTTAGAAAAAGCCACATATTTTGGCTTTTTCTATTTAGTAAAAAGTTTATAATAAGTCATGAAAAAGTAAAAAAACAAACAACCTAAATTCTAAAACTAAATGGTTTTCAGCAAAAAGCCAAAAAAACAAACACCACCTAAGACATTTTTAGAAGTCAAAAGTTGTTTCAGCTACAACATTTCTCAAGTTTTGCTCAATCCTCTGATAGGTTGGGGGGCATTCATTTGTTTTTGTAAGTTGCCTCAGCAATCAAGTTAAGCAATGTTTCCAAATCAGAAATGCACATTCAAACAGGAGTGCCCACCCATGACCTAACTCCCCTACCAGAGATACAATCACTACTTATTTTGAAAGGCTCAAAAATGAATCAAAATGAAATGAAGTTTTGTTTTTCCTCTTGAAATTTCTTCAGCACTTAAAATTAGAACAATCAGCAAGTGAGAAATTAAACTTTTAGAATAGGGTTCACAAGCAACAGCACATACCTAAAACCAAGTGAGGAGAATGTCAAAGGTTGAAATATATTTCGAGCATCCCGTCGAGGAGGAGACTCCATATTCAAACTCTCTTGAAGAGCTTTGGCAAGTTGTTCATCTTCCTTTAATTGAGATTCATTATCTTACAGATAAATAGAAAAAAAAAAACTAAGAGACTAGAAATATTTACTCTATTAGACCAAAAAATAAAATAAATAAAAAAACAAATACGATGCATTCAGTGATGAAATAATTATTGAATATTCCCTTGTAAAGGACCTTATCCATTTAACAGTGTTAGAAAAGTTTGCACGAAGTTCCTAAGGCAAATACCTTCATTTTTAACTTACAAGTCTCAGAAAAGTGCATAGAGAAAAAAAAAAACACCGATGTTAAACCATCTCTTTTGCCAATTAAAACTTCAATCCAGGACAGACCTTTAGAAGCATATTCATGATGCAAAACAATTTGAACATGATCATAAGTCAAGCACCAACCAACATGAGTCTTGAACATGTGCCTTAAATTAATCTAACACAACAAGAATCAGGGTACAATTACTGCCTGCCAGAAATAGTTTGCTAGATCCCATCAATGCAGGTTGAAGAGTACAAGATGAGAAATATATACCAAAACAGTTGAATGATGTCTAGCAAAGCATAGATTCTAACTATAATTGGCATTAAAAATGAAAATTATCAAAACAAACAGAAACACAGCTGAAATATTTGTACTCTATCTGCAAAACACAGGATCATTTAGTGAGAATGAAGTGAACAGTATCCTGAGGTATCAATTAAGATCCCCAGAAAGGTGAAAAAGCACCACCAGTGCACATATAGAAAGTAATACTAAAGGTACCTAGTTACACTTTGTTTTATTCTACAATTCTAAGCACCTGTAATATTGTATCGTGTTGGATAAGAGTAATTAGCAGTTTCCAACAGCATTACTGGCATGAATGTTTATTGTCACCCCCTATAGCCGTGTGACTTACCAACCAACTTTTTCAGTTTTTTATCTTCCTCTGCTTCATAATCTTCAATGGAACGAACAATAGCAACTGCGATATCTTGATCATCAAAATCTGTGGGTGCACCCTGCATTCAAGTTTCCCAACAACATAAAGTTAACACAGGAGGGACTCCATAGGATAAATCTAGGTAGTAAAGTAACAAAGGGAATTTTAGAGAGGCTCCTCTGCTTCATAACTAACCTGAAGTGTGAATTTCATCCTACCATGCTGCTACTCTCACAGAACAAACTAGATCAACCTTATGAATGATGAACAAGATATAAAAAAAGTAATCATTAAACAGCAGGAACCTTAATTACCTCTGAAATTGAAGGCTCTCCCCAAATTATGCCATCCCCATCTGTCCCGTGATATTGCACTTCTGAGATTTTATGGCCAGAACCTTCTAGGATCTTGATCCAATCCATAAGGACAAATGTTATTCCCTTGTGGGCTAGCAAAATCTTGCCTGCACCCAAGTCATTTACATAGGTAAAAGAAACACCATAAAAAATGTCATGGCTAGCTATATGCGTGAATACTGAAAGTGATTACTTTGACCCTCTATTTAGATCTAATTCTTTTATAAGTTCATCAAGAACATGAATGACTGGTATTACAAACATAGGGAAACAACGGCTTTCCCGCCGATTTGAAGAAGGTGAAAAAGACATAAGATTGCAAGAACATTTAAGATTATATTGCAATCACAAAAGAAGCATCCTGACAAGCACTTAAATTGGAAAACAAATATCAATATCAAGTCTCAAACCTCAATCATTATATTTTGAGAGGAAAGAAAGAAGGGGAAAGGGAAAAGAAAGAGGGAAAATTCCAAATGAAAATTATCCATTCTAGCAGAGTCTAGCAAAGAAACTGAACTCAAGCCTCCTAAGTGAGTCAGAAGATAGTGGAATGATTAATAAAACCTTGTGAATTTCAAATTCCTACATTCCAAACCTGAATTCCAACAAAAGGGTGCCTAAATCTAATCCAAACAAAAGCAATATTCATGATCAAGGCGAAAATCAATGCACAGGAGGCAAGAACACAAACACTGATATTCATATTCATATAAGAACACCCTCCACCACCATCAAATAATAATCAAATGATTGAAAAAAGGAAAGAAATTGATTTCACCAGCTTGATATGCCTGCTAGATTCTTGACATGGTATGCAAAAGTAGTCACTAAAATGGAGAGAGAAAGAAAGACACACACACAAAATCATGTGTCAGTAAGTCACCTGTAAGAATCTGCAGACAAAATGGAATCCGGTCGATCCCAGAAATGGCTTGAAGGCAAAGTAAGCAAGGAAAGATTAAAGAGCTGAGTAGATAGTCTCCCTGATACCCTTAACTGCCATGAATCCAGAGAAGAAGTTTTACAAATGAAGTCAGATGAATATCCCAGTAAAAGAAGAGGGAAAAAAAGAAGGAAAAGCAGGAAATGAAATGAAGAGTACTTGGATCCTTCGCACATCCACGCTAAAAGGGCAGGAAAGAAAAATGCAAGAGTTGAAGTTTTATTTGTGGCTTCTTCATCTTACCTTCCTAAAAACCACCAGAAGGACCGAGGAAAGGGGCATCAACAACTGTAACACTTTCTCTCTTTTCTTTTTCGTTTTTTGCATGTGGGTCCATTTTCTTTCCATTTCTCCACTACCAATTCACCAGGCGTCAAAAAACCCAAAGTCTTCGTCTTCGTGGAGACAAAAAGTCTTCACTGCTTTGCCACTCTCTCCCTCTTCCTCGCGTCCGTACCTCTTAGTGACAATTGACAAACTACTGATCTCTTGTTTATTTTCTGAAAATTAAAATGAATTGGCTAGTTAACTGCATATCTTTCAATCAACTTATTTTGAAGAAGAAAATAGGAACTTCCATGCACTGCAATGATCCCTGCCCCGTGTCTTAATTCATCATGCTCTCGCCTTTTCATTGATCAATGGGGTTTTTTCTATTAAGTACCCCATGATGAGTCTGACGTTCAGACGTTGTTTGCTGGACTCCTTGATGTTCCAGTTCAGGCGATACTTGTATTTATTTATTATTCTTTCCTTGTTTTGAACATTGGTGAAGCCAGTACGGTGAAAGCAGTTCCTTATAACAAAGCATTTTCATATGGCCCACCGCACCCACCCCATTCTAGCCTGAACCTCCCTTCCGCTGAAACAAGCACCCAAGGCTTGTGTCTTTTACCATCATCTAAATTTGACTGCTAGTCTCTTACAAAATAATTTGTACCATAGAAAGCCGCCTCCCCATGATATGGCTGTTTTGCCCACCCATTTTGTCTTTTCCCTGGAGCCCCCATCTTTCCTTGTGATAGATATGGACGGTCTTGTGCGCACTGTTTCAATTTTGATCGTGTTCAGGGGCTCAGCCAAGCCCACTCAAAAGACAATTAGAAAAGTTGTGGCATTGCTCCCTCACGGAAAAGTTGCCTTCTTTTTGCAATTAAATTGCGTGGATTTCGCATGCGCACGTCACAAATCACACTTGTATGAATTTCATTATCATTGTCTACGGGGGAAAGTGTCTCGTAAATCGAACCCCTTTTTCTTGGATTATTCAAATGGCAACACCATGTGGATGAGAGGGATAGGGGATTAGGCCCACACGCGGCATAGTCGGTCACAAAGGTAGATTCTCAAAATCCCAAATTCATTCCTAAAGATCGGGTCTGAGAGTATTTCCCTAAAGGGGTAGGCTAACTAGTGGGCATGTCTAGGCGATTAGGATTGAGGCCTTTCAATTTTCAATTATGTAGCACTGTATTTTCTAGTTATTCCAATGCACTAAAATATGATATTTTGATGAACATATTTAATTAATGAAGGGCAATAAATTCATTTCACCAATATCATAACCCCATTAGCCGACAATGTCATAATAATTTCAGAAAACTGAAGTGCTATTAATAAATATGAAATATTAGAATCCTCCCAACTTGGTGAAATTTCTCAAGAGGAGAGAGCTCATCAATATTCTCAAAGAGGATGATCAGCTGGAGAGAGAGAGAGAGAGAGAGAGAGAGAGGAGCACCGGAGTTGGCTTCATAACTGGGAAAATAAATATGTTCCTCTACTACTAAATGAAATTATCTCCATTATGCTTCCAATGGTTGCTGGAAATAACTGGAGTTGTATGCTGTATAAAATGATGAAACATTGAAACCAGTAGAAAACTTGCTGCTTAATTACATCACTTATGGCTGGGCTGTTTCCTCTCTAGAGGCTTACCCAAGCAGTGAGATGTACTTCTGCACAATGGATCAAAGCTTCTAATAGTTGAACAGAGGAAATGTCATAAGCAATTCTAACTTCTTTTTTTTCCCTATATGTTATTAATTATTAGGCAAAATAGTAAAATATGTGGCGCCCACTATTGGGGAATTACAGCAATTGCGCATGAGAAGCGGCATTTAGCTGCTTACTTATTCTTGTGATGTTCATAATTCATGTTGGGTCTAGGTCCTGTAAAACTAAAAGATGATAGGGCTGAGTTATTGGTCAGCTCTCAGTAAGGAAAGCTTCCTGTCAGCCGAATATGGTCAAGGGTACTCTTGAGGCCGTACTTCTGCACTGCTTGGTTACCTGCTCTAAATCCGTCCCCATAAGCTGGTGAACTATCCGTCTCTATCTGGTGTTTGAAAAACTCACCAAGTTTCTTCTCAAACTGAGACCGTGCACCCTTCTTTGATGTTGTGGATGAGGATGATGATGATGATGATGATGAAGAAGAAGAAGAAGCCGAAGCAACATCACTACCAGCACTTGAATATATCTCTGAATCCAACCACATATAAGCCAACACCTGGCAGATGCCTTCTTCAACATCCTGACTCAGATTTGGATATCCTGCCAAACACTTGGTTATTAATTTCTAGCTTCTCATTATGAATGGAAACACAGGAAGTGCAATATTTGAAGAACATGGATTAATCATATTTCAGAGAACTTAAATAGAAACTATTGTCAATGCAACATTTGTCACTGAACAGATAAAGTACCTTTCAGTCGGAGCCATGCATGCATCATCTCGTGAGCCAGGATCGACCCAGTCAGCAACCTGTATTCAAGGAAGGTTGTTTTTGCCACATGCATCAAAACTACTAAAGCAAGTAAACAATTTGCTATAGAGGGTATAAGAGATGTACCTTGGGAGCCCATACAAAATGAGAATTGCTGTCACTTCACATCGACGGATTAGCCTATAAGGTTCTGTCATCATGTCTATAATCCGATAGCCTGTGCCAATCCTAGGCCTCCCCGAAATCTGGTCATTACAGTGACATAAGCATACATTTGTAATCCACTAACAAATTCGTTCCTCTAAGTATATCACACAACAAAATTTGACGTTAGATTTCTGAGAACGAAATCCTTACAGTGCTAACAGTCTGTTCTTCGGACAGGCAGAGTCCTCTAGTCTCAGGCAAGTGATGATGTCCCTGCCCATAAAATAAAGAGAACATTCAAACTTGATGGAAGCTTAAAATAAAAGACAAGAAAGTACCTGTTGCTATGAAAAATGATCACTTCAATGCATTAGCCCTTACATTCTTTTCTCCCTCCATGGCCTCATTTAGTGCTTGTCTCTCAACCAAGAGAAGAGGGACTTGCTGCTCCACTTTCATATTCAAACCCTCATAAAATTCTTGTATTTCAAGGTAAAGAGGCTGGCACTCTACAGTTTCCATGATAGCAGAGTCCAGACACTCCAGACATAGTTTCCTACCATCATCAAGTGATAGATATCTAGTGTCCCTTGCCTGCATGGGTTGGCAGATTTTCCATAAAGAAATACCAAAAAAGAAAAATTAGAGATCTGTTGTTTATCATCAAGCTACAAGAAGATTTCTTCAGTGTGTGTGGGATGGGGGGTTGTATCTTCTTCCAACTAACCTCCATTCTTTCACAACTACAACACCGAGGAGTTCCATCATGCTCGTGTGAGGGACAGTACTTTTGCATCCAGAACGGATGTGCTCTATACTCAATAAGTCCAGCTGCATTTGTTGGAATCTGTACAAAAAGGAAAGAAATACATTGATGCTACAGTATCATTTGTGAAAAACATACAAAAGAAACAAATATACATTGCACATCTAGTTTATTCAAAATAGTTTCATAATGTAGAAAATCATGGTAAACTAGAAGACAATATTCATAACTCAAAACCTGAGTTATAGAAGTATCTGCAAGAAAAATATATTTTACAAGCACTAGAACTAAGTAGCCAATCCAGTCAAAAGATAGCAATGGTGGTAAAGAATAAGCCATTGACTGGATCCAAGAAGCACTAAATGAGAATGGATGTAGATTGTATTAGCCCATCCTAAGACCAATGCCCCCCAAAAACAGATATCCACTCAGTTGGTCAATTTTTTGAGAAATGATAACAAGAAATCCCTTTAGCTGGAAACTTCTCAAAGAATTCAGCAGAAAGGGAATAATAACAAGACTTGATGGACAAGCTCCGATTCTCCTCTTCCCTCCACATTAATCTATCCATATCTGATCCTTGGACAGTCACTTCATGAATGGGCCCAAAAAGTGTGCCAACTGCCTCCAACTCCCAGTCATGAAAGCCCTTAAAAAAGGCAAAGATTCCAAAAACCATGCCCATCCTCCTCCATCCAGGGATCCCCTACTCTGTCATTTTTATTAGCAGCAAACCTAAACAAGGAGGGGAAGTGATATTTTGACAGTGCAAACAATTCTAGACAAAATGATAACTTTGGAGGTTATCTGCTACAAATAGGTAATTGAAATCCTTCCACAGACCATTAGGATTCATTCATTCTCCTATGCAATTACTTTCACAAACAACCTTGTATCCAGTCTTGGAAATTCAGAGAATGGTCCAGCTTATTTAAACTAAAGCAACAAGAATAGCAGGAAAATGATCATAAATGATTTACACTTTTCACTTTAAGAGACATAATTTTCAAACTTTCTTTTACGCCAGTCTGCTTACCGTGCCATCAGAAAAGAAATGAACAACGGATTTCAGCTATGTCAAAATTGGCTGGCAATTTTATGATTTTTCAAACAGCTCCTTGGTACTTATTAATGCAGGTAAAAAATTGGTGAGAGTATTAGATTTTACATTTCCTCGGTCTAGAGTTTCTGTTAATGAAGCATTTGATCACTAAGCAATACTATGATATCAGATTATTAGGAAAGGAAAAAGAAAGGAGAAAAGACCGATCTAAAAAATATATACTGAACAGTTCATATTGCTAGGGCATGATATGATGTTGAAAGCTGGTAACAAAAGAATACTTTCCATAGTCATACTGGATATAGATGAGATAAATAGAACTAGCTTTTGCAGAATATAAAGTTATGTTGTCCGGCCTTAGGATTGACACTTACAAAGTTCCTGCAAACATCACATTTTGGATGATTTTGTTCCTTGTAGCATGATTTGTGATAAGGATGACTTCCGGACATAGAAAACTATCAAAGAAAGGAAAAAATGAAAATTAGCAAGTGCATTCCATAGAACCACCAAAATTACTGGAAAATCAGCTTTGGATCCAAGCATTTCATTAGCCAATGCCAGACCAAAACTAGAATAAATCTGAACTGGATTTGGACCTCATGTTCAAAAATGGGAAGCCCACAAGCACGGCAACGAAAACATTCTGGATGCCAAACAGCACCCATGCAACTCAAATATCTTCCATGACCAATCTCGCAGTTGCACCCAGCACAGATCCTACAAGTGATATTGTGTAATTAACCATGTGAGGTCTCATACGAAGTCCATGACACACATGCAGGAGAATGACATAAAACATGAGAAGCCCTATTTATCAAACAGTTAATGTTATATGTACAAGTCCCATATAAAATTGCATCATGTTGCATAAGGCTGTTCTGTTGTCCAATTTTGCAAACATCAAAGTGAAACAGTCAGCATGTTTTGAATGTCATCTGCTGTTATCATAGGACCATGGACTCAGATAGTGACAAACATATTTCCTCTTTATAACTTATTAACACATTTTACAGTTACATGCTTCTATTATTCTACCTATCGGATGCTTCATTCTTTTAACATCTCTAGTGTTTGTTTAGCGTATGAAAGACACCAAGGAAATACATATGGTCCCAATTTCTTAACAATATAAGATTCCTAACCTTTACAGATTGCATCTTTTTAAGCATCCTACTCTTGATCTGGAACTTGGTGAAGGCTTAGGATGCAATGGCTTGACAAGTAAAGCAACAACATTTCTCAAGTTTCCCTCAATCCTCCGATAGGTTGGGGAGCATTCATTTCTTTTTGCAAGCTTTCTCCGCAATCAAGTAAAGCAATGTTTCCAAATCAGAAATGCACATACAAACATGATTAACCACCTAACTCCCCCTACCAGGGATACAATCACTACTTATTTTAGAAGGCTCAAAACTGAATCACAATGAAATAAAGTTTTATTTTCCTCTTAAAATTTCTTCAGCACTTAAAATTAGAATAATCTGCAAGTGAGAGAAATTAAACTTTTAGGAAAGGGTTCACAGGTAACAGCATGTACCTATAACCAGGTGAAAAGAATGATGGAAAAGGTTGAAATATATTTCCAGCATCATGTCGAGGAGGAGACTCCACGTTCAAACTCTCTTGAAGAGCTCTAGCAAGTTGTTCATCTTCCTCCAATTGAGATTCAGTATCTAACAGATAAATAGAAAAAAAAAAAAAACTAAGAGACAAGAAATATTTACTCTATAGGATCATATAAAAATAAGATGCATTCAATGGAAAAATAATTATTGAATATTCCCTTGTAAGGAATCTTATCCATGTCACAGTGTAAGCAAAGTTTGCAGGAAGTTTCTAAGACAATTGTCTTCATTTTTAACTTAAAAGAGTCTCAGACAAGAGCATAGAGGAAAAACATCAATGTTAAATCATCTCTTTTGGCAATTAAAACTTCAATCAGGAAGGACCTTTAGAAGCATTTTCATGATTGAAGCATTTCCATATACAATTGCACATGATCATAGGTCAAGCCCTAACCAACATGAGACTCTGAACTTGTGCCCTAAACTAATCTACCACAACAAGAATCAGGGTAGAACTACTATCTGCCAGAAACAGTTTGCTAGATCCTATCATGGCAGGTTGAAGAGTATAAGATGAGAAATACATATATCAAAACAGTTGAATGATGTCTAGCAAAAAGCATAGATTCTAACTCTAATTGACATTAAAAAAGAAAATTACCAAAACAAACAGAAACACAGCTGAAATACTTGTACTCTATCTGTAAAGCACAAGATCATTTAGTGAGAATGAACAAAATTCTGAGGTAACAATTAAGATCCCCAGAAAGGTGGAAAAGCACTAATTCACATCTATAAAGTAATACCAAAGGTACCCTGTTACATTTTGTTTCTTCAACAATTCTAAGCACCTGCAATATTGTATCGTGTTTGATAAGAGCAATTAGCAGTTTCCAACAGCATTATTGGCATGGATGTTCATTGTCACACCCTATAACCATGTGACTTACCAACTACTTTTTTCCCTTTCTGATCTTCCTCAGGGTAATCTTCAAGGGAACGAGCCATAGCAACAGCAAGATCATCATGGTCAAAATCTGTGGATACATCCTGCATTCGAGTTTCCCAACAACATAAAACTAACACAGAAGGAACTTCATAGGATAAATCTAGTTAGTAAAAGTAACAAAAAGAACTTTGGTGTGGCTCCTCTGCTTCATAAACTAACTTGAAGTGAAGATTTCATCTTATCACAATGCTACTCTCACAGAACTGACTAGACTAACCTTATATGAGTGATGAGCAAGATATCTATATGTAAAAAAATAAAATAATCAATAAACAGCAGGAACCATACCACAGGAGTTGACGGCTCTTCCCAAATTCTGTCATCCCCATATCTCCCATGATACTGGCCTTCTGAGATTTTATGGCCAGAGCCTTTTAGAATCTTGGTTAGCCAATCCATAATGAGAAATTTTATTCCCTTGTGGGCTGGCAAAATCTTGCCTGCACCCAAGTCATTTTCATAGGTAAAAGAAATGCCATAAAAAAGTCATGGCTAGGTATAAGTGTGACTACTGCAAGTGATTACTTTGATCCTCAATTTATATCCAATTCTTTTAGATGGAGATCTGCAAAAATCTTTCCTTCTAAAACAATTTTGAATCCTTAGACAAACATAGGGAAACAATGGTTTTCCAGCCCGTTTTTAAGAAGGTGAATAAGAAATAAGATTACAAGGACATTTAAGATTATATTGCAATCACAAAAGAAGCAGCCTGACAAGCACTTAAATTGGAAAATAAATATCTAAACCATGGTTCAAAACTCGATAATTATATATTGAGAGGAAGGGAAAAAGGGGAAAAGGGAAAGAAAGAGTGAAAATTCTGAATGAAAATTATCCCTTCTAGCACAGTCTAGCAAAGATAAAGCACTCAAGCTTCCTAAGTGATTCAGAAGATAGTGGAGTGATGAGTAAAACCTTGTGAATTTCAGATTCCTGCATTCCAAACCTGAATTCCAACAAAAGGGTGCCTACATCCTATCTAATCAAAGGCAATTTTCATGATCAATGACAAAATCAATGTGCAGGAGGCAAGAACACTACGACCGACACACCCCAAATACAGAATTGCCAAAATGAATCATTTACCCAAAACCCCAATCTGACGCCCACTCCGAACAGCATGAAATAGCTACGAAATTTTATTAAATACCAGCAAATCTCATGTTCATATAACAACACCCTCCACCATCCATCAAATGATTGGAAAAAGGAAGGAAACTGATTCCACATGCCTGATATGCCTGTTAGATTCTTGACATGGTATGCAAAAGTAATTCACTAAAATGGGGTGAGAGAGAGAATCATGCGTCAGTAACTCACCTGAAACAGATTAAGAATCTGCAGGCATAATGGAATCTGATCGATCCCAGAATTGGCTTGAAGGCAAAGTAAGCAAGTAAAGATTAAAGAGGAGACTAGATATTTTCCTTGATACCCTTAACTGCCATGAATCCAGAGAAGAAATTTTACAAATAAAGTTAGATGAACATCCCAGTAAAAGAGGGGAAAAAAAAAAGGGAAAGGCAGGAAATGAAATGAATGGTACTTGAATCCTACGCATATCCACGCTAAAAGGGCCGCAAGAAAAATGCAAGAGTTGAAAGCTATTTATGGCTTCGTCACCTTACCTTAAACAACCAAAAGGACAGAGGATAGTGGCATCAACCACTGTAAAATTCCCTCTTCTTTCTTGCATGTGGGTCCATTTTCTTGTCATTTTTCCACCACCAATCCACCAAGCGTCAAAAACCCCAAGCCTCTTATTCTTCGTGGAGACAAAATGCCATCCCAAGTCATACTAGATGTTCCAAAATTCTTTTAACTGCTTCTCCACTCTCTCTCTCTCTCTCCCGACCTTTTTCCACTGTAACTCTTACTGACAATTGACAAACTACGTACCGTCCACTTGTTTATTTTCAGAAAATAAAATGGAAAAAATGGAACTCTCCATCTTTCAGTGATAAAAAAAGATCTAAAAATCCAAATAAATGGAATTATAAGGCTAAGATTCAAATACTAGAAGATTCGACCGCACATGTGATCTCACTCATTGGTGAAATCTTTTTGGTACCTCCCAAAGGTAGAACCCACACTGCATCTCTTTTAATCAAATCCTCCCACGTGGTCAAGTTAAGTAATATTTACTGAGTGGAGATTGGGTTGCACAACAGGATAAAGATTAATCATCCTAAAGTAACTATACCAGGACTGATTGACCTTTCCATTAAACCATGATTTGCACCAAATTCTGGGTGCAGGGTCTGAAGATCATAATTCTGAATTGCCATTTTTGTTGTTCCCAAAAAACTCAGGAAACTTGACCAACACATACCATTCTTTCTATTAAATTAATTTCTACATCTGGGTTTGTGGGTTAGTGCTTCCACCTTCTTGAAATGATTCCAACATCTGGATCACAAACCCAGCAATACCTAAGCATGGTTATCCCCCACCTAGAGAGACTTTGTCAGATTGGTGGGCTATGAAATCAGCATGTTTATCGCCCAGTAGTATTTTCTCAAGCCACTACAAGCAGAGGAAGGTAACCACCCACCTCAGAATCTGACTGGCCCAGGCCCCCACACAATTTCAATGACACAAAATTTACTATAAATGAGCAAGCAAAACATTTTGAAGAAGAGAATGGGCACTTCCATGCACTGCGATGATCCTGGCCGCATGTCTCAATGCTTCCTGATCTCTCCTTTTCATTGATTAAAGGGTTATGATTAAGAAAGCAAGACAGCCCAACAATCGCCTAGATCCAGATCATGTGAGCCTAAATTTCATGATTGTAACAGTTATTGGCTAATTATTAGTTGAGCTTCCCAAATCAAAGCCCTTTTACCATTCACTGGTGTTAACTTGTGTTTCCTAAATTTGTGTGCATATATACTACTTGGCTCTAAAGATTAGAATCCTAACTCTACTTCATCACCACTTTAGACTTGTGTGAGAATCGGATGCCTACAGGGAATGACCCGAATCTTTCAATTGCATGCTTCTTACTGGGGCAAAGCCATGCTCCTCTGATTAAGCACTCCACCTACCCCATGTTGGCTCTGACGTTGTTTGCTGGAAATTTGATGTTCCGGCCAATACTTTTTTTGTTTAAGTTATTATTCTTTCCTTGTTTGAACATTTGTGACGCCAGTAGCTTGAAAGCAGTATCTTGCGGATCTCAACAAAAAATTCGCAAATTCTACTTACAGGGTCCACTTAGTCCACTGCACCGACCCCACTGTAACCTAAACCTTCCTTCATCTGAAACAAGGTACCACTGAGAAAACAAGCACCCAAAGCTTCTGTCCTTGGGCATCATTAAAATTTGCCTGCTAGTCTCTTACAAAATTATTTGTAGCATTGAATGCCACCTCCCCATGATATGACTGTTTTGCCTACCCATTTTGTCTTTTCCTTTCGGTTCAGATGCTTGTGCCCGCGTCTTTCTTTGAAATGGATATGGACGATCTTGTGTGCACTATCACAATTTCGATTGTGTTCAGGGTCCGTCAAATCGACCCACAGGACCCAGCAAGGACTAGAGATTCCGCCTCCCCCACCACCATGGTGCTTTGATGGGTCTTTGTGAATACGATCCTACCACGCCTCATGTGCCAAAAGACAATTAGAAAAGGTTTTGCATCCCATGGGAAAATCGCCTTTTTTTTTTTTTTTTTTTTTGTTCGCACTCAATTGCGTGGATTTCTCATTCGCACGTCACAAATCACAAGTGTATGATTTCATTATCATGTCCACGGAGGAAAGTGTCTGGTAAATTGAACCCTTTTTCTGAGAATATTCAAAATGGCCACAAGGTCTGGCCATTGCCCATCCATCGATGAGAGGGTATTAGGCCCAAGCGGGGCATAGCCAATCACAAAGGTCCATTCCCAAGTCCCAAATTCATTCTTGGGTTTGGATCGGGCCTAAAAATTGGGTCTGAGCCCCCAAGTCCTATCTGAATTTAAAATGTCCAATCAACCTATCCGAGCTTGACTTTTAACTTGGGGTAATTAACCAACCTCATCTTTTAGAGTATAGGTTGAGCGTGGCTAGGTTCAAGTTATCAAATTGAATCTGAATTAGTATGGGTCAATTTCAGGTTGCATCAAGTTTGAGTCATTAATTTATTTTTTTTAAACATTATTTGGAATATATTTATACCATAATTTAAATAATTGTTCAAGACAAAATAATAATAATAATAAAATTTTTATCTGTCTTTAAAAAAAAATATTTTATAATATAATTATAGTTTGACACTTTTCAAAAAAAAAAAAAAACAAAATAAGTATTATTATAGATTATAAATATTATGATATGAAATAGGTTTTGGTTTGTCCCAAATTTTGATTTGAATACAACATGAATGGGGTCAAAACCAAAGCTGAATTTTGGAGTGTTTGAGGATAGAAAATAGATGAAACTACAATGGGCTTCTTGGGCTGCGAGTCATGCATAGGAATGAAACATTTGAACTGAGGACATATTCGGCCCAACAACAAATCTGGGCGTTTGATTGGGATGTTGATTATCTCTGGCTTGTTGGATCATGGATGCGCTTGCAGTGGAGACAAAACAATTACTTATTAATTAAATTATATATATATATGTGCAGAGGCAGAAGGGGTAGATGAAGGTCAAAACAAAGAGAGAAGACAAGAGCCAAAGATTCTCTGCAACAAACCAAAAAGATATTTGAATTTATGAGCGTTTTCCGCAGAATGTGTGTCGCTATTCACCATCACGTTGCTTTCTCCCACTGTTTGCTTATTATTATAAACCAATTTTGAATTTTTAATCTTACATATATCTCGCGCCCATCCACAAACAGTGACTGTCTAGAGCTTCGACCACTCAGAGGTCATTCTCATCCCACAAAACAAAATTACATTATGCTCACTCTCACCCATCACCACTTCTTATGATCTGTATTCTTGCTTTTTCAACAATCCCTTGGTCCCCTCCAGTGGTCCCATCACCTCAGAAAGATGATTTTTCAGATTAAAAATTAAAAGTAGTACTCATGAAAAAGGTTTCAAGTTCAAATTTTCAAAGACTAGTGTTACATCTTACATGGGATTAGATTGAGATGATACCAGAAATTCAATCCCTATCTGAAAATGCTTGGTTTTCATTTGGCTCTAAATTTCTAGTCCTGTTGATTTGTGGTTGTCAAGAGGATTCCAAATAGATTAAGTGCAGTCTGGGTCATGCACGAAAACATATCAACTGCATGTGAGTAATAGTTCTATATACAATGCACTGAGAAAAGGGAACTCATATGAAAGCCAAGGAAGAAGAAAGAAGAAAGAAGATGAACCCCAGTTGTCTTGCCGGCTGTTTAGATGTGGAAACCCCAGTTAAAGTAAGCTTCATGAAGCTCTACCAATGGCCTGAAGCAGATGCAGAGTTCTTGAGAATGTTAAGCTCAACCAAGTCCATGTGCCATGACAACTACGTTTCCAGGCAAAGATACCTCAGAAGCTACACCTTCTCGAGGAAAGAAAGCTTTCCGGATAGGACGAAGAAGTGGTTCAAGGAGAAGCAGAAGATGAAGAAGAACAAGCCTACAGACATGTCTGTTAATGGTTCCTGTTCCTTTCTTAACGCCGTCTTCAACTTCATGTTCAGATGTGTTGCTAAAGTTGATGTACACGAGGAAGAACCTGCTGGTTTAACCAGAAAAACCTCCGCACAAACTTCGTTTTTTTCAAGGGTTGGAAATCGGTGAATATATATATATCATTAACCCCTTCTTCCCTCCTTTCTTTCTGTCTCTCTTAGTACTATCTTCAATGACTTCTGCAAATTTAACAGTTTGGACTTCAATAAAATCTCATGAATACTTTCCAAAGAAAGAAAAAAAGTAGCCGGACCATAGTTACGGAAATTCTTTCCAAATAGATACAATGACATCAGTGTTCTTCTTATAAATAAAATTAAGAATAATTATTAATTTGTTCATTTATTTCATGCAATTCAGAGCAGCAGAATGTAAAATCTTTCAATTGTTTGACTACCCCACTTGGGTAGCAATGATGGATTCCAAAGACTATACTTTGCAGTAAACCTTCAGAAATAACCCAAAGGAGAATGCGGTGAGCGCCCACATTTTTCTTTCAGTAGCAAGCCCCGTGCGTGCTTTCAGAATTAAAAAACAAGAAAGAACTTTAGCAAAGGAGTATTAAATATGGGATCGTTACGATTTAGTGCAGTCAAGATGTAACGTTATTGGAAAACATAACCATTTTAGCCATGTTTGAGTTAGGCAAACTTTTGAGATATGGTCCTCCATTTTAGCTATACTTGATTGAGACTTATGACTTTTCTGGAGATGGTCCTTTCACAGATAAGGAATCTGATTCTTTATATTTGGTACTTTCAAGTTCAGGGCATCAATTGCCTGTTGAAGTTAGGTTCAGGAAAAACAACTCAGCCACATAAAAGGATTGGAACTTTTCCAATGGTGTTTATTTAAAACCACACAAATTCATCTATTTGACAGAAGAATAAATGTTTCTGATTTGGTGAAAGCAAAACCCTGGGAATATATTTCCAAAGGCGTTTTCTTCCTGGAATTCGATAAGCAAATCCATGTTGGAGTTGGAGTAATTGGGCAACCAGTAAGTCAACTTTCAATGGGCTTGGAGGGTTGGACTGGGTCCAGGGATCAGCCATGTCACAAGTGTGTCAAGAGGCTTCATCTGTAATGTGGCTAGCGGTCATGTTCAATGCGTGCTTAGCCTTGGGAATGAGGGACATGGGTGAGCCCAGAGCTCCGCAGACTTAAGAGGTGGACAATCTATGTGGGCCTGACCTCAGCCCATGCAATCTGGACTATAGGCTCACATAAGTCTTTAAACAAAGCATTCAACCCCATATAGCTTTTGCCTGCAATTTGCTTGGCATTCACGTTAAAAAACTCAGGATCTCACCAAATTGAAGATGGGAAAGGAGTTTCAGAATTCCTTTATCTTTAGAACTGGCCTAAGGTCTTCAATTGGCTCACTTCCATACTACTAACCTAGGGTTTGGAACCGAATAGTACCATGGGTCTTGTTTTTCTTTCTTTCTTTTTTTTTTTTCTTGAAGGAAATGATAATGGTTCAATATCTGTTGTTTTCAGCCTGGCTCCTGGTGGATTGTTCAGTTGCCAATGACACCGTACCCATTACATCCCAAATGGATGTTCCCATGATTTGAGGGAAAAGGCAGGAGCAGGGGTCAGGGCCAGTTGTAGTTTTATGTTTTTGGCGGAATGAGATAAACACCCATCCATAGTATGATGAGGCATGGTGGAGTGCTTTTTAGTAGTGGAACAAACCAAGGAGTTAAAAGGAGCTTTGATTTACCAATTCAAGATAAAAGCAATCAAATGATGAAGTGTCTCAACATCAAAGTTAAAATGATAAAGTTTTTTCACATTTCGCACAACCCCATATGCATGGCACCATCATAAATTTTTCTAAGAAAGCATTAGCATTTTCTAACACACAAGGGGCTAGTAGGAATGGTTAATGTGCCTAATTTCCAAGATTATGATTTATGAGTGATTGAGAAAGGTCATTACTAATGAAGGCATACAAGTTGGACAAGGGACCATCAACCCCAAACACAGGCATAAATTAAAACAAAAAACAAAAACAAAAAAAGGGGGTCCCTGTAGTCTTTTAGTCTTGACTCAATAAATCCCCATGTTGCAAGGCTGCAAAGGCTCCTACCCACTTTTACTGCACTCCATCATCTCCTGATTAAAAATCTATCCCCATGCTCTTGCCCAACAGCCTGTCACCTCTCTTTTTCCTACACGTGTTGCATCTCGAACATCGCTTCATCCCTTTGGACCACCTCTCCCACGTGGCCGCGGCCACCCCTTGCCGGCCTTGCCACCTGGACCCCCTTATGTGAATATTGGACCACCTTATTGATATAGTCTTCATACATCAGCACTCCCATTTTGTTTCAGAAGTGCTATGCTTTCAATTATTTCATGTCATTATCCTCATGGGTCCATCCCCTAAAGTTGTCCACCCAAAGACTTGCCACATATTTTTTTCCCCTTTTCATAATTGTTGTTTTCCTATTTTTATTATTTTTCTCTTTTATTTCCAGTTTAATTGTGAAGATTAAAAGAGGAAAGTTACATAAGAAAATTCAATTATGCTGTAAATGGGTGGAGCAGTGGAGCTATCTCCCAGTACCATGAAAATTAATGTCGGTCCCGTACTTAAAATGTAATGATCCTGGAGGAAAGTTAAGTTACCCGATTGATAAGGACATTGGGCCGTTTCACCCTCAAGTCCCCATGACAACAAACCACCATTTCCGATTTTGGCATGGTGCACAGCGGCCTATATATCTAACCTTGTTTATTTGTTTACATAAGATAATCACCCTGGGAGAACCCTACTGTTCATCAACATTCTAAAGATGTACTTTTAGCACTTTCAACTCGAAAATGGTCGGAGGGCTTTACTCTTATGATTACTGACTATCGAGTGAGAGGGTCATAGATTAGTGGCTTCACTGTTGTACCGCTCTGTTCATGCTTCAATTCAATTGGCCTCTATCATCTTTCAGGGAAAGTCAGGCAGACAAACTCCTAAGGTTTTTCTTTTCCATGTGGGTTGGAAAGAGTAGCAGTAGCGTCAATGGAGGTGTCCCCATTTGCAATATTTTAGACCAGTTTTATGATTGTTTTACTAGGTCCAAGTGTCCAACATACATACATATATACACATATATAAAATTGGGTACCGAGGAAACTTTTGGGACTATGGAAGGCGACCGATATATCGAACAGCTGGCCCCATAACAGCGCATTTCTTATGTTGTTAAAATAAACATAATCCAGGTTTATTCTAATGATTTTCTCACAATATACACCTCAACAAGAAAAGATTTCAAGTTTTAGGACCAATGGGTGTGGAAACTGAACCCAGTAACAAAACTTTATATTGGGGTTTGGTGGGGGCACGAGAAGCTCAACGCTTGAATTCTAAGTAAAAAAATATGGGTGTTCTTGGGGTTGCTTAACATCGTATAGAGTATCTAGGGAGCCCATCTTATTTTGTTGGAATTAAGATGGTTGGTTAGGGTTTAACATCATTAGGTGAAAGGTACTCACTTTTAAATGATTTTTTTATAATTAATTTCAAGTGCAAACAAACAATTAGATATGATTGTCCTTGTGATTATACGTTTTGGCGATTGGCGATGGATTAGCATCACCTTTTATATTTTAAGTCTCAGTTTTTCTTTATCATATTGTTTGATTAGCTTATCATGAGTCCCCATGAAGGCATGGACACCCCAAGCTATTGGTCTCTAACAACCGACACGTGTGGAGCGAGTGTACCATGATGTTTTTTCATCGACTTTAATTTCATATCATTGTCTTTAAAACCCTAAAACATCAACGGTTGACACAATGACTCTTTAACCCCGGTTTCATGAAAGTTCCATGTACCTCCTGCATATTCACGATAAGGACTAATCTTTTTATATGCTCCACATGGAAAAGCCTCCCCCAAGTGATATTTTAGCTTGACCAATTGATTTTAGTTGAAGGAGTCTTTAGGTCACATTAATTACTCTTAATTTTTTTCTTGATATTAATTAAATAGATGCATGACCTATTAGGACATGGTGTGAATAAAATATTGATTCGAGTGACATGACTGGGAGGGAACCGAGTCCTTGGTATCACAAATCACAATCACTTACTGATTATGAAACTTGGTCAGTCCATTTTGAGATGAACTGGGCCTCACTTTCCCTGGTTATTGATTCTGTTTCAGACAAGGAAATTCTTTTATGTGTATATGAATCTTCTTTTACAGGAAACATCTGATCTTTGTTTTTATTTTGAGCCAGGTCATATGAGAATTTTATAACTAAATTGCATGACGGTTAGCCCGAGTCTGAGTAAGGTTGGACCGCAGCCCACTGGGAAATAGATTATTCTAAATAACCCAGGCAATCTAGTCATATATGACCAAGAGAAGAGCTCCCAGTGAGGCAACGTCAACAACTGCTCTTCCAAAGGAGGTGACACAGCAAAATTTTGGAGTTACTCGACGACTAGAATAATCCAAAAATTCAGTAAGTCAACAAGAGTATGGAGTGGAAATAGGCATGCAAAGTCAATAGTAAAAAGATGATGAGAACAACTCTAAAACACGAGTGAATGGGATTGATAAAGGGATTAGTGATAAGTGAGTGGAGGGGGGGAGGGGGGGAATGAGAGAACTGGGAGGCAAGCAAAGTGGGAGTGTGGTCATTGCAAAGACTAAGAGTGGTAAAAAAATGGAGGAGGATTGAAAAGGGAGAGGAAAAAGGAAGGTGGGGGAGACGTCCGGAAAAGGAAAGGAATAATTTGATTGGTATAGGAAGGACAAAGGAAAGCAAAGGGACCATCCAATTCCAATCGTCCGTAGTCATATATGATGATGATGATGATGTAGTTTGTTAGAGAGTGTAGTGAATGAGGGGTGGACTCCCTTTTGTCCTCCTCTCCTCGTTTGCTTTGCATCATTTTCCTTTTCCATCTCTCCATTGGGCAAAAGAGACAGTTAGAATTTGGTGTTGACGCTTCCTCGTACGACATTTGCCTATGTACCTTTTCTTTTAAAATAAAAAAATAAAAAATTACCCCCTTTCTCATCCATTGTAATTCTTCCTTAGTTTTACTTGCTCTTTTTTCTCTCCTCCCCCACCTCTTATTAGGCACACCCATCAAACTAATGCTAATGAACACCTTAAAACAGCCAGCTCATGCATTAGAACTATAAATATATAAGACTGAGTTATGTGTATGAAATCAGAAATCATAAGTATAATTTTTTGTGAAAAAAAACAAAAAAGGTAGAAGAAGCGACCGAGCACAGCCTTTTACTTTTGGACCTCTGTGATGGAGGAGATGTCATGCATTGCGCTTGGTGCTCATGCCTTTACACGGCAATTCCGGGAAGTGCGAGGTTGAGAAGTGTGGGAGAGTGACGGGAGGAGTAAAGACTAAGAGTCCCCTCAAGTAAAGTTGTAAAGCAGGAGTCGAAGCGCAGACAGCGACCCCAATTACAAATGAAAGGTTTTAAAAATAACCTTAGACCCTTCATCGAGCCTTTTAACCATTCCCTACTTGTGCCACTGCTACTTGCCTTTATCAACTAGTCCACTCTATCAAAATCAGCTCTGTGGGACAACCAGGCATTTATTTTCTTATTCCTCTCTCTCTCTCTCAGGCTGCTACAACAAAAGTAGAGAAAAAGAAAGAGCAATTTGCTAAGTTAATCTAATATTTATTACTTTAAATGAATCCCAAGCTTTACGGATCACACCACCGTTTATATAATAATAATAATAATAAATCTATAAGAAAATAGGAATTCCAAATTTTCTACTAATCGGGTCACATCAATCCTTTCACAGGTTAACCAAACACTAAAAAATCATCCTTTAGGTAGAAAGGGAGACCACTAAGGCAAAGTGGAGGGCCCAGGATCCCAACTCCTTCCGTCCTTTTTGTCATTTGTGTACGTACGGAAATGAGGCCATCAGCCATCCACAATCTTGGCGATGCGTGCTCTATCTCATGCCATTTCAAAATCAAATTGCCCAAGAAAAGTTCAATCGAAATCTAAAATTCAGTGACATGTACTGTTATGGCTATAACATGATACATGGTAATTGGTGTGACAGCTCCAGGGTGCAAAATATTTTTCTTGTGAGCCACAATGTCACCGTCCTAGTTTGTAAGATAAAAATAACGGGCATTTTTTTTTTCATGACATTGAAGACATCAGTTTTGGTAGTAGTGAGTTTTAGATTAGTAGTAGTAATGGTGAAAATTATTCCCCCACTTTAGAATTGGTGAAGTTGAGGCATTGAAGGTTACAGATACTGGGATACATGGTCAGTCTTTTGACTGCGATGGCTATACAGCATGAGGAGAGTTCCCATGGAAGCTACTTATTAAAACCCCCTAATAGAATTTTATTTAATTCAAATACGAAGAGATAAATGTTATACTAAGTGTGAAATTATAATTGAACACTCAAAGGACGAAGAAGGATATTTTCCTGGACATGATCTGCTCCCTTCATACCTCATAGATTTTATTACTTCCATCAATTTAAAACTGTTCATGATCATGGAGAGTACTAGACAACAAAGGACATTGGTGATAGCCATGCATGGCCTTTTATTTATAGGGTTTCCCATCGATCTGACACACAAATTAAACCCCCAACGCTAACGTATGCATCCACAAGCATCACCACAATCAATACATGAAAGTATGAAACACCATGCACCCCAGACGCCATTTTCTCCGCCTCACCCAACCACAATCGGCACAGCTGCTACTGCACCGCCATCCTGAAATCAATTTTTCTGTCATATTTCTAGCACATCAAGTTGATGAGAAAAATGCGTAGGGTGAGAAGCAATGGAGTATATAATGTGATGTACCCGGTGTGGAAGGAAAAGGAAAATGTGGGCGATGGGGAGCTGAGCATCACCGTTTGTTCTGAACAAAATCATGGATGCAGGGAATGTGGTCCTACACTAGTAGATCAAGTTTTTAATTTTGGGAACATGAGTGTGTGTCTGGTGGAAATTATCAGTTGGTGATAGCTTTGAGCCTTTCTCCATCTCAAAATGAACAATATAGCTGGTTGATGTACGTGGGTGTGCTGTCTAGAAAAGGGTACTGGTGAGGTTTGTGGGGGTTGTTTGGCAGGAGAGAAAAAAGGAAGGCAGGAAAAAGCCAAGCCTATCCTTAACCCCACAACCACCTAGGAAAATAAGGGGTGGCTGTTATTCTTTCCAGCCATGATGCAACGTGAACTTGTAATAAAAGAATGAAAGGGCAAAGGAGAGGACGAAAATCATATACGAGTCCAACCAAAAAATAAAAAAAAACAAAGAATAGAAATAAATGAGGGAAAGGAGGGGCACGTGCGTAGCCGACTTTGGCACGTGAAGAGCAGATGAGATATTAGATTTCAATGATGAAGTGGTCCTGTCAAGCGTGTGAGAGGAGGGTGAGATTCACGTGACATCACCCAAAAGACGACAGATGGGAGAAGGTTGGCCTGTCATCTTTCAATCCGGTTTGCAGTTGGAAAGTTTTATCTCACTCTAAATCTGTCTTCAGTCTCAAACCTCTCTTACCATTTCATCCAAACCATCTCATTTTCCATTTTTCTTTCTTGTCCTCTCTTCCTGCATTCAGAAGAAAAATTGGACAATTCTTATCCACTCTTTTCACAAATTTATATGTGGGTTTCATGGATATTCTATTCTCTTACAATACCCCCTTCATATAGATGGATTTTAGTGACGATAGCCTTTTAATTTCCAACATTAATTTTCAATTAAGACCTTTTTAGGCACACCTTTTACAAGTGAGATGCGCTAACCATTGATTAATCAGTGATTACAAGTCTCTTTTAGAAAGATAGTGACATGCACAAAGAAATCATCATCTTTATGCATCTTTTCTATGTGAATACATGCTAAGCAATGTGCCCCCCTTTTAGCCCCATCTTTCTTTTAGCTCTAATATAAAAATATATAAAAGAGGAAAATATCCTAAATTTCCCTCTTATGGGTCAATAAAAATAAAGTCAAAATTATGAATTTTTGTCCAAAATTTAATACAATAGTTTGGACCCATTCACTCTTGAGTTGGTGTCGAATGATAAAGGACAAAACCTCAATTTCTCAGATTAATAAAAGTGGAATTAGAAAAATTGTAAGGTTGATTTGGATATTTTTCCAAACACGAGGGAAGAAAAAGCATGCCCCGTATGAAAAGTCTCGGGCATTGAAGCACAAGACACCTCTATCCAACTCACCACCACTTATATGGTGCCATGCAAAGTATCACCACCACATTAATATTACCATACCCTTACCGATATGCCCTTCTTCTTTTCTGGCTTTGGTCCTTTACAAACCACAGGATCTGCTTTTCTTTTTGTAATTTCCTTTTCGTTTTTTTATATCAAAAAGTAAATTTTAATTTTTTTTATTTTTTATTTAAAAAAAAAAAAAAGGGAAACATAAAACACCTGTAGAAATTAAGGTGACATGAAAAGGGTAATCCAACATACCCATCGCGACATTGCCAAAACTGTAAAGCGGTTAAATGTGGCTTTCAAACCTAACTTGTCCATAGCCCAACCTGTGGCACGTGCCACGCTTGTTTTGCGTGTGGGCTTTCCTTATTAATTCTCTCTTTCCCCTTTCTCTATCTCCTTTGGGGTAGGGTACTCGGCTTCCCAATTAATTACAAGTCCAAAAATCCCCTCTTCAAGAAATTAAAAAGACAACTCGAAAAGACCAGAATGGCCCCATAAACTTTACTGTTGTTGGATCATGATAAAGACTGGGGTAGGGCGTTGTGGTCATTTGGACAAAAACCAAGGATGGTGGTAGTTTGGATCATTGAGATGACTTTGTACTGACCTTATCTTTTTTATATTCCGAAGTTTGCGTTGGTTTCCAAGGGCGCATGGAAAATGACAACAATAGCCAACACTTTCGAGTGGCATTTTGGTCTTTAAATAATATTATGTATTAGAGAATAATGCTAGAAGATTATTATTGGCGACGACGTTATTGATTGATAATGTCTGTTTAGATACCATCCAAGTTCCTCTCTCTCGTCATCCTAATTCCTACCCCTAAGTACTTTATGCCACACCCTCCATATTTTCCCCAAGGGTTGTTTTAGTCATTTTATATTTAACTGTATTTTAGGATATAGTTTGCGAGACTGATTATTATATGAAGACTATTTTTTTTATTTTCTTAATTTTTAAGTCAGATTTTTCATAAATTTTTATACCAAGTTGATTGAATAATGAATTAAATAAATGTAAAAACAAAAAAAAAATATTTATATATATATATTGGTGGGGAAGGAGGAGGTTAAGAAGACCAATAGCGACTTCTTCTCTTCTCTTCTCTTCTCTCTCTTGGGGGTGTTTTTTGCGGGAGATATATCAGTGCCAAGCCTCCATATTTTTTTATTATTATTACTCTTTCATCATCTCTCTTTCCAGAAGGCAATTTGCAGAACGTCTACTGCAAAGAGCAAGAAAGAGAGAGAAAAGGAGAGAGAGAGAGAGGACAGATGAGAGTTAGAGACAACGCGGAGAGAAAGAAAACAATTTTGAAGAAGCTTTCAACCCACAGAAGAGAAAACGATGTCTGAGAGCTTTGCACCCTTTCACGACCTGCAACTCTAAGAGGTGTATATACATCGATGAGCAAAGCTGAAAATGAAAAAAAGGGGGGGCAAAAAGGAAAAATTGAGAAAGCACCAACAAAGACCCATTTGATGCCTTCTCTTTTTCTCTTTAGTTTCTTCTTCTTCTTCCTCTTACTTTTTTTTTCTCTTTTAAATCTACTATTTGTCTATAATCCTCATCAATAGCTCTTACTCCATAATGGGAGTGCTTTGTTTTGCTTTTGACTAACCGATCCATGGCTGAATTGATGGACAGTGTTAAGAGAAGGAAGTGGGAGTCACAAGGCGGAAGAAAGAGACGACGATGATGAAGAAGATACTGATATGGGAATAGCAACACCGCCTCTTCCACCTGTTTTCTCTCACTCAAAGGTCCACAACCCAATTCCGATCGCCCACAAGTCCAATTTTGCAAATTCTATGTCCCAAGACTTCCACCAAGGTATCTTCAGTTTCTCGAATGGGTTCGAGAGATCGGCGGTGACACACCAAGAACAGCAGCAGCAACAGCAGCACATAACACAGCAGATCCGGAGGGATAAGCTGAGGGTGCAAGGGTTCGAACCGCCACCGCCATTAGTGGCCATAGAAGAAGAAGAATCTGGTGGGCTTCCCGTGTACGAGACAGCTGGGATGTTGTCTGAAATGTTCAATTTTGGTCCTGGAGCCACCACGGCCGCGGAACTGTTGGAGCATCAGCTGCCATCGAATTATCGGAACCCGCGGCCAGCAACGGCGGTAACGGGGGTGAGTAACTCGGAATGGTATGGGAGCAGACAAGGGATGGTGGGAGGTTTGGGACCGTTGGGTGATTCAAAGAATCAAAACGTAAATAACCGTGACAGTCTAGCTCAGCATCATCATCAGATTTCAAGCATTAATGCGGACTCAGCTGCTGCCATGCAGCTTTTCCTCATGAATCCGCAACCCAGATCACCTTCTCCACCTCCACAACCCCATCCTCATCCCCATCCTCCTGCAACTTCTTCTACACTTCATATGCTGCTTCCAAACCAATCCACTTCCCTCCAAGGCTTTGCTACTGCTTCTGCACCAGGAGGGGGGGCTTTTGGTGCTAGTGTAATACCTCCATCCCAATTCACATGGGTTCCTGATAGCGGTCATGAAAGCGGTAACAACCCTAGTGAAATTGGAGGAATTGTAGAAGGCCAAGGCCTTTCCTTGTCCCTATCCTCTTCATTGCAGCATTTGGAAGCAGCTAAAGCCGAGGAATTGAGGATGGGAGACAGCGGCATGCTGTTCTACGGCCAAGGAGGGGGTTCTTCTTCGGCTCAATATCCGTATAAGAGCTTGGGCGGTCATCAACAGCCATTGCATTTGCAAGGGGGAGTGGGTCACAACCACCAAGTTCATGTCGGGTTTGGATCTTCATTGGGAGCGGTGAATGTTATGAGGAATTCCAAGTATGTGAAGGCTGCCCAAGAATTATTGGAAGAATTTTGCAGTGTTGGGAGGGGTCAGTTCAAGAAGAACAAGTTTGGGAGACACAACACCAACCCTAATTCTAATCCAGGTGGCGGCAGTGCTGGTGGAGGCGGCTCTTCATCCTCGTCAAAAGATCTTCCTCCTTTGTCAGCTGCTGATAGAATTGAGCATCAGAGAAGAAAGGTCAAACTATTATCCATGCTTGATGAGGCATGTAATCTCTCTCCTTTTCTCCTCTCCTCCCCGTCTCTGCTCTCCCTCTCTCTCCCTCTACCAAGAGTCAAGACCCCGATCTTTTTCTTTTCTTTTTTTTTTGAAAAAAAATAAATTATTTAGTCCGTTAATTGTTTTCAAAATCAGAGGGAAGACAAATAGAAAATTCCGGCAAGTTTCCATGAATATTTTATACACCAGGGTGAAGAAAAGCCGGCTGGTGCAATAGTTCTTTCATAGGATCAAGTTGGCTGAGTTTGATTGCATAATTTTTTTTTTTCAAATTATATTTTATTTCAGTTATTCGATTGGTGGGGTGTTAGGATACTGCTGATTTGAGTTTGGTGAGAACCTGAGAGACTACTATTTGGGGCCTGTGTCCAGTAAGAAATGACGTTCCTTGTGATTGGGAAGATGGGCAGTGAGGTACTATTATACGTAGAAAGTTGTTAGGAATGCCGCTGCTCCAAGAGATCCAAACCTATCATGGTAGTATTGCAGAGAAAGCCATTGATTTATGTCTTAGTTGACCTGGGGATTGTTTTCTTTTCTTTTCTTTTCTTTTTTTATTTCTTACTCATCTATTGGCCGTATTGGGAAAAGAGAGAAGGAAAGAAACACAAGGATATTCTTTGTTCCCATTAACAATAATATCACTGTACACAGCCTTTGATTCACGCATTTATTCTTCTACTTTGGCCTTCCCTCCTTAAGAGCAGCAAAGTGTAGTCTACAAATTTTAGGGTTTTAAAATTCTGGAAGAACCTCCCTTTTTCATCTCATCTTTCTTCTCTCCTCTCCTCTCCTCTCCTGAGATCTTCCAGCCCTTGTAAAATTCCACATGGAGCTTTTGATTTTCTTTTCTTTTTTCTTGCTCTTGGCATTTCTTGCTTTATTTACTTCTCTTTCTAGCTGGTGGGCAGTACAGATAACAGTGAAAAGTTTCTGGATCGGGATGGTAGAAGGAGCGATATCATAAATTCTTATTCAATGATAGCATTGGTTTTTGTGTTTTGACCAGTATCTCAATCTCTTAAGTCTCATCATACTCTAAATTGAATGTTTGATTTATTCGTGTCGTTATTATTTTGTGGGTGTATGTAACATTGACTGTAGGTGGATCGAAGATACAATCACTACTGTGAACAAATGCAAATGGTGGTGAACTCGTTTGATTTGGTGATGGGGTTCGGAGCGGCAGTTCCATACACGGCACTAGCGCAGAAGGCCATGTCCAGGCACTTCCGGTGTTTGAAGGATGCAATTGCAGTACAACTGAAGCACAGCTGCGAGCTGCTTGGAGAAAAAGATCCCTCGGGGACTTCAGGAGTGACCAAAGGAGAGACACCGAGGCTGAGGCTGTTGGAGCAAAGCCTCAGACAGCAAAGAGCCTTCCATCAAATGGGAATGATGGAACAAGAAGCTTGGAGACCCCAAAGAGGCTTGCCTGAACGTTCTGTCAACATTTTGAGATCCTGGCTTTTTGAGCACTTCCTTCATCCGTACGTCACCTTTCCCTATATCACTACTCCACAATCTGCTTCTTCCCTAATGAAAATATCAAAGCAAAATGGTTATTACAAAACTATAGGAAGCCAGGCCCTAACCATATATACCTCTGTTTAGTTATTGTGAAGAAGATACAAAATTCAAATCCATGACTTCCTTGTAGTCCACTTCCCTTTTTTAATATGAAAAAGAAAAAAAAAACAAAGAGAGGGAGAGAGAGAGAGAGAGTTGTATATAGAAGGCAACAGTGAGGCAGCGAGCGTCCTTGGACGTTGTCTCGTCAGAAGAAAGCTGTAAATAGAACATCTTCGTTTTGCGCACTGCGTTTTCTCCTGATTCAATAATAGCATACTTAGTCTTTGGTCGACGCCTGGAATTAGTTTTGCAGAAAGGACTCCATTAAACTGTAATTTAACTGACCGCCTCTCCCTCTTTTCTCTAGGCCTTTTTTTTTCTTAAATGAATCTATGCCTGGCAATAATAAGTATAATAAGAGTCAATAAGAAATATGAGCGAGTGCAGTTGTCCTATTTACTTCTGCAGCTGCTGCTGCTGTTACTACTGATCTTCTCTTTTAGATTCTCACGCCCATGCAGGGAAACAAAGGTTCAATCCCATCTACGGATGCACAAAAGCTTTGTTTCTCTTTATACGTTTTAGGTAAGGTCTCTGATGTCATTTTCTGGTCTCTTTCTCAGGTACCCAAGCGATGCAGATAAGCATCTGTTGGCACGACAGACTGGTTTATCGAGAAATCAGGTTCTCTCTCTCTCTCTCTCTCTCTCTCTTCCATACTCATGCAACATAACAGTAAATACAGTAAAAAGGCAGAGCCAGTAATCATCTTTTCCATATGCTCCCCTTCTTTCTTTCATTTAAAACAGTCACGGAGAAGAGAAAACCAAAGCAAACAAGAAAACCCATCACGGAAATGACCATCAGTATGTTCAGTTGAACTTGCATGGTTTTGGGTTCTATTTCTAAATTTTCTCTTCTTTCTGTTGCTGAAACACCCAAGTGTCTTCCTCCTTTTATTTCTCCCTTCGTGCTCTTTCTCACCGGCCAGGCTATAAATTCTGAAATAGAGAGAGAACCCAATAGTCAATAAGAGCAGATGCAAGTACAGCAAGAGATGAGACATGAGAGTTTGCAGCTTTGATTCCCTCTCCCTTGTCCAACCACACCATTTCAACCATAAAGACGATTTATAAACTTTTCTGTACTTGAAACACTGAATTTCTGGTCTTTTTCCTTTTTGAAAAGAAAAAACTCTACCTCTTGTTTTCTCAACAAAGGCTTCCCATGTTAATTTATTACTGTGCAGAACTTCAGTACGTAGTCATGCAACTCCATCTACCTCTTCATCACATCATTAAACGCAGCTCTCCCCTTTTTTTCTCTTCCATATTGCACTACAAAGATCCTAACACTAATTTATTTTTTTAATTAAAAAAAAAGGCTGCAAGCTTGACTATGATAATCATATGAACATTTTGGTTTTTTGATACATACTTCTTGTTGTCACATCAAAACTGGATAATTGTCTGCATGAAAGGCCAAAACTCAAAACTCATCTGCTGGAAATAAAGGACTGTGATCTGGGCTCGCTCATAAATGGAGTTGCCCAACATCCTTTCTTGCTGGTGTACAGTATTAACTAATAGAGAAGTGTGTAGACTTTGATCTGCAAGGTCGGGATTGTCTTTTCACCGGGAAACCCGTTAACATCCCAGGAAAAAAAAAAACACATACAAATTGCACTGTCACAATGGAAACCATAAATAGAAAGACAGTCCCATCAATGTATTTTTGAAATAGAATTAAATGTTGCGGATATACATATTTTGTTTGATTGTGTTTTATAATTTCTTTCTCCAGGTCTCGAACTGGTTCATTAATGCCAGGGTCCGGTTGTGGAAACCCATGGTGGAGGAAATGTACCAGCAGGAAACGAAAGAAGAAGAGGGATCAGAAGAGAGAGAAGTGAATCAGCTGCAAAGTAGTGGGCTAGCACAGACACCAACACCTTCGACAGGTGCAGGAGGTGCAGCTGCAGCCACAGCATCAACAACACCAACAACAACAACTACAGCAACGGGCAAAAGATCCGAAATCAATGCAGCCGATGGCGACCCTTCACTCATCGCAATCAATAGACAATGCTTCTCGGAAAACCAAGCAAAACAAGCCACCTCCACTATCCCCACCACTACCTCCACCTCCGCTGACGTGTCACCACCTCCACCCGTATCCCAATGTTTTCCGACCACCCATGACTCTGACCTGCACCATCGACTCCCTGTTGATGACACCTGTCGCCGCGGAAGCCTTGTTTCTTCTGATTTCGGGACCACCTCTACTAACCCTGACATTGGGTCAACACTCATAAGGTTCGGGACCACCGCCGGTGATGTCTCCCTCACTCTCGGCCTCCGCCACGCCGGCAACCTCCCGGACAAGAGTCCCTTCTCCGTTAGAGACTTCGGTGGCTGTTAAAACAATTCGATCCCCCAGTTCCATCTTATCAATCTTTTTTGTTTTTGGTTTTCCTCTTTCCATAATTAATTGATCTATTAAGAAAATACATCTATCATCATCGTCATCATCATCATCCCGAGAAACGTAGCATTACATTAGCTAGCCTTATGAGGTCTGTTGTAATTGTATAGTACATTGTTTTGCTTCCATCTTTTGCCTTTTATGTACTAAAGGTTTTGTACTTTAGTATATACTTCTAAAATAATATGGAAACATGTTTAGAGAGAGAATTATTATACCTTCATCTTGATTATTGGGTGATTATATCAGTAAATCTAATGTGTGTGCATGTGCATATATATATATATATATATATGTCGACCATTTTCGTGTTCCCGTGGTCAAAATCTTGATAGTGATGATTGAACCCTACAGGTGGGCTACTCATTCCATTCTACTAATCTGTATATCGCCAATCTTAATGTGATAGTGATTTTGAGTATATCTTGAAAGCTATGGATGTTTTGGAATTGAATGGTGGTAAATTCAAATGCAGAGAGATGGCAGGTGAGCTTGAATTTAAAGCATGCATGCCACTTTGAAATTTCTGTCTTTTTAAAATCACCAATTGGGAAGTCACTGTTCTTGGTTTTAAATTTCATGAGGAGCTGTTGGCGGTCCCACGTACAAGTTACAACATCGTTATTGTTGAGAAATAATGGCT
Source organism: Vitis vinifera (assembly GCF_030704535.1). Classification (NCBI taxonomy): domain Eukaryota; kingdom Viridiplantae; phylum Streptophyta; class Magnoliopsida; order Vitales; family Vitaceae; genus Vitis; species Vitis vinifera. Next base: position 18,893,167 of record NC_081808.1, on the reverse strand, counting down.
GGAAACATCTCCGCAGCCAGTAGAAGCAGCATTAATTACCGGTGAAAATGCCTGTCTCCCTGGTAAAATCCTAGAAATCACCAGAGCTATTCCAAACAGTCATATCTTCCATGGCACATGTGACCATTTTCATCTCCATTTATTTCACCACTTAATTTTTCTTTATGTGTAATAAATTTCTCCTATTAAAATAGGTGGGGCATAGGGTGGTAGGACTAATTTGATGGAATTAATTGTGAAATCAAAGTCAGTACCGTTGTTGAGGAACAAAAAATTCAAGTCTTAGAAGTGGAATGAAGAGCCTTGGAGATGGTTACAACTCACAACATGGCTTCCAAGGCCTCCATTTCACTTCATAATCAATTCTAATTAGTTTTCATGTATTTTCTAATGAATGGTGGTAGGAGAATTCCTTAATCTTACTTGCAATCAAAATTTTGCTCATCCCAAAACGATCGTGACATGTTTGTTGAGTGAAGAAAAATAAAACATCTGCAGTTCTTTATTTTATTTCCCTACTTGCTTCCTGTCCCCCCAGTGCCTGAATCACTGTTCCATGGCATGCTAGCTTATTGGTCATTATCATGGTACTTGATCAACTATTCCAACTTAACTTCCTCTTGTCATGTTCTCAGTGAAAAAATAAATGAAGAAGTTTGCCACTTTACACTGATGATCCACCCATCAGGCCTTCCCTTGACTAGTGTGAACAAACAATGCAACTCTGTTCACTGTGTCTAGTGACCCTTCCTCATGCTTGCAAAAGGGCCTTCTTCAGCACTGCAAGATTTAAAGATTTTAAGACACATACCAGCGAGTGGTCCTTAAGAATTAATCCAATAAAATAGATAATTGTAATCACATACGTGGTTTGTTTGGTAGTTGAGAAAAGAAGGCGGAGGAAAAGACAAAAAAATGAAATAGTACCACCTAAAAACCATGCTTACGCAGATGGTGGATGGTGCAACATAGTGGAATACACACACCCAGTTGTTTGTCAATATCTTCTCTCTTTTGTGCCTAAACCTCTATGAGGTTTTGTTATTTTACCTGACAACCGACGCCACGAAGGTTCCTTGAAATCCAAAACAATAATCTCCAAAGCAACAGTAACCCTTTACCTAATTTGTTGCTTTTTCTTTGAGAAACACTATAACTAACCAAAAACAAAATGGCCTACAATTAGGTTTTCCGAGTTGTTCTGCTGCAGCGATCACGCCCCTTTCAATCACAATATCTATGATTTCATGTAAGAAAGTCTATAAACTAGAGTGTTTCGGGTATATGATATGATGCAGCAGCAATCAAACAGTTATGGATCAGCTCCTAAAAAAAAATCCCTATGAAGATCAGTGTTTCCCTTCTTGTTTCCACATATGTAGTTATCAAGCAATGTCACTATCACTTCCATCCCATTCTTCTTCAAGGGTGGTGGTTAGGTAAAAGAAAGAAAGAAAGAAAGAAAAGAAAGAAAGAAAAAAGTGTACCATCAAGATTAAGGCACTTTGATGGGTGATCCTCCTTCTAGGTAAAATTCTTAAATTTTGTGTAGGGCCTCTCCTATGGTGTCTGTAGCGCCCAGTGGAAACATCACCAAGGGGTGCTGAAAAGTGAAAACTACTTGAGCTATGCATAGGATTGACGGCCCTTTTTGTGGGTGTAGGAGAATTTTCACTGTGGATGGAGATGAAGAAATCATTGAACAAACTCGGGAGAGAGGGAGAGAGAAGCCCATTTACTCCCTAGTCTGATGATTCTTGCACAAAATAAAAGCGGGTCAATAAATGAGCTGTTTTGCCTCACCCATTCATTGTGTTATAAATGTGACTTTTCTGGTGGGTGGCCTTTTATGAAGAACATGGTTCATAGGCTTCAAGGACCCTATTCATAAATAAGATTAAACAAGGGTAGTTTATGTGTTTTCCAACTCCAGAATTGTTTCTTTGTCTTTCTCGCCCACATGAATTACAAAATCAATGCCAAGAAAGGGACGAAAATTATTATGATAGGTCTTCAAACCCTTGTTTCAAAGAACACCCCCCTAGGCCCAGTGTGCATTACAGGACAACAGGTCCGGTGGACCCCTTCCTCATTCGCTAAAGAAAGGGACATCTACTGCAAGGACTGTCCAACAACCAGATGCCTTATAGGTGGGCCTCCAACAAAGATGGGACGCTTGATGTGATTTGGGCTTGGGCCCATCCTCGCCTGTGAAGTCCTGAGCTACGATTAAAATTTTCTTGGCTGACGGCCCTAGGATAGGGTAACCTGTGGACAATAGGGGCTCTCTCTTTTCAGTCCATTTCAGTGCCGTAACCTAGGATAATTCATACAAAATATTCCACAAAAATGCTTATAAAAATGAAAAATCTTTGGGAAAGGTTAAATTGAAGTCTCAAAAGACCATAGCCACCCAAATAAAGCGGTCGAATCACAGCAGTTTAAGAGGCGTGTTCAGTGGCTCCTCATGGACAAGGCAGTCAAGCTATCATCAAAAAAAGGTTGATGGTTAATGTAGTTCTACTTCCTAAAATGAGCATGGTTGTATTGAAGTGACTCTTATTAAGATTCATTGCATTTCAAGTATCAAATCTCTATGCATGAGAAGTAAAAACTAAATGTCACATTAAAGGTGTACCCGTGCATTGGTACGATGTTTTATGTCTTTTATTTAGAACCTGTTTGGTAGTGATTTTAGAAAACGTTTCTAACTTTTTTAATATTTGAAATTTTTTATGATTTAAGTCTTAGAAATATTATAAACGTTTTTTAGAATCATTATCAAACACACTCTTAGTTTCCAGTTGCAACATTTAAAACCTCTGATTTTGTAGTCCACTTGGATTGTAATTTTGGTTGGTTTGGCATGGACAAAGAGATGAGTATGAGAATTAGGAGCCCTCCATAAATTGCAGTTCTACATACCCAGTCATGTAACTCTTATACCATCATACATCTCTATGTAATATTCATTCATGATATGAAGAAAATGACCATCTTTTTTTTCTAATTCAGTGGAGCATTGTCTTGTGAAATGACCACTCCATGATATTATATGTTTACTCACTAAATATGCACAAACCCCACCAAAGGTGGTCAATGGGAGACAAAAAATTGCACACAAGGTTGTCATATGGGCAGAGCAGGTTTATGTGTAGACTAGAGAAATGACTCAACCCACCATCAAAACCTAGGCCGAAATTAATGTGTTTTCAGGGCTCCAACCAAATATCGGAAGCCTGTCTGTTCTAGTACCATAAATTGCAGAGACTCCAGCCTCGGCCAAGAAATTATGTCAGCTCTTTTATGCTCCAATCTCATTCACTACTTTATTTGGGACCTTGGGTTACCCAAAACAGAAGACACATATTGTACATTTTCTATAACCAAAGTCCTGAAAGATGGCAACAGATACAGAAGGTAAGCATCAATTTCTAACTGGAAAAAACCCTAACACACTAGCCTTTTTTTTCATCAAAATCAATCGTCCAGAATTCCCCCACAGCCATGGTTATTCACCTGTAAGTAGTATCCACCAGAGTTAAAAATCAAGTGACCTAAAATTTGGTTAGACAATAAAAGGACATGTTAGTACCAATCAGTTGGCCTTTTAGCAAGAGTTGGAAGAGTTCATTGCACCAAACTGTGGACTGCAGTTTATCTTCTCACCATACCAAACAGACAAACCAAAAGCAAATTTTCATCTCTTATTTCTTTTCCCCTTTTGGGTAGAAACTATGGTCCACTACATCAAATATTTGTGACCCAGACAGGGTACATTATCGAAGAACACGTGAACTCAATTTTGTAGTGACATGAGGGCCTCTCATTGCTGGAGGATTGTCACATGGTTTTCACTTATCACGACAATACGAGCAAGGAATACCACCTCAGTATCAATCATATCATCATCCTTCCCTGACTAGATAAATAGAGGGGATACTCAGTTAAAGCTTCAATACCCAAATGAATCACATGGTGGGATGGGATGTTGGAAGTCTAACTTGTTTAGCACCCTCCCTCAGAAAAATGATCAGTTACAGTTTATCACAGTTCAGGGCAGTTTCGTAAATTAACAGTTAACCAACATGGACATTTCTTTAGCTTATACTGTGAATACAGAAACAGTTCCTGCAGTCTTTACTCCTGCTTTCTATTGTATGGATAAATTGTTACTCCACAGGCCCTGGTAAACAATTCAAATATCATTTTCATAGGAGAGGTCCATTCAAAATGCATTTCTAGCTTTTACCAGTAAAAATATCGGAGTAAAATTAAATTCACACAAAGCCTCAACTCCATAATACATTTCTTTCAAGTATTTCTACATCAAGCAATCAACCCACATTCATCAATCCACAAGAAGTTCATTTTCTTTCCCTTTCTGTATTACCTTACCGTCAAGAACATTCAGGGGAAGGATTCAAACCCAAGTCATGTCACTGTTCCCATCTCCATGTCAACTCTGTGAACTTCTCCCGTCAACATTTCTTCTTCTCTTTTTCTGTTGCCTTTCAAGTAGAGATGGAACTCCTCCTCATTGTGAAAGATCATCCCTATTAAATTTATACATATCATTACTTGCAAGTTGCAACACACAGTGATATGCTTTTAGCCACCCATCATGAAGTCATTGAGCTATCTGACTACATTAGATTTCCTTGGGGTTCAACATAAGGTCTAACGAAAGTTCTCCGCCACCAGACCTCAAAGGCCCTCTGAAGATTTGGGCAGTTATCACCAGCCTTTAGAAAACTGCCCAACCAAGCAAGCAAAATACTCTGCTGATCCTCTAGAGGCAGTGTCAGGATTGTCCTACCAATTCCTTCCTCTACAACCTTCCTGTCAAATGACCTACACCCATGTTGTAACCAGCTGTAGTCATTGATCAAAGGCTGCAACCAGGTCTGTAACAACAACTGACGGGTGTCTTTTGACGGTAGCAGCTCCCCCCTTCCTATTCCAACAAATAGCCTTGCCGTAATGCAGCTAACATGGTGGCGAGAGACAACAGGAAGCTTTGTATGTAGGGTTGCTAACTCTTGCTGGCTAGCCCACATCACTGCAAACTCATCTGCTGCTTGCCTGTCAGCTAAAATTTCAAGTAACCATGAGAGGTTATCAGCCTCCAAAGTTATCTGCTTCAACACAGGTTCTTTGTTTTCCATGGGTTTATCAGTAAACCCTGGTTCAGCAGCTTGCCTGAACATAGATAATAATGAATCCAAGCAGCTTCTGCATGAGCTATAAATAGTTTCATTGCAGATGTCAGCTGAACCCGCATAGCTGGGGACACTGCTATTTTCTCGAAGGAGCTTCAGGACTATAGATTTCATCTCACGTCGGCCTCTCTCCTCACTACTCTTTAGAACCAGTTCCATTATGTGGAAGAGTGTGTCCTTCGGGCAGTTACTGACTTCAGAAGAGACTCGTTTCAGTACTGGGGTGACCCCAATACCCTCTACCTGGAGTTGCAGAACCGAAGAAACCACCTTTTCTTCTTCTTCTTCACCAACCCAAGGGACTGCCTCTAAATACTCCAAACATGATTGCATGCATGAGTTGAAGCCAAGTAGCTCTGCAACCTGCAAAATAATCCACTTTCAGGTGAGGTTATGGCATGCAAAGAAAAATCTGGCATCTTTTAGAAGTTTAACTGAAACATCAGAGAAAACAGAGATGGCTTCAGCTTCCAATTAAAAGGTGTAGAAATTAATAAAAGGAGAATTAAAGAAATCATCAAGTAGTATGAATCCTCACGATGATACACTTCTATGGCAAAACTCGCCAAAAAAATTAGCTTCTTGTCAGCTTATTATGGATCTAGAATCAAATATATGACAACAATCGCCACAACAAATGGAACTAGCAAGCCTATGTCCTCCTGATTAGCCATCCCTCCAGTATAATCATTATATTTCATAAATTGGAAAAATGGTGCTCTAAAGCTTTAATTTAACTTGGTGAGCAAAGGGAAAATCAAGGATGAGAGTGTATGGGGCAACACCAACATCTTGCGAATAACTGATTGAAACAAGAAAAAAAAAAAGCAGCTAACAACAGGTTAAGTAAGACAGTCATTGAAAGGTATGGATGCCAAATGACCATTTACCCTACCCCAGGCCCACCGCCAGCCATTGTTATTGCCCCGCCAGCAAGAGAGCAGCTATCTAAGCCCAGGTAAATATCCAGCTTTGTTATTGCCCCAAGAGAAAGAGCAGGCCCTAGCTCATCCACAACTATCTAATGGAGTTAAAGCATTCTAATGGAATTTCAATGATCCTACATTAGGACTTTTGTATTACAACTCCCTCTCACTTTACTGTTGGAGCATACAGATTCTAAATTTCATAGTTGAGAATCCAGCATAAATGAGCATTTTCATCTCATAGCCCTGTACTAACTTACACAGGTCAATAAATTGCTGATTTCCTGACAATTTAAAAAAAAAAAAAAAACATTTACCCCTAATGATGCCTCATTTCACTTTCCTCAAAAAAATAAACCGAACCTCTGATTTAGAAATGAACAGATGATCATACCAAATAAGTACAACTTTCAATGATCCATGTGTAGATATGAAAGCTTCAAGACTATTTTCCAGGAATACTGCATGATCTAATTGTTTTCTCCAGTAAACAAGCCAAATGTAGTTTCACACAATAATCAATACAACATGGCAAAAGTAGTTGGCATTCAATACCATGTTACATCCATAATCCAAATGAATGATCAAATCTGTGACACGATATTTTGAGCCTGTTATCTAAGTGATTGTACCATAAGAACCATTATCCATGCAGCATCCAACATTGTCAAGGGGTAGAGAAGTTCTTGACGCTCATAAGGGGTGACTCTTCTAAAATGTATATAAGTGTTTTAAAGTTGTGAGGGCTAGCATCACTAAACTGGTTGGAAAAATGATGCGTAATATTCCTAGTATTCAGAACAGTCTAATTGATCAGACAAATTAGAAAAAGTTTACCGTCCTCTTCAGATAAAGTCTTCATATTACAAAAAGTTCAGAATCAATAAAGCATTATGCTTAATTGCTACTCAGGCACCACCAATGACAAAATTGAAGAGAAAATAAACCATTTACAGTATGCTCCATTACTTTCTAGGCACCACTGACAACATAATTAAAGAGAAAACAAACCATTTACAACATGCATAAAAAAATATATCAAACTATAATAGGATAGAGTAAGGAGGAATCATAATTGACATAATTGAAGAGAAGATAAACCATTTGCAACATCCAGAAAATACATCAAAATTATTCTAGACTGGGGGAATCATAATTTAAGGTTCTTCTAATAAAGCTTCAACAAGCCAAAACATACCTTTAAGATAGTTATTATGGTTGTCTTACAATACAAATTACAAAACATATATGGCACAATTTCAGTCAACATATAGTTGTAAAATAATGAAGGGATCCATTAGCTAATTACCTTGAGAATACGAAGTACCCGTGAGACACTTTGTTTGATCAACCGTTGCTTGGTTTCTTTACAATACATCAATCCCACCGTTTCAACATAAATTTCAATGTCTTCACAATCCTCGATTTCAAGACAGGACAAATTAGACTGTTCTTCAGAAAGTTTGTCTGCAAAAAAACTGCTATTTTCCATGAGAACGTTCTTGTGAACACTCAACTTCACATAAAACCCCTGCTTTCCCATTAAGATCACTTTCATATCACTGGTTCCAGGTTCACCAAACTCGATTGCCACCTTCCTAGGTAAATTTTCGATCTTGGGCCTTGGGGCCCTCTCATTAACCAATGCACTTAGAGCAGGGGCATCAGAAGCAAAAGTTCTTTGATCATCAGAAACAACTCCTGGCCTTGATGGAGTGGAAGTCGGTTTTCTCTCAGTCATTGGGGCCTGCTTCTTCTGAACAGAGGTCTTGGTGGGTGGTGGGGGTGAGGATTTGGGTTTGTTTAGAGGGTTTTGAGCTTTGAGAGTCTTTTGGAAAACAACAGGCGAGGGGCAACACCAAAAACCTTCCGGGGTCACAGCAATTGGAACATTTCTGATTTTGGTTTGACCCTGTTCTACCTTGGTAAGTCTAATTTCAGCCATATTTAACAAGAATTTATAGCATAATTCGATGAAGATATGGCATGTAAAAACATGGAGGGACTCCAAAAGCAACTAATTAATTGTTCTTCAAAATGGTAGAGAAAAAAATCATTTTCTAAAAAAATGAGGGTCAAGAACTTCAAATCAAAACAAATGTTACCAAACTGTCAATTCCACAAGAGAACACAGAACATGGAAAACCAAAGCTGAGTTTTACTTGCCCGTAGCAGCTAGGAAGCAGATGAAACGACTATGAACTTTACAGAAACACAGAAAACCAGCCTCAAAGACAGAAATTTGAAATCTTTTTCCTAAATAATTTAAATTAAAGCTCACCAATATCTCCCATAGAAAGGCACAAAATGCAGTCAAATCCGTGAAGTAGAGACCAAGAGATTCCTTGACTCCTTCATATCTAACTATAGATCAAGTCCTAGACAACGCCCCATAAACAATTAAACCACAAAAACCGCAAGTAAGCATGAAATAGGGCTTCTATATAACACTGAACCCCCAGAAAGACCTACCAACTCACCACCACAAACAGCAGAATTTTGTGACTTCCTTGAAACCCCATCTCCCTACCTCTTATTTTAGAGTCCACGAGCGTCCAGAATGATTGGACGGAGCTCCGATGTCAAGCATCAAGGGAACCACTCAACACAAACTTGCAGAGAGAAATGATGGGTGTCTCTTTATTTCTTTTATTTTTTATTAAGAAAATTACAACACCCAAAAGAATTTTTATTTTAAAAGAAAAACACAGAAAAGAGAAAAGTGATAATTGATGGGTTGTGTTTCTAACTTTACCACTCCCTGAAAATACTCTGTCTCTAAACTTTCTCTTTCGTTCTCAGTGATCAAACAGGCACGCCATACCAGTGTCTTACAACTTTTTTTTGCTTTTTTCCTTTCTTGTATGCCTATGTTGCTTTTGTGGACCGTTGCAGGATTCGCTTGCCTAAAGACACTGTTGTTTTCGTGTGTCCTCTAATCTATGGACTTTGTAATTCACACAAACACCCTTACAACATTGCTTAATTTGGGGTTCAAAAGATTCCAGATTATGGCATTGTCCTTTGGGCATTTTGGGAATAGAGGCTGGAGACTTTGAGCAGAGGAAAATGATGGATGGTCCTAAATGCCTAATACCATTCTTGGAGAAAAATAACAACTCATATTGCTATTTCCAACTCGTTTTGGTAGTTACAATGCAATTTATTATTTTGTCTCCGCCCAAGTTTGAAGCCAACTAATCAAATCATTCAAAGGAATCAAAACTTTGAAAACACAAAAATAATTCCAATTGCCCTAAAACCAACCAAATTAAAAAATGTTATTTCAACAGGGTCTGTGTGATTTCAAGAGGGTGACCACATTCCAGACATGACTGGATTAAAGGCAAACAAATCTAATTTGAACCCCTTAATCTTCAATGGGATGATATCATGGGCCCATTGTGATACAGAATGTAAAAGAAAAGAGTAATGATTCAAAATGATCGGATGGAATTGGGTTTCTTTTCTTCTTCTTTTTCTCCTCCTCCCTACAAGCTTCTTTCACTTTAAAAAAATAAAGAGGGGAAAAGCATCACCATCAAGTAGCACAAATTCACATAAACATAGTTTTAAGATACTAGACCCAAATGTCTATGAAGTTTTGAATTTCTTTTGACCCAAGCTTTTCATTTTTTTGGGGTTCTGCCCCATTATTTAAAGCTATGGGCCGTAGTTTGTTGCTGTGCAATAATGGAGGGTTTACATATGATGCTTGAGTGGAAAAAAAAAAGAAGGCGCACGTTATCATCATCAATGGTACAGAAAAGAAGCCCAGGGCCAGATGGCAGTGGCGTGAATTGGCCCACCATCCCACCTATTCTCATGTGGGTACATCTTGGAGAACACTGAGCACCCATCTTGGCTCCTCCTGGTTTTAACCATAAATCCTATGAACACCATCTCTCACTCATCCTACAATTAATTTGACCCCTTTGCAGAGATCTATAAATTGGATGTAGGAGTCAACTCCCATGTGGATGCTGCTTTTTCAAGCTATAATAGAATCAGACTTGTACCAGATTATGGATCATTATTTGAATCTCATTTAGACATTTTCTGTCAATTAAAGCTATCAGGTTATGTAATAATAAAATGAATGAAATTTTCCATAATTTAGGTGTAAACAATAAGCAATCATCTAAGGAAGCTTTCATTTTTCACTCAGAGTTGGATTAATATTACTCCCATTACATATTTCTGTAAAGTGGGTACTGGGTTCCACTGGCGCATATTGCTGTTGATCATTGCCAATTATAGTGGTCGAAGAGTCATGTAGAAGGGACTCAGCCCAATGACTGTATGATGAAAGAGAACAGCTGTTAGGATGATATGAAATTGCCTTGATTAATAACACTTGGCATTGATTTAAAAACTAAGTAAAATGCATTAGAAGATAACTGAAATTTCTGATTCAGAAACCATGTATCTTGCGACAGTGAATACAGCTTTTCTTTGTTTTCTTCTCCTGGTTTTTTCTTTTTCTGTTTTATCGAATTTTTTCCACCCAGATTCTTGTTGCGGGAACGCATGACTCCTGGAAACAAGCAGACAAAGAGCATTATCTGCTACCAGAACAATAAAAAGAAACACCATGTTTCAGCTGATTAGAGACCAAGTTGCTTGCCACGCCTGTACTTGATTTAACATTTGTCACCTAAAGCCCAATGCCCCATGTGACCACGGTCCCTGCCTGCCTTGTTACTTATCAGGCTTTCGTAAGAGTGATTGCATAACAGGAAGTTTCTCAGCAGCTCAACTGTTACTAAAATTGGTAAGAATATTGGTGGTAAAGCTAAGGTTGAAATAAATGTATTTATATGGCTCATCCACTGCATTAGGACGTAGAGAAATGAGGGCTATAGCCTATAGCAGATGGTAAGTAGTTTCCATTTGATCAATTGTTCTACTTTGGCATTTGGCATCAGCCTAAGAATAGAATAATGGGCACTATGCACATTCTCACTTACAATTTTTTAGCAATTTTCCTTGGGAAGCTAGGACCAATACCCATGACTGAAATCAAGAGTAATCAGTGATGGACAAAGGACGATCAAATGGGTGTGTGGATTAAATGCTACGCGAGGTGGTTGTTGGCTGGAGAACGTGTTCAGCCATAAAGACCCCTTGCTCCTAATGTCAAAAATTTTAGGCTGCTTCAGCAACACTTCTGATGTCTAGTTAGACTTTGTCCAGCCTTGGGTTACCAAAAGTAAAACCAATTTGGTCGGTTTAGCCTCTTAGGGAGTGATCGATGTGCTATTATTTATAACTACAAATTGGCTTTTCCCAGTACATGTCTTTCAATGTATTGGAATCAGATCAAGCGATACCCGATCAGAGGATTGTGGCCGATCAGTATCCAAACTTCCATCATAATGACCAGAATTGGTAATAGAAAATCCAAAACCACCCACAGAAATGAATAGTTAAATGAATAGATCGAACCTTCATAAACCGTTGACTATTTCAGTTCAATCGTCTTACTTCAAGCACCAGTTAGATGCCTCATATGCCACCATCAGTTTTGAAAGCTCTGGGCACAGAAGAAAATGGCTACACCCACAAAGCTATTCAGCTTGTGCTCTCTATTAATGGCCTCCCTCTTTGCTTGGTCTTCATCTGTTCAATTTGATGATCCTGGTACCTTAGTCTTACTGACCTATTTGTTTTTCACTAGTTCCAACCTCAACTGGCTAATTCTATCTATCTGTGTTTTCTTTCGTTTCCTTTTTTTGGTTGATTTGTTTAGATTGGTATTTCTGGTTTCCTCTCTATGCGTCTGCTTGTGGTGTTAATTTGATTAATGGGATCGGGGCCTTGTCATTGAAACCAATCAGAAAGATTGCTAAACTAGCACTATGGCTTGGAGTGTTTCTGTTTATTAAGGTGGCAGTGGAAGAGTTTGTATATGGAATCGCAGGGTTCTGGTCATTAGATTTAAAGGAGAAAGTTGTTAGAGAGAAATTTGGAAGTGGATTTGTGGTCAATTCCATGTATCTGCAGTTACAAGCAGCATCTGTCCAAAAAGATTACGTCAAAAGAAAGGAAAAGAAAGTGCCAAGATATGTTGAATGCGGTGAGAAAAATGAACCGCCTGGTCTTATCTTTTTACTAAATTGTGTGGGAAACATGAATTAGTATTGAGCTATGCGATTTTCAACGTAATTGATTCTGGTATCTGGGATTACAGGGATGGCAATCTTGGTGGTAGCCAGCTATGGGATGTCCTTTGGCTTCTTCGTGTTGCAAAAAGGAGAAATGAAGAGCTGATCAGACACATAAATATACCTCTATCATGTGTGATAATAGAGCTAATGTGCAGGGATGATGAAGAAACGAAGGGCTGATCTAAGAGAGTAATACATGTTAGCAATGTACTAAACTTTCTACAATAGCTTCTTTCCGATAATGCATGTCAGCTATATCAGACACTCATTATTGATATTTTCTCTGCACTCTTCTCCAAAATGATGAAAAATGGGTTCCACGCCATTTCAGAAGATGATAAGACTAGATTAGAAGCTTCATTGAGTTCATATTGTACATACATATGTAGAAATAGACTGGGTACAGTAACCTTCATTAAACTCATTATATTAAGTTCTCAATCCAATAGATTAGCAATATCATATCATCAATCATGGCCATCATTTTTGTGACTTTGAACAACCTTCAACAAATTAAGATACTGAAGCTTGTATGATGTTGGTAAATTCCAGAGAGAGGCTGCATACCATAGAGATATACTAATCAAGAAGGTAAAGCGCATGTCAGCAAATTTTATCATATTCCCCCATCTAAATTATATCAAAACATTAGGGTTGGGCCCTCATTTTTCCAGCACCAAACCAAACCTGCTGTCTGAAATCATTCCTGAATCTGCTACTCCAGGTTCATTCTAATTTGGGACGTAAAACCAAAGCAGAGAAGTCATCAAACACCAACAAGACAATTGTTCAACCGTGGACAATAATTCCTTCTACGATTCCACCCAACAAATTGACAAACAATTAAGCCTGCATATTCTGCTTCTGAAATATGGAATCAACAGAAGAACATTGGAAGTTCCTAGTATCATTTTCAGTGAATTCAGAATTTCTGCCAAATTATGTGGAAGCTCAATATTGTAAAAAAATGGGTAAACGTATTGGAATTTTCAGCATAAATAAGCTAATTTTAAACAATGCACATTTGTTATCAGAAGACTACCTACTTAAAGTGGTGCAAAATCATCTACAACTTGCTAATCCAGATAACCTTTAAGTTAAATAAATAAAAAATCAATTTTCCAGATAAGATGAGCTTCCACCCTTTCTTTGGAGACACGTGTATAAAGGAAAAAGGCATAGATACAATCTACTTAAGGGGAAAGCCATACGCCTAATTACAGAAAGATGATCTGGAGTTTAAAGAGCCTGGGTGCCATTGTCAGATTCATCCAATGTGCTCATTGCCTTGGTGTGAGTTGTACAGCTTACTAAGGTGCTAGGGACGTTATCCGCCATTCTCTCTACCAAAAATTGACACTTCTTACTAGCTGAAAGGAGTTTTATCGTCTCACAAATCTCCCATCCTCTAATCATTTAATTCTATAACCAAATGCTGTACGCTGGACAAGGGCAAAACATTGATTAAAGATCTAGTGAAGACGACCACGGCACTTGGAAGCTCCACAATGACATGGGTATCCTTCTCCAGGCAGTGGTTTATATCGATAATCATACGTCAGTTCTTCACCCAAAGATATCTGCTCATAAAAATTAAAACAGCAATTACATTAGAAGTGCAGTACTAGGACAACGGAGACTACTACTTACATTTAGAGGTGGAGTGTCACCATCCACGCGAAAACAAGTAGTGGCATGGGAAATAATCTATATGAACTGGTAAAGGATGAGTCATGGGTTATGTTTTGGCACATGGGAGGCCTAGCGCCCATTTTGAGTCCCACCCAGAAGATCCCCGCACACCCAATCATATAATGCACCTCCTCCCATTCCCAACAGGATCTATCATCTTAAAAATCATTTTAGACAACTCAATTTTCCGAGGTCTTATTAGCATGTAGAAATTTGTATTTAAAGGACAGGAAAGGGAGCTTACATCTCGATTTGCAAAGAGACCAATATGTGCAAGCTGACAATCCATGCTTTCCACAAGAACTTGGTGATTAATGAGGTTTGGTGAGCAGCTACCAACAACAATATGTCAGAACAAGTCAATAGACATTTAAACAAAGCCTTCCAATATCCTCTCAAACAAATATTGGGAAAAGCAGTAAATTCTAAAGTTTCATATTACGAGAGGAACATGAGGTGCATGAATCAAGCTTGGAACCTCAACAACATTGTACATTTGTCCCTGGCGCAAGATAAAAAATTATAATGTTTCTGTAGCTTTCATAATATTCTTTTTTTCCAAGACATATGGACTAACTACTGAGACAGAAAATAGCGATGGTAAAAAACACTTAAAGCAATTTGATCCCAGGCATCCAAATTCTCAGCAATACTTCTCTTGCAATAGGAAGGACCACTAAAAGCTCTCTTAGAAAGCATATCAAAACTGCTTTTTCTAAAAAGAACTTCAATAATGATTCCTGAACAAATTTTAGGTGACAAGTCTCTTTCCAAGCAAAAAGTATACGAAACACTAGCATCTATAATTAACCATTCTTCATTGATTGATTCCTAACTCTATCTTCAATATATGTGTGTTTCTAAAACCACTTAGAAGGGATCTAATAGTAGTTATACAAGCACAAAAATAATGTGGCTCTTGTTAACTTAATGTTCAAACACACTAGAAGTAAGCTTATGAACAAAATGGCTGCTACATTTTATATGTAGCTTTTCACAACCTGAAATATAAACCAAAAATAGTGCTCACTGCCACTTTTCTACTCACTTCTAAATTATTTAACACGCAGACAAGACATACAGCATGCTGTGTGCAACACAATAGTGATAAACACAGTGGAGACATGGTGTATGAACAAAGGAAAGCAAAAGAAGGTCAGTGGCAGTGACAGCATTACAAGGCCATGATGCAGGTTACCTATGGGGTGGCACAACATTAGTAGTCAAGGTTATAAATAAAACAATAAGTGTTGGGATAATTAGGTGAAAAATAATATTAAACTGTTGTATGTTATGTTTTAATACTGGAATCAGCTAAAACAATATAATTTGATCAAAACAACAATAAATTATAATAGCCTTTAAAACAATGGGATAATTGTTGTTAAAATCATGGCTTGTAGCAAAATACTTTGAACCATTAGTAACTACTATAATGCTACAACAACAACCATGGTTGTGGTGGCGATGGTGGTGTTTAGAATCAGCTAAAACAATATAATTTGATCAAAATAACAATAAATTATAATAGCTTTTAAAACAATGGGATAATTGTTGTTAAAAACATGGCTTCTAACACAATACCATGAACCATTAGTAACTACTATAATACTACTATATCAACCATCATTGTGGTGGTGATGTTGGCGTTAATTTGCTTTCATTAAAATCAAAATTTGAGAGATTAATTAATATATTATAAGTATTATAGTACTGCTTTTGACCATTAACAGCTGATAATCAACAACACCTTTTAGAGAAAGATCTTATTGGGTGAGGGCAGTGGGTGTAAAACTCAGGTCCTACTTCCCAATATACATATACATACATATATGGTGCGTTTGTGTTTGTGTTTGTGTGTGTGTGGATGGGTGTATGTATGTGTATATGCATTATTGGGTTAAAAGGAACATCTATGAACTTCTTTCACTACTCCCTGATTTGTACAATCCATAAATGATGCTTGAATAAATAAATATTTACTGAATACAAAAATATTTATACTATAAACTTCTCTAATCTTTCATTGCTTTCAAAATCCTTCTTTCCAAATTTCTGTCCAAATTGAGGGGCATGAAGCATGTGCCTCATGTAACTAGAAGCCATACAATTCACCGACACTTCACCTTCTTAAACAATAGTCAAACTTGGGATCAAACTGGCAGCACACCATTTGATTTTTTATCCTAATGGTTGCACAAGTAGGCAAGTTGCAATATATAGCTTCTAAACCAGAGCATAAGAAAGCATATTCCAAAAAACAGCACATAGAAACTCTTCCCTCACCTGTGATTGATGAACCGTGAAACATTTCCATATCTTGTAGCATCAATTACATAAGGAACCTGTCCTTCTACCAATCTGCTCATATCATTGATATGAGAGTCGATGTCATAAAAATAGCTGCAACCTTCTTCACCATGCCTGGACATTGTAATCAACAAAGTCAGAACATTGAATAAAATTTAACATAAAATGATGAAACCATGTCCATTAGGAAGAGTGCGAAACCTATTGTTGCCCCTCTTGTCTGCTTCTTGCTCACTTAAAACCTCTCCAATGTACTCACATATGAACGTACCCCGAAGGATTGCTTCACCTGCCCTGACTGCCCAACCCTGTGAATAATTTCAAAGAGATTAACCTAAGATTCTTGTCTTGACAACCATGAAAAAGTAGATAACTTTTTTTTTGATAGATATGAAAAAGTGGATAACATTACCTTTTCCTCTGTTCTAAAGACTTCCAACTTTACTCGCACTCCATTCTGCAAAACCCTATTCTGACATGTTCTGTTGCAGCTGCACTTGCCATTGCACTCATAGACAAGGTAACCCTCCTGCAGGATTATAAGAGAAAAAGTCTAATGTACCAACCCATGGCAATAAAGGAACAAGTCCAGGAAGAACAGTTTTGTCTTCTTGTCAATGGAGTTTGTGGCATTGTGCCCATAAAGGGAACACAGTGAAAGATTTGGACAACTTTATAACCCACTCGCATCTAGAACTTACAATTCCCTCACTTATTTCATCATTCTAGCACATGTTTGGATAAAAAGCAATTTTGGGGGATAGATTAGATAATTAGGGAAACCAAATTGGGTAATCTATGGCTTTCACTAATTGGTTATAATTTCCAGCATTCCAGATAAGAACAAAAACAAAGAAAACAGCATTCCTTCATCACCTAATAAGAAATTTCCTAACTTGTATGATAACCATGCCATTCTATCTGTATTCTAGCATAGTATAACTGATGAAGAAAAAGGACAAGGAATTCTACAAAAGCACATACTATTTCAGATGTAATCAACAATAAAAGTTCAATCATTCAATATTATCAAATTTAGAGTGATTCAGTAGAATAAATTTCATTACCTCCAAGATAATCCGTCCTTTTTCATCATATGGGAATCTGCCACTCATGGGTTTCCCATATATATCCTTTGCATCTGAATAGTCATTATCAAAGAGGTATACGTGATCACATCTTTCAGGAGAGCAAGTTGAGTGTAGACAAGCACAACCCAATTGCCAACTCTGTACCAGAAAAAAAGAGGAAAGCAAATGAAATGGCTCCAGCACGAAGGAGTTAAATACAAGTAACCTTTCACTTCTGATGCAATAAAAAAAAAATGCATGGAGCATGTGTCTGGTGTCTGTCATGTGTACGATTTGGCACAGACCAGATGCATGTGGAGAGGGAGGGAGTACAACAGTGGCATGAGAATAAATGCATTTAGAGAAAGACAGAGTAGAATAATGGTGCAAGAGTAAATTCATTAACACACACAGGAAGCCACTTCATGAGAAGATTACAGCTTCGACCATTTGGCCAATCAGGGTCACTGTAACATAGATCTTCAAAGACATAACGATAAAGAGTCTCCAACCCCAGTTTATGGTGGTCAAGTTACATATTGTATATAACAAGGATAGTTTAGTCCATAATGATATAAAGATAGCTTTACCATTAGAGAGCACTAGAACAAAGACCAAAGTAACTAGTAAAAAGGTACCTCTGCATCAAGACCAAGGGACTGGTCAAGCAATGGCTTTGTGACATAGGTAAAGCTCTCCCAAGGCATGGAGTATCTGGTGATTTGGCCATCAGAACCATCTGCAAGGATGTGAAGGGAGTCCAGAAGATCCTCATCCACTACACAGGCAATTGGAACTGATTCCTGACCAAAGCTTATATCATCACACACAACGACATCTTTTTGCAGGAGTGTGTTTCCAAAATGACGTGAATCAATGACATAATGGCACTCATCCATTTCCCACTCCTCACTCACAGGATCTAATGATGCAGAGCCATGCCCAATAGAACCATTTGAGTGTGGCATCAGCAGAGACGGTAAATGTGCGTTTGACACAGGTTTGCATCCATTAGGGCAAACAAACCCATCTTGATGCCAGCTCACTTGAATATTATGTTCACTACAGAGTTTGGCCGCCTTCAGATACAACCGTTCTGGCAAAACTCCATACTTCCCCTCCAGTAATGCTTGGAGGTTTACCTTACAGCAAGTTGAGCGAGCAATGGACAAAATATCAAGGTTACTGGGTCGGGATCTTGTTTTCTGAATCTCAGAGAATAATATCTTTGCAACATCAGAGCATTGAGATTCCACCAATCTACCAAGGCTCACTGGCTCAGTTACATGAGAAGGTGCTCTTAGTCCCCCAGAACTGGTTGAAGTAGATGCCTGGATGCGTTTCTTCATATTAGCAGTGCTCCTGTTTCTGATCTTAAATGATGCTGCTCCTAGGCCTTTCTTAAATCTAGGACGGCTAAGCCTCCCTGATTTTAATCTATAAGCATAATAACGAACCCCCTTCTTTCCAGGGCGAGAGCTAACTAGATTTGGCCCCATATGAGCAGCTTGATGGTGGCGGCCAAGATCAGGAAGCAGATCAAACTTCAACCCACAAAACCTACAAATGAACTTCCGGAAACCACCTTGACCCTCAGTGTGATTCTCCATAGAAGCTGAAGCACCCAGCTCAAGTTTCTGTGGAGAATCTTCACCTGCAGACACATTATGCTGTTGAGTAACTGTTGACAGCCTAAAATCAACAGGATGAACTGAGACCACATGCAACCACAATGCTTCCGTATTCCCAAAATGGCTGCCACAAGGAATACACTGGAAAAGCATGCATTGTTCAACAAACTGAACATGGTGTCTGTCCTGCACATGACTTTCCAGAACTTTCCTGTTTGTAAAAGAATCCAGGCAGATGGCACAAGCATAACCTCTGAACAACCATTGAGATTCCTTTTTATGATTGTCCATCCAGTGTTTGCCTATTGCTTGGTCATCAGGAAACTCCTCTGAGCAAATTTTGCACTTAATGGTCTTTTCAGTATCACAGCCACTCACAATGGCTACCGGAACAGGAACTGCTTCTTCCATTACAGAGGAGGAAACTTGTACATCAGTATCAGCATTAAAGCCCCAGAGTCTCATGAGCTTATCTTTTTCACTGCAAACCAACTTTGTCAAGAATTCCCCAACACCAGATTCTTTAGAAGCTTCAGACAGTGCCCATTGAAGTTGGACTTCCCTAGGAACTGGGTTTCTCAAGGACAGAATACTTTTGAAGAGTCTGTAGAAAAGCTCACATGCTTGATGCAAATGCAATTTTTGCTCCTGTGAACAGCAATTTCTTAAAAGATCTATAAACACTTCTTTTGAAATTATTCTGCTTTTACCATTCCTAGCACGTTTAAGCCAGCTCGGAAGGTGTTTTTCACAGTACAATGAATGTCGCTTTGGACTTTCCAAGCAAGGATCACCACCATCTTCAGGGCGTGAGCCAATGCAGTGCAGTACCTCTGCGTTCATATACCCTTTACTAGAATACTCAGGATTCTCAATCAAGTTATGTTTTCTCTCAAAGTTGTCTCCCTTCACAACTGATATCGGATCCACTTGGAGAGGGTTTTCAACTTCACCCACCAATATTATATCTTTACATAGTGTGGTTTCTGAAATTGATATATTCTCCTCATGTTTTCTCTTAAGTTTATTCTCTGGTGAAGTCAAGGTCCTTTTTGTGTCACTCTGGGGTCTGTGTTTCTTACAGAATGAGGAGCCATAGAGAGACCGATGCTTGCATCGAGTGCCAAGAGTTGTGGTACCTTCACACATTGGCATATCAACAGGGGGAGCTACATCTGCTTTTGCAGAGTTCCCCACAAAACGAGAGGCCAAATGCACACAACAATACACATCACCATCATTTGCCCACCTCACACATTGTCTACCTTTTGCTTCAATAAAAGCTATACATTGGCGATTTTTGTTCCCAGGATCCAAGGATTTCTTAGCAACCACCTCACTCACAGGTGTCATTTCCACATCTTTGGTTTGGAAAAGTTCTGGATTTCCAGATTCAACTACAATTTCATTCCATCTATCAGTGGCACTACCTGGAGAATTTGTTGTTACAGCTCCCTCCCCAAAAACTTCCTCCTTATAAGGTTCAGATGCTGATGGAGCATCATGCACTATATCTCGACTATCAAAAAATCCGGAATCAATGTCGACAGTTACAGCCTGATGTAAACCCCCTGTCTCAACCACTGAAGCATGGGTCTCTGCACGACGAACTTCAAGCTTGGGCCTCTTCCTGTTAATTTGGAGGCTTGAGGTCAAGGGGTTATCACCGCTCTGTTGTTTTATGTCTCCACTGCTAGAGATGGGATGAGATGTTGAAAACCATTTCATAACTTCATGCTTCCAGGTCTTCCACTCAGAACCCAACTCAGGTTGCACTGGTGCATCCCAGAGTGAGCTGACTTCATTCCACAGAATGGAACCAAACAATTCCTGGATCAGAAAGGAAAAAAGAAAACCATGAGCCAACAGTGGGATAAAGTCCACTATTAAGATAATTTCAAGAAAAACAGGGCCTATTCACTGTCATGGGGGCTTTAGAATTAAATTGATAGAAGTATCTTCATTCTTTTCTCACTAAGCAACATCTCAGAAAATGGCTCCCCTGAAAGCAGCTTTAAATAACACACTTCAAGAAACTAATTGCAATATTCTAAGACAATCTTGAAACTTCTATGAACTGGTTACCTCAAGATAACAACACTACACCACTCCAATTCAGAAGGCAAACACCAGAAGCAGGTAACTTCTGAATTATAAGTTGCAACAAATCAAAGGCAGGACAGGAAAACATGCAATAACAATCCATTATCACCTTTTAGACTTTTATATGGAGTTCTAACAGCTATTTATCTTATTCCTTACTCCATTATGGCATAATGGGTGTAACAGAAAGAAGTTTCTATTCCACAAGAGGTATCGGTAGTCTAAGTTTCTCAAAAGATTAGAAAACTAAATCACTCTTGTTGAAGTCTTAGGTCTAGCTAATCCCAAGATTGATCAAAACCCAATACTGTACAACATTGATCAAAACACAGATATATACCAATGCCAACTGTATGGGTTGAACAAGCTGCCCATCGCCAAACCAGAACCTACCTTGGGTTTGAGGTGCTCAAGCCATATCCCAGTTAAAAGAGGAATAATTGCATTTTTAGCATATCTTGTTTACTTTGTCCATTTTATTGTTTTATAATGCTTGTTGTCCAGACATATATTAGATCATGGCTGCAAATGATATATTGAAGGAGACTAGAAATGACTCCTTGGAAGAAAATGAGGGGAAATTTTATCACCTAGTCAAGCTAGATGTTCTAAGTAACCACAATGATAAATAGAGAAACATTTGAAACTATATTTAAGAATCTTAATGGACTAGTGATTAGGAAGGATTGGGACCTTGTCAAAAGTAGACTTTCCTTTGTGGTGGATAACAAGCAGAGGGTGAAATTTTGGAAGGATAAGTGGTGTGAGACTACACCTTTGTGTGCTTCCTTCCTTTCTTTATTTGCTTTAGCTGTCTCCAAGGAGGAATGAGTGAAGGATATTTGGAATTCCTTAGTTGTAAGGGGGAGTTAGGGCCTTGTTTTCTCTAGACCTTTTAACAATTAGAAGGTGGATGAAGTGGAAAGTTTTTTGTTGTGCCTGCATGGGAAGAGAGTGCATAAGGATGAGGAGGACAGGGTTCTTTGGACAGAGATAAAGAGTGGCAAGTTTCACTGTTAAGTCTCTCTATAAAACCTTGTAGCCCAGCAATTTAGTTTCTTTTCCAATGAAAATCATTTGGAATCCATGAGTGCAACCTAAAGTGAGCTTCTTTGCTTGGGAGGCAACATGGGGAAAAGCTTTAACCCTGGACCAAATTCAGAAAAGAGGATGGTCCTTAGCGAATAGATGTTATCTTTGTCAAATGCATGAACAATCCATAGATCGCATCCTTTTCCACTGTGTAAAGACAAGAGTTTTATGGGAGATGTTTTGTACTCTTTTTTGGGTATCTTAGGTGCTTCCTTCTTCGGTTAAAGCAATGCTTTTGGGTTGGAATGGTTCATTTGTGGGTAAAAAGCACAAGAAAGTTTGGAAGGCAAGCCCCTTGTGCATTTTTTGGATAGTTTGGAAGGCAAGGAATAGAATTGCCTTCAAAGATGACATGGTTTCCATCCAAAGGCTAAGCTTTCCTTAGTCAGAGACTAAGATGTTTGTAAAGGATGGCCCATCCTTCAACACTAATTAGTTTCATTGATTTGTTGGGCACTCGTTGAGGGTGGGGATGTTTTTTGCACCTCCTTTTTGGCAGCTTCTTTTTTGTTTGAGCTATGTGGGGGTGGGTGTATTTTATCTTGTATACCTTTGGTCGCTCTTTTGGCACCCCTTTTAAATATAATCTTCTTTATTTATCAAAATATATATATATATATATATATATATATATATATATATATATATATATATATATCACCCTCAAGGTTATAACAAAAAGCCATTATACATTACACATAAAAGCACAATTGTACTTAATAACATATAAAAGCAACTACACAAAATCTAATTCATAAAATAGCACTGAACAAGTATTTGTCAGATTGGCCTTGGCTGGACCAAGTCCCTCGAAGCATCAAACCACTCATAAACCTAAGAATACACTGAGGTTTTTTAAGCCCACCACAATCCTGCATGTAAGAACTGCAACATAAGATTTTGAAAACTGATTGGAAAAGGTTCAACTCAAACTTGCAGCACCAGCGATGTTCTTATGAGGAGAGTATAGTAGATGACCAACAAATGCAGTCTTTGTAAATTCAGTAAGGAATCATCAAACCACATTCTTATCCATTGTGATAAAACCAAAGGTTGTGAGATATGTTGTTTGCAATATTTGGACTACAGTGGGTGTTTCCATATTCTGAGACAGATCACTTTTGGGTTGGAAGTTGAGGGTATTGGCAAAAGGAGAAGGAGGATGTGGAGTATGGCTCCCCTTTGTTTGTTCTGTTGTGTGTGACATGAAAGAAACAAAAGGATATTCAACGGGGAAGAGCTTGACAACCATAAGCTGAAAGAGACACTAATTAGGTCTCTTATGGAATCGGCTAGAGCCCTGTTCGAGGGAGAATGTGCTTCTCTGTTAGATTTTATAGATAACTTGATCTATCAATAGTGGTTTTAATTAATCTTATCTTTGGTGTCATTTCCTTTTTGTCTGTGTGGCAAATCTTGTATACTCCCTGTGTATAAAGGGTGTCTCCCCCTTTTTTGATTGGCCCTTATTAATGTATCCTTTTGCAGCACTAGTGGCTATGATAGAGTGGCAATCATGGAGTAGAATTCGTGGCATCAGTGAAGGTGGAGGTTAGGCAGTGGTGATTGTGATGGCAATGCTACCAGTGCTTTATCAGTGGTAGACATTGTGGATATGATGGTTCAAGTGCATTGGGGATGGCAATGGTAGTAACATGAAGAAAAAGGAATATCTTTTTTCTTTCAAAAGCAATAACTTCTCAGTTTTCATTCTTATCGTTTGTTTGTAAGAAGGGTCTTCCAGGCATATTACCAATTATTCTTTCCTCTAAAAGCAAGAAATAAACTTTCAAGGTGCTACCAAAAAGTCTTTTAGTATCAATTCATACAGATATTTGGTACTCAAATACAGGTATTGAATCTTAAGCAGCAACAACTCAACATAACTTCAGAAAACTTACCCCAGGGTATTTTCATCTTATTTTTCTTCTATATGCAGCTAATCTTGCCACAGCATATACCTTATTAAGAGCAAGGTAGCATATCATACATTAAGATGTTTTATTAATGAAGCCATATTGCATCTTTTTTTTTAAGGCAAGTGAAGCCATATTGCATATTCTTCCCTCTTGTTTCCAAAGTCAACTATCCAATAGATGACAAACTATAATATAGCACACCAAATCTGATGCCTGCTTAACATGAAAGAGCAACAAAAGATGGGTCTATACCTCCTTCAGTATTTCAACAGATTCAGCACTATCTGCACTATGACACCGTTCTACCCAAGATCGAAAAGAATGTTGTACCCAGTCAGGACTTATGTAGTTCATCAATATCATCTGTGAAGAAAAGAAGTGTAACTTTAAAATTAAGCAAAAGCAGAGAAAAGAAAAAAATCTCTATTTGTTAATAACAAAACGAAAAAATATATATCATGATATCAGCATAATCAAAAATACTGAGCAGAAATACTCTTCAAATATCATGATAAATGGATTTTACTGTCCATGCAAGATAAATACTTTTTTTTTTTTTATAAGCGTCCATACAAGATAAATATGCAAGGTAGGACTCCATATTCAATAGCCTATTAAAGATTTTATCCAGATAAGACCATCATAAACATCAAATTGTATGTATCCTACCATGGAGCACTAAGAAGTTGTAAATAGCAGGTTATTGATTATCAAATTAATGTTGTAACTTCAAGATGTAACTACCAGTGTATTAGGGTTGCACCCCTATTTTTGTTAGGGGCTCTTAATCAATGTTTTTGTTTGCCTATCAAAAAGAATACATTATGACTGAATAAAATTAAGATGTCTATACTGTCAAGCACCAACAACAGCATGCCATGAAAACATACAAGCTCATAACTACCTAACCAACACCCTGCCATATTGTCAAAAAAGTCCAAAAGTTTGAACACCCTGTGGTAAAGGGAAAACCGGCTACTTGTTTATCCTATTTCCTTCCTTTTTCTCCTTCTATATTGATAGTGAAGCAAGCCAAGGGTTGTTTTTTGGGGATTTTTACCATTCTTATGACAAGCATAAAATTGTCTTATTTCAACTAATCCAATGAATAAATGCAAGTGATACCATATTCCCAGGAATAATATATGTACTTTTAAAATTAGAGAGGAAAAGGACCTCATATCAAAGAAAATATGGAAAGGGCCAGCTAAGCTTCAGTGACCCTCTTCTTCATAAACAAAGTGCAGGATTATAGTGCATTATCCTCTCTAAGCTATTTAGAAGCAGGTTACCTACTTGTATATTAGCAACAAAAGAGATGCTTTCACTATTAATTTCATGAGGCACTGAGAAAAATAGACTGTGCTAGTTACCCATAGGTTTACAGACCCACCCCATATTGCAAGGCATCCCCTAAATCCCATGCAATCTGTTACATCTGAATGCATTATATTTATATCCAGTATGTCCATAACTCATATCAAGCCACACATTCTTTTTTATTAAAGAAAAACCACGGCACCTTAACCGTCATGACATTTGATCACTTAACATTGTATCATAAAATAACTAATAACTTTATCACGATTATCATAGTAAAGTAAGTTACAATTTTCAGCAATACAGTCAGATACAGATAGTCAAAATGATATCAGACCATGTAGACATGCATGTCATCAAAGGACTCACCAATTTATTCACATGAAACTACCCTATACCTATCATGCCCCAAAGGTACAAGCAAGATCACCTATTTTATTGGGATTCGAATGTAACATCTCACTGCAGCCCCAAAAGGCAACCACCAACAACAGCACCCAAGAGATGGCGTTTTTTTTTTTTTTTCTTGGATAAGCCAGGTGACAGCAGTACAATAAACAGGGGAGTTTACTCTCCTAGGATGCCAGAAATCTTTATCTAGGAAACATTCCAAGCTCCATAACCACTACAGAAACCTTATAATGCCACAATAAACCTTGCTTTTAGGTTAATGACAGTCAGTACAGACATCAACACATGTAAACGCATATATACAATCAGCACTCTAAACACAATCAATTTTAAATTTTTCCTTTACCATTATCGTAAGTCATTTTCAGAGAACACAATGCCTCTTTCTCACGACCTAATCCAATTTGTCAAAAATACACATAGTGACTAAGAGGAAAAAACCAAAACAGAGAATGGATCAGTCCTCACACCACAGATACTATTAACCTCCTCCCTTTCAAACCTATTCCTGCACCTCAACGGATCCATCCATATCCATCCCATAAAAGTTGCATCACTTTCAGACTACCACTCAAACCTATTTCCCCAAGCTGCAGTTCAATGTGCATGGATATCCAAATACCAGATACCACCAACTAATTGAGGGAATACAATCACAAACAATATCTCAATAAAATGGTGAAACTCGTGCGTGAATATGAGGCTAAGGGGAATGAGGAATTAAGCCAAGTCTAAGCATTAAATTGATGAAGTGCCAGGGTCAGCCCACTGACACATGTGAAAAACTCATCTAAAGCTATGTGGAACAAGAAAGAGAACTCTGACATTATTTCCACTAATTAATGTCATAGATTTTCAGCATGAACATTATAAAAATAATATGGTCAAAAATGCATAAAATGAACTTAAAAGCATTGCAATCTTAGAAGGCCTTCAACACACTCCATGAGGATAATGATCTTTAATGTTTTAAAGACAACACATGCAATGAAGATAGTAAAACCAAAATAACCTATGTCAGATGAGAAAACATAAAGAACTATTCTACTTCCTTATCAACGAATGGGGAGGCAAGAGATTACACTCTGAAGCCTTGGAAGCATTCTTCCAAGATCAGAATACCCTTTACAGCGGGAAGCTTCCATTGCAAATTCCTTCCAGGACATCACATTACGAACATTCTCTGTCAGGGCCTACAGAGTTGAGCAGATATTGAGTAAAAACACACAGGCAAAGGAGAATGAAAAGTGAGAGGAAGAGAAAGGTACCATATACCTCAATATGTAATTGATCGCTGATATGTAGCATGCCAACAGCTAACTTTTGCATGATAAAACGGCGTGCAATAGTCAAATCTTTAACCATTTCCAATCCAACATTATGTGTCTTGTGTGCAATGGGCTGTGGAAACTTATTAATTGGGCACACAAGAAGAATATCTGCCCAAGAATAAATTCTTGTGTGAGGAAAAAATATGACAACATACTTCTTCCTGTCATGAGTTGGCTTCGCTTTCAAAGTTGATAATGGCCAATCAGCCCTTGAGCATCTGATTCCTGCTTGCCATTTCCCTCGCCACTATACTTGGAAAAACAGAGAGACAGAAATATGAAAATAAAGTCAGCTCATGGTTATCTTTTTTCATGGCACATATTATATTAGTAAAATTTCCATCATACCAAATCTTTTACCTGATACCTGGGACCAAGACACTTAAAGGGTGTGTTCATGGAACCCAGTACAAATGCTAGAAAATGGTGTGCATCTTAAGTGTCATATTTGCTTACTCCCCAAATTAAATGATAGTAGAGCATGGCATAATAACCTATTTTCCTCTCTTTTCACATTCTATACAGCCAGATTGAGGTGTATAGAATGTCAAATGTGCGTATAGAGTCACCTGTAACCAACTAGGAATCTTTTATTCCTTTTCCATTTTTGGTCTACATGTTGGGTACATACCATATTAATAAGCATATTGGACATATATACCACACCCAAGTCCTTGTCATGTGATGTCCAAAATGGTTGTTTCACATACTTTAAAAATGTCCATTTAATGGAGCTTCCAGCAACAATGTTTCCAGGGTATATCCACAGGACCACAAAAGAGGGAAGAATATGAAAACTAGAAAGAAATCATGGTGAATCAAAAGGACAGTTCTTTACAAGGAAGAGAACCAACTGTTCCTTAAAAAGGGAACACTTTCACTCTGTCTAAAGATAGCAATGCTGTACTTTAAAGAGACTAGGATAGATTATCTATGAAAATTTGAACAGATTAAACTCAAACCAAACAAGCCACCAAAATTATATATCCATGATGTGAGCATGAACAAAATCATATGATCCACAAAGGAAGAAAAAGTTGACAGAATGAAGATAATATTAGTACCTTGACCCATAATGCCACGGTCTCATCTTGTTCTAGCCACTTGGGCTCTGAAACAGACAACTCCCCCTCCCCAGTGTTGCTTGGCAGTTCACTCTCAATGGTATCCACAATGAGATGAGAGCTATCAGAGGCTAAGCAAGGTTCTGTGCAACCATTCTGCACATTTAAGTTGCCATCTTCAAAATATAGAGAATTACAAGGTTGCTTTTGGTCCTCCACCTCACAATCAAAATACAAAGCTCCACTACAGTGACCCTCTGAAGTAGGCAGCTCCTCAACCCTCCCTTCGACTTCACCCTTTTTTTCTTTCTGAGATCTTTCCGCATTTAGCAATAATTTATCCATTTTATCATCTGCCAATTGAACTTGTTGTCCATGTTCAACACAGTTTGAATCTCCATCATATATAAAAGTTGTTCCTGGACTCTGTTGAGGACAATCAGATTCTCCAACATACTGAACTCCAGAACAAGGAAGTACTTCCATACTGCACTAAAATTCGTGATGCCATACAATGTCTATATTTTATTGATTAAACCCAACTCACCTTCCCTGTCCAAAGTCCAACCCATGATGAGTCAGGTACATGAATTAAAAACCATCAATGACACATAAATGACGGCTCAAGCAAAACATAGAAACAGAAATGCATTTTCCTCTATACGAATAACAATATGGATATGTCACAACACTTGCCTGTGTGCTTAAATACAAAGATACTAGATTAGAATAATACGAAGCCACTTTAGGATAAAAGTAAACTATGTAGCTCATAATTTGGCTCCAATAGAAGCTGGTATTTGTAACAATTTGCACATCAACCATAGGATAACAGGAGACATATTGTGGCATTAATCAACCAAATAGGCCAACTATGGCAAAGAAGATCCTTCTGGAGAGTTGCAATAAATGAAACATAACAAGTAGATGCATGCCATATTTGAGGCTAGTACATACTGGAGAGAGCATCTTTTTCTTGCCGCTCATCACTAACATAGGTGTCTTTTTCTGTATTGCTATTTTTTCTTTTACAAGAAACAGCAATCCGGTAATGTTGCCATTTGATACTCATGGTGAAAATTTGAACTAGAAATCTTCTCATAACCACATAGAACCAGACTGTACGGTATATGAAATGACTATTCTAATTACATCTAAAACCAATCAGGGTGAATCCACAGTCCAAATAATACAGTTCCCTTAAAATTATGTTCTTATGGAAAACAACCAAAACCTTAACAAAAACCAGATCAAAATGACTTCAATGTCCACTTTTACCAGCTTTTTAAGTTCAATGAAACCAAAATAACTAATTAACTAAAAAGGATTATTCTGTGTCTCACACATAATGCCATGTGGTGGCACATAGCAAGCATTAACATTCACTAACAATATCAATTAAGTTAAAGGCTGGGTAAGAATACCATATTACTTAAATCTCACTTGACAAGCTTAACCACCATTTTCAACCAGAACAATCGAGCCAGACATCCCTAGTTCATCAAGAGGTCCCCATGAAATTGGTAATATCATAGCACATTTATGCCAAACAACACCAGGCACATATGTCTTACAGGAAATTAAATATAAATTTTAACCATTAGCTGTTTCATGCCTCAATTCATAATGATTCTCACTTTAGGGATTGACAATAATCCACCCATCAATTTTCTAGAGTCCCAATAAAATTTCTTTCTATACAGAATGATAATAATAACAATATTAACATTTAATACACTAACGGTATAAAAATAAAAAATTTTAAAAAAATAAAATAAAAAAGAAAAAAAAACAGCATTCACTTGCTTTAAAAATAATAAACAATAATGACATGACCAAATAGTTTATTACTATTCAATAAAATGGGTTGTATGAATTTAGCAAAATTTGCTTCCAAAAATAAATTTTAAGCGATTAAAAAAAAAAACGGCATTAACGGAGACAACATCTGCATGAAAAAATGAAACAGCTAAGCCGCATGCAAAACTGTAAAGCCCGGTCGCCTGCTAGATAGCATTACCCTGTAACGAAATGATCGTGCATATGAAGGATCTGAATTCCAGGAACCGACGTTTAAGTTGCAGTGATCGTCATTGACTAAAACCCTAATCAGAGAAGACCAAATTACAGAAACCCAACAATAATCTTGCATTAAAACCCTAGCATTATTTTCCCTTATTGATAATACAATTACCAAAAAAAACCCTACAATAATCAACAACATCCAAAACCCATATACAGATCAGCAATCCAAAAGGTGGGTCCAAATCAAAAATCAAAATCATCTAACCGTGTATAAGAAAAACCACAATCAATGTCCCCAAAATCCCTTGATTGATTTTAATTAACCCATGAAATCAAGTAAGGGTTCTTCCCTATTCTGATTTGTCGCATGGGCTGTACCTAATATATAATAAAAATATATAAGGTCACAAACATGTCACATATATGCCATGGCCTACGCTTAGATACAGAGACACCAAATAGAACCGGAGAATGGTGGTAATGTACCTTTAAAGATGGGCAGGAGAGGTGGATTTTGCACGAGCATCACCTTTTCCCATTGTTGTTCGGGTGAAATTTGTGGGAATTTTTCCTCTATTCCTACTAATGGATGTGCTACGGGGCCAGTTTTTTTTTTTTTTCCCTTTCTTTTTTTTTCTCTTTTAGGTCTGGGTGTGTACCATGGCAAAAAATATAAGAGAAAAGAGACAGATTGGAGAGGAGAGAGAGAATTGGGGAGGAGAAACTATGGTTGTAACCTGTGGGTGTGGGGCACAAAAGAAATGGTATTGTGAAAACCTAAGGGCTAAGGCTGAGTGAGTGGTTGAGTTCTATATGGATCGCGATTCTATAGACCCATATGGGTAACGTGGCTGGGGGGGTCTTCATTTATAGGGTTTCACCTTTTGTCATATTGTTTTCTTCTTATTATTATTTTCTTTCAATATATTCACTGGGTTTGGAAGTTTCGTGACTTGGGTCGGTGCGCCGGTTCAGAATTTGGGTCGCCAGACTCGCCACCCCCCTCCTTCTACTATCTGTCGATTACCACCAAAATTAAGATCGTAGCCGTAGGTGGAAAGGATTACATTCATAATTTTGATGAGACTGGTGCGGCTCGATTCAATTTTATTAATTTTGTCAAGTGGCCTTTTCCTTGTCCACAACTTAATTAGATGGGAACCCCTCATCTACCCAAATGGTGATATGGGTTTGTTTTTAGTAATAATCCCTTGATTCTGATCAACCATTTGATTTTTATTTTTATTTTTTAAAATAAATGTAATAATTCAAGACATATTTTAATAATAAAAAGAACCGCTATTAACTTTTAACTTTTTGACTGCCCTTCAATTGGAAAATTTTTAGAATAAGAAATAAGGTCATGTTTGAATTGATGGATGGGAAGGGAAAGATAGGAATCATTGTTCCATTTTTCTTTCCTATTGACTTTGGAATTGAATTTATTTTTGCAATTTCCATTTTTAACTTTTGCTTCCAATATAAATTGTAGCATGAAATCCCTTATAAATTCAAAAATGGCATGAACGAAATAATAATAATAATATTTACTAAAATGCAAAATAATTTCTAAATAATATTAAAGATTTCATACTTTTTTTATGACAAATATTATGATACAATATATTTATTTCAAGCTTATATATATCAATATGGTATAATAGATTTCTTTGGATCTCGCAATAGAGGATATTAAAATAATTTATAATTTTCTTCACAAACATAGGTGGTGGGAAATTTAATTTACTCACCCACTTTTTTTTTATTAGTGTTATATGACCTACCTAAATTAATAAAATTAAATAAAGATAATAGAGTAATAACATATGGAAAGAAAAAAATCAAAGTAATTTTTATTTGAGATACTTGAAAAAAAATATTTATTATATATATATATATATATATATATATATATATATATATATATATATATTTCTTTTGTTTTCTTGACAATTAAATGGAATATTTTCATTTTTTAATAACTAAATTTATGTATATTAAATGAAATTTACTCTAAAATAGAAATGCATCCTTATTTTATGAAATTACCCAAAGGAGAAGGATGATTTGATCGTCCTAACAAAAAAAAAAAAAGTTTCATATCTAAATTAGTTTAAAATTTAATTTTTTATAACTCATAAGTAAATTTCATATTTCTATATCAATTTGGAGAATGAAATAAAGTAAATAAGATCAAAATACAATATCTAGTTTATATAAAAATTGGGGTGAAGAATTATAAATCATTGGTTGTGGAGTTTAAAGACAGTGGGACAATAATTTGACTTCTCCTATATGTTCATGCATATCAAAGGAAGATGGCTAGAACATTCAATAAGAGAGTGATATTTTATAAGTTGAAGAAAGAAGATCTCACTTTGAAAATCATGAGATGACTTAGGTAGCCCACTTGGCAAATTCAAACCAAATTAGAGTGTACTTTATATATCTAAAAAGTTAACTTTAAAATGAATAGCATGATTGACGGACTTGGATGAAAATCAATTCTCATAAATTGATCAATACAGACCAATTAAAAAAGAACTATAGCTGAAATTGTGGTCATAAGATCGGTGGTCATCATTTCATATGACCTACTTACCATATATTTACTTATTGCATGATCCCTTGTTAGGCCATAGAACCTTATGTATATGTCTTATTTTATTTTTTATCATCTAGTCTAGTATTTCTTGACCAAAGTTGAGCCCTCTCTGTGTTATACTCATAGTTAGGGTCTAATAGAATAATTGATTAATGTATTTATATATTTTTTTATTGAGTATTCATCCCAGGGCGTGTATCTATATATAGGTTCCTCTAGAGTTTTGGATCCTATGTTTATATATTTCTCATTAATTATTTATTATCGTTATATCATGGAATGTCTTGTTTCATCCATAACTTTCAGAATTTCTATGTTATCACACTATGCTCACAAGGGACATAGAGATCATCATTGGGGCTTTAAACTCAGTTTTTCTTTCATTTTTTACCATATTATATTAGCATATGTTTGTCTTATTAATTTTAATTTCTTTACCACGTTACCCTAACCTATATTTTGTCTTGTGTCTTAAACCAATGAATTTTGTGTTATACTTGATAGCTTTCACTTGGAAGAGTGTTTAGGGATTGACTAAAATATAATTGCCATTAGACTACGGTTTTTTTTTTTTTTTTTCCCTAAGAAAGCAAGTTCTTTCTTTTTAACTTTTTTCAAGAATTTTATGAGTAACCACCACGATACTTAAGAATTATATCAACAAACAATATCAACGAATTTCTTTTATTTTTAGTCCACTTCCTATTCTAAAGAAATATAATTTTCCCTCATTAAATTCTAATAAATACATAATTTTATTCACTCAAAATACGTGACTTATTTTCAATTATATCCGCTTTCCCTTTTACATTCTTGATGTAGTAGCTCTTAATACACATTACACGCACAACTCAAAGCTTTATCTTCCTTTGAAAAGTGAATTTTTATAAACTTAAATTCATGTGGCAAATAATGATTGAAAATATAAAAATAGTAAATTAGACATTAAAACGACGACGTTTAAATGCCCTTCATGGCCTAAATGGAATCGGATCCTTTTCCATTGTCTGGTGGAGGGAACTGCTACCCAGAAGTTCGGCGGAAGACGAGGTAGATTTTTCCCAAGAACGTTGTCGGATTCAGTCTGAGGCTATTAACAAAAATGGGGATTGTAAGTCTACTTTCTTTATTTTCATATTTAAGTTCCAAAAATTGGCTCGCTGCAAAATTAATGAAACTCTGAAGCCTGGATTTTACTGTCAAAATCCGTATATGAATTTTGTTTTTCTGCATTTCTTTCTGACGTCCATTTCGGACATTATAGGGTTCTGTTGAACTACCACCACTTTGAAGCATTGCCCTAATCGTAGCTTGAAGGAAATACGAAAAACTGTTGCTATGGGTGGGTCCGATACTTGGAAATTTCAGGGGAATATGTATATAGCATCGGAATTCTTAAAGAGGGCCATTTGTTAGGCTTAAAAGGGGGGAAAATGAAACATATTTAAGTGGGTATTAAGAAATTCATGTTAGAATTCATAAGAACTTTGGGCGATGGGAGAAGGACCTGGAGGACGCTGAATACGATGCAGGAATGTTTTCTTTGATCAGAATTGAAAGGGTCGGATTCATTCTTGAAATGAATAAACTCAACGCAATCTGAGCGATATGGGGGACGAGACATTGTGGAAGGCTTCCAAGAATGAGGTGTTTGTTGTGTAATCCTACTACAAGGTGCGGTCACAGGTGAGATAATTTCTTATCCTGCTGTGGAGGGGCTTTCCTGTTTGATAGACTTTAGGAGACAAATTGAACTCCCACACCATCAAACCTATAAACCAGAGCCCATTTATAGAAGCACAAAGCCATTGGTACTCATTTCCCATTTAATGGCCATTAATTACGAATGTTGTGGAACCTTAAGCCTGACCCTATTGTCAGGCAACCCAATTGCTTCCGCAATAAGAATTCCCCTATAAAAGGAGCACTTAACGATGGATGAAAGGTAGGTGAAGAAATTCTCTTCCAAGCTAATTCAGTGTTTTCACTGCTTTGTCTATAAACAGTCTCCTACTTTGGCATTGGAGCCCCTGCAACCCTCAGGGGCCTTTGGGCTTCATGATATGCTATTTTGCAAGTATCTAAAGAGCCAGTCTGGGTAAAATTGGAGGAATGGTACTGACAGAAAATAGGTCGTCTGTGGGGAATCTGGGGATGTACTAAAAGCTAGAGATGGTTTAGACTCGTGATAACGGATGAATCCAAGAAGACTACCCCATGCTAGAATCATGACAAGAATGGTTGGCTGTGATTGAGTGACTGTGAAGCTAAGAACAGGAGTGAGTGCACCTAACAACAGATGGAAAAGCTCACCAATCAGATTGAGTTGTTAGCCTAGGAAAATACCACCCTTAGAGCGATGTTAAGAGGAATATCAGAAGGACCAGGTGGCTCCACCCTTGATGACTAGTGCTAGCAGAGTACAAGGTAACAAGCGAAGGCCCCACTCACCCAATGAACACTTGTCTGAGGAGATCAATGAGCAACTAGCATCCAGTTTCTTGGGGAAGCTGCCACTCTGGGCCCCTTAGGGAAACTTAAAAGGGGCGAACAAGCATTTGGCTCACGGAAGAACACTATGCACTCCTTGAGTGTGCTATTGAACCAAATATAGTCTAGGTTGTGCGGGGCATCACCTCAAAACCTTCACTAGGGACATCTTGAGGGAGGAAGCTACCTCATAGTTCACCATGCCTTAATTTAACCTGTTTGATGGAATTGACAACCTGTTAGACCACCTTATGCACTACAGGCAAATGATGATTCTAGAATAAGGGAACGATTGACTCTTGTGCAAGATCTTTCCAACAAGCCTTTAGGGATCAACCCTAATTTGGTTACACAAACTTCCCCCCAATGAGGGACTAGGGGTCATGTTTTCTTCCCAATATATGCATTCGACTCGGCAAAAGAAAAGCTTAGATATCTTATTCAAGATGCTAAAAATTTGTAGTGAGTTTGTACAAAGCCAATATGACAGTTTAACTTGGAGACCACTTAAGTAGAAGGATGTAGCGTAGTGGCTACAATAGGAGCTTTCAAGAATGGGCTTCCATCCATGTCTAGCCTCTACCGCTCCCTTACAAACAAAACACTTGCAACCCTGGAAGGACTATTTTCCAAAGTCGGAAGCTATGCTGACTTAGAGGAAGACATGAGGATTTCAACCCTCAAGTCCATTGCCTTGACTATCATTAGAGAGGAGTGGAGGCTCGTTGGGAGAATAGGAAAGGATTAGGAACATAAGGATGGATTAATAAATCAAAGGGCTAGTGCATCAAGGAAATGATCCCAAATGGAAACCAAATGCTAGAACATGCCCAAGATGGAATATAGTACCCTAAATGTTTTCTATGGGAAGATCTTGCAAGAAACCCAATAGATGAAGGAATATGTGAAATTTGCTTCGTTTCCATGGGATGTGAAGTATCGGGACTTGAGTTGGTACTATGAATGCCATGAATAATGAGGGTAATGGATGGACGATTGTAGGAGCCTGAAGAAGCTCATGGAGAAGCTTATAAAGAAGGAGTATCTCTAGGAGTTTAGCAAAAGAAGAAATAACGATACAACCCATCAAAACCCACAACTTGAAGCTTCTAAAGTGATAATAGCCATAGTTTTTGGTGGGCTCATTGCCTAGCTAGAAGGCTTGAGACAAAGTATTCACACCTCGAGGCAATAGACTACCATAAGATAAAAAATCTTTGGCTTAAACCTAAGGATCACCACATGTTTTGATTACACCCTATGCTTCTTTGGAAGCAACCTTGATTGTGTCAAGGTTCCCCATTAGGACCCTCGTCTTCATCATGTTAAGAGTCACCAACTTCGAAGTCCAATTAATCTTGGTTGATCTTGGTAGCTTGATCTTTTTGTTGTACTTACTAGAAAATGATTAGATATATCTCATGAAGGAAGAGCTACCACCCAATTTGTACTAGTTGGTCGGCCTTGATGGGTGCCCTATGAGCCATTGGGCAAGGTAATCCTTCCTATGGAAGTGGGACCAATAACCTTACACACGCAATTCTCAGTCATGAACACACCCTTTCTATATAGCATTACCATGGGGGGACCTTGGATCCACAACATGAAGATCACCTTGTTAACCTACCATTATACTCATGGTTGTTAACTAGTAAAACATTTTATGTCTTGTTTTTCTATTTTTTTGTATTGTGTATTATAAGTTATATATATATATTGGAAGTATGAAGTATAAAGTAATATATAATCACTTTTATGGAAGATAGTAAGATCTAAAGAATTAAATTATATCTTATCATATCATATGAAAAAAGGGAATATTGGTGTTTTGACTAGTTCAAATTAACAAAATATGACTTTAATATAGAAATTCATCACATAATCCATAGAAATAAACTTATTAAATTTTTTAACTATAATTTTTATTTCCAAATTCTAACTAGGCATATGCACTTATTGTGTTGTTGATATGCATATATATATATATATATATATACATCTTTCTTTGTCATCTTCAAAGTTCCAACTTTTTCATGTTTGTCATCATTCCTTCCCCATTGAAAACAAAATAAAAAAAAGCTAATATATTAACTAAAAAAATTTTATTCGCCAATCACCATCATTTTCAATGTCAACATTCAAACCATTCAATATGGTTTGAACGTTGACATTGAAAATGATGGTGATTTCAAACCATTCAAATAAAAATTCTTACAATAGTTACTTGACTTTTAATTTAGCATTTGACAACAAGAATGCAACTTTTCATGTAAGATTAATCTTACCTTTGTCTCTTTTTTTTTTATATTCAATTTTTAATCTTTTAGTACATTTTAAACAATTAGTATTATAAATTCTTTTAAAAAAAATTAATTTGATTTTTCTTAAAAATTCTAGAAAATAGTTAAAAATGTATGTATTGTTGTATTGTTATATCGCATATTGTATATCATATATGCATTGTAAGATACACTTCAAGATATACGATACATGATATGATACAAATCGCAATATGTATTGATTTCCATAAAAAAATGTATCATGTCATTGTATTGTATATTGTAAGTTTTCAACTGCTATGATTATATCATCAAGCTCCCCATGTCGCAAGGAACTTGGGAAATATACGATAACCAAACCACAACATGTATATGCTGCCACATTGCCCTCAAGGTCAGCAAAAGGGTCGATGAAGGAATCCATTTGTACAAATAGTAATTAGTCAGTAACCCTCGGGAAGGAGTCAGGGAATACAGAGTTGTTAGCAGCTGAACTCTTGGAACCATTAGCATTAGAGGGGGAGGGCACAGGAAAGATAGTTATGGTCGACTCTCTCATGTTGGACCATGACAAAGTGCGGATGTGGAATTTGCTCCAAGAAGTCAGCGACATCTTTGCATGGAGCCCCATCTTCCTTCCTAGATCATTTGCTGAAGATATATAGAAGGAAGAAAGGAAAATCAAAAATCAAAATTAGGAAATGATCAGTTGTGATGTATACATCCTTTCCTGCCCCCCACCCTCCACCTACCTCTTCCCCCATATCTGATCTCTTCTTCCATTCTTCCAAGCTTTATGTATCATTCCATACTGTGAATGCAGGTGCTCCATGGCATACTGCCATGTTGTTAGTGGAACTAGGGCTGGAACCCAGTTGGTACACCCTGACCCTTGATCATATGCACTACTGCCCTTAACCATGCCTGCAGATGATTGCTGTGAGAGATAGTACAAGCTCCTAGCATGGTAAGGATCTGTCGATCCAAATATGTTGTCATAACCAATTGCCTTCACTTTGCTATCTCCAAAGCTGCCATTTCCCTGGCCATGGCTGCTTTCATGAGCGATGACTGTGCTTATTGGCATCACAAAGCCAATGTTGCTCCCATAGCCAACCCCTTGGAAGCTCCCACTGCCGCCGCCAGTTGCAGCACTGCCATCAGCGGCTCCACCACCACTGTAGATAACTGAATTGGAACCTGAGCTATGTTTCATTGAAGAAGAGTCCATGCTCATGAGGTTGTGCAGAACATTAGGCTGGAAGAAGTTGCGAGTGTTTCCCAATTGTAGTTGGTGAAGATCTTGAAAGCTGTGTGTGGCATCAGGGTCTTGTTCTTGCTTACACCAAACAGCCCTCTGCTGATGGCCATAAGGGTAGTGCATGCTAAATGGCTGAGCTTGTTGGAATGCAACAGTAGGCACGCCATGGTGATGCGCTCCATAGTTGTTGATTCCATCAGTCAGCTGTGAGCTCATTTCATCGTCTGACCTCTGTCCATCTGTAGTCATTTCAGCCTGCTCAGCATCTTTGAACAACTTCGCAGCTAAAAATCGGCAATGTACTGCTCTCTAGGATGCTATTAACATCATATCTACTCATGTCAAAGTTAGTCACCGCATTCAAATGTTGGAACTTAATGGCAGCAATGTCATAGACCTCTGCTGCTTCCTCCTGGGTGCCTGCAAAAAGAAAAAGGAAAAACAATCCATTACAAAGGTCTTTGTCATTTTAGAAGATGGGGATATTGAATTATAGATATACTCACTGAAAGTTCCCAAGTCAAGATCTTTGTTGCCTGCAACTCTTCCAATCCTTGCCTGCCATCTCCCATGCTGGTGGTGTCTGTAACAATATTGTATTACAAATGAATAGACAAAGCTCTCAATGTCTTGAAATAAGAAAATGTTAAGACATGTGGATGTTAGAATTGAGCATCATAATATGGACAGGGACTGGCCGCACTTCTTTTTCTACATGATGATATAAACCAATAATTCATGGCAACCAAACATTGTAGGACCATGCTTGTTGGTCATTCCAGGTAAACAAAAACTCAGCATACAACTGTGTAAGAGAGACAGCTAGAGTAGGTGTGGCTCTACACAGTAAGGAACTTTGAATTCATAAAGCATTATATATCAAGAGCAAGAATAAATTAAATCACAAAGCTAAACATCACTAGATTAAAATGTTAGAAAGGTTTTCTATCTTGTTATCAACATGGCCAATGAGGTCGGCAACTTAACAAACTGATTAATAAATAAACTCAAAGAGTTGTAGACATGAAGATGGATCTAACAGTCTAATATAATCTGACCCATGTTGATGAACTATCCATAGGGCTTCTTCCTATATTGCCCAATCTCTCAAGCATATCAAATTATCGTCTACCAACTGAAATAGCACTGGAACACCTCAAAATGACAATGATGTGTTTCTTAATTACCTTGATCCACTGGCTAATATATATGTAGATAGATGTGGGGAAAGAAATCATTGTGTGGTTTATGGATCCCTTCAAACTAGGGTCTAAGATTGAAATCTTTGTTTTTAACTTGTCTGCTATTATCTCCAATGTAGATGTTATCAAAACTGCTTCAGAAGAAACTAATATAGGATCAGATGAAAATTATGGTCTTGTACATATTTAGTGGACATTGATTGTATCCACTGAGCCCTTCTGAGAGAAATGCAGAAAGAAAATGAAGTTGGAAGAGAAAAATGTAGATATTGGTTGCATTTTCTTGAAGTATTAATTCACCTGATCACTCCTCTATATATGGATACTCCACGAGAAAACCCGCTACTCTTCCTGAGAGAAGAACAAAAAATTTATGTACTTTATACTAGTTCTTGCATTAACAGTCGTAATCTCTTTTCCTCATCAAATTGTTTAGATGAAGAACTACCTTCGGAGGGATGCAGTGTACTCCTGCCTGGTTGCTAATCTGAAGACGTTTATTCAAAGAAAAACCGAAAAAAAAAAAAATCAACAACATCCCTGAAAATGGGGACACCTCATAGAAGCACTAGAGATTACAGTATGTGCACCTTGCATATTATAATACTTTACAACACTTTCCCTATTACCTTTACATGAAACACTGCATGTAAATGTTGCCTTAATTAGGCGGTCCAATGTATGTCATTCATCAAAATAATGAAAACCCCTGATGGCAAACATCTTCAAAGTTACTGCATTATGAATGATTTGATTCATTTTTAAAAGGGGACAAAGGTGAAGCTTACAGGGAAATTTGTTGTGGTAGTGGTACCCTAATACTTCAGTGCTGCTAAATCATAAGCCCTAGCTGCCTTTTCTTCTTTGTCACAACCACCTATGGGAAAAACAAAGAAAACAAAAGTGGTAGTTAAGAAATCTGAAGAGAAATATAGGTTTGATAAAAGAATGATAAAAGCAAAATGCATAAAAGAACCCTCCTTTTCTACTAACCTAAATAAACTGAGGGAGGTTGAGGAAGGCCCACATCTGAACATAAGAAAGTCAAGGAAGAAACACAAGTTAATACAAAAGAAATCATTGACTTGTATCCAAATGGAAAGCAAATTTTTTATTCTAAAGTGAGTAAATTAAGAAGTATAAGCAGTATGATACCATTCCTTGCCTTCCCTTTCGAGTTTGTCCTCTTCTGCAACTGTTGTCCCATAGATGAGCCTCATATCTGCCCGTCTATCTATGTCTGTAGAGATACATACATATAACCCTAACTCATTGTTAGAGATCACAAACAAAAAGCATCGAAAGGAGACCTTGTTACACCACGATATATGGATCTCCTCTGTCCAAATGTATCCATGGACTTTCTTGGCACTGTTTCAATGGCGCTGGTCTGGCTATCCAGGGGGGTGGCCTTCTTGTTATATGACGAAGAACTCTCTTCTCCACTCCCACCACGACCTGCACTCGCTGTTAGGAGAGGCAAAGGAGAGCTGGACTGCGAGCCGGTGCTCATGGACAGCGATACGTAGGTTCCCAGCGGCTGCACCGACACAGGATTCAGTGTTGGAGGCAGTTTTGCAGATACAAACATATAGTATTAGTATATGTATTGATAGAAGTCAAAGCATGTGGGGGTGTAAGTTTAAAAACCCTAATGTACATGGCGAAGTTAGATTTGCATGCAGCCCCATCAATCAAAGAGAAGCCCACGTCCTTGCATGAAACTTATATGATAATATTATTCAACATATTCATTTTGATCAACTTGATTGTACATATAATTGCCAGTACTTTTGAAGTGGTTGAAGTTTGAGTTTTGCTATATGTTTCTTCCAATAGGGTTTTTCTATGATATTGAAATTTATTTTTTTTTTCCTTTTTTTTGTACCATTTCGAAATTTGACATCCAATTAAAAGTGATTGTGTGAAGAAAATAAGTCTTTCTGATTAAATTATGTATATTTTTATTTGTATTTTTGTTCAACGATTCAAATTAATTTAATCATACACGTCATGAGTTCATATGATACTAAATCATAAATTTCTTATTTATGGAGGTTTTGAAAGAAAAAAAGAGAGAGAGAAAGAAAGAAAGAAAGAAGGCTCGATTGGGATTATGGAAAGAAAGGAAGAGGAGAGGAAAACAAAGAAAAAAGAAAAAATTAGAACTATATAGACTTAAAACTAATTCTTTTTTTCTTTTGAAATTTCATATAAAATCAAATAAGAGAATTTATGTACCTTTTCTTGCGTGGTGTGATCTAGAAAGAAAACTAGAGAAAATTTCAAACCTGTTGTTAAATGACGAAAATCTTTTGTTTGTTGCCTTTATGATCTTCTGGTGAAACTTCTTGGTAGACCTTTCAAAAACAAAAAAGATAGAGGTGCAAGATTGGTTGAGAACCCAAGTTGAGCATGCTCCATTTTGTTTTATTAAAGTGAGCTCCCAATTCATTGAAAAAGTTATTGATTCATAGTTCACTAGTTAGATTTACGATTGAACGAAGTGATGATATCATAAATATATAATTTATATATTATAAAATTTTAAAATAGTTATAAAAAAAATTTATATATGATTTAAAAATCAAAATTTTATTTGAAAATCAAAAAATCAGTTTCAAATCAGAAATTAAAATTAAAATCAAAATTTTAATTGAAATTTAAAACATTTTAGATTTATTTTTAAATCAAAAAATTATTTTAAAATCAAAATTTTATTTAAGATATCAGTAGCACAATATTTTCATAAATTTATTTAAAATCATAATATTTTCATTAATTTTAAAAATCATAAAATTAAAAAATAACAAATGTAAAATAAAATAAACAATAACGAAGATAAACTAATAAAGGAAATAAAAATAAAAATCATAAAGAAAATATGGAAATGGGCTCGAAGTGGGAAAAGAGAAAGGGGAAAGTGAGTAAATCGATCGATCAATCGGTTGACGGTTTCGACGATTTGAGGTCAGTTCAAAGGTTGGTCGTCAAACCAACCCAGATTAGTAACCAATCAATTCAATCCGATTTTTAAAACATTAGTTGATTCTCTTAAAAACACTGAGAAATGTGAAAAGTCCTTTTAGATATAAACTAAAAGAATATTTTAATAGTTTTTAAAATAATGTATTCTATAATATAAAAAAATTATTTATAGAAAAATCATTTCTAAAGAATTGTTTAGGAATCATTTCAACTTATTCTTTACGCTTGTAAAGTGATTTTAAAAAAAAAAAAAATCAACCATCTAATTTTTGTAAGAAAGCATTCTAAACCCACTTCTAAATAGACTCATGGGAAATCATGAGAAAATCATGTGAATTATGATGACATTCACCATATCAATACTAAACCCAACTTATCTTTAGACATGTCCATAAAATTCTGGTTATGTCTTAGAAAACACATGGACGATTTTATGTTGGTTTGTGCTCCTAAAAAGCTTGTGGGGAAGAAAACGAAGAAAAAAATTGTAAAATTTTCTCTTATTTTCTATAGAAAAATCAAAGGAAAAAAAATTAGGGAACAAACTTGTCCCACTTTCCCACCTTTTTTCCAAGAAAAATACGGAGCAAACTGTTTTAGCATTAGCCCCTCCAAACCCAAACCCAAACCCAAACCCAAATACCCCTTAAGATCTTAACATTTTTTTTTTCTTTTTCTTATCACTTATTACGAAGTAAAGATAGCCTTATTCTGCATCCATCTCTCAACAAAGAGAAATATAAATAGAGATAAATTATTTATAGGAAAGGCATACATGTTTATATCATCATACAACCATATACATAGAGAAAAAGAGAAAATTCCATTCTTTGTATCATCATTCTGTTATTCAAAATTACAAAGCCTGGTGTAGTTAATTAAAACTTTTCGAGGATCAACCAATCTGAAGT
The DNA here is from genome assembly GCF_030704535.1 of Vitis vinifera. NCBI lineage: Eukaryota > Viridiplantae > Streptophyta > Magnoliopsida > Vitales > Vitaceae > Vitis > Vitis vinifera. The sequence continues at coordinate 18,849,145 of NC_081808.1, read as the reverse complement.
TCCCAAAATTCATAGCAAAATATTGAGAGCCTGTCAACTCTCAACTGCTATTGATGTTCCTCAGTCAGATCCTTTTACAATTTCCCTGATTCAAGTTAACTAAAGAAATTTTTAAAAACAAAAAAAAAAAAAAAAAAAACTGCCCATCTTCCTTACTAGATCATTTGCCGAAGATATATAGATAAGGAAGAAAGGAAAATCAAAAATCAAAATTAGGAAATGATCAGTTGTGATGTATACATCCTTTTCTGCCCCTCACCCTCCACCCACCTCTTCCCCCATATCTAATCTCTTCTTCCATTCTTCCAAGCTTTATGTATCATTCCATACTGTGAATGTAGGTGTTCCATGGCATACTGCCAAGCTGTTAGTCCTTGGAGCTAGGGTTGGAACTGCAGTTGGAACCCAGTTGTTACACCCTGACCCCTGATCATATGCACTACTGCCCTTCACCATGCCTGCAGATGATTGCTGTGAAAGATAGTACAAGCTCCTAGCATGGTAAGGATCTGTCGATCCAAACATGTTGTCGTAACCAATCGCCTTCACTTCGCTATCTCCAAAGCCACCATTTCCCTGGCCATGGCCGCCTTCATGAGCGATGACGGTGCTTATGGGCATCACAAAGCCAATGTTGTTCCCATAACCTACCCCTTGGAAGCTCCCACTGCCACTGCCGCCAGTTGCAGCGCTGCCATCAGCGGCTCCACCACCGCTATAGATGACTGAATTGGAGCCTGAGCTATGGTCCATTGAAGAAGAGTCCATGCTCATGAGGTTGTGCAGAACATTAGGCTGGAAGAAGTTGTGAGTGTTTCCCAATTGTAGTTGGTGAAGATCTTGAAAGTTGTGTGTGCCATCAGGGTCTTGCTCTTGCTTACACCAAACAGCCCTCTGCTGATGGCCATAAGGGTAGTGCATGCTAAATGGCTGAGCTTGTTGGAATGCAACAGTAGGCCAGCCATGGTGGTGTGCTCCATAGTTGTTGATTCCATCAGTCAGCTGTGAGCTCATCTCATCGTCTGTCCTCTGTCCATCTATAGTCATTTCAGCCTGCTCAGCATCTTTCAACCGCTTTGCAGCTCCACCAATCGGCAAGGTACTGCTCTCTAGAATGCTATTAACATCATATCTACTCATATCAAAGTTGGTCACCGCATTCAATCCTCGAAACTTAATGGCAGCAATGTCATAGGCCTCTGCTGCTTCCTCTTGGGTGCCTGCAAAAAAGAAAAAGGAACAACAATCCATGACAAAGGTCTTTGTCATTTTTGAAGATGGGGATATTGAAGTATAGATATACTCACTGAAAGTTCCCAAGTAAAGATCTTTGTTGCCTGCGACTCTTCCAATCCTTGCCTGCCATCTCCCATGCTGATGGTGTCTGTAACAACATTGCATTACAAAATTACAAATGGTAAGACAAAGCTCTCAATGTCTTGAAAAAATGTTAAGACATGTGGGTGTTAGAATTGAGCATCATAATATGGACAGGGGCTGGCCACACTTCTTTTCTACATGATGATATAAACCAATAATTCATGGCAACAAAACATTGTAGGGCCATGCTCGTTGGTCATTCCAGGTAAACAAAAACTCAGCATACAACTGTGTAAGAGAGACGGCTAGAATAAGTTTGGTCCTACACAGCAAGGAATTAACTTTCAATTCATAAAGCAAAGAATACATTAAATCACACAGCTAAACATCATTAGATTAAAATGTTACAAAGTTTTTCCATCTCATTACCAACATCGCAATGCGATCAGTAACTTAACAAGCCGAGTAATGAATAAACTCAAAAGAGTTGTAGACATGACAATTGATCTAACAGTCTAATATAAATTCACCCAGGTTGATGAACCACCCATAGGGCTTCTTCCTAGATTGTCCAATCTCTCAAGCATATCAAATTATTGTTTACCAACTGAAAGAGTACTGGAACACCTCAAAATGACAATGATGTGTTTCTTAATTACCTTGATCCAGTCCTAGCTCGATCATCTCAATCTAGTCATATATGGGATAGAACCCTAGCTATCAATTACTAGAGGCTAGAGCACTGGCTGATATGTAGATAGATGTGGGGAAAGAAATCATTGTGTAGTTTATGGATTCCTTCAAACTAAGGTTTAAGATTGAAATCATTATTTTTAATGTCTGCTATTATCTCCAATGTAGATGTTATCAAAACTGTCTCAGAAGAAACTAAGAAGGAGCAGTTGAAAACCATGGTCTTGTACAAATTTAGTGAACATTGATAATATCCAATGAGCCTTTTCAGAAAAATGCAGAAAGAAGATCAAGTTGAAAGAGAAAAATGTAGATATTAATTGCATTTTCTCAAAGTATTAATTCACCTGGTCACTCCTCTATATATGGATGCTCCACGAGAAAACCCGCTACTCTTCCTGAAAGAAGAACAAAAATATTATACACTGCATACTAGTTCTTTCATTAACAGTAATCTCTTTTCCTCATCAAATATTTTAGATTAAGTACCTTCGCAGAGATGCTACGTACTCCTGCCTTGTCATGTGCTTCATCTCCTCTATCTCTTTTTCATAGTTGCTAATCTGAAGACATTTATTCAAAGAAAAACCGAAAAAAAGATCAACAACATCCCTGATAATGGGGACACCTTTTAGAAGCACTAGAGATTACAGTATGTGCACCTTGCATATTATAATACTTTACAACACTTTCCCTATTACCTTTACATGAAACACTTGCATGTCAATGCCACCTTAATTAGGTTGTCCAATGTATTTCATTCATCAAAATAATGAAAACCCCTAATGGCAAAGTTGCTGCATTATGAATGATTTTATTCATTTTTGAAAGGGGACAAAGGTGAAGCTTACAGGGAAATTTGTTGTGGTGGTGGTACCCCAATACTTCAGTGCTGCTAAATCGTAAGCCCTAGCTGCCTTTTCTTCTTTGTCATAACCACCTATGGGAAAAACAAAAACAAAAACAAAGAAAACAACAGTGGTAGTTAAGAAATCTGAACGGAAATATAGGTTTGATAAAAGAATAAAAAGAGAAAACAAATTGGAAAGGCATAAAGGAACCAACCCTCCTTTTCTACTAACCTAAATAAACTGTGAGGGTGGTTGAGGAAGGCCCACATCAGAACATAAGAAAATCAAGGAAGAAACACGAGTTAATACAAAAGAAATCATTGATTTGTATCCAAATGGAAAGCAAAATTTTAATTCTGAAGTGATTAAATTAAGAAGTATAAGCAGTATGATACCATACCTTGCCTTCCCTTTCGAGTTTGTCCTTCTCTTCTGCAACTGTTGTCCCATAGATGAGCCTCATATCTACCCGTCCATCTATGCCTGTAGAGATACATATACATACATATAACTCGAAATCATTGTTAGAGATCACAAACCAAAACAAAGGAAATATATGGAAAGGAAGTGGAAATGGGGTATTGAAAAGAGACCTTGTTACACCACGGTATATGGATGTCCTCTGTCCAAATGTATCAATGGACTTCCTTGGCACCGTTTCAATGGCACCGGTCTGGCTATCGAGGGGGGTGGCCTTCTTGTTATCTGATGAAGAACTCTCTCCTCCACTCCCACCACCACCACCTGCACTCGCTGTTAGGAGAGGCAAAGGAGAGCTGGACTGCGAGCCGGTGCTCATGGACAACGATAAGGTCTGTGCATTGGGTAGGTTCCCAGCGGCGGCTCCACCGACAGGCCCAGTATCAGTACTCTTGTTGTTATCCTGATGGGTGGGTGCAGGTTGGTTCCGCAGCCATGTCTTGATCATGGATAAACCAATGGAACTATTGTTGACGGTAGTGCTTCCACCGCCGCCACCGCGGGGAGTGGGGGTGTCTACCGGCTCAGATGGAAGCTGCAGTGAGCAGTTGGGGAACATGTAGTCTGCAGAGCTATCATAAGCTGCTGCTGCAATGGAGTTACACCCTTGAAGTTTCTGCTCATGATCAGCAAAAGAGCGGCAGCCCAGGAAATTTTCAAGTTTGGGTTCTTGGTTTTCGAGGTTATGATGACTACTGCATGAACTACCCATGAGCATGGAGAGCTCAGAAGTGGTGGTTTTGTAGTTAGTATCTGAATTCATGCCCAAACCCTTCATGTTCCAATCTGCAAAAAAGGAAGAACAAAAAGGGGAAAAAAAAAAAGGAAAGAGAATCACAAGATATTATTCCATTTCTTTCGGTAGGGTTTTGGTTAACCTGAAAGTACTTTTAGATGTGGGAAAAGCCGGCTCTGAGACTAACCTTGGGGCTGATTATTCCTGTTGAATGCTTCAAGTATCCCAAAAGGGGGAGGGAGGTTGAGAGAGGGAGCAGTGGAATCTGAAGTGAGATCAAAACACTCACCTGACACATCAGTCCCAGAGATTTCATCAGAGTTGAAACCAAGTCTAGAGACACTGTTCTGTGAGTGATTTTCAGGCTGTGGTGGAAGTTCTCGAGGGGACAAAGAGAAACCCAACCAGTTGTTCATGGAAGCCATTATTGTAAGCAAAAAACCAAAGTGTTAGACTGCAGTCAAGATTGAGAAAAACAGAAAAAGAAGAAGAAGAGGCAGAAGAAGCGGAAAAGAAGAATCATTCATGCATGAAGTTGAGAAGAGAGGAGACCATCAGAGAAGGAAGAAGAGGAAAGGTCAAGGGAAAAAAACGGAGAGAAATCATTTCTTCCAAAGCAAAATGAAGATTTATATAACCTCTCCCTCTCTCTCATATGAATCATCAACTGGGCACTCCTCAAATTTAAGGGCAGTTGGATCTCCAACCCCAAATTCTTCCATCATTAAGGTGCCCAAATCACAATCCTAAAGGAAAAATCTCAGTAGCACTGCCTAGAAAAAAAAGTATAATAATAATAATAACAACAAAGAGAAGTGCACGAGGAGCAATAAGACTTTGAATCTAGGCGATTGTACTATTGTAGATAGTTTTATTTTTTATAAGCTTTTTTTATTTCATCCAAAAATAGAGATAGTTTCATTTTTTAAAAGCTTTTTTGATTTCATCCAAAAAATAGAGAAGGGGGAGGGGTGTGCTGGGCAGGGGGGGGAGAGGGAACTGGAGCTTATCTTCATGGTCACTGATAGTTAAATTATATATTTTTATGAGGCTGCGAGGGTTAACACATGGGTCATAGCCTATGAGCATGTGGTTTCGTAAACCTAAAACAAACTCTATGTATTCCCCCTTTGGACTTCAAAGATTTCCTTGATTCTACTTTGAGTTCAAATTGGCTTTTACACTTATTAAAAACATATAGTATAAAAATACTTTATTCATAGGGTTGGACTATGCTCCTGCTAAGCAGCTTTTTGGTACCATACCCTCTTTATGTCTTGGTTAGATTTTTCATATATACCCTCATTAATCTTTTTTTTATTCAAATTATATTTGTCTGTAACTTTTCAATATCTAAGATTCAATTTTCATACCTAATTTAATTTTTCACATTTAGATCATATTTTTTATAACTTTTGGACATCATAATATCTAGGTTAATTAGAATTTTCATGCTCTTATTTGAATCATAATTTTGGTTTCATACCCTTATCTATTTGGAATGATATTTTTTACAGTCGAAATTTTTTCGTAATGTAATTCGTTATATTTTAAAATTTTCATACAAGTTGTATAATATTTTATTTGCTTGTGTGTGAAACTATTTGGTGTAGAACACCTGTAGAAGATGATATCTGACAAGGTGTGACAAAAAACCCACACGCAGCCCCCTCTCCACACCCATTTATTCATACCCATTTGGACACAAGTCATTTCATGTCAGTAATCTGCTCCTACCACTCCCCTAACCAACCCCTTTTCATTGGCATCTCTCTCTCTATAAACCCCTCAGCCTGGGGTCTGCCCTTTGAACACCCATAACTTTGTCACATTCCATCCATCCATGATCACCATTATTTTACTATTATCCCTTAGTCCTAATCATCAAACTGCTCCCCCGCTGCAAACGGGAGTCTCTCTCCCTCTCTCTCTCTCTCTCTCTCCAAACACCTTTTCTTTAGCCCCCTCTCTCCCTCACTGCAGTACTGTACACATAACAATAATTCATGCATGACTGACACTTTTATTCATTATTTTTCTCAACAATGCAAAGTGAGAATCCTTCACTCACACACTAATAACACTTCCAAATAAAAAGGTGAAAAAAATATGGAGATGGGTTTGCTCCTTGCACCCCTATATGAAGACACTAACCCTTGTCTTCCGGGTTTAAGGGTTTATTTCATTCTCAATATATTAAGGGACAGATTGGAAGAAAATCTAATGATCTCACATCTCTCTCTTTCTCTCTCCCCCAAGGATCCAAATGGAATTATTCATGCATAACAACCAAAAAAGCTTTTGTCAATGTGAGGTTTTTCCCTTGTTTAATGGCTCTACACTATTGTTTGTCATGGACTCATTCATGGGGTTGAATATTTTATGGAGAAAGTTGGTCTCGAGGGGTGCAAAACCTCACTGTAAGTTTGACCGTCAAGAAAGGAATCAAACATGGTAAAACACATGGCTATAGCTTCACTGGTTTTCTTTATCTATATCTATATTTATATATATACTATTATTATTATTAAAAGCCTGCTCCACTGTAAAAATAAATGCTCTCGGTAATCTAATCATAATCATGCCCTTGCTTAGCCCTCTCTTCTCTTCTTTAGAGAGAGAGAGAGAGATCTTAGAGTTTTAAAGGTGTGTTGGGTGGGTTATGACTTTTGACCATAGCAACCATTTTCTAGGGTTCTTCACAAATTACTCTACCCACCTAATAGTACTAAATATTATATGTGGGGATGTCTCATAGATGATGCATGTATGGCTTTTGTTAAAAATAAAAAAAATTTACTGCCTTGCAGCAGCACTTATTGTGAGGCCCTGTGGCTTCTGCGCATGCCCACCTCAACCATAGAAGACATATAAAATTAATATATAGATATTAATATTAAAGTAGTTTTCAAAACTTGGTCACTGCATGGATGCCACTCTGTTCATGGGCATGATTGCCATGTGTTCATCACATTTTTTTCTTCTTAATTCCACATCTTCATAACATGGTAAGAGAGTCATCTTTTGATTTCATATTTAAGAGCTGTATTTAATTATAAATCATTAATTAAAAATAAGGTTAATTAATTCACTTAAACAAAATCTGTTTCCTTTTGGTTCACTAATACTTGCATAAATCAATAAATCAGATTGAGAAGTGCGGAGCCCTCATCCTTAAAATGGTTGTAAGATTATTAGGGTTCTAAATGTCACTAATCCACTCACAATTTAATATAATGATAATAGGGTTTTATTCAATATTTGTATTAATCAGTTTGATACTATTCATAATGATGATATATAAGCTTTTGAATTAAATCGATAGTTTTGATAGATATAAGATGCTACACATTATACTCATGGAGCGAGGCATATGGAGAGCTCATCTAATACATAGAGTAGTCTGTAAATTCTATTGGTAGTCTGTGATGAAACTATTGGCTCGTGAACCAGGGGAGAGTGATATGCATGCATGGAGCCCATGCAGTGCACTATTAGCCCATGCATTATGATTACCAAATAATGTAGGGCATTGAGTCCACATTCTTGTAACTCTAGGGGTCCACCACCATGATGGGAGCTCTGAGCTACCAAAGGAGATCAGAGTATTTCTCAGGGCCTAATACTATATATATATATATATATATATATGACAATATATATGGTCTTAGTTGTACTTATAATTTTCCTCACCTGCATGCACAGCGTATTCATGCTGTCAAATTTGGCAGCTGATATGTGTTATAATTCAAGCCCATATGCATATGCAGATCATTGAACAGTGAACAGTGAACAAGGAACAAGTAATTTATAATATTTATCTCAACTGCCAAGTATTACTCTCAAAGAAACAATGGGCCTTTCTATTCATTCCATGTCCGTGGAATTGCTTAATTTATGGAAAATGGTTGAAAGTTTTGAGCAAAAGGATTGGTGGGGGAGGACTGTTTTTACCTTTGATTCTAAAGAAAATGTGGGAAAAGATAGGAAAATGGACATTGAAGAATTACAAGAGTCATATATAACTGATATTAATGGACAATGTTAATCTGATCAACAAAGATATTGAATAGAAGAAAGGTAGCAAATGGGTCTTTTTTTTTTTTTTTTTGGTGAATTCCTTCATGAAAATGGCCTCCATGAGTCCATCTTCCTTGTTGGTGCAGTGCCCAATATTGTGTGTGGATATTTTTAGCTACATTGAATAGTAGGAATCAAACACTCGATTCATGACTTGTCTTGTGAATTTCAAAAGACAAGCTTTTGCTTTGGTTTAATATTACGTCATTATTTTTTAGAGTAGCTTTTTATCCATTCACTTCGATTAGAAGTTGAAGGTAAAGTCAAAGTTTCAATTTTTGGAGAAATATATTGATATCATAAAAATTTTATCAAATAAAAAAATAACAATATTATTTTTCATATTAAACACTAAGTTTTTTAACAAAATTATCATACATGCATATAAGGTTTTAAAAAAGAAAAGTTTTTGACATCTGGAAAATTGATTCAAATAGGATCATTACAAAGTTGTTTGTTTTCTATTCTCCAAAATAAATAAATAAAAAACAAAAAAATATGTTTGATAATCAAAAAACTGTTTTTTTTTTTTTTTTTTTTTGTTCTTAAACACTAAAAATAGGGTGTTTTAAGATGATATGATTTTTTAGTTATTTTCAATTGTTTTCAATTTTTTTAGAGGTTGTTTTAAAAAATAATTATACAAACATATAAAGTGATTAAAAATGGAGCACTAGACATAAAAATTATTTTTAAAATATATTTAAAAATATTTTGGGTTTTCAAATCGACTTTTATTCTACAAAGCATCATCGAATGATTTTTTAAAAAGTTACCAAACTAGAAGTATATTACCCTTTGTTTCAAACATAGGAGGTTTCATCTTTGACTATTACCTTTTTTTTTCCTAATTCATAAAAAACATTTTTAAAATATATTTAAAAATATGTTAAAAACATTTCAAATTTTCAAACAAATTTTTATTTTACAAAATATCATAAAACTATTTTCAAAAACTATTTTTCAAAACTATTCTCGAAAATAATTGTCAAACAAGACCTATATTATATTTTTTTTCAAACATAGGAGGTTTTATCTTTCACTATTACCATTTTTTTCCTAATTCATACTTATTCACATTTAATTCATAATTTTCATATCTTTATTAATATTTTAAACTTTAGCCACATTTTTTTTACTTTTAATCTTAAAATTTTCCTCTATCTCCAAAACCCACTTTAATTTTCCATTTTTTTTTTAGCCCAAGATTTCAATTTTTAAGTAATTCATTATTAAATAAATTAGAAACACAAATAGTATACATAGGGCTTTGGTAGGGTCGATAGAGTGGACAGGAAACCGGATAACAAGCAAGATGAAATGCCGAAATGAAGGGAGGTTCATGAAATGTGACCGCCACGTGGCAGTTGGTCGGTCCATTTATTTAAGAGCTTAGTGGCCAACAGGTGTGCCTTGGGGAGACCAACACTGCACTCACTGCTCTAGGGAGAGTAAAAACCAAGCTTAATAATATGTAATATTTTAATTGTTTTATTTTTATAAAAAATATTTTAATTTAATTTTTAAATATTTTATTTTTATTTGTCTTAACTTTTGTTTCTTTTGCTTCTTTTACGATAATGACATTTTCCTATCTCTAATCTGATATTATTAAAAAACATACATTATTTAATACCATTTGATCATAAAATTATAATTGATCAAATTAAAATAAAGTTGCTACCAATAATATTGAGATATGACATATAATATGGCTATAATTTTAAAATAATATATAAAATATAAAATATATTATAATTCAAATTATATCAATTATTATTATTTGAAAAAACAAAATTATGTAATGTTATAATCAAGATCGAGCAATAAAAAGAACTAATTAACATACTTGTCTAGAAATAAACCTACTTATGCAAAAACCCAAAAATGTTTCAAAATGGGGAATATTATAAAGATGTGTGTATCAAAAGAAAATTGAGAAATAGCAATTTGGAAACCCTAGTCAAGATACCTTTGCCATGAAGATACTAGCCAACATGGATGGAAGAAAGTTGGTGAATGCTGTCTAGTTTGTGTGTACCAAAAGAAAGTAGCAATCACATTACTAAATGAGCAAGAGGGGTAGTCAAGGTCAAATGGGTGCCTACACCAACCATATTAAGTGGATCTACCACTCTAACATGGGATTTAGTTGAATGCTAGCTAGGTGATTGGATCATTGAAAAAGGATTTGATGACTTTTAATTATATTATATGCAATAATAATTTCAACCAAGTAAGGGCCATGATTGATTGATCCTTGTATCAAGTTCAAGCCTAATATGAATCCATAAGCTCTCAACCATCACCCAAAGTAATAATAAATGATGAAATTTTTTTAATATTAAATCATATAATTAGGTTTTGTCAAAGTTTGGTACTCTCCCAATTAGTTTGGAATATATAATGTAAGGGTATGATCAAATATGCATTTTAGAAAATAGTTATATTAAAAAAGGAAAACTAACTCAAAAATTAATAAATTATAAAAAGTAAGCTAGAAAGGTCCAAACCTTTGAAGAAACAAATACATTAGGAATTGTTAAGCTTAGATCAATTGTATTTTAGAGTGATTCCAAAATGGTTAGAAATAGTTTTAAAATTTTGGATTAGTCAAAGCCACGTATACATACGGACAAAAAATTAAGAAAACATGATATTTTATTCGATGATAAATATGATCCCTATGTTAATAAAGTGCATCAACACTCAATAATACACTAATCAAAGGAAAAAGAAATAGTATATATAATGATAAAACTCTAAAATATCTCTTAATTATGATTACGCTCTCTTAAGAATAAAGCCATAAAATATAAAAAGACTATATATATATGATAAGGACAAATTCATCATTCATCATATTAAAAAAGAAAAAAAAAACCTCTCGAAAGGGTGCTACCTCCTTCAACCTCACGAACTAATTGGACAACTCGATCCTCGCAAGCTCAATAGAGAACTTGACCCCAGCATTCCACGAGAAACACAACAAAATCGATTCAGATTTCACAATTCAACATTGTTTAATATTTTTCTTCTAAAAATTCTTGACCATGTTTAAAAAATTAATTTAAAAATCTAAATAATCACTTAAATCATCCTTGGACTAATGCTTACTATATCATTAGTGACAGGATTAACAATAAATGTGAAAAATTATTCTTATATTATCACCTCATTCTACCTCACAAACTTTCTCTTTGAGCTTAAGGGTCACAACATTGCCAATTTAAGGGCCTCAAATATTTAAATCAATTCTTATCCCTTTTTAATATAAATAAATAAATAAAACCAGGATGTGCAAACAATTTCTCATATTTGTCTTATCCTGCCCTACCCTACCTTTATTTAACTTTTTTAATATTTAAAAAAACATTTTTAAAATAAAAATTAAATTAAATTGTTTTTATTTAATTTTTATATATAATTTCGGCAAGACGGAATGTAATAAGGTAACACCCAAACATGTCTTGAACTCAACTTTAATTTTAAAAAATAAATTCCCAAACTCACTTATAACTCATTTAAGTTTTTCTCAAATCTATCCCAAAAGGGCAAGCTAGTAACCAAAAAACTCACTCCATTATCATTCTTCTTTGAGCTTGCATGTGAAATTAATAAATAAAAAAAGCTAAACAAAACTTTAATATCATCTTAAGTTATCAAGTGATCTAAAAGCTTAATTATTAGATAACATATAGATAAAAAATTATTTATATTTAAACATTAACTATTATTTTATAAAAATATTTCTAATAGGAGTAATCTTAGCGAAAGCCCTACAAAACAAATATATATAATTTTTGAGAATCATTTTCAAACATTAATTTAATAAGATTTTATTTAAAAGTAATTTTAGGAAGTTTTTTTAATCTCTAATACTTAAAAATTTTGATAATTTTAAATATTAAAAATGTTTCTTAAAATTACTATAAAATGTAATCTAAATAAAATAAGGGTTGAATAACTCATCTTTAACTTTTTGGAAAAAAAAAAAAAAAAGACTTATTTTGCCACCACGAGTTCTCTTACATCGAGAAATAGATATAAATTGTATGCATAAAACCTTTCACTAATATAGAAAACACCAAGTAGTTGGTTTTATTGTTTTTGAATTTTGTTTTCACCTTGACAACAAACCAATTAAATAAGACTTATTGCTTTCACATATTATACTTAAAAAAAAAAAAAGACATGTTTCCATTATTTCCGTATTCAAAAACAATTTTTAACATTCATTTTTCCCCCTACCTTTTTTTTTTTCCTAATTCAAAATGGATGTCAATTGACTCGTGACACTTTTTTCAATAAACAAAAACTTCATATTTAACAAAGGTGTTGCACTAAGCTAATTATGATTTTACAAACAATTTAATAATATATAGAAGTAAAGACAATATTAATTTCACAATATTTCTTTAATTTATGATAAAGGTATTTCACATTTAATTAAAAATAAAAACTTTCAAAATCATGCATTCATCTTTTAACTTCTCACCCTTGTGGTGTTTATTTTTTGGTCAAATAAAAAAAATTAAATACTCAATTAAAAATAACTTATTGATATCAATAAATATAATTAAAAAATAAATAAATAAATAAACACCACCTAAATCTACATACTTACCAACAAAATATTATTTTATTTTCCAATAAACAAGAAACCTCAAACTCAATGGGGGTCCATCATGAACATCACATACCACATATAAAAACTAGTATATATATATATATATATATATATATATAAAACAAAGTAGGGATATGCATGCAAAGAGAGGATGAGAAGAATAAAAAGAGGAAGGTGGAGGAGGAGTCATATGAAGCACAAGAAAAGAGGCCAAATATTCAAAGGGAGAGAGAGAGAGAGAGAGAGAGGAGGGGAGAGAAGAAGGCAGTGGGAACTGGGATTGCCTTGGAGAAATCAGCGGAGCACCCGTGCCTCCTTGGAATGAATTCCAATATTTCATTTTCATCATTCACACAGAATCACACCTCTCTCTCTCTCCCCCCCCCCCCCTTCTCTCTCCTTCTATACGTATTTCATCATTATCCACGCAAGCCCCCCTCCCCCTCCCTCTCCGCTCTGATTTCCAAGAAAGGTTGCCTTATTTTATTACATACTACAACAAAATGAAGATGGGTCCAATCCCAATCCATGCCTTCTCTTCCTCTCTGTATATATCCCGTTTTTGTTCTTATTGTAATTACGTTTGTGACTTTTAGTTCATCTACATTAGAAAATAATTAGTAGTTAATTAAAATGGATTTTGGGTTTAGCTTTTGCTCTATTTTTATTCATGTTGAATGCTACCGTCCAATTTAATTTTAGACATAAAAAATACAAATGAGCATACACAAGAATTGACAACAAGTACAAAAATTATGACAAAAAAAGTTATTGGCATATGAAAAATTAAAAATATGACTACTAAGTACGAATAACGATACTATGGGATATAAAAAAATTGATTACGTACCAATAATACGAGGGTGCAAAACTTTGTTTCATAGCTTTTCAGATTCTTGGAATTAGAAAATTTTAAAAATTTAGCAACATACTATTGATTTTTATATCTATTTGTTAATAATATTATTTATTTTCTTGTCTAACAGTCGAATTCAATACAATAGTTTCAAATGGGATAATGTCGGAATTACGAAAAAAAAATTTGTGATATGTCAAGGAAAAATTTGAATTCAAAAATTGTATTAATGCTTTAAGAAATACAAATCTAAGTTTTTATAATGCATCGATAAGAAATCATTTTAGATTTCATTTATTATTATGTTTGGATTAAAAATAAGAATAAAAATTAACTTATTGTTGTAAGGATTTTAATTTTTCCTTGCGTGTAATATTAATATAATTCACGCTCATTTACCGGTATTAATTAATGTGAAAAATCGCAAAATATATTAGTGTATGAGTAGTTTGAAACCTGCAAGGGAGAGAGGGAGAGAGAGAGATTAAAAAATGCACGGGAGATGGGTGAGTGTGAGTGTGTCCAAATATGTGAAATGGAATCCTCCCCACAAGCTAACAAGGCGGCCCTTGGAATGCTCATCTCCTTCTCTCCCTATCTCTCTCTTTTAGTCTTTTCCTTTAGTAGATTTTAAGCCCCAATGCCAAGGCCAAGAGTGTTTGGGATTCAAACTTTTTCTTTTGACTTGGACTACCCCACCGCCACCCTTCAACCCCTCTTCTTCAGTTTCATCTCCCCATGTACATTCCTCCCCCCAGTTCCATTTGGCCTAAGTTGATCTTCGTCCTCATCTGTATTTGTGCCCCTTTTCACTGTGCTGCCCATGCACCCACTTGGTGTTTTTTGGCTTGTTTTAGGACTATTTTCTACCACTTTTTCTAGCTTTATCTCCTCTTTTCTGTTTTTTACACTACAATTTACCCTCTTTTTGGGTGGGGGTGGGGTTGCTGTTGTTGAGCTGATGCAGTGAGAAAGGACCCGGCCCAAAGCTCTAAAACCAATAGCAAAAGAAGCATAGATGGTTATTGTCAGTGTTTAGTATTAATATGGCACTTGTTACTGCCTCCTTCTCAAAGAAATAAGCTTTTTCCTTTAATAAATGGCTTAACATACATAGTATAACACAACCCACTTGAAAATAGGGGAGGGTTTGTCACTTAGGGGTGTGAGTCTCAAAACCCTAGCAGGGAATGCATCAATCTTCCCTTGATAAGCCATGTTACTGAAAATTTTTCATAACAAGAGCTGAATGAAATCCAAAAACAAAAAGAGCAACAATTTTTTATCAGTTTGAAGTATATAGTATACATTGCATAACCCACATTTGGGAAAATGTTACAAATCCAAACAACACAGCTACTATAGCTATAATCTTTGTAATATGATTTACAAGATCAAGTGAAGTAATTTTTCACAGTTATAAAGTATGAATTATTCAAATCATGAATTTTCAGGTAAAGGGATCGCCAGTCCCGGTTAGTTTTAGCAAGAAAATCTGTTTGATTAGTTTTGATTCTATGAAACATACCATTTTCATGCAAAAGAGAGTTTCTTACAGAGGGGTGTTAATTTGCTGAAATATTCGTCACTCTGGAAGTTCTTGAATGTTTTGGGCTCACTCCTAACCACTTCTGGATGAGATGGAATACCTTTTTGTCCCGTAAGAGATCCCGATGACGAGCAGCAACTCCTACTCTTGCTATTGCTGCAAATCCATCTGCCTGTGGGATGGATAAGAAAGAACATGATAAGCATCGGGTCAAGTGCAGGGATACTAGTAGTATTCAAAGAGAAAGCTCAAGAACTTCATAAATGCTTTCCATGCCTTGATACTGAGGCTCATGAACTATAGCAATCTCAAATTTTATCTAACATCATTTTCTTCCTTCAGACATTGGCCAATACATTCCATATTTTCGCATAGATGTGACCATACATGAAAATAGTAGAAAATGTTGGGCAATCAAAACGCACAGAAAAAATTGGCCAGTAATGGACTCTCCTTAACAATAGGAGATGGGCATAGTTGAGTTTGGTGAAATTCAGAACATAACAACATCCGCCAGGAGATTGAAACAATAGGAATGGCAATGATAAAAACATTGCTTGCATCCATCTATATTCCTCTTTTCAGAAAGCAAATCTATAGATCTATCAGCTAGAGCTGTCATTGATTCTCCTCTATTTTATTTTTTATTTTTGCCAAAGAAGCTTCAATATTGTATTGTCTTTTTCTATTCATCAATCAGGATTTAGGCTCCCTATGCAAAGGTTTTGACACCAAACATTTTATAGATCAGTCCCAAGATTATTATGGAGATCATCCTCAGATAATTCCAGGTAAACATGATCATAAAATGAAATGCTGGAAAATGGAAATAGCACCTTTGCTGATTCAGCGGGAACAGTTTCATCTCCATCCACATAAGAATACTCAGGCTGAAACAAACAAAAAATACAAGAAATATATGTTATAATGGAATATAGAAACATTAAGTGTTAGCCAAACTTTTACGAAGGTGCAAAGGTGCCAATGAATGTAAGAAAGGGAATCAGAAACTGCTCCTATGAGCAGAAAAGGCAGGTATTATAACTTGCTATATTTTAGCAAAGTCTTACAATTACCAGATGCGCAATGCAGGTCACTGTAAACTATAATATTCCATTTTAGGGTACTCTAGTAGCACAATGACATAAAAAGATATCATATCACTCACAATTGTGTGGCATAAGTCAGACAAGTCATTGATTGGAGAAGTTTCCGAGCCATAGCTGCATTGAACCATATATGTCAGATCTGCTTACAATTTAAAGACAAAAAAAAAATAGTTGCATAATTTTGATTTAATAATGATACATCTATCTAATATTATAAATCTAGTTAGATATATTAAGTCAGAAGAATTTGATGGTCATCCTGGATTACATGATGTGCACATATATAAGGATATTTTTTCACAGTTTTAGTAGTTAATTGGAAGATCAAAGAGCCTCCAATTTTAAAGACCAATGATTTGTTAGTGACTAGGATTTTCCAAGGAGACGTACTGATCGTAAGAGACGTACTGATCGTAAGTCAAACTGCCCAATCAGGTTTCAGCAAAAGCTTATGGGGGTGGAAATAAATTACTGATACAATTAAGGGTGACAATCAATCTTCAGATTAATGGGCGCATTTGGATAATAACAGGGGAAATGCTATCGCCAATGCAGCCCTTCAATCTCTTCTGCAACTCTGATATTCTTAAGATTTGGCCTAGAAGGAGAAGGATTTATCTAGACCTTGAGTAAAGCAGAATTTCCATACACCTACCGATCTGATTCCAGAAGGAATGAACAACACAAAGACCACGCTTTACCAGAGAAACTCAAAACATTCTCAAGCAGACAACATCACTGAACTGGTAACTGCATATAATATTTACAGAATACAGTAAGATAGTTATAACTTCCTGCTCTGAACCTTTCTCTGATCCTCATCATAGTAGTTCTAATCATTAAAAAAGAATTGATAGTGTGAAAGTTCATGATTGCACGTAATGCATTAAGCTGTCACCTAAGATATATCATGTTTGATCAATCATAGGTTATAGCTTTTCACGTCTCACATTTTGACACAAACGTGAAGCTGGTTTATCACAAATTTTGACTTATCACAACATTCTTAGATGGTTTAGTTTCATACCAAACATCAAATGGTGTGTCAAAACATGTCCCATAAATGTTGTAAAAGGAGACTCCAGTTGGTAGTTGAGCATTATTGAGAACTTGACGAGTACCAGTAGCCCATTGAAGAATAGAAAAGTTGAATGGCACAGCTATTGTTCTCCCATCATAACTCACCTGTAATTGAATGAAATAAAGTAAATTTAGTTTTCAAGAGAGGAATGAAATGGGTTCTGCCTAGAAGTTAAGAAGTACAATAGTTATTCAGTGGCAAGAATGCGGAAAACCAGGCTACAAGAACTGATATCACAGCAAGCAAAACAGAGTCAATAAATAAATTCAGCTATAAAATAATGATTAGTTAACAACCTAGAATATATCAAAATATGATTGGAAGATAACAGAAAACAATAGAATTGGTGTTCTAGTAGTTTTACTAATTTGTATAAATCCTAAACCCATAGGTGTTCAAGAGGAAATTCACAACAATGTATTTTATGTTTAAACTTTAGTTGCCTATGGAAAAGGGCAAGCATGACCTGTGAGTGAGGAACAGTATTTATCATTCATTATTGTTAGAGTTGCCTTCATTCAAGTCCCTTTGTATCTTCAACACTACTAGAGAAATTCCAATGTTAAAAAAGAAAAAAGGACTCTACATTTTTTGGGTTTTATTTAAGATGTTCTCAGTTTTAGATGTAGTTAAATTAATTTAGTGAACTTGAACCACACAATCACCAGCTTTTTGATTAATCGAGAAAAATTAAGGCCACACAGTGGGAACAGACACACAGAGATTCAACACCTCCACTGCATGAATTTAGATTGCTTTCCATTTAAATAAAGTTGTGTCAATAACTTCACAACAAGAATTTAGATCATTTTCCTGCTTAATGAAGTTTGAATTTGTACCTCATTATCTCTCAAAGCTTCTTCAAACAGAGTGATGCTTTCAGTTGGGCCATATGTTTCCAGCACGACTGAAGAAGTTTTCTTATCCTTGAATTGCTTTCTCCAAACCTGAATCTCAGGTTGCTTTTTCCACTGGAATTCTGGATTTGCCATCATTTCATATATTGATGGGCTCTCGACCAACTAAAAATGGGAAAGAATTTGCAGCATTTTAAATGAAACTGTGCCAAGTGAATATGATGACATGGACAAAGTGAGAGGAAAAAATTATGGAAATGTATTGTCTAACATGACTGAGATGGCATGCTAAAACTGGCTATTATTTCCTAATAGCATGCACAACTTCCTATTCTTTCATCATATTACCTAAGGAATGAGTCTATGTATCCCTAACAGAAGTCAGACCATTTAATTTTGAAATTTGCTTTTTTCTTCAGTTCTTATTTTGCATTAGTTGATTTGTATTCCATCTATTTCTTCCAATTATTATAACTATTATAGGACTCATTTATTAACACCACATACAAGTTACATTCCACTTATTAAAATAATTCTATCAAGAAAGATGAGTGACATGAGATGAGTTTTGGTTTTAGGCTTCAGATTCATATGGACTGGCTTGTAAGAAAGGTGAATTAAGAGCTTTGCATTCTCTCAAATCACCACCAAGCAATAATCACATAACTTAAGTAGACTCAAATGACCATTCATGTCACAAAAAGAAAAACTTAGAGATAAAACTGACCAACAAAATTGGGCAAAACCCTTGATGGTGAAGAAGATTTTAGTTTCTCCACTTTTAAGGCATCATTTTTATATTTTTTTATCAGAAACAAAAGATATGTATTAAATGAGAAAAGAAACATGAGAAAGATGAGGAATCCTCCCCATGAAGTACAAGCTTGATCAAAAGAACCAAGTAAACCTCCACTAACCAAGGAAGGCTATACAAAAGGTACAAAAGGCCGCCTAATCAAAAGAACTAAGTAAACCTCCCCTAACCAAGGAAGGCTATACAATAGGAACAAAAGGCCTATACAAGTAAAACAGTCCTGACCCTATAGACCCAACCCTAGGGTGTACATAATGGAAGGTATCATCACACTAGAAAGTTTAACACATGCCTTAGTTTCATCACAGGTAGAGGAATCAAAACTAAGAAATTACCAGTTGATGCATTGTCCACCTCAATACAAAAAAGAAGCTTTCCAAGCCATCAACAAATTGCAATCCAGTCAAAAGAGAACCATTGATGCATCCTGGTGCACCTGTTAAGCATATTTCAGAATTGATATTCAAGTATACACTCATAGAGGGGAAAAACTGAAACAGCATAAATGGTGGAATGGAACTTTTCAGGTCTTGAAAAGATTATTTCAAAGAGCATGGGCATTCTTGTTCCACCTGCTGTAAAGGTCACTAGGTACAACTTTGTCGGGGAGATGCTTGTGCAAACTTTTAGTACTTTTAGTTCATTTATTTGATAGGTTACATTTCCTTTTTCCTGTTGGGAAAATCAAATCTGAAACCTTCCACATCACCACACATCATGAATAAGAAAATAAGAACTGAAGGGCCTCTACAGATTAGGTCTTGCATTTTTACACATTTTTCCACTGCCTAAATGTGCATATTTTGTAATGCTTAATATGCTGTTTAATTAAATATCTGTACAAAAAATATATTAAAATCATTTAATTAACAGTGAGCACTATCTGGCTTCCATTAATGCAAATTTATACCCACTTTGTTCCACTGGTTTTATGGTGCACAAGTGATAAAAGCCATTTCAAGTTGCAATTTTTTGACATCATTTCTCCATATAAGATGAACAAAGTATGATATGAAAAACCAGAGCTAGCGCTTCTTTTTATATGATTTGCCCAGCAATTCTTCTTCAAAAAGCCCATTTTGGACTGACTTTCAGTTCTAGACTCAAGTGGAGGGGTAAGGGCAGGGTGTGGTTGTAATAGTATGAGAATTGTTTCACATACTCAAGAAACTCTACCTCTTTCACATAACTGAGACTCACAGATATAAGTGAGAATCAATGACCAACAATTTCTTCTATGATGTCCCCCCCAATGTACTTGGGGTACACCCCCCTTCTTTTGTTAGGCATCTTTTATTTTTCTCTCTGCTTATCAAAAAAAAAAAAATCTTCCATGATGTTTGGCTATAAAAAAGGGCGTAATTTTTCTAGGCTTATTCCAAGACAGCATTTTTGTTGGCAAACATAAAAATTTACCTTGAAAAGGACACCCAATGCAGATCCACTTATTTACATATTTGGAAAATACCTGCCAATGAACAATTTAATCAGTGGTCATGCCTCTCATGGTATATGAGCTCATATTTCCACATTCTCCATGAAATATGATAAATGATTCAACTAATCACCAAGATAAATTTTGCGCACATCATTGTAGAGTGACATGAAACAGGACACTAGCAATCCACCCATTGAATGTGAAATTATATTAACTTTTCTACCCCCAGAAGCTTTGTATGCAGTTTGCAACTTTATTTTTAGGCCTTCCATCGCTTTGTCAATTCTGCCAATAATAAAACAAACAGGATGCTCAGAGATTGAGGACATTGCACTAAATGCAAGTTGTGGAAACTCTTGCTAGGACATTGTTGTGATTTGATTATGTATGGTTGTGGATTTAACCATTTGAGGAAATAATCAAGTAATCAACTTTTACCACAAAGTATTCAACAAGTTGAAATGAAACTACCTATTGCTTTGCCGGAAGTCATAACCATATCCAAACAATGTGATTCCCTTCTTGTACCCACATCGAAGGAGCATATTAATCATATCATGAAAATAATATACCTCCTTCAGATGTAAACATTTTGTCAGCTGAACATCAAAGTGAAAAAAAAAACTATAAGAAATAATAAAACACTAAAATATATGGTCTTTTGGTAAATAAACAAAATAAATAACAAAATATTATATTAAAAAGGATAACCATAAGTGGTATATGTTTCTGAAGATCTCAAATCAACAACAGCCATGTTTCAAAGGAAAACACAAAAGTTAACTGTTTTCGATTGGACATGGAAATCCCAGATCACAAAGTCTGATTAAGACTTACTATCAAATAATAGTATATATTTCCCAGTAATAGCTTTGAACCATTATCTGAAAATGACTAGTGACATCAACACCATAGGAATACAGCAGTCTAATACTTAATGAACCCCAGCTCAGGGCAAGAGAAGAACAAATAGCCAATCCCAATCTTTAACAGGTGGAAGAAATCACGTAAGGCAAAGATATGTAAAGAACTAATCCTCTGTCAGTGACTCACAAGCAGGAGCAAATGATCCTTTTTGTTCAGAGTAGGATAAGTCAGCCGGTCTAGTCCTACCCTAGTGAGCTTTGAGAATTTCAAACAGAAATAGACATGTCCAGCAAAGAGTTTGTTATAAGCTCACTCAACTTGCAAGGACAGATGCATGTTTTTGCTTTTGGCCTGCTCAACTCTAAAGAAACTGAGGTGTTCCACAATCCTTCTTTGTCTCAGAATTCAATGGAGTAGTGAATTTGAATAATCAGTCAAGCACATGAAACACCAAGAGGTTAAACATGAACGATCAAATTACTGAGCCTAAAGAGTTGGAAAGAGGAACACATTGTCTAACATAGAACTTTCTAAATACCCTCTAGCTGAATAAATTTTTAACAAGACCTCAATAAACCACTTTAAGTTTGTTAATTTTTTTTCCAGTCACAAGTCAGAATACTGCAATTGCATGCCTAATCATTTAAGAAGGGTGCAAAAAATGTCCCATTAACAGTACACCTCTTTTGGTAGATTAAACAAATGCAAACTAGTAATCTCCTTATAAGAACAGTTCAGTCAACATTACCACAGAGGGATCTAAAATATCAATCGCATAAAGTCCATGATCATCATCAGGGACCAGAATTTCTGAGTCATCATCTAGTGCTTCTGTATAACCTGAAAAGTCCACATCAACAAAGTTACAGGACCAACAAATTTCACAAAACCCTTGAATTTAGATTCCCTCACCATGCAACATAATCATGCTGAACTGAAAACACTAAGGCCCCAATATCTAACTTGACTCCCAATATTCCAGTTTATTGGAGCAAATATCAAACTCAAAAGATAACAAATAAACAAATTTCTCCAAAGAAATAAATGTAGGAATTTTATTATGCTCCAAAAAATAACATAAGATAAATTAACTGCAAACCCCCAAGAATTTGAATGGACTTTGAAAATCCCTCTAACAATTTGGATTAAATTTAATAAGAAAAAATATCCAAACCAACATGTGTTCTGTTTGGTTGCTGAGGAAAAAAAAAACAGAAAAAACGTATTAAAGTTATGGTTCATTTGGCTGCTGAGAAAATTAATAAAAAGACAGGAAACTAATTTTGCATATTATTACGCTTTCATCATTTCAGAAATAAGAACATGAAAACCCCCACCCGACTTAGCATAAAGTCCGACTACATGGTTTATTGCAATTCAATCTCTTCATTTTCTTTTCTCAAAACCAACTGAAAATAAACCTTTTTCTCATATTTTCTTGCTTTTTCTCAGCAACCGATCAGACAACCGAGAGAGAGAAGAGGCATGTTATGCTCTACTACCTAAATAAGCAGATCAAAGTATTAACTGACAAGCATATAAATTATATAATAACCAACCAAGAATCTAAAATAACTTTCAAGTCACTGTCTGTTTGGTTGCTGAGAAAATCAACAAAAAGTCAAAAAACCAATTTTCTGTCTTCAACTTCATCATTTCATAAACAAAAAAACAAACCTCTACCAAACTGATCCAATGCTCAACTACTTCGCATAGCTGAGTTGAATCTCCTCATTCTCTCTCCTCCAAACCAAATATAAAAATAACAAAAACACGAGATTCTGTACTCCATTTTCCTGACTTTTTCCCGCATTTTCTCATCAACCAAACAAGAAACACAGGAAGATAGAGGAGACCTGTTTTCGGATTGTAGATAGACCAGAGCTTCTTCTTGAACTCCAAATCAGCCAAGAAGATCCGGACCCAAACCCGGGTCTGGAACCCGCGCCGCCTCCTCTTGGAATGGAGAATGGAGCCACCGATGCCGGAGATTAGCAGCACCGGGTCTAGATTGGAGCGGCCCAGATCGTCGTCGGCGTCGCCGGAGATTCCGAAACATGGGCAAAAACTACAGCATCCGATCATGGATAACAATTATCGGGTCGGGTCTAGATTTGACTGAAGATTGTGAAGAGACTGGTAGGAGAGTCGTTGCTCTCTTCTTGTAATATAACTGTACAAAAGTGCTTTTTTGCAACAATACCCTTACATTTTCACTTATTTATACTTTGGTATCATAATTTTTACAATTATTTGGCATGCCCATAATCTCGAAATTTTTATCATTTCTTGACATAAGACCTTTTCGAGCATAAGATTATCATATTTGGTAATTGGAATGCACTTACTATGCAATGAAACATTAATTTTGTTAATTCAAATTGCATAATGATATAAAATTTATTTATTCCAATAATTATGATTAGAGCACTTATCATAATTAACAATTACAATTTTGCATCACGATCACGATTAATATTATTACCAACATTAATTCACCATTATTATAAATACCAATAAAAAAGAAAGTTTTTAAGCTTATTATGAACTTGTGCAAAAATATTATAACCATTTTCATAAAAAATTATTGGTTTACCATTTGACTGAAAATATTAATTAGAAGTCAAGTTTAATATTTAAAAAAAATTAAAAATACAAATGAAATTAAACTAAACAATAATTTTTATTCTTTTTTATTTACAAATAAATTAAATTTTTATATACATTATGGTATAGTTGTTACATAAATTTTAATTTTTATTGCTTGAACTACTTAGTTACTCATCCTCTATGTTTTAGATAACTCATTAATTAAAAATTTAATTTTACAAACACCACCCGAGGCTCATTGATGGATCACTTCAACATGTTTTAAGGTTCATAGTTTAATGTATTTCGAATTTTCATCTAAAAATCTTTTAAGAAGATTCTTAAAAGCATACAAGAATTAAGAGCACTATCGCATAACAATAGTTATAAGATCACATGCATGCATTACAATCTAAAGTGTTAGGTTTTTATATCAAAACCCGAGCTAAATAAATGTCCAAAAATATTGTTCAGAAATGAACTTGAAAAAAAAAAATATCAATACTCAAACTTCATAGTTTAAATTAAATTATTTTAATTTTAAAATGTTTATTTCACAAGCTTCACAGTTTGATATTTTATTCTAAACTTTTGTTAAACAAAAAATATGAAATTATTAAATTTTCTTTTCACGTACTGTGAGTAATAAAATTTATTATGGTTTTTCTTAAATATGGAAATTCATCGAAAGTAAAGGACTAATATATAAATAAAAAAGGGTAGCAATGAAAATAATAGAAAAAGTAGGGGCCACTCAAAAAAAAGGTACGCGATGGTTCGTTTTCCTTTCACATCAATCCAGTACTGCCACGTGCCCAACCGTGAATGATTAGTTGTACCTGTTTATTGTGAGAGACACTCAAGTACAACCGATACGAAAGAAGATATTACAATCGGCAACAAGTCAGGGAAATTCTATGTAAACCGGTAAAACGTGCTATTCACGTTCTGCTATCCAAAATAATAGATAAATAATATTTATTTGTTTATAATTAAAATTTAATATAAAAACAATGTACTTTAAAAAAATGTATAATATAAAAGCAAAAAAATTATTTTTTATTTTATAAATAAAAATAATTCTAAAATACAATAATAAGAACCTATAAATAAATTACACGTCCAAAAAATTAAAATAAATAGAAAAAAGAATTTTAGAATTAGTGGATATTTAATAAATCAACTTAATAACTTAATTTGAGTTATTAAGTATATTAAATATATTTGATAGAATAATTTAATAATATTAATTAAAGTCAAAAACAATTTCAAATAATAAGTAAAAAAGATTAATTTATTTTTAATTTCACATTTTCATTTTACTTTTTTATCTCATTTATCATGAAATACGTCCACGATCTCTTTTGTTATTTAACTATCCCTATTATTACTCTGACTCCTTTCTCCTAATTATAATTTATTGGGATAAATATATTAATGTGATATTTTAAATTAATTTTATCAAACAACTAATTAAGTTTTAAGTTTTAAATCAATAATTTAACTTAAATTCAACTATCCTCTATGTTGTTGGACTATAGGTATAGAAGGGGTAATTTTGTCATTTTATAGGATTAATTTGTATTTAAAAATGAGGGGAAAACATTAGGGTTCAGACAAAAAGTGAAAAAAATAATGAAAAAAAATGTTTGTGAAAATAGTTGAATTCCCTAAATAACCCTATGCTTTTGACAAAATGACAGCACAGTACACCTGTTGGAAGGGGCTGATTGGGTGGAGAGTAGGTGTTATGTGGGGATGCGAAGCAGAGGAAAAACACCAAAGTGATTTACGTGGAATGGTGGGAGCATCTGTAGTGGATATCCTTGGATTCAGCGCTTTATAGATAAATGCCATTATCAATTTCAACAATTGATAATGTCACGGTGGTGGCCTAAAAAATTAGGGCTTGTTTGGTTCAAAACTTATGAAACATGTCTAATGTGACTCCCAACTCCCAAGTACATTCTTGCCTTGGACCGGTTGTGAGAAGCTCTTTTTTTATTTTTAGGTTTTTAGTCTTAATCAAACTCTTTTTAGAAATATCTAAAAATAAAATAATAAAATAAATTATCACAACCCAGAGTCAATATAGCAATCTTAATTGTAAGACACAATTTTGTCAACACCGGGTTTCAAAGGATAAAAAATTGTCATGTATTTGCCATCTTAATTAATAATACCATTAAAAAATAATAATTAACATATTTTTAAATATTTCAAAATATTAAAATTTATTACAATTGTAAAATATTTAAAAATAAATAATTTATCATAATTGTCATTACAAAAAAATTATTACTATGTTTGTTCTTATTTTGTATGTTAAGATAAAAGATGTTTGAAAATCAATAATTTAGCAAAGCTAAAAACCATATAAGAGTTCATCCAAACAACCCACTAACAACTTCATTCCCCTAATCCTAAAGAATACAAAAATGGGAAACATGAGAGTAATGGTTTTCTTTGTCTTTGCCTTTTATCAACTAAAAACAAATTTAGACATCAACATCTCTAGAAAAATAATTACTTTTTATTTTTATTTTCAAGTAATACCATTTATATATATATATATATATAAATGGTATTACTTGAAAATAAAAATAAAAAGTAATTATTTTTCTAAAAAAAAAGTACTTTACTTTTTGAAATTCTTTAAGCTATATATTTAAAGGAAAATGCAAAAGAAAAAAAATAAAATAAAAAGAAAAAAAAATTGAATGGAAATAAAAAACAAGTTTGAATTTAATAAATCATTTTTATCTGTTTCCAAACTCATATTATTTATTTATCTCATTTATAGATTAAATAACTTTTAACATGTATAAATTTTTAAATTAACTTTAATTATATTTGATTTTTTTATATTTTTTATAATAAAATCCAATATGAGAAAACCATTTTTCTATTTTTCATTTTTTTTATTCAGTATTTTTCAAAAACCATAATATTACTTTTAATTCCTTCCCCATATTTCCTCTATGTTTTAAAAGAAGGAAATGTGTCATATTTGTCATTATTGGTTGATTTAGTCAAAGCGATCCTATAAATGCATCCTTATAGTTTTTTAATAAAAAAATTTAATAAAAACTTTTATTATAGTTTTTTTTAATAAATAAAATTATTAAAACTTTAAAAATAATAATAATAATAAATCTTTAAATTCATGGCCTTCCCTTCAACATCTAAAACCAAAAAGAAAACTTATTGCAGTGAAAAATGTTTGAGTAGATAAAACATTTTTATTTAATAAAATAAAATTAAAAACAAACGGAAAATGAAGGTCCGAACCCCACCTTAACCAAACTAAAACTGTTTATTTTCATTCCCATTCCCGGATTCCAAACATACCCTCAGGTTTATCAGGCAGTGACAAGGAGAAACATTTTCTCATTGCCCAAACACAAGAAGGCCCCCCACCTACAAATCCAAAATGCAATTAAATAGTAATGTCTTCAAAGATCAAATTTGCCACGAAAAGGATACCTGCATGTACATATATCACATTTAGGCTACATTTGGAATGTTGGAATAGGACATTGGAATGAGAAATGCATTCCGATTTCCCATTTGTTCCTCCTGCATTTGGGTTTACAACTAGAAAACAGAAATGAGAATAGGGAATCACCAATTCGATTCTCATGTAAACCAAAACCCACTCTTTTAAGGATTTTGATCCATCTCTTGAACATGAATATTGATTCACTTCCATTTCCATTCCTATTCCCCCATCCCAAACACATCCTCAGAGATGCAAGAGATGGAAAAATGCATACATTAGATAGAAGCTACACTCATCACAAGTCTACACATACAAGGGAGAAAAAGAATCTGGAGATTTTTTTCTGCCAAAAAGGCAAATAGAATCTAAACACCAAATAGTATGCAATCAAGGAAGAAATATCATTTCCAAAAAGGAACTAAACGAAAGTAGATTTGCTAATTTCTCATAGCCAAATGCCAACAAAAAGGTCCTACCCAGCTCCCTCTTCACAGGTCCTGCACACTCAAACCTACAAAACAGAAACATATGTGGATGAAGCAATCAACCATAGACAGCGCAATATCAGCAAAGGATCCAAGGGTCTGTTTGAAAAACCCCTTTTAAAAGCATTTCTAACTTCAAAAAATATGCAAGCAAAAGTTTGGATTGAACATGGTTTTCTAAGAATATTAAAGGTGGAACCATGTATACTTAAAAACCAGGTACAAAAAAAACATAAATGAATAAATAAACCCGGTTAACTCTATTCCAAAAGAACATAGTCCAGTTCAGTCCATGTGTTGAGGGAAGAACCAGACACACATGCAACACGTCTCAAGCATGGCCATATAATGTATCAACTTACTAAAAATTAACCCATGAAAATGGCAAGGTGGGGGTAAAATACCTGGAGGAAGAGATTGCTTCAATTTGTCAGCCTTCTCTGAGTCAAACACACACAGTGTGTAAAGGTACTTGGAGCACCTAACCTTAAACTTGACTACATCTTTGCTCCTCTTGATTTTGACAGATCGAGCATCCTTCCTTCTTGCTGTAAGAAGGAAATCCTTAATCTCATGGATCTGCTTCGGCTGCAATCGAAAATAGGACTCAAAGCATGAGTACATTTCAAATCTGTAATAGAAGTACATCATAAGAGATTTGTAAAGCTAGAAAACCAATATTCTGAAGCTGGGCCCATCATGGGCATATATGTTTAGTCCATGACTAACCCCATAGGGCGAGTGCAAAGATGCAAAAAAATAAAAATCAATAAGAAACAGAAGGTTATGGGTGACTAATAACAACCCTAGTCAGGTTACACAAACTGAAACCTTTGTACATCTCATATGCCAGGTATCTGCTGCATGAAGAGTTGCAAGCTCTAATTTGTTTGGATATAATGAAACAAAATCTACTAGGCCAACGATCCCTGAGGGGTAGCTCAGTTGGTCAGGCCTTGGGTTTGCTCCCCAATGGTCACCAGCTCGAGTCCCCTCAGGGCCACTGGAGGTTTACCCGGTCGTTAACTTCAGGGCCCCGTGGGATTAGTCGAGGTGCGCGTAAGCTGGCCCGGACATCCACGGTTATCAAAAAAAAAAAAAAAAAAAATCTACTAGGCCAACGATGTGATAGTTTTCATGATTGTAAGTGCAAAATCCCCAAGGGTTGGATGGGAATAATGATTGAAAAGGTAATCTTTGAGGCATTCAATTACCTTTTTTAAAAACCATTGATGGTTGTAGCGACCTTGACACATTTGCATTATTTTTACATTAGAATAAATGCAGAATTATAAGCTGAGTTCTATGATTAATTTATTACAAAGCACAGGCAGGTCAATCATCAACTAGTCAAAAGGAAACCAATCAATTACAATATCACCCCCAACCATAGTAGCCATCTCTCAAATAGCATATATTTATCTGAATGCCTTCAGATGAATAGTCATCAATTACTTAGACACAACAGTAATAATACTAATCACAATAATAATAATTTTTAGTTGTAGTACCCATTGCAGTAAAGATTATCTAAAACAACAATTTCTTTTATATCTAAGATCCTAAGTTCATCGAATTAGATAGCCATTCTATCCAACAAACCGAGATTGTTGCATTAAGCTAGCATGTGTAGGGGCCAAATGGAGCAGATGTGAGCTTGAAAAGCATTAGGACATCTGTAACGATAGGCCCCTGTTAATTTCCCAGACATGTAACTGTATCAACCATAGTTTTGAATATAAGGGTGGATACCTGACTTAAGTCTGGTTGCGCTCTGAGAAATCTAGTTCACTACCAAAACCCACTTAAACCAAGAGGTTAGGGTTTTGAGGAAAATATTTTCAGGGCTTGTTTACATGATTTTGATCTCTTCCATTCTGAAAAATTATCAAAACCAGTTTTGACAGACGGTAACCAACATCACTTTATTTCGTTTTATTTTCCCACATTTTTCTTGGCAATCCAGGTTGACATGTCAAGACGGTAATAGAAGATGGAAAAAAATACCAGAAAATGGCAGATCCAGAGGGAAAAAAAAAACCCTAGCCCGGGTTTGGGATTAGGTGATTCAAACCAAACTGAGCGGGATATGCGCAGAGAAATCCTAATCCTCGTTTGGCAAACCAGAAAACAAAGGTGATTCGAGTATTATGCTTTATTTTTCCATTTGCTTCCAAATAAAAACAGTTAATAACTCAAACAAATCAATCTACTGTGCTCAATATAATGTTATCGTTCCTTTCCTTTTCCTACATTTTTTTACCAACCAAACACCGCCCAATCAACACCCCAAATTCACAGAATCAAACAACCAAAACCTTAAACCATGTTTCTATAACGAAACAAAAACACCAAAGAAAAATCCTTCTTTGAGACACTCTGTTGGGCTGCTGAGAAAGCGAAAGGAGAGAAGGAAAACACGTAAAAATGAGATCAAAGTATTACCATTTTTGAGTTCCGAAACGACCCACTGGAAGCTGCGGTTTCTGAAGAAGAAAACGCCAGGAAAGCCTATGTATATATAAAGAGAGAGAGCTGGCCGTAAAACCCTAACCCTAATTCTATTTTCTTGAATTTCCGGGTTTGTCCCTATCTTTTGCCTTAATTCCTATGGCAGTTGATGGGCCTTTGGGCTTCGAATTGTGCGCAGATTCATTCTAAATTGGGCTTTAAGGGATGTTGGGTCCAACTTTGCCTAGTAATGGGCTTGGACGGGGTGTACTTGGGCCAGGTTTGCCTTATGACAGGCATAGCGTAGAGTTGGGTAGGCTGACCATAGTTGGATATAAACGTATGGAACTCCAACAAATGGGCTTCACACAATAAATGAACCTTTGATAATGGACGGTATTGCATAGCTTTTAACACATCTTTACAACTTTGGAGGATTTTTTATAAGAGTATGGTAATTTTAAAAAATAATTCTTAAATTACCATAGTGGGAAAAATAATTTCAAATATACAATAATTTTTACCAGATAGGAGGGAAGGATATTTGTTTCTTTAAATCGTCTCTTGAAATGGAAATCATCTTTTGAAAATACGATTTCCACAAAAAATATATATATATATTTATATAAATTAACCAATTGTAAATTGTCTTTTTAAGAGATGACTTCCACCAAAAAATATGCTCCTAACCGTGCGCAGATTCATTCTAAATTGGGCTTTAAGGGATGTTGGGTCCAACTTTGCCTAGTAATGGGCTTGGACGGGGTGTACTTGGGCCAGGTTTGGCTTATGACAGGCATAGTGTGGAGTTGGGTA
The DNA here is from genome assembly GCF_030704535.1 of Vitis vinifera. Lineage (NCBI taxonomy): Eukaryota > Viridiplantae > Streptophyta > Magnoliopsida > Vitales > Vitaceae > Vitis > Vitis vinifera. Next base: position 18,817,941 of record NC_081808.1, on the reverse strand, counting down.
GGCTAACCATAGTATTCTTCCCTTCAACTACAAGATTCTCATAGAACAAATAAAGAAGCCATTCATCCGACTTTGCTGGTGTTTTTCTGAACAAAAACCATATTTGAATCCACTTTCTTCTTGCATTTTTGTTTTCATTTTTACCCCATTTTGATTATCGGATGGGGTTTACAGGACTGGTTAGGTCTACCAGCTGGAGTGAAATTGAATCCACTTTCTTCTTGCATTTTTGTTTTCATTTTTACCCGATTTTGATTTTCAGATGGAGTTTGCAGGACTGGTCTGGAGTGAAATCTCGAAGAGAAAGATTTCCATTTGTTTTTTGTTTTTTTTTTCAAAAATTTGTAAAGTGAGAATTTTTTTTTGTGAAAATTGTCTCTTTAAGAGACGACTTCCAACTTATGTGTTTTTTTTTCAAAAAAAAAAAAATCATGTGGAAATCGTCTCTTTAAGAGATGATCTCTCATTTGCTTTTTTTTTTTTATTTTTTTTTTTTAAAGTGAGAATTCCTCACATATATATTTTTGAGAGAATTACCGTTAAGGGTAGGCTGTGGAAAAAAATTACCGTGAAGGGTGAGTATATTTGATAATTATTGTGAAGGGTAGGATGAAATTATGATAATTCCTCTAAATGTCTTATTTTGTTTAAATGTCAAGAGTACCCTTAATAAATGAAAAGTAATAGTAAAGTGAAAAGTAACAGTAAAAAAAAAAGAGTTTTTTTTAACCTACCTCCATCTTGTCGGTTGTAAAAGAAAAAAGGGAAAGAGGAAAAAGGTCCAACACTTCAAGTCATGATCTGAAATTATTTATACAAAGCTTGTTTTTTTTGTGTGAATCTAGTAAGAAATCCATTAAAGGTGAGGTTTTTTTTTAAATGCCAAAAAAAAAAAATTAGTTTATGGAAAAAATAAATAAATAATTTAAAAATCGGATTGAATGAACAAAAAGTTAATAATTTTAACAATGTAGATATAAGATATTAGATTTGAAATATTGAAGGAAGTTTTGAGAAATAAATTATATTTTTTGTATAAAATGTTATTTAAATTTATTATTTTGAATTTTTTTATATTATTTTGGTCATATTGAAGATGTGTTTTTATTTTTAATTTATTTTCCGGGTTGTTTGATATGATTATTATTGATTTTCATTGAAAAGGTTTGTACTTTAGTTTTGTTGTTGAGACCTGTTTGACATGACAGAATAAAAAAATTTCTCAGCTATTTCATGCTTGTTTGAAACCACTTTATTTGAGTATTTATGAACATATTTGAATTTTCATTGAAAACTCAAAATTGTAATCAATTGAGACAATTTATATAATAAATAACAATATTTATTGTATATTAGACATATATATGCCAAAAAAACCCACAACTGCCCAGTTTCATAAGAAATTTGAAATTTTAAAAATTTTATCTTATCGTAATGTTATTGTATTTATATTGTAATTGTAGTGTATTTTTATTGTACAATTATATTTTTATATAAAAAAAACCCACAATTGCCCAGTTTCATAAAAAATTTCAAATTTTCAAAATTTTATCTTATCGTAATGTATCGTAATGTTATTATATTTATATTATAATTGTAGTGTATTTTTATTGTACATTTATATTTTTATATAAAAAATTAATTTTATAGATTTTTTTTATACGTTTGGATTATCATCAACAACTTCATGTATTGAAATTAGAATAATGTATTTTTGTTGTCTTTTTATAATTTTAGCTTGCAATAATGCTTTATGATAGAAATACAACATGATAATCTAAAAATGTTAGTTCAGTAAAAAATGAATTCAATACTTTGTCATTTTGGTATATTGTAATGTATTGTAATGTTAATATTTTTTCATTGTAACTATATTACATTTGTATTGTACTTATACTTTATAATTGTTAGAAAAGAAGATGTACTTCTCAATTGGTAAATTGACTTGAGAAATTCAGGATAAATTGGTCTAATAAAAATATGAGACTTTCATAAGAATTATCAAATATATCCACCCTTTTCAGTAATTTTTTTTCCCAACCTACCCTTAAGGGTAATTCTCCCTATATGTTTTTCCATGTGGAAATCGTCTCTTTAAGAAATGATTTCCCACTTAGGTGTTTTTTTTTAAATTTATTATATGAAAATTGTCTCTTTAAGAGACGATTTCCCACTTCATCTTTTATTTTTTTAAATCGTCTCTTGAAGAGACGATTTCTCACTTCATTTTTTTTTAAAATTGTCTCTTTAAAAGACGATTTATCACTTATAATTTATTTTCTCCCTCCTATCTAGATAAAACTACTTTAGATTATGAATTATTTTTCCTGCTACAATAATTTATGAATTATTTTATAAAACCGTCGTACTCTTATAAAAAATCTCAACTTTTGATGAGTTGATTGCTAACTTAAATATAATTCGAATTAAGAAACAATCAACTTAAACCTGAATCCAAACCGACCTTTAACTCAAAATACTCAACTCAAACCCATTTCTTCAAACTCGAGTTAAGTTTGATTTAGTCAAATTTGACTTGAGATTGGCCGGGTTGGTACTCAACCCAATTTCAAAATTCATTTGTAATATTTTTTTAAAAAAAAAATTCTTATTAAAATTTAAATTGTAAATAGGACAAATTTTCATTATATCAATGAAAAATAAAATAAAATTTATATATCCTTCTAAAAAAAATTGGAAAAAAAATTATATATATATATATAATATAATTTGATTTTTTCTTTAAAAAATAAAAATGAAATGAATATTATCATATAAAATAATATATTATAAATATTATAAAACATTAAATCGTGTTCAAATCAAGTTTTATTGTTTGAACCTTGGCTTGAGCCCAACTCAAACTGATTTAAATTTGAAAGAAAATGTCCAACATCAAATAATCAAATAAAATAATTTATAATTTTTATTTTTTAAAATTGTTTTTTGGGTCTCTCCCCTCATAGCATAGCATAGCATAAAGGAAGTGACATGCAAAGAAAAAACTCAACATCAAGGGGCTTTAAAAAGTGAAAGCATGGCCCCACATGTACTCAATTCTTCAATCCTTTACATTAGTCAAAACTTAGTCAACAAGTTTGGATTATTATTATTTTTTAAATAATTAATACCAATAGTTATAAAGACCTTTTTGCCCAATGATAGAAAAAAAAATAGATAAAAAATTTAGGCTTTTATCAAAATTATAACTATTTTAATATTTCATTGAAGATACAAATAAATTGTAGTTTATCTTTTAAGGAGATTAAATCAAAATTGTTGGAAAGTGAGGGGAACAAAATCAAAGAAAAATCCATGATGAATCCGCATGTGCTACCTTCATCATATGTTTTTTTAGATGCCAAAGCTTGGGGACCAAGTTAGAATTATTCCAAAAATATTTAAAAATAAATAAATAAATAAATAAAAAGGCACAATCAATTGTCACATTTACATGAGTAAAGTGCATCAAACACAATCCATGACTTGTGAATAGGGTGATGCTTTTGGACTTACCAGGAGATATATTTTTTATTTATAGCAATGCATGGTGGATTATGCTTTTTTTTTTTTTTAATAACTTAAATTTTTTTAATAACTTGATTTAAGTCATTAAATAAATTAAGTATGTTTGGTAAAATAACTTAATCGTATGACTTATAGTAAAAAAATAGCTTTAAGTAATAAGTAAAAACAATTAACTTATTTTTAAATTCATATTTTTATTTTACTTTTTTATCCTCATTTATACTATTTACCCCCACGATCTCCCTTTCTATTCGACCTTCTTTGCCCTATTTATAATTTATGAGGATAAATATATCATAACCTTAATATTTAAAATAATAATTAAGTAATAAGTGTTAAATCATCAACTTAAATATGTTTTAACTTAAAGTCAACTTAAGTCGTTAAATGATAAATGTTAAGTTTTATTGAACACATCTTTAGAATGATAGGGAGAAGTGTTATATGTTTTTAGAAATAAGGTTTTTGTTTGGATACACTTTTATTTTTATTATTTTCAAAAATAAAAGATATAAGTGGGATATTATTATTATTATTATTATTATTATAAATATTAAATATATTTAGAAACCCCGATTTTTTTTTTATAAATAAAAACAAAAATAAAATTGGTTGAAGTAAATAAATTGATGACTTTGATTTTTTAGTGAATTTCAAAGATTTTTTAATGTTAACAAGTGAGACAACTTTGTGTTTTTTTGGCTTACAATAAGAATAAATATGGATGAGTTATGAGCAATGTTTTCAGGACGGGACTGATCATTAAACCAAAAAAATTACCAATTTCATGGTTCACTGGTCGGACCAACGATCAAATTGGTAACGTAATAAATATGTATTTTATTATTTTATATATTATTTAAAAATTTTAAATTCTATCTAAACTAGGCAATAAACTAGTTAACCTACCAAATTAAGTGAACCCCCAAAAAGAAAAATATCAAACTAGAAAGACAAAGTTTTTTATTTGAAAAATAAACTACATTGCATGAATAATGACAATTTTTTTTTTTTTTTCCGTTTATTTCCCTTTCCCTTTCCCTCTCTTTTCTCTGAAACGCTGGGGGTGGGGGGTTTACAGGCAGGCGGGAGGGGGGGGGGTTGAGATGTTTACAGTCGGGAGGGGAGGGGAGGGGAGGGGGTAGGGGTACTAGTCGGTTGGGGTGGTTTACAAGCTTCCAATGGCAGGGAGGGGTTTCCAATGCCACGACAAGGAACTAGGAAGATTGGAAGAGACAACGACAGGGAGGGTTGCTGTCTTGTAACAGCCGCCCGTGAGAGTTGATTGGGTGTCGTGGACTGCAACGCGTCTGTAGAGGGTGAAACAGCAAGGCGACAGCTGTTGTAGGGAGAGGAGGGAGGGTTTGGACTATGGAGGTTGCAGGCTTAGAACTCCAAAATGACGTCGTTTTGATGCTGTTAAAAAAAATAAAAATCAATTGAACCCGTCGATTCAAGTGTTCGACTCGGTTCAATCCCAATCCGGTCCAATTGATCGAACTAGATTGGAACAGTGACTGGTCAGTCCGATCTAGTTTTTAAAACACTGGTTATGAGTTATATATTTAATTTTAAATTTTATTTTTAAAAACAATTTACAAATAAAAAGACGTTTATATCTTTATTTAAAATAAATAAATAAAAAATCTTTCAAAACCAAAAGTAACATTTTGCCAAACATGAAAGTGTAGAGGAACATTACTTTAAAATTAGGATGGGAAGTGGAAAATGAAAAACTAATAAAATTGGCGTATTCAATTAAAATTGATCAAATCAATTAATTTTTTTACAATCACAAAGCTTGATTTAATTTAAAAATTATGAAAATTTACTTGATCATCTGGTTTTTGTTTTTTTATCTCCTAGCCTATGAAAATAAAAACAGATCAATATTTTAAAACTTGTATTTTTTGTGATTTATAATTATTTAATATTGAATAAGTATATATATATATTATAAACTCTATTAAAATAATTCATTATTATCAGGTTATGAATCAAATTAATATTTAAATATTTCCATCATATTTTAGTGCTAAACATTTAAATAAATTATGGACTTCAGATCTAAATAGGTTTTAAATCATCCTTAAAAACAATTTGACTTAAAGCCAATTGATTTAAGTCCAATAAAGTCATCTAAATTGACATAAACATGTCTTAACAAGTTTAATTTGGGTTAAATTTTCACCACTAAAAGTTTAATTCAATTTCATTGAAGTATAAAACCTTTCATGTTGATATAGTCGACTTTTTTTTTTATTTTTTTATTTTTAGAATCGAAACCTTTTAAGATCCTTATAAAAACAATGATATATCAAAAATACGATTTTCACGAGAAAATAACATGACATGTCATCGTATCAGAACATAAAACCTTTACATTTCATTTTATTCAAATATTTAAACTTCTTCTAAAAGGTTCTGGATCCTCCCAAAATCAAGTAATCACCTTAAAAGTCAAAAACTCAAAGATTGTGGTCCAACTTTAATAAGGACACACACTAGTAGGATATCCATGTGAAGAAATCTAGGTCTTTTATTGACAAAATTCACAATGGTCCCATGTGTACTATGTTCTCTACTCCCTTAGAAACCAAATCTTGGTGAACAAGTTTGAATTATTGAAAAATAAAAAAAAAATAAAAAATAAAATTGCTACCAATGGTTACATCTATGCATCCAAGTGGTTCAAGTCCTTGAATTCATAATATGGCCATGAATTTTTTGTTTCCTTAAAAACCCCACCACCCATGAAAATATTATTATTATTATTATTTCTTGATAATAGAAATTTCATAAATAAAATTCCCGATGATTTAGATTTTTCTTCTAATTTATAATACCACTTAAATATTTAAAAATCAACCATGTTAATTCAATTTATATTGATTTGAGATCAAGGCCATAAGATGGTATGAAATGCATGGATCAACTTGCAATTGGCCTTAAGGATAGGGACCAAGTAGCAAATAAAGCCAAGAATATCATACTTCAAAATTCTAAAATTTTCCTCACCCCTCCACCCCTTCTTAAAAATGGAAAAGGAAAAGGATGGGACCCACCACAAGTTCATTGATTTGAATTGTTATGAGTTATGAGTGGTGAGTCCTCTCCAAGCATGGTTTTGTCCAAGTGGGGATAACTTGATGGCCAAGTTTGGATTTTTGGAACCTAGCATTTGGTTCTTGGGAACCACTTCTTTTGCTTTTATTTGTTTATTTTATTTTTCTAGGATTCAAAATCGATATGGACACTAAACAAAGGCATAATGATATATATATTTTTTTAAGCTACACCCATACAACAATATTCTAAAGGAGACACGTGATACAAATTATTAGTGTATTTTTATACACTAATATAAAAAAAAACTATAAAATAGGAATCTGAATTTATAAAATTCTAAATTTTAAGCAATTATTTAAAAATAATTAGTATTTTATATACTTATTGATCAAAGACAATACTTTTGATTATTTAGATACTTTCTTTTAATGATATATATATACTACTTTAGATCATCTTAGATATATTACATTCGATCGTGTATAAAATTTGGATTATTTTTAAAGGATTTTTATTTTGTAATTATTTTTACATAAATGAAAACACATTTTTTTTTTCAATTATAAGATTTTTTCATATTTCATTAATTTTTGTTGTTAATAACCCAAATCCCATTTGGGATAAGGTTTAATTTTTTCATTTTATAAGGATATAAATAATTAATGACTTGGAAATCGTATTTATAAATACTTTTATTAAAATTAAAAAATTATGATATTTTTAAAATTTGTAATTAAATAAAAATGTCAGATTTGAAGAAAAATATGTGTATTTTCGTTTTTCCAATATATTTATTGCCTTCTATTTCTACTAATAGATAAGAAAAAAAAAATCATTTGGTGAGGTCAATTATAAATTATATTGCCCTTTTTCTATCATTTCTAACACTCATTTAAAGATTTTAATAATAATTATTTTTTTGCATAAATAAATGGTAATAATATGTTTGATATTTTTGGATTGAGTTATTGTAATTAATCGAAATTCTTAAAATGATGGTTATCTTTATTTATTGTCTTTTTTTAAAAATATTTATTTTTATTTTATTTTTATGAGATACCCTTATTAAAAATTTTTTGATAGCCCATAAAATAAATAGAACAAAATGATGGGCTGCAGTCACCCTGTTCACTTGAGAAGGTATATTTCTTTTATAAATAAAAAAATTTATGAATTAATGAATTATTTTTTTCAACAATTATTTAATAAAATTTAGAAAAAATAAATTTGAATTTGTGATAGATTTAATATGAACAATTTGACAAAGCCTCTCATTTTTTACTTTAAAAAAAAAAAGAGACTTGTGGGAAAAGGCTCTGAAGATAGGGGCTTTGCAAACCGATAATAATAATTTTCAAAATTTGTTCTAAAAATTCATTTTCAAAATATTAACGTGTTTTTAATATTTTTAAATATGGTTTAAAAATAATTTTTAGATCTAAGTACTTTAATTTTAATTATTCTAAAAAATAGTTGCCCTAACTTTCCCAATATAAATAGCATCTATTTAAGATAAGAAGTGAATGCTATTATTATTATTATTTTTTTTTTATCATTCATTTTAAATAAATTTCGAATTTGCCTCGATATTTCAAATATATACTAGGGTATGCCATTTAATATTGACAAATCATTTTCCACTATTTTTTCCCATATGAAAAGGCAATTTTCTATTTTCCACAAGAAATAAACGTCATAAAAAAAGTATAAGTGTTTTCATAGTATTTCTAATAAGTTGTTTTCTAACAAAAAAGTTATTTTTTAAAGAACCACAATTATGGTTAAGAGTTACTTTTAATTGATTTTCTAAATTTTAAAAAGCTTGTCAAACATGTAGGGTCCTAAAAAATTTGAGCGAAAATGTGAGGGAAGAAAAATAGAGAGAAAAAGTATAAGAAAAAAAAAAAAACTAAAACTAGGTTTAAACTGATAAACTATTTTTATACACATCTTCAAACTTCTTTTACTTATTTCTTTTTATTATATAAATATTAAATAATTTAAAAACATAAAAAATTTTTGACAAATTTTAACTATGTTTGGTTTTTTTTTTAATATATTTTTCAACGTGAAATCAAATATAAAAAAACTATTTTTCTTAATATTTTTTAAGAATCAAATATAGCCGTAATTTATATAATAAAACACTTCGAAGTATTAAAAAACACTTATAATATTTTCAAAATAATTTACACTCTTATCCTAAGGCTTTGGAAAATGTGAAAGCAAAAATGGTAGGAAAAGACACAAAGAAGAAAAAGTAGATAAAAAAAATAGAACTAAAATTAGTAAATTATTTTTATATACTTATTCAAAATTCAAAATAATAAAAAGAAAAAAATATAAAAAAATCTTAAAAAATATAAAAAATAATTTTCTCATATTTTATAGTATAATATACGAAAAAATAACTAAAATTAATTACAAACTTACATAGGTTAAAATTATCGAATCTTTATTGTATAGAAGTGGTAAAATATTTGGGGGCGAACCAGGCAATAACATATTTAGGGAGGGGTTTTTGGCAAAAATCTTTCAAGAAGGGGCTATAGGGAAAAGAGTTGGGCATGCAGGCTTCGAACTTGGAAACCCCCAACAGTGCCCTACCAGGTGTAGCTCAGCTAGGAACCTAGGAGTACTCTGCCATTCAATTTGTTTTGAAAATTTGAAGCTTAGGAGTAATCACAAACGATGAGTAAATGACCTAATAATCCAGAGTCAGTAGTTCCCCATAAGACTGACTATTTTCTGTTTGGTGACACAGAAAATAAAACGTTGCAATCTTGGTGCTGTCACCCTCACTTTCTCATTCTAGAGCTTTGTTTTTTTCTATATAAATATACCTTTCTCCGCGTTCCATTCTTCACTTTATACCTTTTCTCTACGGAGTTTCAGTTCCTTCAAGAGCAAGTAAGAAGTTACAGTTGAGTGATGACTGTTACACTCCCAGGTGCTCTATAAATCTCACGCCTTCCTTTTGTTTCGTTCATTTCGCACTCACATTTCCAAAACTTTTTGTGATTCTGCTTCTCTTTAGTCCAAACCCACCTCCAAAAGTGAGCCCTTTAATCGTTTCTGAATCCGTGTTTCTCTCTTTTTATCTGGGTTTTGATCATTTCTGAGTTTTGTAATCTCTCTGTTGTTAACTTTCAGAACTGGGTTTTGACATTTTCTTAGTTTTATTTCTCTTTGTTGCTTCTGTGTGGGACTGGGTTCCGATCGTTTTTGAGTTTTATATCTCTTTCTGGAACCGGGTTTTAAGCATTTTTTTTTTCTTTTTGGAGGTTTATATCCCTTTAGAATTGGGTTTTGATCTTTTTGAGTTTTATATCTCTGATTTGTTTGGTGTTGAAGCAGAATCAATGGAGCCAGTGAAGATGATCGGAGCTGATGGAAACAACGTTGGGCAAACCGTCGATCCACTCCCATTTGCTAGAAGGTGATTCTTGATTTTTTTTTTTTTAATTGGTGCATCTCTATATTTCCATTGTTTGGTAGCAGGGAAAATGCAGGAAAGAAAAAGAAAAAAAGAAGATGAAAGACTCTTTTCATTTCTCGATAATGGATTGGGTTTATAGTTTTGGTATCTGATTATTGTGGGATTGATGCAGTTATCAGATTGAAGCCCTCGAGAAAGCAATTAAGCAAAACACCATAGTGTTTCTCGAGACTGGCTCTGGGAAAACCCTGATTGCTATAATGCTCCTGCGCTACTATGCCCATCTCCTCCGGAAACCATCGCCTTTCATTGCCGTTTTCTTAGTCCCTAAAGTTGTTTTAGTTCCTCAGGTATATAGAAAAGGAAAGAAGATTTTATATACATATATATTTTAATGGGTGTATGCAATTTCTATGGATTTTTATTAGATTGAATTTGATCTTTCTGCATTCAAATTATATGACAAAAACCAAAAATCTGAAATCTTCAATTTGGGCATCGAATATAGGATTCAAGAAACTATACATTTCCATCCGAAACTTTAGGCCAGTTTGAAATTTTGGAGGCGTCACATATGGGTGTTGCAGCTATTATTCAATAGCTTCGTATTTCCTACTCAGATTTAAAAGTTTGTTGGATATGGGGGTTGAAGCTAAAATTATAAAACGAGGAAGATGCATTTTATGTTTAAATTTAGATGCTGAGGTGAAAATTTAGAAAGGTTAAATAAGGATGTTGGAGATAAATTTAGACGAGTTGACAACTAATATATCGTGTTATATTTGTAAAGCAAGCAGAAGCTGTGAAAATGCACACTGACCTCAAAGTGGGCACGTATTGGGGAGATATGGGAGTTGATTTCTGGGATGCTGCAACTTGGAGGAAAGAACAAGACAAGCATGAGGTTGATACTTTTACATTTTTTCAATTATTTCTTTAATGATAATAAAGGAACCTTGCCTGCTGGCCTGTTTAATATGTTTAGTTTCTATTTTGGTTTTATGTTATTTAAGTTTCCTTTTTTTGGTTGACTTGAATTTTATCAAATAAATCTGTATCTATTGTATGTTGGTGATTTCGGTTGATATGATGAGGCTGTTTTTCGAAAATAGTGAATAGATATAACCTGCTTGTGTTTATGTCTTATTGGAGCGCAGCTAATCTCCTACTTCTATTTGGCCTTGTATTCTTTGTTCTTTTGCATTGCAGGCATAGGCATATGCTTATTATATGAAGTAAAATTTCAATATGGTGACCTTATAATATAAACTTACGGGATGCTCAATTCAATAACTTTTTGATTTATCTTTACAGGTGCTTGTAATGACACCCGCAATTTTACTCAATGGCTTGAGGCATAGCTTTTTCAAATTGGACATGATTAAGGTTTTGATATTTGATGAATGCCATCATGCCAGGGGCAAAGACCCTTATGCTTGCATTATGAAAGTGAGTTCTCTTCTTTACTTTCTATTTAAGTGCTGGAGTATCAAGATGTCTGTGTGTTCTCTTAGTCGGTTTGTGGTAGCTAAATAAGGTGGAAAAGGTTGGATTTTCACTGTTCTAAGCATTGTCCTCACTTCTGATAGGAAGTTATAGCTCAAAATGTTTTGCTCTGTGGGAAATTAAGATTTGGTTGTTTAAATTGTATCTCAGAAATAAAGAATCAGGAAAATACAGATACTTGTACTAACTTTTGACTGGAAAGGCTATAATCCTTCATTATAATGAGGGCTTTATTTCCTTGTAATACTTCTACTTTATGTCCATATATCAAAGTTTTTTCTTATTTTCTACACGCCTCTGATATGCTACTTGTTAGTTATTTTTATCATGCTTAAGACAACTTGATTCTTGAAATCGATGTTAGATGGGATCTCAGCTAGATGGAGATATTCTAGTGGAAATCATCGGTACAACATATGCCAATCTTATGCCATGTTTAATCTCTAGTGGCACTTCTTATTATGCAGTTAGTAAGGGAAAGTTGAGATGTTGGTTCTGGCATTCATGACCACAGGACTATGGATTGAAATTTTTGATAGAATTTTGTTATAGGTTGTGAGGCTGATTGACAGATGTTACTACACGTTTTACTTTTCGGTGAGGTTGTATTATGTTTTGAGCAATATTGAACTTCTCAAACGTTCCAATGATGTTGATTTTCAATCTAACAGTAAAAATGAATGAAAAATGTAAAATTTATTTTCCTTGTTATGTTGGTTGTATGCACTCCACATGTTTTTGTTGTACGCTATATTATGGATATTGTTTCTGGAGTTTTCTTTATATTTTTTATGAGAGGATGATTTGAAGGATTTTTTTTTTTTTTGCCTTTGCAGGAGTTCTATCATGAACAAGTACGGTCTAATAACTCTAATCTTCCTCGGATATTTGGAATGACTGCTTCCCCTATAAAGACCAAAGGTGTTAATGACTTGATGCATTCTGCATCTTGTTTTTTCTGTTTACATTATGCTGAATGGCCTACGATTTTGGACCTTTTACCAATTACTTTCTCGACATCTAGGGACAACATCAACATGGTCCTGTGGTAAAAATATGATTGAACTGGAGAATCTTATGAACTCAAAGGTGCTTCTTTATTCTTGTGTTTAATTTATTTGTCATGTATTATAAGCTTCATTTTGCTTGTGAGATGTACGATGACCATTATATGTCTAACCTTAAGTTCTTATGTTTTGTTTTGAAAGTCACTTTTAGCAAATTCTGCAATTTGATATGATGTCTGGATGGCGCTGTAAAACATTTTAAACCATCTAAGCAAAACCTTTATCTTTCTGAAATATACTTAAAATCAGTTACAAACTGAAGTTTCTGAGTTACCCAAAATAAAAAAAATCGGGAGTGAAACTTAAGTTTCTTTTCACATTAAACCAATGAAATTACTATCTACAAAGCTTAGAATTAAGTTGGGGACTTGGGCCATGGACCATTGTCGATCCTGAGCTTCCAAGAGGATTACCAAGGCGAATAAATCCCAATAGTCAGCTTAGCATCGACCAAGCTTGTCCTCGACTTTTAATATTGGATTTTTAGCAATTCATTCTATCCATTTCATTATTTTATCTTGATTACATTGTTTTTTGTGTAATTTGTTTATACATTATCCTTCTGAGCCCCAACAGACTTGGGTATTCAGTATTCCTATAAAAGTACTGATTTTGATGATTTCCCTTCATCTCTTAAATTTTCTTCTGTATATCTTTTTTGTGAAGATATACACAAGTGTTAGTGAAGCTGTATTGGCTGAGTTTGTACCATTCTCAACTCCAAAGTTGACGCATTATAAAGACAAGGATATCCCATCTGCCTTATTTGAGAATGTAGCACATCAATTAGAGATTTTGAAGAATAAGGTATGTGTATTTTTATCAATGGGTGCTTTCTTCTATATTTTATTTCTTTCTGGTAAACTATTTATTTTCTGATGAATTTTGGCACCAAATGTACTTTCCAGTATGAACACTCTCTAGAAAGCTTGAATCTCATGGAATCTACAAAGGAATCTGCTAGGAAAAAAATATCCAAGCTATTTTCTGCATTTTTGTTTTGTTTGAATGACCTTGGGCTCTGGTTGGCTTTAAAGGTAGGTGTAAACTCTAAGCCTAATACACCTCATTTGTTATTGGCAATTCTGTGTTAGACATCAATCAACATTGTGTCTGTGAAACAGGCTGCTGAGTTCTCGTTTTGTGATGATATGGACATCTGTTGCTGGGGACAGTTGGATTTGTCTGGTGAGGAAATAATTAAAAATTTCAATAAGGATGCATACAAAGTGATCTCGACATATTTACCATCTGGTACTTCTAATCCTGAGTTGGTGATGTTTCAATGTAATCTTCTTTTTTCTTTCTTCTTGATGATACAGTTTCTTCTCATTTTTTTTGCTTTCCTTTTGACTTGCATTTAGATCGAGAGCTTTCTGTTGGTGATGATCTGGAAGCTGATGCAGAGTCCGGGTTCCTAACGACAAAAGTTATTTGCCTCGTTGGGTCTCTTCTTCAATACAGGTTTTTGTTTATTACCTGATATATCTTTACTTGTTTCAACAAGTTTAATGCTTATTGATCTTTGTAATGTTTGGATACTATTGAAAATTTAGAACAAATGACCTCTTGCCAAACGAGGCTTTGATACCGTGTTGGATAATCAATTTTCCTAAAAGCTTAAGCTTATTGGATTTGGACCTATAATGTATATCATGCACTCTTAACACATTATTGTTGAGCCTTTGGCATGCTTCTTTTATAAAAAACTTCACTTTTATTCACCTGTATTATTTAACAGTTCCTAACATTTTTACTTACTGGAATTAAATTTATTTGGTCTTTTTGTCTGGTTTTGTACTATTTTATTACTCGTTATATTTTCATTTGGAATTTAATCTATTCTGAACTCGTTTTTCTTGTTTGTTCTGGAACCACATTATTTAATGGTTATGAATATCTTTTTCTTTATTTCAAAACAGGCATTTAAAGAATTTGAGATGCATAGTTTTTGTTGAAAGGGTCATTACAGCTATTGTTCTTCAAAAACTGCTAAGTAAGTTGCTTCCCAAATTAAGTGGTTGGGAAGCAGGATATATAGCAGGGAATGCTTCTCAATTGCAATCTCAAAGTAGGAGAGTGCAAAATGCACTTGTTGAAGAATTTCGCAAAGGCATGGTATGGTGTTTACCTTCTGAAAATTGTATGAAATATATTACTTACCAATTGACACATTTGAACATGAGACTATCACATTTGCAGGTGAATGTTATTGTTTCAACATCGATCCTTGAGGAGGGTTTAGATGTTCAGAGTTGCAACTTGGTCATAAGATTTGATCCCTCAGCCACAGTTTGCAGTTTTATACAGTCCCGAGGTCGTGCTAGAATGCAGAATTCTGATTACTTATTAATGGTGAAAAGGTAATGTTCCAGTTCATCCTTGTATCCAATGGAAATTTGGATAGAAGGCTCAAGACTAAGTTTGGTGTACCACTACTTTGTGGAGAAATTTTTGAAAATGTTTTGTAATTTATAGAGAATATCTTAAGGATTTCAATATACTCCTTTTCCATCGTGCTAGAATGCAGAACTTATGATTTCTTATTAATGGTGAGAAGGTAAAGCCCTGTTTGGTAACTATTTTAAAAAACAATCTTGAAAAATAGTTTTTGAAAATTGTTCTCTAATATTTTATAGAATAAATATCTATTTAGGAACCTTAAATGTTTTTAACCTCCAAGAGGCCTAGTGTTGTGGCAAACCCCTTGTATTGCTTTAATTTGGGTTGTGTGACGGGAAAGAAATGCGAGGATTTTTGAGGACAAGGCAAGGACTTCAGAGGTTCTTTGTGATACTAGTTATTTCCTCGCTTCTTTTTGGGCCTCTTGCACCATAACTTTTAAGGGCATTCCCGTGAATGTGGTTCAACTTGATTGATTAGCGGTGTATAGTTCCAAGGGTGTGGGTGAGTAAGAAGAGGTTGCTTTTGTAATTACCTTATGGTTTATGGTTTTTTGGTATTCCTTATGTTTAATTTTTTATTGTAGGAGGATTCCTCATACTTCTATTGTAATTCTTATTTTCTAATTCAATATATCACTTTGTTGCTTCTCATAAAAAACCTAAAATGTTTTTAACTTGTTTTCTATATTTTTAAATATGTTTTAAAAATAACTTTTATATGTAATGCTTTGTTTTTAATCATTCTCCATATCTGTATAATCATTTTTTAAAACAGCCATCGGAATACAAATGAAAACAACTAAAAGATGTTCTCTTGAAACACAACATTTTTTGTTTTTGAGAACAAAAAATAGTTTTCTGTTTTTTGGTTGTTAAACATGTTTTCCTGTTTTTTGTTCTGAAGAATAGAAATCTGTTTTCAAAAAAAGTTATCAAACATGCCTTAATGTTACTACTCATCCATGTATCCAATGGAAATTTGGATAGAAGGCTCAAGACTAAGTTTGGAGTATCACTACTTTTTGGAGAAATTTTAGTATATGTTTTCTCATTTATAGAAAATATCTTAAGGATTTCAATATGCTCTTTTTCCATCTATAGCCTCCTTGTGATTAAGATTTAATTCAATATTACATAACTCCCATTTATTTACTTTTTTTTTTTATATATTTTTTTTATCCATAGGTGATTTGATTATTGTATTATATGGTTTAAGGGGAGTTGATTCCTCAATTGTCCTTTTCTTTTTCATTTTTTGTAGTGGGGATGATAAAACACTTTCAAGGCTACGGACCTATCTTGATAGTGGAAAAGTAATGAGGGAAGAGTCCTTACGCAATGCCTCCCTCCCTTGTGCACCTCTCAAAAGTAGTTTGGATGATGAAGAGTTCTATTGGGTTGAAAGTACTAGAGCAATAGTGACTCTGAGTTCCAGCATTGGGTTGTTATACTTCTACTGTTCCCGGCTCCCTTCTGATGGGTTGGTTGCTAATTCTCTTTAATCTCATGTTGCTCTCTGCGTTTTTGATTGTTATAATTATTCTTTTTTAAGCTTAAGATCTTGCTTTTAGCTTTGTACTGTGATTTAATATTGTATTCCTTCCACTTGTAAACTTTTTGCAGATATTTTAAACCGACTCCTAGGTGCTCTATCAATCAGGACATGGGGACTTGCACCATATACCATCCTAAAAGCTGCCCAATACAAACTGTTTCTGTGCGAGGCAACATTAAAACACTGAAGCAGATTGCATGCCTTGAAGCATGCAAGGAACTACATAAAGCCGGAGCTTTAACTGATAATCTTGTGCCACAGATTGTTGAGGAAGAAGCTATTGTTGCACAAGATGGTAATTATCATACATAACCTTTAATTTTGTACATGCTTGAATGATTAGCTTTAAACACATTTTTGTCCTCCCTTTATTTCTTTAAATTCTTTGGTCTTTCAAATTTTTAATTGCATTGCTTACTTTGCTTCTCTTCAATTGCTTAATGCGCAGAAAATATGCCTTACGATGATGAGCAGGCGACTTATTATCCACCAGAGTTGATTAATCCTTCATTAAAGGATCCAGTCACCCCATATCATTGCTACTTAATTGAGTTGGACCAAAAGTACGAATATGAAGTTTCTCCTCAGGGTATTGTGCTTGCTGTTAGGAGTGAACTTGAATATGATGTTGGAAATGTAAATTTTGACTTGCAAGTTGATAGGGGTACTATGACTGTGAGCATGAATTATGTTGGAGTGATCCATCTTACTGCTGAGCAGGTGAGTTACCTAGTTTCATTTGCTGCAATGGCTTCTTGCTGTCTAATATTAGAACAAATAAGTTTGCTGATATTTTTCCTTACTCTTGAAATCTTTTGTTGACAGGTTCTTATGTGTAGGAAGTTTCAAATCACTCTTTTAAGGGTTCTTATAGATCGTGCTATAGATAAAGGGGTTTTTGACAGATATGACTTAGGAAATGATCAAATGGTGGACTATCTCATGCTCCCGTCGACTAACTCACGGGAAATACCATCCATCGTTGATTGGAAATGTCTTGGTTCTGTTTTCTTTTCACATGAAAATGCTTCCAATCACATGGGTTGCTTCTTTCCAAGGATGCATACAAAAAGTGGTTTTGTTTGTAGTTGTACACTTAAAAATTCAATAGTGTACACTCCGCACACTAGCCAATTTTATTGCATCACTGGTATTTTGGGTGAATTGAACGGGAACTCGTTTCTTAGTTTGAAGAATGGAGGTCTTCTTACTTACAAGGAATATTATCGTCTAAGGTTTGTGTATATTCTCTTCTCCCTATATTATTAATGGTAACAACTTTTTTTGTTAGTTGTTTATGATTATATTGAACACTATGGATATGAAACAACAGAAAGTGAACTAAATATTTAATTACAGGCATGGAATTGAGTTGCAGTTTGATGGAGAAAAATTGCTTAAAGGAAGACGCATGTTTGTGGTACAAAACTATCTTCAGAGGTGCAGACAACAGAAGGAGAAAGGTTCACTTTGCTTACTTCTCATTCTGAACATATGTACCTTTATGTTTCTAGTTCCTATTAGTTGCTTGCATGTTACATTACTCTTGTCTTGTCCTATTGAGATAAGCAACAACTGTACAAAATGACTTGTTAATGGCCCATGGAGTTTTTTTGTTTCTGTTTGTGCTCTGCTCCTTGGAAAGTAGATTTTTCCACATTTTGTCTTCTGTGGGATCTGGAATGAAGCTAGCGAAGCTAGCAGTTTTTCAGCCATTGAATTTTGTTGTTATTATTATTATTTTTTTTCCTTTTGGTGTATGCACTAAATGAATTAGGAAACAAGCCTCTCTTAAATCCTTCTATTTTCTTATGGATCTTCCCAGATTTCTTGAGCTAACTGACATGTTATTTCCTTTTGAGGCTCATTTTAAAATAAAAATAAAAAATGTCTCTGTTCCTCTTCACTATTATAAGAAATTTTACTCTTAGTAAAATTTGCCTTTGTATTATATTTGCATAATAATCTTATTGGTTTTATGCTAAATAATTCTGCTTGTTCTGTAATTGCAGAGTTGAGTAACACAACCGTCGAACTGCCTCCTGAGCTATGTGTTATCTTTATGTCTCCAATATCTATTAGTATTATCTATTCTTTCTCATTGATCCCATCCATCATGCATCGGATTGAGTCTCTACTACTTGCTGTCAATTTGAAAAATATACACCTCAACTATTGCAAGCAAAATGACATTCCAACTTTCAAGGTACTTATCTTTACGTATGATATATTTATAAATCCATAGAATGCATGCTTCATATTGTGAAAGACAAGTTCTGCCTGGAAGTTCATATCTGTCTTGGATTATTATTTGTCTATAGTTATTGTCATTGATAATCTGATCAGCTTGTTATTCACAACTACCATCTACATCTGTGTGCTTGTGATGGAGGTCTATCATCATTTCATCTTACATAAAAGGCATGAAAAGGTGGGCAAATGTAGAGTGTTGTTTATGCATGTAAAAAGATAAAAAGTAAAAATAAAAATAAAATAAGCAAATGCCTTTTGTGATATTTATGTACATGATTGTGGTTGTTCACTTGTTTTGCCATTTTGGATTTGTTTTACAATTAATTTGCTGCTGACTATAGAATAATCTAAAGCTGCAGCTGTCACTAGTGTGTAGCATTCATTGTATTGTTGTTGGGAATTCTATGTGGTAAGAAAAGATACATTTTTTTTATATTAATTTTATTGTACTTGTAGGACACATAACTACCTCTTGTTTATGTATGTTCAAGGATGAAAACAAAAATAATAATTATTGCCTAAATTTTATGACAATTATGTTATCCCTAAGTAACTGATGAATTTCTCACTTCTTCTGGTGTTTGGATCTGATTGAAAATTGCTCATCTTTTCTTTTTTTTTTTTTTTTTTTTATAGATAAACTACATTTGCATCTGTCACAAATATGTGGCATTTTCTTGCATTGCGGTTTGTGCACTTTACTTTGGCAAAATATACAATTTACTTAACATGTCAAATTGGTTATAAAATTTGTCTTTTGATTATTAATTTTCTCTGACTTTTTAACATTTCTAAGTTCATTCTTCATTGGTTTCTGTTTTGTGAACATTGATTTAAACTTTGTTCTAACTCATTTTTCCATCATAGGTATTGGAAGCAATTACGACAAAGCATTGCCAAGAGGGATTTCATTTGGAGTCTTTGGAGACCCTTGGAGACTCTTTTCTCAAATATGCTGCAAGTCAACAGCTCTTCAAAACCTTTCAAAATCATCATGAGGGCCTTCTTAGTGTTAAGAAAGAAAGAATAATTTCTAATGCTTCATTGTGCAAGCTAGGATGTGACCGCAAACTTCCGGTACTTCCCTTGTTTTTTTTTTGGTTATAACTCAATAAAATGATTATTTCACAACTGTGGAAGATTTCCTTGAATGATTAATTACCTAAGCATGCTATTAACAAGGTTTTTATATAATATAGAATTGTATAAACATAAGCTTTGGCTGTTCAAATCCCTGATTCAGATACTTTTTTGCTTAAGGCTTACAAGCATCAAATGCACATTTCCAGGTGTTACTTAATTTGTTCTTGGAAGATTCGAGCTGAACAACTTCTTTAGAGTGCATCAATTCTTTCCAACTATGATGCTCTCTCTGAAACTTTTTTTATGACTTGTTAAATAAAAAGATTTCGTGATCACTAGATTGTGTTTATCTGTTTTTTCTTAAGGAATAATAAGCCATGTTTGTGATTTGCTTTTCATCTTTGAATATGTAGGGTTTTATCCGTAATGAGTCTTTTGACCCTAAAAAGTGGATCATTGCGGGTGATCAATCTAGAAGCCATGTCTTTGGTGAAGAGTTACTTTCAAGTACCAGAAAGATCTATGTCAGTGAAAGAAGAAAGCTGAAAAGTAAGAGAATTGCTGATGTTGTTGAGGCACTAATCGGCGCATTCCTTAGCACAGGTGGTGAAACAGCAGCATTGATATTTATGAGATGGCTTGGTATAAATGTTGATTTTGTCAAAGTACCATACAAAAGAGACTTCCCAGTGATCCTGAAGAGGCATGTCAATGTCAGCTACTTAGAGTCAATATTGAATTACTCATTCCGTGATCCTTCTCTGCTAGTTGAAGCACTGACGCATGGTTCTTACATGCTTCCTGAGATTCCTAGATGCTATCAGGTAATTATCATGCTGGTGCTGCTGAAGTAAATGTGGTTGGAGTGAGCTCTTGGTTTTGTTATTCATTCTTTCTTGCTGGTTTGTGGTGTTCTTGACTTATCTAATGTACTCTTCTTGTTGGGCAGCGGCTTGAATTCCTTGGGGATGCAGTATTGGATTATCTGATGACCATGCACCTGTACCATAAGTACCCCGGGATGTCACCAGGACTGTTGACTGACCTCAGGTCTGCCTCTGTCAACAATGATTGTTATGCACAATCTGCAGTGAAGGCTAAATTGCACCAACACATTCTCCATTCTTCACAAGAGCTTCACAGGCACATAGTTGTCACGGTTGGCAATTTTGACAAATTACCTGTGGAATCAACTTTCGGATGGGAATCTGAGTCATCTTTCCCCAAGGTTAGTCAACGTTGTTGATCATATGTTTCTTTTATTTTCTTGTGGTATATTATTTTGTCCTCTAATTCCTTCTTATTTTTACTTAGGTTTTTCTCTCATTTTTGGACACTTTTTTTTATTAAATCTGATAAGAAGTTGTAAACCAATTCAAGACTTAGTATTTTAGAAGATGAGGTTTTTTTTGGTCCATATTAGTGGATTGAAGTGATCTTCTCCTCCACCGACATAACCTTGGGTTTGGCATATTTGTAGTGGTTTATGGGGCACACATTGGTGATAAACATCAAGCTACGGGTGAATTCCTAGCTGATGCGTTCAGCTTGAATAATAATTTTGCATATTCAACTTCTATGCGAATCCTGAAAAACTAGAAACTAATATTGGAAAAAGAAGAGGCCAACTATAAAACTTGAAAGTGTGTAAACTCAAAACTTGAAAGTCTGTTTTTTGTAGCATAATTGTATTTTAGTGATGAATTTCTAGCTGTCAACTCAAAACAAATCCTGTCCAGTTGCTTCCAACTCTTGTGTTGAATGATCTGATTGCTGAGCAAACTTACTCCTTTTGTTATCTGTTAATATTCTCTTGCTCAACTAGGTACTGGGAGATGTCATAGAATCTCTGGCGGGAGCAATTCTTGTTGATTCAGATTACAATAAGGAGGTTGTCTTTCAGAGCATAAGGCCTCTTTTGGAGCCTCTCATTACGCCTGAAACAGTGAAGCTCCACCCTGCAAGAGAGCTGGGTGAACTCTGTCAGAAAGAACATTATGATATAAAAAGAGTTGTTGTATCTCAGAATGGCAAGGCTTCAGTTACAATTGAGGTTGAAGCAAATGGGGCGAAACACAAACATACAAGTACGTCAGATAAGAGAACTGCAACAAAATTGGCTTCGAAAGAAGTTTTGAAGTCTTTGAAGGAAAGCATAGCCCAGACAGGTAACTGAGGAAGCATGTTTTGATAAACTTCTTCATTTTGCCCGAGCATAAGAATAACACGCCCACCCCCCCTGCACCAAAAAAAATAAAAAAGTGAAGGAAAAGAGCATGTCATTGTGTAGTACCAGAGAGATTTTTGTTCGCTTCACTTCGCTTGGAAGTATAACATGTACTGACTTGTGATAATCAAATTGTATGTTGGATGTGATATTGGCATTTTGCAAACCTCCCTGATGGAAAATTAGGGAATATCACATGACTGATTTTGTGTCAGAAAAAAGTAAATGTATAGAAAAATCAGTTTTGGAGTGTCTGTAATGAATAGGGAAATTTATGTACTAGTAACTGTCATGTATTGCCTTTTCTATCTCGAATCAAATGATGCAACCTATTTGCTGCATAAGTCATATTACGTGATAAAATTTGCCAACTTGATCTGCTATGATATGCTTATAAACTTGATAGGTGTCCGATATCGTTATAGAGTTGGTTTTGCACATTCTGCATGTAGATGCAAGTTTGTTTTTCATTGTTGATAGTGTGATGTCTGGCAATTCTGGTAGATTGGAACATTTATGTGATCATATTGTTAGTTGATAGCTTCTCGAGATACCATTTTTTTTTACCTCTTGGTTTTATGAGATTGAACCATTAAAATTCATTGTGACTCTCGATTGACTTGATAGACTCTTTGTTTTGGCTTGATAGATTCTTTGTTTTGGATATACTCTCTTACTTCTTTAGACACCTTTTTTCTTGACCTCTAGGATTTGGTTCTTGAGGTTCAACATCATCATAGTAATCCAAAGGACAGATAGTGTGGTGAGGATGTGTCCTTTCCATCTTTGTTTGCCTTAGCTCAGTCTAAAGGGGCATGGCTGGTAAATTTATGAGATCAGAGTGGTGAAGGAGAACATTGGAATTTCTGTTTCACAAGGAATTTGAATGATTGAGAGTTGGATATTGTGGAGCATTTTCTGTTTAGATGCCAAGGAAAGTCAATGAATAGGGAGGAGGATGAGGGTGGAGTAGTATGGATGGGTGCTAGAAATGGAAGCTTTTCGGTGAAAGCCCTTTATTATGTAAACTTTTCTGTGAAAGCCCTTTATTATGTTCTGAATCTAAATTTTGCCATTCATTTTTCGTTAGGGATAATTTGGAACCTTTGGATTCCATCCAAGGTGAGCTTTTTTGCTTAGGAGGCTGGTTGGGGTAAGGTGTTGGCTTAGGATCAAATTCAAAGAAGAGGTTAGTCGTTGGTCAATAGATGTGCTCTTTGTAAAGTGGGGGAAAACTCCATTGACCACATTCTTCTTCACTGTGGCAAGTCTAGGATTTTATAGCAGTTGTTGTTCTTATTATTTGGTGTTTCTTAGGTTATTTCTGTCATAGTTAGGGAGACTCTCCTAGAGTGGCATGACTCTTTTGTGTGAAAAAGGCGAAAGATGGTTTAAAGAGCTGCTCTCTTATCCATTTTTTGGACTGATTGGAAGGAAAGGAATCGAAGATCATTTGAAAATAAGTTGTCAGACCAAAGTTTTAAAAACACTGTTCTTGATAATCTCTACTTGTGGCTCATGGTGTACATAAATGAAGACTCTATGCCTTTAATTGATTCTGTGAATTGGTTGGGTTATTGTTGAGGGAGGAAGTAGTTTTTTATTTCCCTCTTTTTTGCTTTGCCTCTTTGTGCCCGTTGTCTATGTTCTGTGTACTTTGGTACGCCACTTCTTTTGGCTCTTTTAATATATTCCCTTTTATTTGCCTATAAAAAAACATTGTCATTGTAATCAAAGACGATACTAATAATGCATTTTCCTTGTTGCAAAGGAAAAGTTTTCTAAAGTTTTCAATTTCAATTTTTTCTTATTTTATGAAGAATTTGAGGATTTTATCTATTTGCTGGGAGCAGTTTGTTTTGAACATCTAATTTGATATGTAGATGATTTCCCTGCTGAAGTTGGATTAGAATTTGCAATGCTTGACAAGCTAGGATCAACATAAGTGCGAAGTAAGGTAGTTTATACGAAAGAACCATTGGTGCAAATAAGAGACGGAAAATTGGAATTGAAGTGTGATTATCAATGAGAAACCCTTTGGAAAGTTGGGATTTTGGAACTTTTAACTTTTCTTCATCCATGTCGTGCTTCATGAGAGAGATGACAAGAAAAATTCTTCTAAACAAATAGATGGATAGTGGGTTGGATACTGGTACATTATCCAAATAAAGATAAAATAGTGAACTAAGGTTTGAAGAAAAATTTGGAATTTTACTATTAAAAGCTTGCATACTTGTTTTTTTTATAAGAAGTTTGGAGCATGCCAAGGTGGAACCTTTTTTTTTCCTTAATAGGTAAAATGAAGAGAGATTAAAAACACCTAAAAAATGGTACACCAAAATACAGAAGATGTATAGAAAACGTGCTAAACGACAAGCAAAAAAGAGGAGAACAAACAAAAAACCTCTATCTCCTTAGTTAGAACTCCATCAATCTACAAAGTCTTATCATGGTTATGGAAAAATCATATACGTATACTCTAGCCCAATCAAAAAAGGAACATATAAAGGAAGATTTAGGCCTAATTTGATAACTATTTTTGAAAATGATTTTATGTTCTCTTGAACAAAAAAATAGGGAAATATGATTTGACCATTAAAAAAAGAAAATAGATAGTTTTTTATTCTTAAAGACAAAATACAAGGTGTTTTTAGAAAACATTAGTTAGTTGTTTTTGATTGTTTTTACTTGTTTTCTAAGGGCTATATTAAAGAATAATTATACAAATATGAGGAATGATTAAAAATAAAACGCTACATATAAAAATTATTTTAAAAAAATATTTACAAATATAAAAAGCAAATTAAAAACATATTAGGTTCCCAAACAAACATTTGTTTTAAACACTTCAAATAACAATTTAAAAAAATTATTCTAAAAAGTTGTTTTTTAGAATTATTTTTGAAAACATTTATCAAACAAGGCCTTAATTGCTTGATTTGATTGTTCTACATCTTCAAAAGCTCTCTTATTTTTGTCTTTTCGTAATATTTAAAACAAGCACAAAGGGGTGACTCTCCAAGCTTTCTTCCTTTTCTTCCCCACAAAAAAGCCATGCTAGCTTAGGAGAGTTCCTCTTGTAAAGGAGTGCAAGACCTAGTGATCAAGTGTTAAGACCCTTCCTAAGACAACTTCCCAAATGAAGAAACCCACCTTCGTTGGCACCCATCAATTCCAAAATATGCTTACGAGGAAAGGCTCACTTCCAAGTGATTTTTTTTTTTTGTTTTGTTTTTTTGGATAAGAAACAACAATGAATTATATTGAAATAGAAATTAAGAAATACAATAGAAGGATGAGGAATCCTCCCACAAACGAAAGCTAAATATATTGAATACCAAAAGTAAAAAAGCTATTTAGTAATTACAAAAAGCAACCTCTCCTTACTAACCCACACCCTTGGAGCTGCACACCACTAGCTAATTTAGTTGAACCACATTAAGGAGAATGCCCTTAAAAGTTGTGGTGCAAGAAGCCAAAAAAGAAGCAAGGAAGTGAATGGTATCCCATAGAACCTCTGAATTCATTGCCTTGTCCTCAAATATGTTAACATTTCTTTCTGTCACACAACCTAAATTAAATCAATACAGGGGGTTTGCCACAATACTAGGCCTCTCTTGGATCTTCCCTATCCTTTATAATTAATGGTCATAATGTCTAAAATGCTCCTCGAGGGGACCCAATCCATCTTGGCTATTCGAAATAATTTGTGCCACAACCCCATTGTCAAAGGACAATGTAAGACGAGATGATTTGCTGATTCTTCACGCTTTATACACAACTTACAAATGTCAGGATTGAGAGCTTTGTAGGGTCTTCTCAATTATAGCAAAGCTCCATGCCAAGTTATGGAACTTGTCCTATCTACAAGATGATTAGATATGGAAAATGGTAATTCCTATTATACTTTCCAAAATAGAATTCTAAACTTTGATTTTGAAAATCTTTTAATACAAATTCTCCTTTCTATATCTTAAAAGGTGGTAAATTAAAATTTCAATTTTGGCATTTAATGTCATGTTTTTATTCATTTGAATAATGTAAAATTCCCTACTTGGGTTTTCCTAATGAATTTGGCAGCTAAAATTAATACATAAATGTTCCTTTCCATACATATCAAATAAATAGATTATTTGGTCGTGACTAACGTGGGCTCCCTTGAGCTCGGTTTTAGGGTAACATGGTATGCTCGCATGAGTAGAATGAGTTTGTGATGGGTTTGTACAAGGGCAATAAGGACCACAAGCAACCAAAGGTCTATTTGCCTTGCTCAAGGTTGCTTAGCAAATGACAATGAATGTTACTTTTATTACTTACTAGCTAATGTGGACAAACTTAAGAAGGTGATTGCAAACTAGCTAAAAAAGATAATTCGAAGAGAGGTATCAAACTCTCATAATGCCTTTGTTAAGGGTTGACAAATTTTTTATGCTTCTCTTATGATTGATGTGGCCATCAGCTCTTAAAGAAGTAGCTCTTCAACAGGATTATTATGCAAATTAGACATTATGAAAGCCTACGACCATGTAAATTAGGTGTTTCTTGTTTCAGTAAGTGAGAAAATGGGTGGTTTAGGCAAAAATTGGTTGACATATTTTTTATGCTTCTCTTATGGTTGATGTGGTCATCGATTCCTAATGAAGTAGTTCTTCAATAGGATTATTGTGCAAATTAGGCACTAAGAAAGCCTACGACCATGTAAATTGGGATTTTCTTATTTCAATAATTGAGAAAATGGGGTTTAGGCTTGGGTGGATGTTTTCAATTTTGATGAATGAAACATTCACAAGTTTTTCCAAAGTTCTAAAGGTTTGTTAAGTCCATTCACTCTCTTTTTTACCTTTTTATATTGGTTGTGGAGGCTCTCAATTGTTTGTTTTGGAGGTAGTAATAAGGGATTTTATTGGTGAGTTCAAGGTTAGGGGTAGAAAAGGAGAAGGGGTGAAAGTTTCCTGTATCCTCTTTGTGAATTATAATTTGCTGTTTTGTGAGGATCAATTGAAGCATTTGAGGTGTGTTGATCTTCATTGAGCTAGTATTGGGCTAAAAAATCAATTTAAGAAAGAGTGGGTGATTGATCCTAGCGGCAAAGGTAGTAGGGATGGATAGTTTAGCTTTATTTTTTGGATGCAAAATTGGATGCCTTTCTTCCACATATTTAGGCATACCTTTGGGAACACCTTTCAAGGATGGTGCAACTTGGTAATTGATGGAGAGAGCTTTAAGAGGAGATTGGCCTTTTCCCATTCTCACAAAAGTGAAAGTTAGATTGAAAGAGTTCGTTGAGGTTTCCCATGTGGGGATTACCTATAAAGGAAAAAGATTCATCTGGTGAATTGGACGACAATGTGGATAGGTAAGTTGGGAAAAGTTTTTTGAAAGAAGCATTCCTTCTCTTTATAGTTTTGCTATTAAAAAATTTGTTAGAGTGATATATCTTTGGGTGATTGAGAGTGGTTAGGGTCATTGAAATCTTTTTTTTAGTTTGGAGTTAAAGCTAAAGGCATTGAATAGATTCATGAAGAGTATTTGTTTTGTGAAGTTATTAAGGAAAGGAGAGAGGACAACCTCTTATAGAGAGGTGGGAAAATGGGAGATTTCAAATGACAATTATTTTCTTTTAGGGGTAAATAGATAGTGGTAGAAGATGTTTAACAAGAGGTAGAAGCCCCTTATGTGGGGATGACAAAGTTTAATAGGATTCATTAACACAACATGAGCATGTCATGTTTTTTGTAGGTTTGAGTTGAGTATAATCGTGTTTGGGTCAAATCATAGCTTGTTTAATAAACAATTTGTTTTTGAATTAACATGCATAACACAAATTTGACCTGAATTGACCTATTTAACAATGGTGCGGATTAACTTGATTATAACTGTAACCTATTTAACCCACATTTGACTCATTTGAATTTTGATTTTGAATAAATAAGTCAATAGAGTCATAAACATTATCAGGTTGGGAGGTTAATCATATAGATTCAAACAAGACCCAACTCAAGTTGATCATTAAATAGGTTGCACATCGTGTGACTTGATTAATAATCAGGTTGTGTTTAGGTTTACCTATTTAGTCAAGTTCTTGAGTTTGGCATGATACAAACATGACTTGTCAATACGAATTACCACCCCTCCCTATGTACACAAGGGTATACGATGGAAACAAAGAAGACAAAACACATTACTCCAAAAAACAACAAAATTAAAACCTTTTATCCACAATTTAGATCATCTACGAAGTCCAATTTTTTTTTCTTAACAATTCCCCTGCAAAAGAGGTGTGTGGTTCTTGTTTGCCTCTGATTGATTTCCCTAATCCTTTAAAAGAAACAATCATATCTCCAATACTCCTAGGTGGAACCCAATCAATCATTGCTAAATTGAAGAGTTTGTGTCATAGCCCTAAAGTTAATGGACAATGCAGAAAAAAATGGTCATTAGATTCTCCATATCCTAGTATAAAATGCACCAATGAGGACTAAGAGATTTATAGGGTCTTATCAATTGTAGCATGTCATTGATGTTTACCTTTTTATGTGCTACTAACCAAGTAAAGGTCTTGAGCTTTGAGGGGATTTTGGTTTCCCTAAAAAAATGGCCGAAGGGAACAAGATAGGATTTGAGAAATTGGATAAGATCAAGAAAAAATATTTTATTTTGAATAAACTTGAAGAGGATAGAGACCAGACTTGAATCTACAACATAAGGAGACAAGTGCATTGAATTAAGGGAAGACATAATTCTTTCAAAAAGTTAAATTTCTATATTAGTGAGATTGCGATGGAAGTTAAAATTCCAAGAGAGCGGATAGGAATTACCTAGGACGGTTGGGATAATGAGATTTTTCACTGAGATGACTCTATAAAGACTTGAGAATTGTGAATACAAAGGTTGGTCACCCCACCATGGATCTTCCTAGAGTTGGATTCTCTTGTTGTTCCCCGCCACAAGATGGATATATGGTGATAAGTCTTGAAAGACTTGTACAATAGCCTTCCTAGGGCATTTGCGTGATCATCTAACCACCATGTCGACATCCCATCCATTAGGATGTGTCCCATAAATGCTTCTAATAACCCGATGCCATAGACCATAACTTTGCTTAGGGAACCACCAAAGCCACTTTCCCAAAAGAGCACGATTTCTTGAGGAAGTCTTTCCAATCCTTAGACCTCCAAACTCCTTTGGCCTACACACTACATTACAACTAATAAGATGATCTTTCTTACCCTCTTTAACCCTGACCAAAGGAAGTCCCTTCATAATTTCTCAATCTTTAAGGCTATTGATATAAGGATCTTAAAAAGAGAGAGAAAAGAGTTAGGCATATGAGACAAACATGACTGAATTATTAAGGTTATCCTCCCCCTTCTCTCCCCAAGAGAAAAAAGTATTTTTCCACTCATCCAATCTCCTTGAAATTCTATCAACCACTGGATCCCAAAATCTTTTTGTCTTTGGGTTCCTTCCTAAAGGAAGACCTAAATAAGACAAAGGCCACTTTGACACTCTACAGTCAAGAATCGAAGCCAACCTTGATAACAATTCTTGGCTTATATTTATACCAAAAAGGGTGCTCTTCTCTAAATTGATTTTTAACCTTGATAATTGCCCAAAAACCAATAGTATTAGCTTGAGGTTTGGTAGATGTTCTAGAGAGGCTTTCGAGAAGAAAGTGGTGTCATTTGCAAATTGTAACAAAGGCACTCTAGTCCTATCCCTACCCACAATGAAGCCCTAAGTTAAACCATTGTTCTCCGCTTAAATCATCATCCTACTTTGGACATCCGCTACTATGGTAAACAGGAAAGGAGAGTGGCCTTAACCCAACCTTTGGCATTTCCATTAACTAGGATTGCAAAACTAATTGATGACAAGCACCCTTTCATACAAGATCTCCATTTTGAGTTGCAACCTTTCTTTTCTAGCACATGGTTTAAGAAACCCCAATCCACATGGTCATAGGTCTTTTCAAAATCAATTTTGAAGACAATACTTTCCTCCCATGACCTCCTTTTCTCATCCACCTCTTCATTGGCTATCAAAACATCATCCAAAATTTGTCTCCTTCAACAAAGGCTCCTTGACATATAAAGATTGTTTCATGGAGAACTCTGCATAAACATCCTGATAAGACCTTAGTATAATCTTATATAAACTTGTAACCAAGCTAATAGGTCTGGAATATGAGAGTTTAATGGTTTGACTTTTTTTGGGAACAAGAGCAATGAAAGTGGCATTAGTACTTTGATTTATTATTCCATTACTGTGGAACTCTAAAAACACCCTCATAAGGTCCACTTTAATAACATCCCAACACTCTTGATACATTATAATAGTAAAACCATTTGGGCCAGAGTCCTTTTCCTTGTTCAGTTGGGAGAAGAAGATTTTAACTATAGCCCAAATAATGAGAGGATGGTTTCTGGTGAATAGATGTGATCTTTGCAGGGTAGATGTAGAATCAGCTGAACATATATTAATTCACTATGATAAAGCCCGGTTGTTATGAGATAAATTATTTGTCATTTTTAGATCTAGCGAATTCTTTAGAAATCAATTTGAAGGCTCAAGGCATGAATAACAGGTTGAATAAGGTGTGGCATATGGCTCTTCTTTGTCCTTTTTGTGCACATGGAAAGACTATAATAATTGGGTATTGGATGAGATTGAGGTTCCGCACAAGTCAGGTGGTGACTAACATGTGTCCACTTAAGCTAGGGTTTGAGGCAACATTAAACACTTGCTTATGCAGCATGAGCCTGTGATACATTTGGATTAGGACATAAGCACCTTGAGCAGCCGAAGGCTCCATCTATTTTGCTCAAGGTTGGTTAGAAATGGATGATCTGATATAGGTTGGTTAACTGAACCCAACAATCAAAGGGATTTACAAGGAATCTGACATCTGTTCCCTTTCCTTTTTTCTTCTTCATTTCTAGTATTCACTTAACCTCCAGAGATTCATGCTGGTGCCTCCACTAGAGTGTCCTTTTTATGTTTTTGTTGGATTTGGGCCATTCATCCATCCATAGAGTTCAGGTCTCAGGTCGCACATCTGGTTGTAACATTAAACATTGGGAAAACACCCTTCCTGGTAGTGCACCCAAAAGTTGTCTCACAGTAAAATCACTCTGACACTTGAGCCAAGTATGGCCTGGAGTAACTCATTGCTGTAGGGATTTTTTATCAGTGGAAAATAAGGACAGTCAATGTGATGTCAATCCTGTCTACAGTAGAGGTAACTCAAACAAGTATCTTATCAAAAAGATTCAATTCCAGGAGTACTTTTCGAATTATTGGTTTTAACCAGGTTCTGTTCCTGAATAGCTCATTTTACTTAGGAAAATAGGAGTTCTTGAATTTTATGAACAACTCTCTCTATTGTCATTCAATCTCCAACTCACCTTTTGTCATGTCAAATCAGATTCTTGGGTCAACAGGTTTAATTATCAGATTCTTGGGTGGACAGGTTTAATTGATTTTGATATATAAAGTAATGTCCTAAAGCTAGATGTTGACATCTACCTCCTGGTGGGAATTAATATGACAGCTTGTCACAGACAGTCTTGGCTGTGAAATCAATTAATGGTTTGAAGTTAAAAGGTGGGGGCCCGGGATTTGATCTTAAACTGCCCTTTAATGACGGATTTCGATCTTTCAGACTATGATGAGCTCAAAAGCATTATGGTTTTGACAGATAAACTTTTATTTTTGGAGTTTGACAATTGTAAAGGCCTAGAAAAGATTGAGGTTGATACATGAAATCTTAAATCATTTCTGTTTATGCCCTTTAATCATAATTTCGTGTTTAAGCCCCGTGAGATCAATTTGTATGCTTGTGAATTTCTCCAAACTTTAAAACTAGGTGGCACAAGTATTACAGATAGGTGGTTTGAACACCATGTTCCTAAATTCACTATTCTTGAAATGTTTTCTCTTGATGTCTATGATCATTTGCGAAATATTAATATTTTTCTTCGACAGCTTCAAAGCTTTGAGTTGCTTCAATGTTGCAACTTTGTGGTAATGGATCTTGATACTCTAAATCTTCTTTCATT
Source organism: Vitis vinifera (assembly GCF_030704535.1). Classification (NCBI taxonomy): domain Eukaryota; kingdom Viridiplantae; phylum Streptophyta; class Magnoliopsida; order Vitales; family Vitaceae; genus Vitis; species Vitis vinifera. The sequence goes on along the minus strand of NC_081808.1, from coordinate 18,785,748 downwards.
CACATACTGTGGTTGAACTTCCCCCTCAATCCAGTTGCCTTCAACTTCATTGGCTATACTTTGAGATGCTCAAATCTGCTCCATGCTATGCTTTCATGGCATCCAATTGTTGCAACTGCTAAGAGTTCATTGCATCAGAGGATCTTCTTGCACTGTTCAAGTATTGTGAAGTTCAACTCTGGTTTGCACCATTTCAAAGGTATCACTGCTTCAAATGTTTGATAATTTTCAATTTCCCTTGCACTTCTGCCGGATCTGTACGCTTATGAAACACCTTTTGCTTTTTGATTTCTTAAGCCTTTGCTGTTTCCTGATGGTATGAAAAGGAGCTGGTTTCGTCCATTATATGATCTCAAGCATCTGAAGGTGGAAACAGGTTTCTGGGTAGCAAGTTATACAAACTCAAGGGATGGCTTTCTCACGATCAAGGATCCACATCCAAGAAATTAATTAAAACAAGAAATTAATTTGCTGTTTGGCTTTCTCGTCATCCCAAGACCTTGTCAATTGTTTATGATTATACAGAGTTTTATGAAGGTAATACAGAACCCCAGCTTCTAATTTTTGAGTTGCTATTGCATGAGAATTTTGTGTGGAATTTCTTTAGGCCTGCACTGGAACATATCTAAATTGCAGAGCAAAATTGAACTTTGACAGTGCAGCTTTCAAATATAATAGAAAAGATTACAACTGGCTAAAATTTCAGGGATGTTTCTCAATGTGGTTGAAAATTTTCAATCAAAACTCAACCTCAGTCCCATGAGACATCCTGCCTGAAGGCAAGCATGAAACTTTCATGCACTTGCAAAAACCATATCCCTGATCATCTCTATTTGGCTACCTGCATATTAGCACATTTTGATATCTCCTCTATTTGAATTTTTGCAGTTCCACTATGCAGAGAGGGCCTTGCCAGGAGGATGCAGACTGTTGCTGCAGTGGCTGGCGTAGGATATGACATGAAGAATGTTTTGAACATGATGATGAGGAGATTCTACTCAAGTTCTTCATTGATAATGTGAAGATGTTGGAGACGGTTAGAGTCTTGACTCAGAAATCTTCAGAGTGGTTCATGGCAAGTGTTTGAAGCAAGCTAAATGATTGCCGAAAACATCGAACATACTGTCCTAATGATACCTCCTTCGCAGTTTGCATCCCAACTGTTAAAGTCCTCTCCTCTTTTTGAATAGAGCTCTTGAACTGAAGCTGCATTCAGCTTGCCTAGTTTTGTAGGCATCATTGTCTAAAGTTCTGTTTGGTTGTCAAGAAAAACAAAGACAATGATACAGGAACTTGAAATTTGTGTGTTTTCCTGTTTGTACTGATGTTTAGTGTCGAAATCCCAGTGATCTGGGCATTCCTTCTGAATAAAGAATTGAAAAATGCAGGAGCAGAGCTTTGGATTCTTTGTTTTCACTCTTACATGCATGTAGTTATTTTTTCCATTAGTTTGTTGGGATAATGCTTCACAGGTGTTGATTCTGTACCATATCGAACTTTAAATTTGGGTACTTGACCGTTTCATTAAAGTACAAAGAAATGAGACTTAGATACATAGAGACGAGATTCTACAAGGTGAAAAAAAAAATACGACCATTCTAAAAGGTCCTTATTTATTGTATTAACAAACACGAAATATGTTCAAAAGAAAAAAAAAAAAAATCTCTATTTGATTTCTTGTACCTATGAATTCCATTATCCCCTAAATAACAATATGGAATTTTTTTTTTTGTTTTTGTTTTTGGGTATTTCAATATCAGGAGGTTGGTTTTTTAAGCTCTCTTTATTAGAAAGTACAAGGAAGAAAATATATAAAGAAAAATTAATAAAGTTAAATTAAATATAATCTAAATAATCGACCTTATATATTTTTTAAATTTATTTCATGTACAGAGAATTTTCTTCTTTATTTTTATTTTTTGGGTGTTTTTACATAAAAAATTAATTAAATGGATGGAGTAGTTTAATAAATAATTTCTTCTTTTCAATACCAGATGTAAGTTCAACACTGCTTCTTACACTCTCCTTTTCCCTCTCTACCCCTTCCCGGTTTTCTCCTCATGGTGAGTGACATTTCAGGTTTTCCACCTCTCTATCTGCTTCTGTGTGCTGTTGTCAACTGGGTTTACTTTTTTTTAATTCTTCTCTTGCAGGAGCTTCTTGGGTTCGTGCTTTTCAGATAGAATTTTAATGGGTTTCTGTTGTTGTTACTGTTATTGTTGTTTGGCAGAGCTAGTAATCCATGTGTGTTAGCTGGGTATATTTTTTCTGGGGAGTTCTTTGGGTGTTGTTTGATTCATTTTGAATTTTAATATGTTGCTGTTGTTGGTATTTAATTCATTTAGAAAAATCACTCCTTATGGTCCGTGATTTCTCAGGTTTTATCTCTTTCTGCATGTGTTTCTCAACCTAGTATGCTTTCCCTTGGTTCTTTTCTTGCTGGAGCCTTTTGGTTTGTTTAATTCATGTAGAATTTTAATGGGTTTCTGTTATTGTTGGTTTTATTATTGTTTGGTAATCATTGTAGTAATCCAGGTGTGGGTGAGTGTGAAATGGGTGTCTTTTCTTTATTATTCTTCAGGAGTGAGGTTACTTTTCTTGATTATGTTTCCCTGGAGATTTTTGGATTTTGTTTACTTCTAGGATTTCAACAGGCACCTGGTGTTCATAGACTTTTATTTTTGGACTTAATGAAGTAGTGTTATGATTGTCCAGTGATAATTGTGAGAGAGATTGGGGAGAAGAAGTAGGAGAGGAAGGAGATAGTGGGATGGCAGATGTAGGTGAGAAAAATGGAGAAGGAATTGATGTAGGAATAGAAGAAGATGAATCAGAAGTGGGATTTGGAGTTACCGTGGAAGGGGAGTAAAGGGAAATTGGGAGATTAGGAGTGAAAGTAGATGAAGGAGAACGACAGGAAGGAGAGAGAGAAGAAGAGAAGGGAAAAGAGAACTCATTGAAAACCATATGACGTGAGATATAAATTTGGCCTGTTTGTCTATTTAAACACAAATAACTTTATGGTGAGGACTAAAACCAAGTAAGAGACATTCAATGGAGGGAAGTTGAAGTTTGTGCTGATTTAAAGGTCTTAAAAATGGGTAACAAGAGCAACTTGACACCCTAAATGAAGAATAAGAAGGAGATTATCATAAAGCAATTCATATGGTGTTTTGTTACTCAAGACAACAGTAGTTAACCAGTTAATTAAATGCATGACAGATTGGAATGCATATGGTCAATAGGTAATAGGAACAAAGAGTGGGCCAACATGGACAAACCAACTTCAACAATGCCTCGGTTTTTGCACTCAACCCACCCATTTTGTTAGGGAGTATAAGGACAAGGATGATGATGATGAATACCAAGAGTTTCAAGGGATGACTTAAAGTGGGTGAAATCCACCACCCCAATCTGTTTGCAAGGCCTTAATAGTTGTGTTAAACTGGTTTTCAATGAAGTTTTTGAATTTCAGAAAGTAGGAGAATGTTTCATCCTTTCTTTTTAACAAATAAAACCATTTAAAGCTAGAGTCATCATCTATAAAAAGAAGAAAGTAATGAGCACCAGTAATAGATTGTACAGGGGAAGGACCCCAAAGATTTGTGTGAACCAAATCAAAAGGTTTCATTGCTTTAGATTCTGTAAGCATAAAAGGTAATATGTAGCTTTTAGCTAATTGACAAGAGGAACAAAATTCAAAAGATTTAGAAAATTTGAAATTACAGCTTTTCATAACTTGAGTAGCTACAGTAGAAGGTAGGGTGCCCTAGTCTATTGTGCCATTATACAACATTATTTTGCTGAGTGATGAAAGCTTAAGCAAGGGTGGAGGATAGTTGAGTAGTAAGGATTGAAGGTGAACCTGATGAAAAGGAGGCAACAAGAGATTGTGAAGGGTTGAGTGATGAAGAAGCTTTGTAGAGTCTATCTTCAAGTATTCCTTGAAGAAGTACCTCCTCAAAGCTTGATCCTTCACAAGAAAATGAGAGGGATATGATTCAACAAAAGCTTGATTATCAGAACAAAGTTTAGTGACATTGGTGAGTTGTTTTGAGATTTGAGGAGTGTGCAAGACATGGTTTAAATGAATGAGTTTCATAGGACTGGAAAACATAACATTACCAATATGTGAAATTCCAATCGACTTACCATTGCCCACTGTAGCCTATTCCTCATTAGTACACACAAATGGATTTTTCAGGTTGCCAAACTCCAATGTAAAGTGATGTGTTGCTCCGAAATCCATATAGCAAGAATTATCTCAGCCATTAGAGTTCATAAAAGGCGATAATGAAGTGGTGAACATTGCAGGGATGGGATTTGGATTTTGACTTGGAAATTGGGACTTAGGTTGAGAGTTTGGAAACTATGGTTGGTAGCTTAAGTTGGCTCGATGATAGCGATTGAAAGCTATGTGACCGAACTTACCACAAATTTGGCATTGTGGCTTTGGTCTAAAATTTCCAGTACCTTATTTTTGAGGCCATTTGAATGATGGTTGTGGTTGTCCTTGAGGTTTCCGAAGGATGCTAAGTTGAGAGTTTGCATGAAAAGGTCAATAAGGATTAGTGGGCTTGTTTGGAGAGGATGGATATGGATTTTGTGGGTATTTAGGAAAATTTGGTTGTTGGTTTTTCTGAAATTTGTTTTGGCTAGGATAGGTAGTGAACTTAGCTTAGGGAAAATTGAATTGTTGGGTGGTATTTATGTGTTCCAATTGGTATTCATATGTGTAAAGGAGACCGAACTTTTTCCAAAGAAGATTTGCTAGATCTGTTATAGATGGAGGTCACAACTCCATCATATATATATATATATATATATATTTTGATAAGTACACAACTCCATCATATTCTTCAATCAATCCATTCTGAGTATATATGAGTTTATCTCAGATAATGGCTCGCCCACAACAGAATACTTATCAAAGACTTAATATGAGCAATATACTCAGAAATGGTGACACCTTCCGTTTTGATCCTTTGAAGTTGAGAGTTCAGCCCCAACTCAGTGGCAATTGAAGGAGATTGATAAACTTTGTTAAGAGCTCCCCATATTTTCTAAGTAGTTTTGTATTCTACAATTCTTTCCACCATGGCATGAGTTAGTGAAGAATAAATCCAACTCATAATGAGTCTATTTGTCCGTTCCCATTGTATGAAGATTGGGTTGATTTATATCTAGGCATCATAAAAAAATTTGGCTGGTATAGGCATATCTCCCTCAATGAAATCCTCCAACCAGTTGGCTATTATCACATTCAGAAGTTGGTTTTTCCAGAGTAGCAGATTCGTCTCATTACGTTTAGTGAGTGGTTGAGAAAGAGATGGGTAATTGGTCTGGGTAATATTCGAATTGGGAGCTGGAGCTGGGTTAAAATTTTGGGGATTTGTAGTTAAGGTTGCCGGAGTAGAAGAAGCTGTGGTGAACATCTTCGGCTTTGATACCAAGATTGAGTTGTAGGCAAGAAAGGGAAGAATAGAGAAGGTTCTTGGAATTCTAGCTCAGAGAAAATGAGCATTATAAAAGAAAATATCTGTAACAAACCATACAGGTGTCAAAGCCAGAGACATTGGATAGTACAAAAAATATTTCCTATAATTAAGTATATACAAGAAATGTAATTACATAATTATAGACTAACAATATTACTTAACAATTCACTTCTAGGATTTCAATGGGCACTTGGTGTTCATATACTTTTATTTGGTAATTATTGGAGTGATCCATTTGTGTGTGTTTCTTCTTCTTCTTCTTCTTCTTCTTCTTCTTCTTTTTTGTGTAATTTGACTGTAATTTTGTTAAGATTTTCTGCAGGAGGTTTGTGTAATTTGTCTTGAATTTTGTGAGTTTCTTCTATTTTGCTTTTGTTATCATTCTTATTATTGTTATTTTTTATTTCTCTTACTTATCCAAATTCAATATGTGCTTCTTTTTACTCTTGCTTTTGAGAAGAGAAACTATGACTCTGAATGCTGCTTGTGTGTTCAATTCATGTGCTTTCCATGCAGACATGTGTTCTACTTGAAAATCATGCATGCTTCTTGTACAGTTGTACTATTTTACATTATTCTTCTGTTAAAATGAATTCATCAAAGTGTAGATACTTGATTTAATTTCTTTAATATTTTTTGTTCAATTGCAGAAAGAGTGCCTTAGCTCAGATTGTTCTCTGCAACTTGGGAGCATGAAGTTGGAATCACTAGGCTTCTTGTTGGCTAGTCATATATCTGAAGTTATCCTTCATGAAGCTGGTGTCACCGCAAACTAGCATATTATAGTTTGAAAAAGTATATTCCACGCCCTTGGGTTTGACAGATCTATTTGTGTGATCCGAGAGCCAACTGGACATGGAGGTTACCGCAGAAACTAGTGAATGGGTAACACAAAGTGTGTCATAAGTATTTGAATTTGAAGTCATGTTTCCTGAATTTAGTAGTAAAAAAGGGATTATGAGATGATGTATGATATGGATACTTTTGTTGGAATTATTTTATAAAACTATAATCATTATGTCGTTTGGCTAGTACTCTTTGGTGACGGCCTTGCTTTAATTCGTTAGAACTTTTTGGAAAAACCCTGATTGCTGTAATTCTGCGGTGCCACTACGCCTATCTCCTCTGAAAACCTTTGTCATTCATTGCTGTTTTCTAGTCCCCCAAGTGGTTTTGGTTCCTTAGGCATATATATGCATATATATGTGTGTGTGTATTAATAGGTTATATACAATGTCTTTGGATTTTTATTAGATTGATTTTAATCTTTTTGCATTAAAGTTAGCATGACTAAATTTCAATTCCAATTTAAAGTTTTTAGGCTGATATGAGAGTTTGGAGTTGTTACATATGGCTATTGCAGCTATAATTGCAATATCTTCATATTTCCAATTCAAATTTATAGCATTGAAAATATTGTTAGATATGGGTGCTGAGGTTAATATTTTAAAAAATAAAATTATCTTTTCTGGTTAAGTTCATATGCTAAAGTGAAAATCTTGAGTTGTTAAATATCTGTATTGGAGATAAATTTTGAAACTTCTTGTTCTTGTTTTTAATGAACTATTAGCAAGTTAGAGCTGTGAAAGTGCTCACTGATCTTGAAGTGGGTATGTATTGGGGAGACATGGGAATTATTATTTTGATGCTGCAACTTGGAGGAGTGACAAGACAAGTGTGAGGTGGGCATTTTTTTATTCACTTCATTTGTTTCTTTAATGATCATATGAGAAATAGAATAATGGGACATGTCAATATATTGTTTTCTACTTGATTGACTTTGCCTGTTGGCCTGTTCAGATTTATCAATTTTTTGGTTTTCTGATTTTTACTTTTATTTTTTAAATAAAACTGCACCTGTGCAATGATTTAGTTGACATGTCTCATAACCACATTCAGAGCCAGTTGAAAAAAAGAAGCTAAAACATGTTTGTATTTGTCTCACTAGAAAGCTTCCAATTCTCCTATCCTTTTTTGGCCTCAAATGTTTGGGCAGAGGATGAAACATGTTTGTATTTGTCTCACTAAAAGTTTGTGAAATCCCTTATCATAAAAAGGGCTTTCCTTGTATTCGTACATCAAATAATTTTATTTTGTTTTTCTTATTTGTCTATCCCTTTGATATGCTACACTAGCTATTTTCACCAAGCCTATCAGAACATGATTTTTTATACCCATGTTTGATATGATTTAAATTTGATGTGGGGATATTGTTGTTATATGTTCAGTTCATTCGCCATTCTCATTTCAAATTTAACAAACTATACTTCTTCCTATTATGCAGTATGACAAGGTTGAGATATTGGGTCTGGCATTCTTAGGCAGAGGACTATGGATTGGAATTTTTGATTCTGTGAGGTTGGTTGATGAATATTTTTCTGGACTTTTCTCTATCTGTTTTTACTGGAGAATGATTTGAAGGATTTTATTTCTTTTGCAGGAGTTCTGTCACACCCAGTTATGTTCTAATACCTCTAGTCTTCCTAGAATATTTGGGATGACCGCTTCTCCTATAAAGGCTAAAGGTGTCAACAACTTGATGCTTTCTCTATCTTGTTTTGTCTATTTTACAGTATGCTGATTGGTCTACAATTTCAGACTTACTAATTATTTTCTCAACATCCAGGCTCAACATCAACATGGTCCTGTTGGAAAAATATCAATGATCTAGAGACTCTTATGAACTGAAAGGTGCTTCTTTATTCTCTTCTTTAATTTTTCTGCATCTATATTTATTTGGCATCACAATGATTTAATGGCATTGTCCATGTTCAGATTATTTTCTCTTGGGTTGTTCATCATATTGTTCTAGGAAAAGAATGTAAAGGTTAGGGACTTAGCAAAATTGCTGATTGGCCTTATGTGACCCAAATCCTCTTCTCTTAAGGGGTCAAACAAACTTTTTTTGGGGGGGTATAATCATGTTATTATGAGTTAATTTCTTGGGTACTCCTAATGCCATAAACTGTTAATTTTGTGATGTATAAGTTTTGTTTTGCTTGTGAGATATACAATGACCAGTTTGCTTTGACTTTGTATTCCTTTAAACTTGGAAAGTCATTTTGAGTGAATTCTGTATGTGAAAAGAGAGAAAAGGGAGAATCCTTAATTATTGTTATTGAAAAACTATAAATAATACTCATTGGACTTGGGTATATATATACATGTTAGTGGGACCCACAATACAATAAGGAAAGAAAAGGAAAAGGAAAAGTAAATAACCTAAATAACTGTACACTATCTAACACTCCCCCTCAAGTTGGAGCATATATGTTATATGCACCAAGCTTGTTACAAATGTATTTAATTATAGAACCTCTGAGAGATTTAGTAAAAATATCTGCTAGTTGATCATTTGAATTGACAAAACTAGTCGCCACACATCCTGATGCGATCTTCTCTCTAATGAAGTGACAGTCAACTTCAATGTGTTTGGTCCTTTCATGGAAGACTGGATTGGATGCAATATGCAAAGCAGCTTGGTTGTCACAGATGAGCTTCATCTGTTCATCATTTCCAAATCTCAACTCCTGAAAAAGATATTTCAGCCATATGAGTTCACATGTTGCCAGAGCCATAGCTCGATACTCGGCTTCAACACTAGATCTGGCCACTACATCTTGTTTCTTACTCTTCCAGGATATTAGGTTACCTCCAATAAAAACACAATACCCGGAAGTGGAACGTCTATCTGTGGGTGAGTCAGCCCCAATCTGCATCTGTGTAACCAACAACCTCGGTATGACCTCTGTTCTCGTACAACACACCTTGGCCTGGTGTGCTTTTGATATATCGAAGAATGCGGATTACAGCATCCCAATGGCTATCACATGGTGATTGTAGGAATTGACTAACAACACTTACAGGAAAAGAAATGTCTGGACGAGTAATGGTGAGGTAGTTCAGTTTACCTACAAGTCACCGATATCTCCCAGGATCTCCTAAAGGCTCCCCTTGTCCTGGTATAAGTTTGACATTTGGATCCATAGGAGTGTCTACAGGTTTACAGTCTAACATACCGGTTTCTTCCAAGATGTCTAAAGCATACTTCCTTTGGGAAAGAACCATACCGGAACTGGATTGAGCTATCTCAATCCCTAAGAAATACTTGAGTTTCCCTAAGTCTTTAGTCTGAAAGTGGGTGAAAAAGTGTTGCTTTAGTTTCTGAATACCATTCTAATCACTACCTGTAGTGACAATGTCGTCCACATAAACTACCAGATAAATACACTGCCTCGAAGAGTTATGATGATAGAAAACGGAATGGTTTGCTATACTGCGAAACATGCCAAACTCCTGAACAACAGAACTAAAACGGCTAAACCATGCTCGAGGAGATTGTTTCAAGCCATATAGAGAACGACGTAACCTGCACACTAAACCAGACTCCCCCTGAGCAACAAAACCAGGTGGTTGCTCCATATAAACTTCCTCAGCAAGATCCCCATGAAAGAAAGCATTTTTAATATCTAACTGATAAAGAGGCCAAGAACGCATAGCAGCCATGGAGAGCCATAGACGAACAGAAGCTATCTTGGCAACAGGAGAGAAAGTGTCACCATAATCAGAACCATAAACCTGAGTATAGCCTTTAGCAACTAAGCGGGCCTTAAGGCAATCAACCTGACCATCAGGGCCAACCTTAACTGTGTAGACCCAACGACAACCAACTGTAGATTTACCAGAGAGTAAAACAACAAGATCCCAAGTGTCATTGGAGTGTAAAGCAACCATTTCATCTACCATTGCCTGTCGCCAGCCTGGATGGGAAAGAGCCTCAGGGGTGTTCTTGGGAAGAGAAACATAAGATATAACAGAAAAAAATGCAGAATAGGGTGAAGATAATCGATGGTAACTCAAAAAATTGAAAATGGGATGAGGATTATGAGTAGATCGATTACCTTTCCGAAGAGCAATGGGTAAGTCAGCAGAAGGAGGCAAAACCGGGGCAGGAGAAGTCGAAAGGATAGGAAGTGAGTTAGCAGGTACCTCGTCCAAAGAAGGAGGAACAGCGACACGATGACGGCAATGATAAACCTGAAGTGGGCGAGAAGGTACTGCATCAGGTGGGGAGATAATGGGAAGGGGTAAGACTTCAGAAACAGGAAGAGACTCAGAGGTGGAGAAGAACGGTGAGTCCTCAAAGAAAGTGACATCAGCGGAGAGAAAGTAGCGATGAGCCTCAGAGGAATAACAACGATAACCCTTTTGAAGTTTGGAATATCCCAAGAAGATGCATTTTGTGGCTTTGGCAGAAAGTTTGTCCTGTCCAGGAGTGAGAATATGAACAAAGCAAGTACAACAAAAAACACGAGGAGGAAGGAAATAAAGTGGTTGGTCAGGAAAAAGAAGGGAATGAGGAATCTGATCATGATACAGACGAGGGCATACGATTAATCAAATAACATGCTGTAAGAACAGCGTCCCCCCAAAAACGAAAAGGAACATGACTATGGAGAAGGAGAGTACGAGCTATCTCAACAAGATGTTGATTCTTACGTTCAGCTACCCCATTTTGTTGAGGAGTATGAGCACAAGAAGATTGATGAATGATCCCATATTGGGACATAAATGAAGTAAATGGTGCAGAAAAATATTCCCTGGCATTGTCACTGCGCAACACACGAATAGAAATATTGAACTGGGTTTAGATTTCAGCATAAAATTTCTGAAAAATAGAGAATAACTCAGCTTGATTTTTCATTAAAAATAACCAAGTACATCGAGAATAATCATCAATGAAAGTGACAAAATACTGAAATCCTAAAGTAGACGCGGTCCGACAAAGACCCTAAACATTAGTGTGGACAAGTTCAAAAGGAGACTTTGCCCGATTATTCAAACGCTTTGGGAACGAGACACGAGTATGTTTCCTAAGCTGACAGGACTCACACGCAAGCGACGACAAAGATGAAAAACTAGGGACCCTTTTTCTGGAACTTGGATAGACTAGGGTGGCCCAGACGACTGTGGATGAGGAGGGGAGCATAGTGGAAATGCAAACTGCATGAGTTGAAGACACGGTGAGGTGATAGAGGCATTGAGACTCACGTCCTATGCCAATCGTCTTCCCCGTACTCCGGTCCTGCAAGGTCACAAATTTATCAGAGAAAGTGATAGAACAATTAAGAGTGCGAGTTATTGTGTTGATGGAAATAAGATTAAAAGGACACTCAAGGGCATAAAGGACATAATGGAAAGGTAGGGAAGGGAAAGGATGAGCGAAACCAAAACCTTTAGCCATAGTTTGGGAACCATTAGCTAAAGTAACAGTAGGTAAGGCAGAGGTAGTAATAATAGAAGAGAAAAGATCCTTATTACTAGATATGTGATCAGAAGCGCCAGAATCTAGAATCCAAGGTTCAAGAGAAGATGTGTGGGTAAGACAAGTAGAAGCATTACCAATCTGGGCAACAGAAGCAACAGAAGCTGACTTGGTGGCCTAATAGCGGAGATAGTCATCATACTCACTGTCAGTAAGGGAAATACCCTGAGATGTGGAGGAATTGGGAGGCTGAGGCGACTGAGGATCAGATGACTGGGCCACGTGGGTAGTGCGGGGAGGCCGCCCATGTAACTGATAACACCGATCACGAGTGTGGCCAAGCTTATTGCAATAGGTGCAATGAGGACGTTGGCCTCTACCTCGGTTACCACTGCGTCCTCCTCAAGAGTTAGTTTAAGAAACTAACACAGAAGAATCTGAAGTGTTATCAGATGGCAAAGTCTGAGTGGAGGGGATATGGAGGAGGCGAGCAAACACATCATCCAAGGATGGAACGGAGGAACTGTCAAGAATCTGATCGCGGACGGTCTCGAGATCTGGACGGAGGCCAATAAGCGTAAGAACCATGAAGAACTTGTCAATTTGTGTTCGTTGATCCCCAACATCAGTAGTAAGAGGCATCACGGTCAAGAATTACTCCTTAAGATAGGCAATCTGGCCCAATGTTTTTAAAGGCGTTTGTGGGGCGCGCCTTGAGGCGAGGCGCAACGAAAACGCGTTGAGGCATTAAAAATAAAACGAAACACCTGAAAGGCGTACGCTTTTCCGGTGAGGCGTGATTGAGGCGCGCTTTGATCGCGCCTTTCACGCTCCAAGAAGAAGGCGTACGCTTCGTCGGATCTGATGTGGCAATGAACAGAGATTTAAAAAAAAACCCTAAGTAATCCCTAAAACCCCAGTCCCGACTGAAAACAAACCCAAAACGAAACCCTACCTCCAACGACTCAAGCGGCAACGGAGTGCTCACCCTCGGCGGCGACCAATCGCAGCGATCTTCTCCGGCGGCAATCCCTCTCATCTCCAGGTATGTTGCGAACTCCCTCTTCCATGGTTTCTCCCTCTTCGTTTCTCTCTCTGCAATCCACACGGGTGTCGGCTTTTCATCCAATTTTTTTTTTTTTTATCAAATCAGATGTGTTGTATATCTATTTAAGTTTTAAACCCTTTTTTCTCTCTCTCACAGCATTTAAATTCTCTCACAGGCTCATAGCCCACACTTCCGGTCCACACTTTTCTCTTTCTCCCAGTAGGCTTTTCATTTTTTTTTTTTTTATTATTATTTTTTTAAATTATCAAATCAGATGTGCCTTTTGTTAATAAGATTTTTTTTTGAAGTTTTTTATATGTTTGCTTATAGTATCAACAAACAAATATAATTAAAATTATATAAAAGATAATTATTTGTGAATTTTGAATTTTTTATTTCTGGTTTAATTTTAATTCTCACCTCAATTTTCTTTATTTCATTATTAAATTCCAATTAAAATTTATGTGTATAATTTTTAAACTCCTTTAAAAAAAATTGTTTTTTTTTTTAATTTAAACCAATTAAATTTTGTATTTCATTTTTAAATTTCTTTCAATTGTGCTTTGTTATTATTTTTTAGTCAATTATATTGTTATATGGAAATTTGAATATTATTATTGGTGATTTTTTTTAGAATGAGTTCCTCCGATTCGAAGAATTCAAGAAAAGATTTTGTGTGGAAGTATGTGATTGAAGTTTCTGGAGAGCAATATTTAAGATGTAAATTTTGCAATCAAAGATGTACGGGAGGGGTGAATAGACTAAAGCATCACTTAGCCGGAACTCATCATGGTATGAAACCATGCAACAAAGTTAGTGAAGATGCTAGATTGGAATGTAAAGAGGCATTGGCTAATTTTAAGGATAAAAAAACGAAGAGAAATGAATTGCTCCAAGAAATTGGTATGAGTCCAACTTCAATGCATGAAAGTGCCTTGTCTAAAACAATAGGGACATTAGGGAGTGGGAGTGGGAGTGCGGAACCTATTCCTAGGGGACCCATGGATAAATTTACCACTTCACAACCTAGACAAAGTACTTTGAATTCAAAGTGGAAGCAAGAAGAAAGGAAGGAAGTGTGTAGAAAAATTGGTAGGTTTATGTATTCAAAAGGTCTCCCATTCAACACTGTGAATGATCCTTATTGGTTTCCTATTATAGATGCTGTTGCAAACTTTGGGCCCGGGTTTAAGCCTCCATCTATGCACGAATTGAGGACATGGATTCTTAAAGAAGAGGTGAATGACCTAAGTATCATTATGGAAGATCACAAAAAAGCTTGGAAACAATATGGATGTTCAATTATGTCAGATGGTTGGACAGATGGAAAAAGTAGGTGTCTTATCAATTTTTTAGTGAATAGTCCTGCTGACACTTGGTTTATGAAATCAATTGATGCTTCTGATACAATAAAAAATGGGGAATTGATGTTCAAATATCTTGATGAGGTGGTTGAAGAAATTGGAGAGGAGAATGTTGTGCAAGTCATCACTGATAATGCCTCTAATTATGTGAATGCTGGAATGAGGCTTATGGAAAAAAGGAGTAGATTGTGGTGGACTCCTTGTGCTGCTCATTGCATTGATTTGATGTTGGAGGATATTGGAAAGCTAAATGTTCATGCTACTACACTTTCTCGAGCTAGGCAAGTTGTGAAGTTTATATATGGGCATACTTGGGTTCTTAGCTTGATGAGAACATTTACAAAAAATCATGAACTTATTCGTCCGGCAATTACACAGTTTGCTACTGCATTTCTTACTCTCCAAAGTCTTAATAAGCAAAAGCAAGCTCTTATAGCAATGTTCTCCTCAGAAAAATGGTGTTCAAGCACATGGGCTAAAAAGGTAGAAGGTGTGAAAACTCGAAGTACAGTGTTGTTTGATCCAAATTTTTGGCCTCATGTTGCTTTTTGCATAAAGACCACTGTTCCATTAGTTAGTGTCTTGAGAGAGGTTGATTCAGAGGAAAGACCAGCCATGGGTTATATTTATGAGTTGATGGATTCAGCTAAGGAGAAGATTGCATTTAATTGTCGGGGCATGGAGAGAAAATATGGCCCAATTTGGAGAAAAATTGATGCAAGATGGACTCCGCAACTTCATCGACCTTCACATGCAGCAGGCTATTATCTTAATCCTCAATTGCGGTATGGAGATAAGTTCTCTGATGTTGATGAGGTGAGGAAGGGATTATTTGAATGCATGGATAAGATGTTGGATTATCAAGAACGTTTAAAAGCTGACATTCAGTTGGACTTATATAACCAAGCAATGGGTGAATTTGGGAGTCGTATTGCAATTGATTCTCGAACATTAAGAAGTCCTACAAGTTGGTGGATGCGTTTTGGGGGTTCAACACCGGAGTTGCAAAAGTTTGCTATTCGAGTCCTTAGCCTTACTTGTAGTGCTTCGGGATGTGAAAGAAATTGGAGCACATTTGAATCGGTAATACTTCTATTTTTGTAAATTTTTATACATATATTTCTATTTCAATGTTAGAGAACTTTATTTCATTTTAACACATAAAATTGTTTCTTTTATTATTTGTAGATCCATACAAAAAAAAGAAATAGACTTGAACATCAAAGGTTGAATGCTCTAGTGTATGTAAGGTACAACACTAGATTGAGAGAGCGAAGTCTACAAAGGAAACAAAATGTTGATCCAATCTTGGTAGAGGAGATTGATTCCGATGATGAATGGATTGCGGAGAGAGAAGATCCCCTCCTCCCCCTTGATCTTTGTTGGCTTCAAGATAATGAATTATTCAATGTTGATGCCATTAGAGTTGTGTCATCCAACTCCCAAGAGACGCAAGCATCATCGGATCATATGGTTTCTTCACATTCCTACAAAAGGAAACATAATGAAGTACCAAGTAAGTACTCAAAAATTTAAATCATAAATTTGATTAAATTTAATAAAAAAAACTTTTAATATTTACACATAATTAATACTTTATGCTAGGTACAAGTGGAGGCAAAGACAAAGATAAGGAATTGAATTTGACACCAATTGATGAAGATGAAGATTTAGATGAAATGGGGATACATGATAGTGGACATTTTCCTACTATTGATACATTGGATGAGGATGATGATGACCTTGGAGAGGAGGATTTAAGTTGAAACAATTTACTCTAGTTGTTATTTCATGACTTAGTTATGGATTTTTTGTAAAAGTTTAGAACTATTATTATGGTTGACTCTATTTTCTATTTCATGACTTAGTTATGGCTTTTTGTTAAAGTTTGAAACTATTAGTATAGTTGAATCTATAATCTATTTTATGAATTTGTTATGGTTTTTTGTGAAAGTAGGGAACTAGTATGTTTTTTTTTATGATTCTAATGAATTGTTTTCATGTTTTTATTTATGCTATTTTATTTTATATATTTTAAAATATTAATTAATTATATAATGTAAGACTCAAAAAGCTTACGCCTCGAGGCTTACGCCTCGCCTTACGCTTTCGCCTTTAAAAACTTTGATCTGGCCAATATAAGTAGATAAATCCATGTCTTGTTGTCTGACATTGACAATAGAAGAAGCCACCTTATAAAGACGTTGGATATCATTCGTGTATAGCCCTTTCGCTTGATTCCAAAATTTAAAGCATGTTTTGTAGGCCCGAAGATGAAGCAGAATCTTAGGATCAACTGATTGCCATAACACACTACATAACTGTGCATCTATCTTCCTCCATTGTACTCTGTCAACCTCAGGGATATCCGCCTCCTACGTAACAAGGTGATTCTCATAACCTTGACCTATAAACCAAAGCTCCACAGAGGCAGACCAGGACAAATAATTTTCATTGCCAACCAATTTCTCCGAAGTAATCATAGGAGATCCAGATATGATAGAGGAAAAGTGGAACTTTTAGTAGCCATATCTACTTATCTGGAGAACGAAATATGTTTGGATCGAAGAGAGCCCTAATGCGGCTTCAAATCGCGGCTGAAAGAAGAAAAACCGAGGATTCGCGGCTGTGAGAGACCAAATAGTAAAGAAAAACAAATGTGGCACTACTGGAAGGGTAGAAGAACACTTCCTAAGACATGTGCAGGGCTCGGGGTGGAGAGAAAGTCATCGGAGGTTGCCGGAAAGGCTGTTTAGAAGGCCGGTGGAGACAAAAAACCCCAAAAAATGCACTTTCAGGGCTCGGATGACACAAGCACAGATGGAGGGTGGCTAAACGGTGTCAGGCGAGGTTGGAGGTGGAGGCGCGTGGCCGGCGTGTGAGATTCAGGCCGCCGGAGAAGAAACGTGCGTGGCCGGCGCGTGGCTGAGATTCTCCCTCCGGTACTTTGAGAAAACTTGAAGATCTCCTCCTTGCGCACCTGATGGTATGGTTGGTGTCGGAAAAGGACGTCGCCGGAAAAGTCGCCAGCGGTGAGGGTTTTCTAATGGCGATACGATTGATCAGAAAGATTTAGAAGATGGGAAGGGTGACCGGAATGAAACACGGTCACTGAAAGATTTCCCAAAATGGATTCACGGATAAACCGGAAATAATTAGGGTTTTTTTCTCCCTTGGCTCTGATACCATGTGAAAAAAGAGAAAAAGGAGAATCCCTAATTATTGTTATTGAAAAACTGTAAAGAATACACATTCGACTTGGGTATATATATACATGTTAGTGGGACCCATAATACAATAAGGAAAGAAAAGGAAAAGGAAAAGTAAATAACTTAAATAACTGTACACTATGTAACACTGTATGTTAGAATGATGTTTGAATGGCACTGTAAAACATTTTAATCCATCACATTGAAACCTATATGTAAATTTATTTAAAGTCAATTATAAATTTGAATTCTTTTCACATTAAACCAATGATATCACTATTTTGCAAAGCTTAGAATTTAGTTGGGACTTGGGTCATGGACCATTGTTAATGTAGAGCATCCAAGAAGCTTACCCACACAAAGACGTCCAGTGGCCATCTTAGAATGGGTCAAGCTTGGATTCTCAAATTTTAATGTTTGATTTCAGTTTTATCTATTTGTTCTATCCATCTTGTCTTTTTTCAGCTCGACTACTCCTTTTTAGAAGTTGTTTCTTCAATTGAAATTACCCTTCTGGGCCCCAACCAACTTGTATTCCAATAAAACTACTGATTTTGGTGATTTTCTCTCTCATTATATTTATATCTTGTTTGCTTGGCAATTACAATAACCAATTTGGTTAGTTCATTTCCTTCTATTGCCGAAATTTTTATCCGTGTCTTCTTGGTGAAGGTACACATGCGTTAGTGATACTGTAATATTGGCTGGATTTGTACCATTCTCAACTTCCAAGTTGCCATCTTATGAAGACATGAATATCTCATGTGCCTTATTTGAGACTTCAGCACATCAATTAACGATTTTGAAGGTAAGGTTTTTACATTTCATCAATGAATGGCTTCTTTCTGAAGCTTTTATGTTTTATTTCTTTTCTAGTAAACTATTTACCTTAAGTAAATAGAGGGCCAAATGTACTTTACAGCATTAAAATTCTCTAGAAAGCTTGAATCTCTGAGAATCTACAAAGGAATCTGCTAAGGAATGGATATCCAAGCTATTTTCAGCATCTTTCTTTTGTCTGAATGACCTTGGGCTTTTGTTAGCTTTAAAGGTAGGTATAAACTCTAAAGTTTAATTTGCCCCATTTGTTATTGGAAATAGTATGTTAGACATTAATCAACATTGTATCTGTGAAACAGACTGCAGAGTTCTTATCATGTGCTGAAATGGGTTTCTTTTGCTGGGGACAGTTGGATCTGTATGGTGAGAAAATAATTAAAATTTTCAATGAGGATGCACACTAAGTGATCTCAACATATATACCATCTGGTACTTCTACTTCTAAGTTGGTAAGATTTCAATCTTACTCCGTTTTTCTTTTTTCTCGCTAATACAATTTCTTTCATTGTTTTTTTTCTCTTTCCTTTTATTGTTGGAAAGCATCTCAAATCCCTAATTGGTATATATATTTTTTTTATGTAAAATATTACCTATGTTGATATGTCATTGTAATATTATATTTGGTCATAGAATAAAGATGCCATTACAAATGTCCCTATAAATATAATAGGTCATGAGGGGAAAACATTATGAGATGGATATGAGTTTGTGAAGACTATATGTGATAGATAGAGATATGAGGAAGAGTAGGAGATAGCCTATGGAGCGAGGGATTGTGGTTCAGGGTGTAGATACAAATTTGTCTTTGGAGCATGCAAAGCTATAAAATTTGTCCTTTCTATGATAAATTTTGACTATCTCTCATAGATTACATATGGAAAATGGTAATGTCTTGATTTGTTCAACCATTCTCTAAATTCTCTTGAGCTCCCATATTACAATTTTTTTTCTAATATTCTGCTTACCCAAATGGATTAATCCTGTTTTGGAACATCTATAATAACAAATTTTGCTTTCTGTATCTCATGGGATGGTGAAGTAAAATTTCAATTGTGGCATTGGATACCATGTTTCTATTTGTTTGAGTAATATAAAATTCTCCAATTAGGCTCTCACAATGAATTTGTTGGCCAAAAGCACTAGGATAAATGTTCCTTTTCTTACATATTAAATGAAGGAATAACGTGGCCTTGTCCAACATGGGTTCCCTTGAGCTTAGGTTCAAGGAAACATGGGACGCTTGCATGAGCAGCATGAGTTTGTGATGGGTTTGGATAAGGGCAACAAGAACGTCAAGCACCAAAGGTCCATTTGCTCTGCCTGAGGTTGGTTAGTGAAGGACAATATAAATGTTACTTTCTTTGCATTTTAGTCAATGAGGACAAGCTCAAGAAGGTTTTTCTGAACAGGCTCAAGAGGTAATAGGGAGGGTGGTATGAAATTCTGATAATATGCATTTTTGGAGGGCCGATGATTTTTGGATGCTTCTCTTATAGCTAGTAAGGCCATCGACTTTAGAACTCTTAATTGGGATCAGTGTGCAAATTAGACATCAAGAAAGCCTATGATCATGTAAATTGGAAGTTCCTTTTGTCAGTAATAAAGCAAAGCAAATGTGGTTTTGGTAAAAATGAATGGGATGGATAAAGTTCAGCATTTCTACAATGAGATTTTCAATTTTAGTGAACGGACCCCACAAATTTTTTCCAAGGTTCCAAGGGTTGCATCAGGATGATCAATCCAGACATTTGGGATGCCGAGTGACCTAGCTAGAATCAGGCTTAAAAATCACTTTACAGGAGAGAATTGATTTCAATGGAAGAGGTGGGGGAGATAAATAAATTGGCTTCATCTTTTGGATGGTTGGATGCCTCCCTTCTACCTATTTAGGCATGCCTCTGGGAGCATCTTTCAATTATGGTGCAGTATAGGATTCGATCAAGGGGCACTTTAAGAGGAGGTTAATTTCTTGGAACAAACAATACTTGTTAAAAAGGGGAAGACGAACTTATTAAAAGCACTTTTTCAAGTCTATCAATTTACTTGATATCC
This sequence comes from Vitis vinifera, assembly GCF_030704535.1. Lineage (NCBI taxonomy): Eukaryota > Viridiplantae > Streptophyta > Magnoliopsida > Vitales > Vitaceae > Vitis > Vitis vinifera. The sequence goes on along the minus strand of NC_081808.1, from coordinate 18,765,472 downwards.
TTATTTTTCATTTCTAGAAAAGTAAAAGTTAAATTGAAAAGGATTTAAATGGATTTCTATGTGGAATTAACTACAGGGGAGAAAGATTCATCTGATCAACTAGACAGCAGTGTTCTCAGATAAAAAGGTAGGAAATCTGGACATCAAAAAGTTTTCCACCCTAAACATAGCCCTGCTTGGTAAGTGGTCATGGGGATTTGCTAATGAGAGAAAAAACATATGGAGTGAGGTCATTAAAGGAAAATGTGGATAGGTGGAAGGCAGTTAGGGCACTCAAGAGGTGAAGGAACACATGGTGTTAGGCTGGGGAAGCCATTAGAGTGGGTGGGATGTATTCAAACTTTGAACCATCATTTTGGTTAGAAAGTGAGAGGACCGAGTTTTGGTTGGATAGGTGGGTCGGGATAGTTTCTTGACAGAAGCATTTCCTTCTAGTTTTAGCCTTGTTATTGAAAATTTTTCAATAATGACATCTTTGGGTGATTAGGAGATGTCAGGGTCATTATTGGAGCTTCTGTTTTAGAAGGTCTTTTCAAGAGTTTAGCTAGAGGTGAAGGATAGGTTCATGCAGAGTATTCATTCTGAAAATTTTATAGGTGAAAGTGAGGATAGTCTCTTGTGGAGGTAAAGTCTTTTTACAATTTGATGTACTCAAGGGATCTTTTTCTTTTTCCCTGCAAAAGAGGTGTGGGGTTCGTATGCCCCCTTTAAGGGCTTGTTTTTTGGCTTCGGTAGCAACTTGGGAGAAGATTTTAGCTATCGACCAAGAAATCATGTCTCCTCTTTCCTTTTTTTTCTTTATTCTCCCTTTCCTATTATTGATTTGAACATGAACATCGGTGCCTCCGCCAATGTGTCGTTTTTGAGCATTAGTTGGGTTAAACCCAAGGGCTTGATTTGCCCTGCCCAAGGTTGGTTAGCTAAGGACAATATAAATGTTACTTTCTGTACATATTAAATGAAGGGACAATCAGGCAGTGCCTGACATGTGTTCCCTTGAATTAGGGTTTGATGCAATATAAAAAGATCACTTGCAAAGCATGAGTCTGTGACAGGTTAGGATCAGGGTATAAGCTCTTTGAGTAGCTAGAAGGGACCACCTATCCTGCTTGAGATTGGTTAGCAATGGATGCTCAACGAATCTGACATGAGTAAGTTAGCCTAACCAACAACTAAAGGGACTAAGAGCCTATCCATGGTTATCTCAAGGGTTATTAGTCCCTAGCAATCATTTCTCTTTCCCTTTTTTCTTCTTTCACATTATTTACTTGATCATTGGAAAGTCACACTGGTGCCTCCACTAGTGTGTTTTTTCTAGGTTTTTGTTGGGTTTGGGCCATTCATCCATCCATAGAGTTCAAATCACAAGTCTGATTCTAACATTAAACATAGGGATATTGTATCAATGGATCGAAATGCAGTCAATGCTGGAACTGAAATGGTTATCGACCGAATATCCAGCTTGCCAGAGGACATTATTCATCATGTGATGTCATTCCTGTCTACGGTAGAGGTAACTCAAACAAGTGTCTTGTCAAAGAGATTCAATTCCATATGGAGTACCTTTCCAGTTATCGATTTTGATTAGTATTCGTTCCTGATTGGCACACCTTCCATTGATCTGCGAGACCAAAGTAAAATAGATGAGTTCTTGAATTTTGTAGACAACTCTCTCCAACATCGTAGATCAAACATCAGTCTAAAAAGATTAAGGCTTTGAGTTGCCTTTTGTTATGTCAAATCGGATCCTCGGATCAACAGGTCAATTGACTTTGCCCTAGAAAGCAATGTCCAAGAGTTAGATCTGGATATCCACCTCCAGAATGGACTTAAATACTACAATTTGCCGCACAGAGTCTTGGCTGCCAAATCGATTAAAGTTTTGAAGTTAGAAGGCTGCAATTTGGGGGTCCAAGATTTGATATTGAACTGCCCATTAATGGAGGATTTCAGGCTAAAAGACTGTGATGGGCTCAAAAGCATCATGGTTTCAACTGCTAAACTTTTATCTTTGGAGCTTGATTGTTGTAAAGACCTAGAAAGGATTAAGGTTAATGCACAGAATCTTCAATCATTTTTTTTTATGCCCTCTAGACGTAGTTCAGTGACTAAGCCCTGTGAGATCAATTTGTGTGCTTGTGAATTTCTCAAAACTTTAAAAGTAGGTGGTCCAAGTATTACAGATAAGTGGTTTGAATGCCATGTTCCTAAATTCACTCTTCTTGAAATGTTGTCTCTAGACGGCTGTGAAACTTTGCAAAAGATTAAAATTTCTCTTCAACGGCTTAAAAGCTTTGAGTTGCTTCGATGTCTCAGTATAGTAGATGCGGAGCTTGATGCTCCAAATCTTCTTTCATTCACATACTGTGGTTGGACCCCGCCCTCAACTCCATTGGCTACTTTGAGATGCTCGGATCTGCTGCATGCTAGGGTTTCATGGCAGCCAATTGTTACAACTGCTAAGTCTTCTATTGCATCAAGGAATTTTCTCGCACTTTTTAATCACTGTGAAGTTCTAACTCTGGTTTGCTCCATTTCAAAGGTATCACTTCTTCAAACGTCTGATAATTTTTAATGTTCCTTTCACTTTGGTGCTTTTGTGTACACTCATAAGAACCTTTTTGTGTTTTTGATTTATTAAGCATCGGCGTTTTCTTGAAGAGCTGGATGGGAGCTGGCTTCCTCCATTATATGATCTCAAGCATCTGAGGGTAGAAATAGGTTACTTGGTTGCAAGTTTTAAAAACTGGAGGGATGGCTGTTCTGTAGTGCCGAATTGGCAGCCAGTAAAATATACAAAATTGGTGGATAGGTTGCTTCAGCTTTGTCCTCATCCCAATACCTTGGTGATTGCTAATGACCATCTGCAGATGTTGATAGAGGTAACAAAGTTCCCTGGCTTCTAATCTTTTGAGTTGCTATAGTATGAGAATTTTAAATTCAACCTTAGTCTGAGGGGGAAACCCACATTGTGTCTAAGCACGAAACTTTTTGCAATCACAAAACCCATATCTTAATTATTATATCATTGTTATCATCATTTGGCACCCTATGTACACCGGGGTATACAAGAGGCACCAAAAAAAGCATCAAATTTGTAACCTTTTATCCACAATGAAGGCTATCTATAAAGTTCAATACTGCACTATTAGCCAACCCTAGAGGGACCCTAGACCACTCCAGGAGGCACACAATGAGGGTTTCCTTCAGCTTTTGATCCAACGTCTCTCCCTTATTAAAGATTCAGTCATTACCCTCCCTCCAAATGCACCAAAATAAGTGAAGGGGGACCATCCACTGAACCTTCCTGCTCCACTAATCCAATCCTTGCATCTTCCAGCCCCAGAAGAAGCTCCTTAGTTGACTCTGGAAAGACCTGAATCAAAGCTGTCTAGTCCAAGTGTAATGAATCAAAATGTGACTTGCTGATCCCTCACAGGGTTAGCAGAGGTTACACCTATTCACCATCGGCCACCCTCTCCTCCATTTGAATGACTTTTCTTTGCTTATTAGCACATTTGATATCTCTTCCATTTGAATTTTGCAGTTCCAATATGCAGAGAGAGCAGTGGAAGACAATGCAGACTGCTGCTGCAGGGGCTGGCTTAGGAAGTGTTGGCGACACGACTTGAAGAATGTTACACTATGGAGGTTCAAACACAATGATCAGGAGAGTCTGGTGAAGTTCTTCATCAACAATGGGAAGATGTTGGAGACAATTACAGTTGATAGGAAAACCTTCAAAGTAGTCCAAGGCAAGTGATTGTGTCTAGTTGGCAATTGAGAAGCTGAACTCATCTTTATCTAGTTGGCATCATTATCTAATGTTCTGTTCTGTTTGGTTGTTGAGAAAGACAAAGAAAATGATATAAGAACTTAAAATCTTGTGAGAACTTTCCTCTGTGTACTGAAAAACAGATGGCGTGAGTGTTGAAATGCCAGTGATCTGGGCATCCCTTTTGAATAAGGCATTGGAAAATGCAGGAGCAGAGCTTTGGATTCTTTGTTTTCATACTCACATGTATGTTGTTAAATATTTCATGGGCTAGTTGGAGTGTATGCACCTTAGGGCCCGTTTGGGAGTAATTCAATTTAAAAGCACTTCTCTTAATGGTGCTTCCATGAGAAACACATACAAGAATCATCATTAAAACATTTTAAAAAGTTTTTCAAACACTTCTCTGTTGGGAATTTGATTGGTATTGTTTTTTTTTTTTTTTTGGGTCTAAAAAAATGTTTTTGTTTGTGAAAAATATTATGGTACCAATTCCACATCATTCTAGACATGCTATCTTGAATTATTTAAATCTATGGTAAAACTTGGATTGTGACAAAGTATAAAATAATGAGATCAAAATATATGTATAGAAATAACTTGAGAGTTAAGGATTTATCCATAATATTTATTTATGATGTGGAAAAATGTCGTTTTGCCATTTTGGATTTACCCTTTGTTTATAAATAATAAAAAAATGACAATGCAACACATTTTCTATTCACAAATTTAATTTCTATAAATACGGTTTAAATTATTTTTAAATTTTCAAGGAAATTGTAAAAATAGTGAAGGCATTTAAACGACGTCGTTTTGAGTACACCAGACGGGCACCCGCCTCCTCTCCTATATTATTATCCATACAAAGTCTACAAAGACGAGAAGAAGGCTATTCAGTCTTCACTCTCCACAGAGCCACCATGATTGCAATGCAAATCCTCCAAAACAGCCTGAGACCCATTTGGTGCGCAGCACCCGACACTTCCCACAAGCCCCATAGGCACCCACCACTGCATCTCCCACTCTCTTCTTCCCTCTCTCATCACCATTTTCTCTCCGCCCCTTCACGGTTTTCTCCCCATGGTGAGTATTTTTTCAAAATTTCCGACCTTTTATCTGTTTCTATGCATGTTTTTCAACCGGATATGCTTTTCTTTGATTCCCCTCTTGCAGGAAATTTCTGGATTTTGTTTAATTCACATGGAGTTTTAATGGGTTTTTTTGTTGTTTCATATATTGTTTGGTAATCGTTGTAATAATCCATGTGTGGATATGTTAACTGGGTGTATTTTCTCCAGGAGTGGGGTTGCTTTTTCTTGAATATTTTTCCCTGGAGATTTTTGGATTTTCTTTACTTCTTCTAGGAGTTTATTTGGTGTTTTTGTGTGCTTGTTTTTGTTTGGTAATTTTTGGAGTGACCCATTGTGTGTGTGTGTGTGTAATTCGACTGTAATTTCGTTAAGATTTTAAGCAGGAGATTTGTGGGGTTGTGTAATTTGTCTTGAATTTTAGTGGGTTTCTTCTTCTTTTTTTCATGGTTTTTTTTTAATTTTTTTAATTCTTTAATTATTCAAATTCAGTTTCTCCTCTGTTTTCATGTACTCTTAAAAAAAGATAATATGAACGGAGGGGTTCAATTCATGAGCACTGTCTGTGCAGGAATGTGATCTACATGAAGATTATTCATGTCTTGAAGTGAATTTATCAAAGTGTAAGCAGTTGATTTAAGTTTCTCATTGTGTTTTTTGATTTATTGGATTTGACAGTTTTATTTGCATCGCCTGAGAGCCAACTAGATATGGAGGTTACAACAGAAACCAGCAGCGAATGGGCAATGCAAGGTGTGTTGTAAGTAATTGGATTCAAGGCAATTTTTGCTAAGTTGATAGTAAAAATAGAGATTATTGGATGGTGTAACCACTTTTAGTTGTGCATTTCCACTGATATCTAGAGTGGATAGTTTTTCAGACGTGTTTGGGGGAAGAATTTCTCATCCTTCTTTGTATTCACCTGTTCATGGTAGGAAAAATGTTTGTTTCTGATAAAAAAAAAGATTGAACCTAAATTCCCGAGTCTCAAATTCATATAAATAACTTAACAATAAAAGCAAGAGTTTAACTTCCACAGAATTGGAATTCCAAATCAGGTCCAACCATGAGTAGAAAAATGCAACCTTAGCAGAAAATGGTGGAAGATTAGGGGAAAAGAGGTTCATCATTCTGAAACTGAGATTAATTCATAATTTGTGTCAGTACATTCATAAGGTTCTTGAGATAACTGACAGTCAAATATCAACAGACTGACAAAAATAAACAAGGCTCCTGTTGATTTTACAGTTGTTCATTGCCTCTCCTGAAGGAACCATGATAGTTCACTGCCATAGATTCTGAGCAGTGCTTCTGAAATTATGAGATTTGTAATTGAATTGTGGGGAAGATTACCTAGATGTTGTGCCTGAAACATACAGAGGACAAACTCTTCTGTTATGCATCATGTCAGAGATTTAAAATGTTGGTTGGATTTGAATGTCTGAATCTGATTATGACTGCATTAGTATTAACCCATGACTTAATCTAGCATGTTTGAGGCAGTACTTCTCTCATGTCCATGAGGGTCTGCAGTAACTCAGAGTGAGCTCAGAAACTTTTTTTATTCAACATTCCTCTTGCTTCTATAACTGTTCAGTAGGCATCTCAAACATATATGATATAACCAATTCTCAAAACTTGGAGTGTCAATGTGATGTAAAGCCACTGGAATTGAGGTTGCAGGGTGTCTGAAGTAGCTTTCTAATCAAATGTATGATCAACCAATTGGTTACAATTTGTGATGGTTCTGGTATTGCTGACAGACTTTTATACCTTAAGAAGAGACGTAGAAGCTATTTCAGAACGTGCTGAAGAGATTAGAGCCTCTGCTGGTTTACAGCAATTAGAAGAAGAACTTGCAGCTCTGGAGATGAAAGCAGCAGATAGCTCCTTCTGGGATGACCGTGCTAAAGCTCAAGAAACCCTTCTGGCGCTAACTGATGTCAAAGACAAAATAAAACTGCTTACAGATTTCAAAACGCAGGTCAGACTCCCGTTCCTTTTTGTTTTCTGGTTTTCTCTTCCTCCATTTTTCCCTCTTTGCATTTTCTGGTTTTTCTTTTATTATGTGAATTACACTTCTTGTATAATTTCAAATACTAGATTTTCAATTGATTGAAGTTCATTATTCTAGGTGTGTAAGTTATCTATGGAACCAATCATCGTATAAAGGCTTAAAAGAGGACTCACTATTAAAAGGATTTATTTTAGCAACTGGGTATAAACCAGGGTCCAAGCCACACTGAGCAGGGTGGTTACAAGTTTAACGACAGGAATATTCTTCCCCATTTTTCAAGTCAGATGGGGTTGAGAAAAATTGCCACTCCTGCTCTGTAAAAGCATATGATGATCCTCACATGGTTTTTAGAGCCTATTGGTGCAGTTAGACTTTTAAGATCTTTTATTTTTATTTTTTCCTTAACACAAATTTTTTTTTTTGATAGGAAACGACAACGGAATATATGATAAAAAGAAGGTACAATTAGAAGGATGAGAAATCCTCCCACCAAAGAAAAACAAGACTACAAGAATCAAATATAAGAAATACAACGAGAGAATAAGCAAACGGTCTATTTACACACCGCTAACCAATCAAGTTGTAACATGTTAAGAGGTATCCCTTTAAAAACCTTAGAACAAAAAGCCCATAGAGAAGCCAAAAAACGAATAGAATCCCAAAGAAACCCTGAATTCCTTGCTTTATCCTAAAAAATCCTTGCATTTCTTTCCTGCCACACCACCCACATTAACGCGATGCACGCGTCTTGCCATAACACAACCCCTCTCTTAGAAGAACCGAAACCATTAAAATTAGTAAAAAAACATGTCAGAGATGCTCCTTGGGGAAACCCAATCCATCTTTGCTAACTGAAATAATCTGTGCCACAACCCCTTGGTCAACAAGCAATGGAGGAAAAGGTGATCTACTGTTTCTCCATGCTTCATGCACAACTTACATATGTTGGGACTAAGTGCTTTGTGGGGTCTTCTCAATTGTAGCAAGTCATTAGTATTAAGCTTCTTGTGCGCCACCAACCAGACAAAGGACTTGACTTTGAAAGGGACTTGAGAATTCCAGACAAACTTAGTAGGGAACACTGGAGGCGACTCGGAATATTGGGATAAGGCCAGAAAGAAAGATTTGATTGTGAAAAGACCTGAAGGAGATATGGACCAGGATCTCTTATCTGGAACCGAAGGAGATATGTGTAGACGATCAAGAGACCGCATGAGGCTTTCTAAATCTTCTATCTCAGAATCAGTAAGATTTCGGCGAAAATTGAAATTCCAAGAGAAAGGACGGGAATACCCGAGAATTGATGAAATAGGAGCATTTTTATCCGTGACTACGCTAAGTAATCTTGGATATTGGGTTCCCAAAGGTTGATCCCCCCACCACAAGTCATCCCAGAACCGAATTCTATCCCCGTCCCCTACCACAAACCGAGTAAACTTGGAAAACTCTTGGAAGACAAGTGCAATGGCCTTCCAAGGACAACGATGAGACCATCTAACATTATTGTTGACATCCCAGCCATTGGAGTGTGATCCATAAATGCTTAAGATAACCTGATGCCATAGAGCTGAACCCTCCCTAGGATACCTCCACAACCACTTCCCTAAAAGAGCGACATTCCTCATAGAAATCTTTCCAAAACCCAAACCCTCTCTCGACTTCGGCTTGCACACAATGTCACAATTAACCAAATGGTCTCTTTTTCCTTCCCCTACGCCTGACCATAAAAATTCTCTTTGCATTCTCTCAATTTTTGCTGCCACTGAGGCGGGAATCTTAAACAGGGAGAGAAAGTAACATGGCATATGGGTTAGACAAGATTGAATGAGTGTTATCCTACCTCCAAAAGATAAATACGCCTTCTGCCACCCATCTAATCTCCTTGATATCCTCTCAATCACAGGATTCCAAAAGCCACTTGCCTTAGGATTCCCTCCTAGAGGAAGACCTAGATATAGTATAGGCCACCCAGAAGCCTTGCAGTCAAGCATCTCGGCCAGTCTAGAAAGGTGATTCTGTTCAAGATTAATGCCAAAGATGTTGCTTTTGTCAAGATTAACTTTTAAACCGGAAATATGTCCAAACACTAGCAGAACACTCTTAAGCGTCATCATATCCTCTTCTCGAGTACTGGAAAAGAAAATGGTATCATCTGCAAATTGTAAATGGGATACCCTTGTTCTGTTCCTGCCCACCCTGAAGCCCTCCAAGACGTTTCTCTCCTCAGCTTTCAATAACATCCTACTCAATACATCTGCCACTATAGTGAACAAAAAAGGTGATAAAGGGTCGTCTTGTCTTAAACCTCTAGATGCCTTAACCCACCCTTTCGCATTACCGTTCACTAGGACTGCATAAGAAACCGAGGACAAGCAACCTCTCATCCATTTCCTCCATTTAAGACTAAACCCTTTCATCTCCAACACATGATCCAAAAAATCCCAACTTACATGATCATAGGCCTTTTCAAAGTCAATTTTGAATACAACTCCTTCCTCCCATGTTCTTCTTTTTTCATCCACTATCTCGTTGGCTATGAGAACTGCATCCAAAATTTGTCTCCCTTGCACGAAGGCTCCTTGAGTGGAATGAATGGTCTCGTGAAGTACCCCTCTTAGACGCCCTGCTAACACTTTGGCTATTATCTTGTAAAGACTAGTGATCAAGCTAATGGGTCTAAAGTCTGAGATTCTCCTTGACATGCTTTTTTTGGGTAACAAGACTATAAAGGAAGCGTTGGTACTCTGATTGATAATTCCGCTCCTATGGAATTCTGCAAACACTCTCACTAGATCCTCCTTTATCACATCCTAACAATCTTGAAACACTGCAATGGTAAAGCCATCTGGCCCAGGAGCCTTATCCCTATCCATCTGAAAAATGGTCTTATAAATCTCTTCTTCAGTAAAGGGGGATTCCAACCTGGACACACTCTCACCATCAATAGGGGACCAATCTAAGCCTTCCACTCTCCACGATTCTCCAGAAGGACTCGCGTAAAGCTTTTCGAAATACCTTAAGATCTCCTCTTTTATATTCTCTGGATTATTCAACATTAGGTCACTTTCATTCTCCAACTCCTTGATAAATTTCCTATTTCGCCTGCCATTGGCCACTTTATGAAAAAATTTTGAGTTGCAATCCCCTTCTTTTACCCATTTCACCCTAGCTTTTTGTCTCCAATGTATTTCTTCTCTCAAAATCAACTCCTCTAGCTCCCCTTTACTTAAAGCTCTTTGGACTAAAAGTTCATGGGATAGTCCCCCTTCTTGCTCCAAGGAATCAAAGTTAGCTAAAACAGCTAATATATCTTTTTTCTTTTTACTTAGCTCTCCAAAAGAAGTCTTATTCCACTTTTTCAATTTGGCTTTAACGAACTGTAATTTCCTCATGAACTTGTGCCCTTCCCACCCATTTCCTTAAAACTCACTCCACCATCTTCCAAAATTCTCCTTAAAACTAGAATGTTGCAACCACATATTCTCAAACCTGAAAGGCGTTGGTCCCCACTTGAATGGATTAGTTTCCAAAACAATCGGCCAATGATCTGAAGTCCATCTTGGCAGTACTCCTTGAAGACTTTGAGGAAATACTTGTTCCCACTCATTTGAGTACAAGAAGCGATCTAATCTCTTGCATACTGGATTCTCTTGCATGTTTGACCAAGTATATGATGCGCTCCTTAAAGGTGAATCTATCAATTCGCAATCTCTTATGAATTCATCAAAATCCTTCATGCATGGGGTTAATCTAGACCTCCCAATTTTTCTGAACTTCTCCTTATAACATTAAAGTCGCCGCCCACACACCAACGCGGATGAGAGAGCCCAGCAATGTCTGAAAGCTCCACCCAAAAATCCTTCCTAAGAACTGAGTTGTTTGGACCATAAACTGCAGATAGCCACAAAGATTCGCATCCGTCCATCGCGAACTTGATTGAGACCGAAAAAGAGCCTAACACTACCTCCTCCCTACGCAACTTTTTAGAGTCCCAAATGATCAAAATCCCACCCGAAGCCCCACTCGCCAGAAGGGCTGCCCATTCCTTATTTCTGGCTGACCAAACACTACCCACAAGCCTTCTGTCACACTCCTCCTTTTTAGTTTCTTGAATCATCACTACATCCGGCTTTTCTGAACTCAGAAAATTCTTGACCACCCTTCTCTTTTTCTTAGAACCCAAACCCCTAGTATTCCAACTGATTATCTTCATGTGAAACACTCTGACCCTGATCCCGAACCAAATCCAATTGGTCTCACAATCCTGTAGAGCATCTGCTCTTCCTCCTGGAATACACCTTGATATCCAGAGACTTTAAAACCTCACATACTTTTGCCATTTTCCTGGGGGATAGTCCTTCTATTTGGAACTCTCCCTTAGGAGAGCCCGCAATGCCACCCAGGTTAACTGCAGCCTTACTGGAAGCTGAGAGAGGGTTGACACTCTCACACATCTGGTTGGGACAAGCAGGCTGGATCACCTCCATTTCTGAATTAGGGATATCAACAGTAATTTGACCCTTAAAAGCATCGTTGGCTTTTTTGAAAAAAAATTCGGAATTTACTCGGTTTTCCATAGGAGCCAAGGATTGAGAAGCTGAAACGAGAAGCAAGGGAGTAGAAGGACTCAGAATGGAGACGGAAGGGTTCAAGAGGGAATTAGTGAGGCCACTAGAAGAGGGAATATATTGCTGGGTAGACTGAAAAAGAGAAGGCGTTACCTCCAGAGATTCCGCAACCATCGAACCACAATTCCCCAACAAGTTAGGCCCTTTACCTCTGGTTACTGGCGAAGAAGGCATACCCATGACTGCTGAGCCTCGAGGATCAGACTCCACTCGACCCAAAAATCCTTCCATATCTTCGTCAGATGAAGCATTGTTCGAAATCTCTTCCTTTCTCGGCGCCGAAGCCCTTTCCCCTAAATTCTTCTTGCGGGGCCTTGGAAATCGAGGAGAAAAAAGAGAGCTTGCACTTAAACCTCTTTTCGCCTGAGATTCGGCACCTGAATCTTCTGCCCTTGAGTCCCCTTCGCTATCCACCTTGGTCTTTCCGCGCGAAATGGGCTCGCTGCTACACCGGATTCCCCGTCGTTGCTCTGAGCTTGGGGGAAAGAAGGTTGACCACATCTTCCTTGAACTGTGCAGCACCTTCTTCTTCGCTAGCCTGCTCGACTGGACCTCGAGGGGTCCGGGGTCTGGTTTCCCTTTTTCGATTGCAGAAGAAGAGTCTTCTTCCTTGCGTAACGACGTCCCAGTCTCAAATGGAGTGAGCCCTTCTGGACTTAGGCCCAACCCCATTGGGCCTTTAAGCTTGCAGCCCGTTATAACTGCACTTAGCCCAGGCCTTGCCAGCGACTGGGCCTTCCTCTCACAGGCCCGACAGCCCACATCGGTAATAGCTTCGTCTTCTCCGGCCCACTCTCCTCCTGTTGCTTCGATCCCGTCCATCCCATCTGTTTTCAAACAAGACTGTGATGGGAGTTGGTAGCCCTTGTCACACTTGCCGGCTGAGGTAATCATAGCCTTACCCTTTTCTCCCTCCTTCCTTTGTCTGTTGTCTTCCCCGACACAACATCTCCCTCCCGCCGTTGATCTTCCACTCTCCCCTCGTTTTCCTCCATCTGTCCCCGAATGAGAAGCGCCAGCCACCCGAGTCGACTCACCTTTTTCGCCACCTCTCCTTCCTTCTTCGTCTCCGACCACTACGACAACGACCGTAAACACCCAATCCCCATCAGACACTTCTAACAAAGCTGGAAGGATTGCCTTATCCCTCATTGCGATCTTTAACCTCGCCCTGCTGAGATCGAATAGCTTCAACGTGCGCCAATCGATTTCATTTACTGTCCCCCATTGCTCCACAATCTTCTTCAGGTGTACCTCCGACCATAGGTGAAATGGCAGCCCCCGTAACTCGATCCAGCCTTCTCTAAACTTCCCGTCTATTTCCGCGTTCTCCTTCGGCGACCATCTTCGCAACTGGATGATGTTCCTTTCCCCAACCTTTATCTTCCTCAAATCATGGAGAAATATGGCTTCCTCAATTGTTTCAACGAAGAATACTCCATTTCTAGCTGAAATGGGTACAACCGTTACAACGCCTTTCTTCCCTAAGCTTCTCGCCACTGATCTTCCAACCTCAGCCCAATTCTCCCTGTCAGACTTGCTTTCACACACCACAACACGCGCCCATCTCCCAATTGGAACTAGACCACCTCCTCTTGGTCCTTCATCACTGACTACCTTCGCATATGATCTGTGCATCGATCCCTCATAATTGTGAGGCCAGCTTTCCCCTCTTATATTCCTTCCTTTTTCTAATACATTCGGATAATGGGCCACCAACAAAGAAGATAACGCATGTTTTATATTCTCCCAACCTCTGCCCTTGTCGCCCTCAGGAATGATTAGAACAGAAGGCTTTCTGTTGGTAACATACTCCGAGATCCTAATGAACCTTCCATGGTTGTTGAAGCCAACTTCCATCAGATGCACCCTGCATTTTCCTCTGAATTTTTTGTTGAAACCCATATGACTCTTCAAAGCTAAGGCTTTCGTCAAATAATCAACCAACCACTCAACTGCTTCCTTTTCAAAACCTAATGCAAAAACAGAGCCTCTACTTATCTCTGTTATCGAGCACCATTCGCCTCCTTGCTTGCCTTCCAACCTAATCAAGAAAGTCTTCCTCTCAACCAATACCTTCAACATCTTCCTATAAAGTATCCTATAATCCCCTCAAAGCAGCTTTCTCAATCTTAGAAAACAGAGAGAATCCAGAGCCATTCAAGCAACCTCCCATCCCTTAACACAAATATAAGATCTTTTAGAGCGTAGAAAGTGGAATTCGTGTTTTTTTTCTGGATATGTTACATTTTACATGCTACCCCTGATGCAGGTTGAAGATGCTGAAACTATAGTTAAGCTTACTGAAGAGATGGACTCCATAGATACTGGGCTCCTTGAAGAGGCAGCCAACATCATTAAAGAATTGAACAAGGCATTGGATCGGTTTGAGTTGACTCAATTACTCTCTGGTCCCTATGACAAAGAAGGCGCTGTTATCTCTATCACTGCTGGTGCCGGAGGCACTGATGCGCAGGTAAATATTTTAACTACAAAATAATAATATTGAACTTGTTTCTTTTTCTTACCATGATGTACATGTTACTTTTCTTCCCCACTACCATGGACCATGCACTTAGATGGGGGCCAGGATCTACCTTCCACAGTTAGAATATCGCTGTGGTCTATAGTCTGCCCAATGGATGCCTAAGTGGATGTTTGAGAAAAAAACATAGTCTCTGGTTGGACACACTTCCTGTTTTCTGATTTTAAAAATAGAAAACAGGAAGTATGATTTTTGAATTCAAACATGGCAAACTGGTTGAGGTATTAAAACTGGGAGTCTCAAAGTTCAGTATATTTTTTAGGTAAGGCGGTAGATAAAGGCTTGTGCCTTCAGAACAATTGCACTACCAAAGAGTCTAGTGTTCTCCTTTTTCTGCTTGCTCCGACAGAAACCAGAGTAATCTTTGCTACAATTTTTTTCACCTTTTAGAGATTATTATGCTCCTTTTCTTTCTGCAGGATCCCAATAAAATTCAGAGTGAACTGTATAAGAATACCTCCCACTAATGGAGTCTTTGGATTAGGGTACTGATATTTTATGTTATCTTTGGTTAGAGGGAGCCATTGTGTCTGGTGGTTAATAATCCTTAGCCATCATTTCATAGGCAGCTAAGTAACTGGTTTGAATTTCTCTTGACCCAACTGGGTGTCCCTGATGATTAAATAAACCAAGATTTTAAGGAAACCCTATGTTTTATAATCCGCTTGCTAAGTCAGTGCATGTTCTTGACTCATGGTGCTTGCTCTGGCATCTTTGAGAACAAGAATCCACGATTTGACACTGCCCCCTCTACTCAATCCTGTATTGATCCATGACCAATCCTTCTCTGATTAAGATCTTTTGAGATGATTCTATAAGCTGATTCGCTTCTGGGATGTTGTTAAACCTCAACCTACATAATGCCAAGTTCATTCAATAGTGATCTCCTTGTTTTGTGTGAAAATCTTTGATTATTTCCAGTGCAGGACTGGGCTGACATGCTTCTCAGGATGTATGTGAGATGGGGAGAGAAGCAGCGGTATAAGACGAGAGTGGTTGAAAAATCCATGGGAGAAGAAGCAGGTATTAAGTCAGCTACCATTGAACTCGAAGGCCGTTATGCGTATGGATATTTGTCTGGAGAGAAAGGAACACATCGAATTGTGAGACAGTCTCCTTTCAACGCCAAAGGTCTTCGTCAGGTAACTCTACCACTTTCTGTTGAATTTTTCTTTCCTTTTTTCCTTGTTAAGAGAATCAAAACTATGGAATCAAAACCCTACTGGGAAATGATGAGATTACTGAAGTTTTGCACAAAAGCCTACTGGGAAATGACAAGATCGCTGAAGTTTTGAGCTGTTTTGAGCTATCACCTCAATTGTCATCCCCTAGAACCTCAGTCCATTTACTATTTTTTTCCTTGATCATGTTTTTAATATAGAATTGAAAAGAAACTGAAGAACAGTTCCTTGATTTCCAAGCATTTTCTTCTGGTTATTATAAAACAACCTTTGGTTCTCGTCAAGGGTATGGTCAAATCTCAATCACCACAGAAAGAGAGCCATAGACGACCAGCCAAGAACATTTTTTATTTATCTAGGCAATAACTCTTTTGCAAGTGCTTCCAGAGGCTCTCAGAGTAAATTCAAACAGAACAGTCTGCCTGGAACTTCTTGTTCTTGGTTTTGTACTGATAAAAGAAAGAAACTGATGATAAGAGTAAGCATTTTCTTCATGATTACATACACAGACAAGCTTTTCTGGGGTTGAAGTCATGCCTCTCCTTCCTGAGGAGTCGATGGATGTTGAAATACCAGAGGAAGACCTGGAAATCAGTTTTTCCCGGGCGGGTGGAAAAGGAGGTCAGAATGTGAACAAGGTGGAAACCGCCGTCCGAATAACCCATATCCCCACCGGAGTCACTGTTCGCTGCACAGGTCCTCCCATCTCACTACTTTTCTCTATTCTCTTTCAATGTAGAAAAGAAAATACACCCGGATTTCTCCTGGGAAAATTGTGCATGGACCTGGAACCCCAATTCAGTAGAATTTTGTGAAATCTGAATTTCGGGTTTTACCCAGAACTCACAGCATTTTGTCTGTTTGATGATTGGCAGAGGAGAGATCACAACTAGCAAACAAGATAAAGGCTCTAAGCCGGTTGAAAGCCAAACTACTGGTGATAGCAGAAGAACAAAGAGCGTCTGAAATCAAGCAGATAAGGGGAGATGCAGTGAAGGCAGAGTGGGGGCAGCAGATAAGAAACTATGTATTCCACCCCTACAAGCTTGTGAAGGATGTACGGACAGGGTACGAGACATCAGATATTACTTCAGTCATGGATGGTGAGTTAGAACCCTTCATCAAAGCTTACCTCAAGTTCAAATTCAGTATGACTCTGTCTAAACAAAACTGATGATGGCATTCTTAGCTTCTAAGATCTTGTAATCGAATACATCGACAGAATCTTGGATGTTGGTTTTTGGTCTGTTTAGCGCAGTTGTAACTTTTGGTGAAGAAAAGGTATTTTAATTCTTTTGATATAAGAAATAATATATAACATCTTAAAATTACTGTTTTACCTCTATTTTTATAGATTTTATAATTAATTTTTATTTATTATATAAATATTATTCTTCTTAATTTTATTATTTAACCAAAAAGAAAATTATTAACTGATATTCTTGTAAAATAAAATATAAAAAAATTACTTTAAAGTGTAATTGTATTATTGTTAATTTTTTTTTTCTATTCATATTTTCATTGTTATCAAATTTTAAAATGGAAACAAATAATCATTTTGATTCGGACATTTCTAAGTACATCTAAACATAATAATTAAAATTATCAAATTTAATCATCTTAAAGGAGAAATAGAAATAAAAACAAAATATTTTGGCGTATTTGATAATTGTTTTTTAAAACAGTTTAAAAAAATAGTTTTTAAGAATAGTTTTTGAAAATTGTTTTACAATATTTTGTAGAACAAAAGTCTGTTAAAATGTTTTTAACTTAATTTTAATATTTTAAAAATAATTTTTAGATATATTATTTTATTTTAATCATACTACATGTTTATATAAATATTTTAAAAATAACCTTTAAAAAATAAATGAAAACAGTAAAAAACAACTAAAAGATTTGATATTTTCCCCTAAAAAGATTCATCTTCTTCATGTTAATCATATCAAGGATGAACCCACATAATTTAGTTAAACTTTTTTAACCTTTTTACTTAATAATGGTATATATTTAAAAATTCTATATCATTAAAAAATTATATAAAATTATAAAAATAATAATAATAATAATAATAATAATATTGATAAGCTTAATTTATCTTTTACCTTATAAACATATTGTGATAAAAATTCAAACTTAAAAACAACTAAAAATATATAGAAATTTAGAGGTTTGAAAAGGTTAAATGATATATAAATTATAATTGTAAAAATACATTTAACAAGTTAGAATCATGCTCAAGAGTTATCCATGTCAATTCATATACAATTATTCTAACTCATTTATTAAAATGGATTATAAAATTCGTATTGTATTGTGTTATCCATATAATAAACCATTCGTATTTGTATCATAAAAAGATTATTTTAAGTAAATTTTCAATATTTCTTACTTTAAAAAGGCACGAGCCCAACACAAACCGTTACCACCTCTAAATTAGATTGAGAATTAAATCGCCCTACACAAACATATATCAGATAATTACACAAAATCATATATTAGGAGGAGAGTTAACCCGCCAATACCTAAGCTACCAACTCGCCTAAAAGCTTAATCTCGTAGGATTTAGTCCCATAATGCAAATTATTCTCCAACACAAACATCTCCTAATTCAAAGTGTTTCCGTAACTAAATGATCTACACACAAACAACTTCTAATTCAAAGTATTTGTGTAAGCCAGGAGGAAAAGAAACATCTAAGCATCAAGAAAGACAATTACTGTATAGTCTGTATTACCTCAACTTGAGAGATATTTTCAGATAAACCAAGCTGCAGTTTTAGGGAAAAATTACTGAGTATTACACCAAATTATAGAAGGGATTAAATTTGTTTTGAGTATTATACAGAACTATGAAGGGATTAGCATGTACTGGAGGAAGAAATCTGTGAGGATTGTTACAAGAAGAAAAATCATGCTGCCTTCTTTTTCCCAAAGAGTAATCCCAGTGAGTAAGTGCTGCCCTTTTGTTTAGCTGCTTCAACTCGATTCGCACCAACCTAGATGACATTTAAACTAATGAAGTTAGATCTCTCAAGAGTTGAGGAAAAGGGCCAGTTGCCATCGCTCAAAGTAGATGTATGGCACACGGAAATGGAAGGATCAAGTGAACTAATCATCCCATTACATCATGTTTTTTCTTTTCGGTAATTCCCTAGAAAAAGGCATTTCTACAAGAAAGAAGGAAACGATGTTGTTGGGGTGCAATAATGCCACTCTTAAGCTTAGGGATAATTCACCCAAATGACGGTGATATTGAATGTTATAAAAGGCTTAATCTACCCAATGCAATAAATAAACCAATGATCTAAGAATTAGTATCAAAGTCAAGGGTTGGGGGAGGGATTATTGGGGTGCAATAATGCAGCTCTTAAGCTTAGGGATAATTCACCCAAATGACGGTGATATTGAATGTTATAAAAGGCTTAATCTACCCAATGCAATAAATAAACCAATGAGATATCATGATAAGATTATCGTACAATAGTCATGCTTTTTATCTAGCATAGCTGATAGTGTGGGCATCGATAATACCTTGTCCATGAGCCAGAAGCCAATGGTTGGCATGTACTGCACCAAGTACATAACCGCTAGTACAGGCTGCAAATGTATAAAAAATGATGATGCTAGTTATGATATGCAATAGTTGAGAATGGAAAAACCATGAGAGAAACGTATTCATGTCAATCATAAAAACTCTCCAGAAAGAAGCTAATGAAGTAGCTAAAACATTGAGCCTTCTGTGGTACAGCAGAAATAAAGTGAGCATCTATCAGAAAAATGTTTTTATGATTTTTATGATTCAAATATAAAACTGAAACTCAAAACTACGGAAAGGTAATCATGAAACCTGTGACTATATAAAGTTTAGTTTACATCAAGTTATACTACTGATTAGGGATTAGGAAGAGGGACCGACATGTAGGGCCACTTGCTGGAGCTATAAGAAGAATGCCACAGTAGAAGCTCCATGGAATGCTCCAGTGGTTTGGTCGGTTTCAGTAACTGTTTGGGGATGCCAGTTGCTGCAGGCTTTGAGAAGGATATCTGCTCACTCTTTCGGAAAATGGAATCAAGGAAAGGACATGGGGTGAGGGTGTCGGGGAGAAAGAAAAAACCTCGTCTTCATCCCATTTTGAGAGGGAAATCCAAAAGCTAGAGTATTCGGTTAACTACAATAGCTCTCCATTCTCTTTTAGGGGGAAGGGAAGGGGTGCTGGGGATTGAGGAAAGGGGTTGCAATCGGACTGAGGAGGTTTCTGTGTTCAGAAGGGGTCTTCCGACCGTCCAACCGAGCTAAATCAGAAGAAGAGGGCTTTGAATCTTCCAAATTATGGGCAGAAGGAAATTCTACTATTGTGACATCATGGGTGTCTAAGTTGGGGAGAGGTTCTTGGAAGTACAACAAGTGGCTTCATCAAACTTTAGAGGTAGCTAGTAACTTGGGTTGTTTCTTTTCTTGGTCCTCATGTTTAGCTAATGATGTCCTTTTCAAATATTTTTTCCTTCTTTTTTATCATCTATAATATCCCACATCAGATAAGGAAAAATTTTGCTAACGATATATGTATGTATGAACTCCTTGTAAACTCATTTTAAAGTCGTAAAAGCTCTCTAAGTTCATAATAGATAATATCTACACAGTTAAAAGCGAGTTATTACAAATGATATCAAAGCTGATCTCTGACCTTAGTATAAGAGTTTGTTTGGCCTTGCGAGGAGTGTTTGTCTGTTTGACCCAACAATCCTATTGGATACAACGAGGATGTTGTATCTGCATGATTGGGGGGGTTATTGTGATTGTAATATCTCACATCAGATAAGGGAAAAAGTTCATAGTATTGTATATGTATGAACTCCTTTTAACCTTGTAGACGCATTTTGAAGTCATGAGAGTTAAAGCAGACAATATCTACATGGTTGGGAGCGAGCTATTACAAATGGTATCAAAGTCAATCCCCGACCCCAATGTGGGTCTTTGTTTGTTTGACCCTTTAAGGGGTGTCTGTCTGTTTGACACTGCAATACTATGGAACATAATGAGGACGTTGCGTTTGTATGAGAGGTAATTGTGATATCCCACATTAGATAAGGAAAAAAATTCTTAGTGTTATATATGTATAGACTCCTCTTAACCTTTTATATGCATTTTAAAGTCATAAGGGCCATTTGAACTTAAAACGGATAATATCCACATTGTATAGAGGAAAAAGTCCATAACATTTTATATGCATAAGCCCCTCTTAACCTTGTTAAAGCATTTCAAAGTCATGAGTGCTCTTTGGGTTTAGAGCGAACAATATTTACATAGTTGAGAGCAAGTCATTACAAATGTATCAGAGTCGATCCTTGAACTTGATGTGGAAGTTTGTTTGACCCCTCAATCCATTTGTTTTGCCTCATAATCTTGTGGGACATAACGAACACGTTTTGTCTACTTTTTAAGAGGATGAGAAGGAGGAGAGGTGATTGTGATATCCCACATTGAATAGGGGAAAAAGTTCCTAACACTTTGTATGTATGAACTTCTCTTAACTTTGTAGACGTGTTTTAAAGTCATGAGGGCTTATTAGCCCTGAGCGAATAATATTTACACGATTGAGAGTGGATAGTTACAAATGATATCAAACCCTAGTTTGGGAGTTTGTTTAACCTTGTAATCCTGTGGGACACAACAAGGACATGTCTGCAACTCCTCTTAATATATTCGAAAATTAGAGTGCACGGTCAATTGCAGGTGGGCTCAAGGGGGCTTCCATGACCGGGGGTTATCCTGTGGGTGCTTCTTGGGGGATCCTTTCCTGTTGTTAGACCTCCTATTAGGGTTTTTTTAGCTTTTCTGAGATGGTTTGCTATTAGGGTGGTTTATGGTTTGTTTTCTTTTTTCCTTTCTTCGCTTGCCTTATGGCCTTATCTATATACTCTATGTTGTACTTTTTTACGCCTTTTTGCAAGCGCCTTTAATATATTCTCCTATTTACCTATCAAAAAAAAAAAATCTTCTCTTAACCTTATAAAGGCATTTTAAAGCCACAAGGGCCCTTAGCCCAGAATGGACAATATCTAGATGGTCGAGAGCAAGTTGTTACATCATCTTTAGTATCTTTGGAAGAAGTTGTTCATCCTTTGCTTGTACTTAAAAATTCATATCATTAAATTGTTTGTTTCTAAATTTATTTATTTTTTTAAAAAAAAAAGGATGTTAGAATACGATATACATAGTGAACCCAAATTCTAATAGTTTAAACTCTTAGGAAAGTTTGTAGCTTAAGATAGTATCAAAGCTTTGCTTTATCTATCTATTTATTTGTGATCACCAATTTATGATTTATTTATTTGTTTGTTTTCCCATATGCAATGATCACAAATTCGTCTGTCTCTCCACATGCGGTATGGACTACAATGTTAGAGCATGATATACATTGTAGGCCTAAATCCTAACAGTTTAAGCGTTATTCTACCACGTTATCCTCACTGATCATCATAGCTGCGACCATCCAGGTTTATAGCCTACCATTTTTTGTTATTTTAGAAAGATTTTTTATCCACTTGTGTAAATTAATCCACAAAAGGAAGTTTTTAGATTCAATAGAAATACCTGACACGATATCCAAACTTCTTTTAGACCATGGGTTGCAGCAATAATAGTCAGCTCTGCACACCTCTCTGATGACACACGCCTCTGTCAAAAGAATCAAATGAAATCAAGGTGAGAAAGAGAAACTTAAATCCTCCAGTAGATACCATGGTCACTTCTCAAAAGCCTTCTCAACAATTAAGTAAATATCTCAGAATGTAATCAAAGAGTTTTCAACTGAAGAAGAAAAAGATAAAAATATTAATATTAATATCAAAATCACCAAATGACACATTTGACATCATGGCTAAAACATGTTTTCCTTCTGTTTTCCTCAATTTTCTTGGCAATAAAACAAAGCATTAGCAAAAATTTAAGTCGAGATTGGAGTCAAAATGATATCCATCTCCTACACATGATTAGAAAATCAATGATCAGATACAAAATAGGGCAGAGTGCATAGACCTCAATAATATAGAAGAGTTAAAATAAATTTGAGTGCTTGCCTATCATCAATAAACAAATAAATAGGAAAACTCAATATACTCCTTTTTCGGTCAAATGATGTTTTTGAGGTAGATGCCCAAAAGATTATCATAAATTGTTACAGCATTGGTAAAGCATAGGGCCACTTATTTGTTTTCCAAGGGGAACAAGTAATCGGCATTTTGGAACTAGGATGCCTTCTAAGATTCGTCATTCATTGAATTGTCTGAGTTTGTGACACCTAATAATTATACAATAATATAAGAAATTTGCATTAATTTGTATATTTGGCCTACAGGGTTTTGGAGTTCCATGACGTGTCTACATTATTAAGCTCCACTTCCTTGGCTCAGCCTCTTTCTTGTGTGGAGTAACTAAACCTAAGAAAGTAATAAGGCTCCTTCCACAATTTGTTTTTCTTACCATAAATACACTGTCATTTGATAAAAGTTCAAACAGCACAGATTCAACCACTAAATTTTGGAGCATCTAATAAACATTAGTGCTAAGTCCTAATGTCATGGTCACATAGAACCACATTGACTTATTTTCTTATCTGTCTAGTTCTGTAGTTCATCAGCTCGAAAATGTGAATATTATATTTTTAATAACAGATAGAGGACATAATCTATACTACTATTAAAAAACATGATAGCCGAAAATTATTCAGTGGACAGAAGAACGCTATAAAATGATGAAAATCAAAACAAAAATTAATAGTTGGACAAGCGTACCCTGCAAAGTGATGAAAATAAAAAATAAGCAGGATTCCCCAAAGATATAAAAAAATAAAATAGAAAACAAAATTAGCATGTATGAGAATAGCTGTCTAAGGTTTGTTTTTGTCTTCCAATCCTCTCTCTTCTACTAATCTCAATCAAAGTTCACTACAATCAATCAACTATTGTCGATACAACCAATTTGAGCTTTATCAAATGTCATTTTCATTCACTAACAGATTTGATTTCTGAAGGGGTCAATAGACATATAAGATACACACACACATGTATTATCCATGCTCAATAGAGGTGGCCCTTTACTTTGCTAATCATTGGAGTCCAAGAAATGATAAGGGCATATTTATCCCTCTTGAGTCTCGATCAGCAAATCAGGATGTGACAATGCTGGCCAAGCTCCATCACATTCTTTTGTAAGGGATTTTAACCTTGGTACTTCTTTTTTGCTGTTTAATGAAGCCCTGTTTAAAAATGAATATATGATGTGGGCATATTCATGATTTTATGATTACATAAAGTCCTTTAGTTAAGCATAGTTTTATATGGTCAGTTTTTCACTTAACATGTGTCTGATTTTTAGCATGAGACCAAACCACAACATCTAACCAGAAAAGCAGTAAGAAATGGAGCAAATGGAAACATCACAGTAGGTTTATGTGGTTCTGCAGTGACCCATGTTTATGGAGGAGAGAAGAATAGAGATTTCAAAGTTCTCAACTTGATATCTCAACCCGCACTCCAATTTTTAGTCACATTCTGACTCTATATAGAGGAAAAAAATTGTGCAAAACTCCTTAGAAGCCCTTTACTAGTTTGGTAATGCTCTGGCAGCCATGACAACAAAGACAGGGTATAAGTGTACTGTATAACCCTAATGAACTATAACAAAATAAATGATCTAACACAACAGTAATTCAAAAGGAAAAGCACATGGCATCAATAATATGAGGTTTAGAAAAAGGTAAAATTGCCTAGATGTGCAGTCCATAATTGGATCATAATTAAAGCAGATATTTTTAGAACTTTAGGATACATCTTTAATTTAGTCATTAAGACGCAAGGCAATGAATTTCATCCCATTAGCGCTCTTACAACTTAAAGCTAAGGAAAACAGAGTTATGGATGGGGACATGTTCATGAAGTTCTACTGAAAAACAAGGCTCAAATAAAATAATTATTAACCTCAAAAATAATTCAATAGATAGCAACAAAAAATTATTGCTTAGCTGGAAGTTACTAAATGTCTGATGGAAAGTTAGCAGATTTGACTATCTAGCACTTGATATTTCACGAAGGGAGAAAAAAGGTAAAGAAAATCCAATTCGTGATATCCATCCTTTTCATTTAAATATATGTCAAATATAATAATAATAATAATAATAATAATTAGAAAAAATTAAAAAACAATAATTTAAATAAATAAAAAAAAACACTAAGCTTTACCTCAGTGCTTGCTTTAGAACCATTTGATGTCTCTATTGGTCCAGGACAGACAACAGTCACCTTAATTCCTTTTTGACAGAGCTGTGATCAAAATAGGTGGACTTACACCATAAGCAAGAGAAGAAACTTTTTCTGGATTAGAACATACCAGGATCAAACAGGAGGAAATCCATGAACTTTAAATTAATTACATACTTTGAATAACTGAAACCACAAAACCTATAGAGTTGCAGCCTTTAAAATTTATGATTTGGATCCTTAGGATCCAAAACAAGGTACATTTCAAAATTGGCCATTCAGAAAAATGCATTTCTTCCCTAATTTTGCAAGGGTAGCACATCAAGAGACAAATAAAAATGGGAAAATAAAGAATGCTTCTACATGGTTGATGTGAGTTCACATCTAACAGCCATCCAATGAGAAATACAATTTGAAGATAAATTTTACCAATCATTTTCCATTACAAAGACCATTTCAAAATTAAAACCCTCTGCTTCGCATTCTAATTTCAATCTAAAATAAGCCTACCCCATCAGTTTTGGCAAGAGGCATACCTTATAATTGTGCCCTTGTCATATACCATTTCAATCCATGATCAAGGAACATCCTTTGAGCTCCACGATATATATTTTATTTTATTTTTCATTCAGTAAGGTGGAAAATTACAGTACTTGTATTTGATTTATTTCTCATCCTTTGAACACCTTCTTCTTGAATCAAATTATTCCTTGCCGACATGTTCATTGGCTTTTGTTGCATATGACGAAATCATCTAAAACTCCATTTGATGCTCATCTCCCACAAATGCATTCATTTCTTATTCTATTTTTCTTGTTTTATCACTCATCCATCTTGGCATCCTTATGTCAGGATACTGATTTTTTTATATTTGTTTTTAACAGCTCAAAATTCTTGCCCATAGCAAGTCTTATGGCTGTCTTGGAAAATTTTCCTTCTAACTTAATGGGTGTTTGAGGATCAATCAACACTCGAAAAGCATTTCTCAGCTACAACCATTCTGTTCTAATCCTATATGAAAGGTTCTATTCAATCTCCAGGATGAATGATAGACTTTAGATAATGAAATCAATCACTTCTGGGTGTTTTCTGAGCACTACTTGAAATACTCCCTCTCCTATTCCCCTAGTTTTACTAAAGTTGCATATGTCTTAATTATCCTAAAGTTTCCCTCCATAGTTTTAAATTTTAATTCAGAATTAGTAATTTCTCTGGTCCTGCCAACTAAAATTATTTTATTAGCAAGCAGCACAATTGGACCTTGTCCTGAATACGCAAAATTAGTTTATCTGTTACCAATACTAAAAGGCTAGGACCTGTTGTGGGCAAGTGACTAGTATTGACGCCAATTCTTCTGAACTAGTTACTGCTCCATCACACATGACCTTAATAAAATATATCTACATGGCTACTTTTCTGTTTTCTTAAACCCACCACACTTACTAAGGAACTGGTGATATGCATTTTTTTTTAGTCAATAAAGATTACCTAAAGGTCTTCCTTCTCTCTAGACCTTTCCATTAACTGCCTATGTAAGCAGCTTTCATAAAGTGTCCCCAGCATAAAACCAGACTGGTTTTATGATACACACATTTCATCTCCAAATCATTGTTCAACAATCTCTACCATGGTTACATAGTATGGCTTAGAAGTTTGGTTCCAAGGTACTTTCTGCAACTTGGAGGTCTCCTTTATTCTAATGTATAGCTATGGCAGTGTTTTTCCTCCCTTCACCTGCCATTTTTTCCTAATTTTTATAATTTTTTTAAATGAGTTAGTATAACCCCATCATCCCCAAACACTTTCAAACCTCCACAAGGATACAATCAGGTGTTACAACCTTTTTCCATTCTCACCCTTTCAAAGGAGCATCATTAACTTCCAATCTCTTGATTTTCAAAAGTATCAATACATTTTCTACCTTGGCAAAACTATTTGGCTCTGGACTTTGTTGTTTTAAGTGATTCTTACTAAATTTCTTGTAGAAATAACTATTCTAGCATCCTTCCAGGGAAAGAAAACTATCATAAACAGATTTGGTACAAGCAAACCAAGATGTCTATAGGACAAGTTATTACATATAACAAATTGCAATGACAAAATGAATTTACAAATGAAGCAATTTGTAGTCCTCTGTTTCTATGTGCAATCTTGCTAAATTATATTAATGCTTAACGATTCACAGTGGTACAGATAACTTCATTGTCAGCAGGTTGAAGCAACTGTGGGTGAAAATCTATCTTTACCAAATCTTGACAATTTTTTTCTAATGAGTCCCATCTAACAAAGTCGAGATAGATTGGTTGGTTCAGGGAACTCACTAGCCTGGAAACCTATCCCTTTTATTTTCAAATGATGGCATTTGGAAAGTATTCCTACATAAGGATGTCTCGTCCTTCTTGATCTTTTTAATTAATAGAAAAGATCTATGTGTTTCTCACCAGGGGGGTGTTTTTCCTACATAATGAAGCAGTGAGTCAATCTTTGCTACAATGTAATTAGTTTATGGCCAATGCGCATGTCTTGATTTTCCCCTCAAGAAAGAAGTTATAAAATACCTCAGAACGCAAGGTGTGGAAGTATCCATTTAGAGCATATTTAGAAGCAGAGTACACAGCCTGTCCCGGTGCAGGTGTCTTTCCTGCAGCACTGCTCATCTGCAAATAAAATTTAATCGCAAATCCCAAACTCATGTTAGAGAATAGCCAACCAAAAAAAACAAACTTCTTTTGGATCAGTAACATAATTGAATTTAATAGTTTAGTAAAACAGGAAAAGATTCAAGAAATGATCAAGGTCCATTGGAGCTATCCAAAATATTTCTATAATGACATTAGTGAACCCAAAGCAAATTACATTTTCGTGTCAATAAATAATTATAAATGCCCGAACATACCACAACAAAATGACCCCTCCCTCGCTTCAGCATGAAAGGTGCGAGCAACTGTGTAAGAGAGATCGTTCCAATAACATTCACATTGAGAGTAGCCTACTTGCAAAACATAGAAAAAAAAAATGTGACCGCTTTTGCAGGATGGTGAGAGCAGCTCAAGAGAAACAAACTAAACAATCTTTGAAGCACTTGCATAAGTATATCCTAGTGGCTAGACCTGACTTGTGACTATAAACAGACAACACATGGCCCACTAGCTTGTGGCAGCCTATAATTGTCACAAAGTCAGACTAGGTCTAACCATCAGTGCTACAAAAGGATTTCCCTTATGTGATACCTTAAGGCTTTCCTCAGTTACATCCACAGCTGATGCTTTCTGCCCAGAAAAAGAAAGGAAACCAACAATAGATGGTTAACTCAAAATGCAGCTTGATTAAGTCAGCAGTAGTGCCACAACATTGCAAGTTCTATCATGTTGTATTATTCAAATACTGAAATTTCCAACTTTCAATTAGTAGCAATTATTACAGTTTTCAATGCATTTTACCAACCAATCAATCCACACCCTAGTTCTTTAGATTCAAGCCTTTTAGTATTACACTCTCACTTGAACTGGAAAGAAGCTACCCTATCATTCATTACCAGTTTTGTATATGGTTGGTTGGGTTATGTTAGGTGTTTTGCGTCCTGTTGGATGACCTTTACTTATGGGGCACTAAGGCTTTTGGTTTTGGAGGCAAGATGACCTAGAATTTGAAGAAGCATCAGGCATTTGTTTGGTTGAGAATAGATTTAAAGCTCCTTCATTTGAGTGGATCTTGATATAGGATCTTTTCAAGAGGATCGGCAAGAGGATGCTAAATGATGACTGGGAGGTTACTCCTCACAGCTAGCTGAAATCTTTCCCTCTCCTTTATAAGTTTGTTTTAGGGTTCTTTGACAAGTAGGCTGACAGAACCATCAATAATGAGGTGAATATCAAGCTGGTGATCTGGCAAACTTGCAGGAAGAGCAAGGGAACTGAGGGAAACATAACTATTGATGTCCTATCAACACTCTGATATCTAGAAACTGCCCCTTGCATCATAAACCTCCATGTCCTTTATTGTTTAGAAGACAATATGCCAGTCTGAAAGTCTTTAGCACCCAAATGCCAGTAAAAACACAGAATCATCCAAATGTTTGAAGATCATCACAATGACATTTAACATTGTTATTGAAGACGCTGCCTGGTGTTTTCTAGAGATTCTACAATTCCAGGATAGAAAATAAAGTTAGCTGATATTCTTTTTGCTTGTCAAAGTGTTATGCATTATTTTTTTTCCTTGATTAAAAGGGAGCTTTGTCTTATATATGTGCATGTGTGAATTTGTGAATCTGATGCTTATAGATGTACATACACATCTCAATCAGTCTGATTTTCAAACAATTCCTTCACTTACAGGGCGCTCGTAAGCCGCATTATGAATCATATAATCAACACCAGCCCCTGAAAAGAATGATTCCGCTTTCTCCACAGCCTCCCTGAGAGAATCCTCACCACCTGCCAAATCCAGAGGCAAAATCTCCACCTCCCCAGGTGCATGCTTCCCTACAATACACACCCATGTGGCTTCAACAGACAAATCGACCAAAACAGCTAAAGAAACAACTCCTTGTTGAACAATATACATACAACCCATGTTTTTTCAAGCAATAGTCAATCAAACATATCAAGAAAACAACTTATTAAACCCTAACATACACAACCATGTTGTTTCAAGACAGCATCAATTCAAAAGAGCCAAAAAAAAAAACCACTTCTTGTTTAACACTATACCTCTGAGCTGCTGCTTAACTCGCTCCAATTCGACCTCATTTCGCGCTGAAAGAATCAATTTCGCCCCCAAACCCGCAAGTTGCTTGGCAAGAACCTCCCCTGAAACAATTAAATAACAATTTCAAGACTGGCTGTTTCGAGAAAAATCATCCACAAATTCATTAAATACCAGCACAAAAAACAGCTGAATTTTCAGGATATCGAAAGAAACAACAGAAAATACCGATTCCGCGGCTGGCACCAGTGATCCAAACGACCTTGTCCTCGATTTCTTGGCGCTTGGGGTGCCTCTTGGAGAGCAGTGTGAAATCGCCTGAAGAATAAAAAATAAGAGAAAATTAGAGACACCCAGATGAGATTATCGAGTGTAGAGACAGAGAAGGAGATTCAGGGAAGTGGGTTTGGAATGAATACCATCTGCAGTGGCGAATCTGAAGAGGAGGGTGGCGGTGAAAGCAAGAAATAATATGGAAATGATGAGCATTTTTTCAGTTACTAGATGTCAACTGAAAGGTGGGGATGTATATGTAGTTAACAATGAATTTTAGTTTGGAAATTAAATTCTAAAAATAAATATTTGCTTAGAAACTGGTTTTTATAACAATTTTATATTCTCTATAACAAAAAACAAAAAAAACACGTTTGACAATCAAATAACATCTTTTTATAAAGATTTATTGAATAGCTAGTGAGACAAATGTATTGGCAGATTGGAGGTTGATCATGTCCATCAATTCTTCTCGTATTGGAATGTCATAGCACTTGGGTGAATCATCTATAAGAATAAGGGAGAATTGTGTTTTGGGTCCAGTTGAGCCTAAAAATTGACATTTGGTCCATATAAATTTCATAATTGATGGAAATGATATAAGATATTAAAAAACCAATATATTCTTCAAATTTCTATATATTACCTTTTAAGGATATAAAATAGTAGTAAACTAATTGTATAAGGGTGTACAAGACTATTATTTGTGAAAGATTTTAAGTGATTCTGAAAAACTTGTTTGTTTATTTCCCCTAACCGATGATAAATGACATTCCTTACATACATTGATTAAGCATACATTCATCTCATGTATCTAAATTGTATATGGTAATTTGAATAGATACCTTACTTATGATGATTGTAAAACAAAATTATACAACAATTTTTCTTTCTTTTTTTAAACCAAACCTATGCAAACATGGTTAACCGACCTATTGTCAGATATTCATGAAATGATGTATGAAATTTGAGTTATTGTACAAGGGTATTACATTAACCGTATAAAGACAAATTTACTAATTGTACAAGGGTGTACAAGACTACTTTTTGTTAAGGATTTCAAGTGATTTTGAAAAACTTTCCCATTTTTTTCCACTCAAAGAACTCAAATTCTCTCACTCAATAATTGTTTCGAATTTTATTTTTAAATTTCTTCATCAAAACTTTGTAATTGCATATTTTGTTTTTGTAGTTCTAGCAATGTTCTTTCTTTCCACTTTTTTTTTTTTTTTTTTGTGAAATTTTATCCAAATGAATCTATATTTAAATTATAATCATTTTATCAAATTTTTTACTAAAATTATCTTTAATTCTTTTAATATATTTATACTCATTTATTTAAAAAATGAAAAAGTAATTTTTTTTTTAAAACATGTTCATTACCTTTCAAGTAAAAAATTAGATAAGTTTGAAAGTCAATAAAAAAATTTAAATACCACTTTCAATAATTTTTAGATAAAATTTTATATAATATATTTTATTTGAAATTTAATTTCTAAAGTTTAACTAAAAAATTGTATTGACAATTTTCTTGTTGTGAGTTAAAATACTTTGCATTAGTCTATCTAGATAAGAAAAATTATTAATATAATATTAGAACTTCATATCTTAGTTATATTTTTTTTAATAAATTTATCTTTTTAAAAATTTTAAAATGAAAACATTAAAAATCTAAAAGGATATATATATATATATAATAAAGTGAAGTGATAGTCAATTTTTAAAATTTTTAAAATATGGTTAATGTAAAAATATAAAAAATAATTAAAAATAAGAGAAAAATATAAATGTAAAGGTAATATAAATTTAAAATAAAAAATGAAAATTAAACTAAAAGATAATACAAAAAGATAAAAAATATTTGGATGAAAAATCCTAAAATTTTATCATTGCTTATTGTGAAACCAAGGTTTGGTTAATCTTGATTTTGATGATAATAAAATAAGGTTTAAAACTAATGATCATATTTCAAGTGTGATTAGGCAAGACGATTTCCAAAGTGGCAATCACAAAGACAAATCAAGCCAATGAGAAATCATGAAAAAGAAGCCCACCTCAAAGAGAAGAGTTTTTCAAGACCAAAGCTTCATAAGATCTCTTTGTAAGGTTGTTGGTGCACTAGGACTTTCATGCATTTCATTATTTATTTATGTACCAAAATCATCTAAGAGTAATATTGTTTTAATTATCTTAAGAATTGGATGATTTCATGTTTTCAACTAAAATCTTGTATTAAATGTTTTTCAAACTTGTGTTAAAAGGTTTTAAGTTGAAAAAGGTTGGGTGTTGACCCAAAAAATGGCTCAACCGGTTCAACCGGTCGACCAGTTGTGCTTGTCCGGTCGAGGACCGGTCGAGGGAGGCCAAAAAGTTTCTCTCTCTCCCAGTGACCTTCTTTTTCCTGTCAAGGTTGAACCTCAACTGGTTGAGGTCTAGTCGAGGTCTGGTTGAGGTTCGGTTGAGGCCCAACGGTCACCTACCAAGCATTAAATGCTAACAGCTAGTCAACCGGTCGACCCCTAACTCGACCGGTCGAACCCCTAGCTCGACCGGTCGAACCCCCAACGGCTAGTTTGACTTTTTTCTTCTATAAAAAGGTTTCAATCTTCATTATTTCAAGAGCTTAACCTTCCCAAATATTTCTTGATTATATTTGAGCCTTGGAATAGTATTTTTGAGCGCACCATTATTTCAAAACTTGCATATCTTTAGTGCATCATTCAATCCTAATTTTTCTTGTATTATTTGAGTTTAAAGTTCTTGTACTAGGATTTTTGAGAGATCATTCATTTGTAAATCTTTGAGAGGAAGTTTCTCAAGTGTGGGGTATCACTTGAGGGGTTGTTCAAGAGTGGGATATCTCTTGAGAAGCGTAAAGGGTGCTTGGAGCCAAAAGTCCAAGAGGGTGAATTGGAACCATAATCCAATTGTATTGCTTGAAGACTTGGTTTGAAAGCCTTGGATTAGTGGAACCTCAAGCTCGGGATTGAAGTTAGAGGAGAGTGGATGTAGGTCGGGTTGCGCCGAACCACTATAAACTCTTGTGTTTGCATTCTCTCTTCCCTACTCTTTAATTTATATGCAATTGTCTATATATCGATTATTATATACTTGCATATAATTGTCTCTTGCATTCACTTGTTTAAATTTGCGAAAAGAGACCATCACCCTATTCGTCCTCCCTCTAGGGTGATTACCATAAGTTGGATTAGCCTCAAATTTCTAACACTTATAATAAGAGTAAAAAGATTCAATATATTTAAAAATGAAAAACAAAAAAACATTATTGCTTTTTATTTGATATAACATAGAAATATAGATTAGAAGAAAAAGAAAAAAAAAAGTTAAAAATGAGGAATACTTAATAGGGGAAAAAAAAGGGGAAAAAACACAAAAAAAAATGAAATTCACATTCATTTGTGCCTATGTAACGATTAAGGGTATTTTAGGGATTAATGAAATACAATAGCCTTCATCTTAATTTTCATACTTTGTTTGGGTTTTGAGCTTAAATATGCATGATATATGGACTAAATGTTAATTTTTGGCCCAATTAGGGCCAAAACACAATTCTCCCTAAGAATAAAATATAAGCCTTTCATGACAACATTTGTTTTTAAGAAAATTGGTAATATATATTGTCAATGGGAGATTGTTGACAAATTAAAGGGTGGTCACGTTCATCAATTCTGTTTATGTTTGAATGTCATGGACACATGGGTAAATGCACTATAAGAATAAAGTATTTTCATAATAACAATTGCTTTTAGGGGAATAGGCTAGGTTATTTTTGTAACTACAATTGTTTTTAGGAGAGTTGATAGTGTCCGAGGTTCTACAAAATGAAACAACAAATTATATTATTAATTAAATATGAACAAACTTTTATGGGATTAGAAACATTTCTTAATAATTTAAAATATTTTTTTTGAAAAATGCTATATTTGAAATACTTTTACCAAAAAATTTCAAAACGATTCTTATTTTAATCGATACATGTTTGTTTTTTTAAAAAATAGGACATTTAGGGTTTATTTGGTAAGTGTTTTCGAGAACAGTTTTTCAGAACAAAAAACAAGAAAATACTTTTGACAACCAAAAACCTTTTTTTTTTTTGTTTTCACAACATCTTTTAGTTGTTTTATATATTTTGACTTTTTTTTTAATGATTGTTTTTTAAAAATAATTATATAAACATGTAAAATGATTAAAATTAAAAACAATAAATATAAAAATTATTTTTAAAACATATTTAAAAATATTAAAAACATGTTTAAAATATTTTAAGTTTCAAACAGACCTTTATTCTACAAAATATAGAGAACTATTTGTAAAAACTATTTTTCGGATTTATTTTCGAAAATAATTATCAAACAAACCCTTATATTCTTCTAAAAGTTATTTTTTCATTATTTTAAAAAATACAAATAATTTAATTTTTAAAATATTTTGAAATGAATATATTAAAATTATTTCTGAAATTTTGTTCCCATATTCACTATTAAATGTATAGAAACCTTTTTGTGTGAAAAAACAATTTTTAAAAATTTAATGTGATAATATTATAAAATATTTAAAAAAAATTAATTTAGGTTTATTAAAAAATTTTGGGGAGGATTTTGTAGTTAGAGAAAAAACAAGGGATGAAAATATAATACATCCAAATTTACACAAAACCTCAAGAGATCGCCGATGATACTTCAATTTCATCCGAGGCAGCTGTTCTCTCACATTCTCGCACTTTCCCACACTTTCTCGCACTTTCTCCCTCCCTCATCAAACACTCTCAATGGCGGCGAGGAACGCTCTTCTGAAGTACCTGAGAGTGGAAGCTCGACGCCTGCCGCAAAACCCTAATTTCCAATTAGCTTTCATTTTCCTAATCGAAAAAATTGCTGTTTTTAGAGAAGAGAGAGTAGATAGTTTCCAACTTTGAACAAAAAGAAGAAGGAAATGAACAAAATTTAAGTGCATAATGAGGAATATATTCTCACAATTTTTGTTAGGTTTATTAAAGTCAAAATAAAAAAAATAATAATAATAATATCATTAATACATACCATATACCAAGTTTATTCTATTTTATTTTAATTGCACATATTTGATGACTGGAACTTGTTGCCATGTTTGGTCCGGTATTAACTAAAGGAGAAGAGTAATGGCAAAAATTATTTTCTCAAGCTATATTTGGTTATCAAACAACATTAAGAAGAGAAAAAAAAATGTTAAGGGAAATGGTTTTCTCACATTCCACTTTATAAAATTTAAAAGAAAACAAAAAATTATTTAAAAATTTATGTATTTTAAAATTATTTAATATTTATATAAATAAATAAAAAGTAAGTGAAATGAGTTGGAAATTCTTTATATTGGAAAAATTAATAATTTAATAATTATAAAAAATTAATATTAATATATATCAATAGTTTGCAAATGTGCTAATAATTGTTTAACTTCATTGTCATTTTTTTCAATATTTTCTATAGTTGGATATCATTTTTTTCATATCTCAAAGAGAAATTCTTTTTCTTTTTTCCTAAAATTACCAAAAAGTCAATAATTTAATAAAGTTAAAATTATAGAAAATCAACATTTGCAAATGTGCTAATAATTATTTAATTCCTTGATTATTTTTTTCAATATTTTCTATAGTTGGACATCATTTTATGTACCTCAAATTTTATTGGTAAGAACTCAATCATCAAGAAATTATATTTTATTTAGTGCTTTTTAAAGACAATAATTTCTTGTTTATTTTTTCACTAAGTTTTACAGTATTATTATGTAATTATCTGATAGGGATAATATTTTATTTTCTTTAACAAGCATCGTTTGAATTTCAAGTAATTAATTATGATTTATTTTCTTAAACCAATTTTAATGAACAAAATTTTAATTTCAAATTTACATTTTTTTTTTCTTTTGGAAAAAGAAAAAGAAACTTGTATCTTTACACCCACACATACACACAAAAAATAATAATAATAAAATTTCCCAATTTTATTTTATTTTTATTTTAGATTAGGTTGAAGTCGTCAAATTAAACAAAAAATAAATAAAAGCAATTATCAAATAAAGTAAAAAGATCATATCTAAAAAAAAAATCATATTTAAGTTGTAATTATCTTTACAAGTAATCAAAGCATCAAGCAAACAAGCCTCATTTCTCTGTTTCTTCAAGCCAAGACAAAACTTGCACCTAATTAACCCTCAACTACACGTGGTCGCAACCTGAATCAAAATCAATTCAGGAGATCGAATCCAAGGATTATACAAAGGATTGTATTTAAATAAATTTGCTTTTGACCACTATTGTTTTGTTCTTTGATTTTGAAGAACTTGAAACTTGTGGGTACATAAGGGATGATCATGAAAGAAGAAATAAGGTATTATTCATTAGATGATTGAGAGCACATAATCAAGGCTACATAAAACACATGCATGATCCCAAAATCCATTCACGCAAGAGTCTACATTGAAGGACAGATGACTCTTTCAGGGTCACTACCCTTGATCATCAAAAACAGCTCAAATGGCATCCCTTGCTCTCTGCTGCAACCTCACCACTATCCCCGAAAATAGAAACAAAAAAAGAAGGAAAACACCATAGGCCACATTACCATTCCATGATCCTATCAATGGGTAATTTCTAAATCAAGAAATTAACTTACTAACTCAAAAGAATATACTTTAGCTCAATGATGCATCAATCAAGTGGCCTTTTGTTAAGAATTGCTCAACAAAATCTGGCGTTAAGTGCTTATTTAGATTTCCTTTGGTCAGAAACCCTTGTTCCCATAATCTTACAAACTGGTTCATCTTTTGACCGAAGAAGCTTCAAAGCTGGATGAACTTTGAGGTCCCCCATGACTATCTTCTGCCCCGCATCCAACTCGCTTAGATCTACATCAATATATGGAGGGATGATATCTGCTGGACAAAGGTACTTAACAGTCCTTTTTATGGTATTCAAATATGCCCCTGTCAAAGCATAAAGCAAACATGTACTCCATAGTTAGATCAACAATAATCAATCAAAACAACCAAAACACAAATATATATATTTATATTTTGATGATCAAGGAACCTTCCATGGACAAGCCGTTAGCACTCTACATGAGTACCCAAACCTTAGGGCACTGACCACACTCGCAACAACCAGCACCAAGTAAATCAGGGAATTAAACCAACAACAGGATTTAAACCAGGGGCCATGCGCCTCCACCACACATCCTAGCATTCACCCTAACCAATTGGGCCACACTGGCAGGCTCCAAAACACAAAAATATTTGTTTAAGAGTAGCAAACATTCAACCTAAATTCTGGACAAATTCAGGGGCATTACCTCTGAACTAAATAGAATGAAGGATACCGACAAAGAACTCTCCTCTTGGCAAGAGCAGTCTTGACAAAGATAAATTGTAAGGTGTGAATTCCTACTAATAACTACTGTGTTTACAAGGGCTTCTTTTCAAGTATCACTTCTTTCATTTCACATGCATGGGACGTGCCATGCACCATAGTCCAATAATAAAAAAGATGGGACTGAATTTATTAAGTCTAAACACCAATTCGATCAATTCTCCTAGTTCACCAGGACCAGTTTCCCATCATCATCTCTAACAGCTCTAAGGTTGTTGACTGAATTGAACCTTATTGAAGAAATAAAATTGCTTGGTCATTACTTTGTACATCATTGTTTCAATATGTGTTTCCCATATACCCAAATCTTTTCATCTTTCCTTCAAACCTTTTATGCATACCTCATTCACATCATCTCATTCTGGCTGATGAGAAGTTGTAATGGTGAAGAAAAAGAATCTGTGATGAAGAACCACATTGGGATTATTTTAAGGCTCAATGTAACTTAATGGATGAACCTTACCACATAACATATATCCAAGTAAGGCCACAACTAGCCTCATGGCAAAGCTAGTAGGCTCTCCCATACACCTAGAGTCCCACCAATAATGTCACCACTAAACATCCTGCCTAGGTAAAATCACAACAACTCACCCAATACCTAAGATAGATAGTTCTTCCCTTGAACTAAGCTTCCAACATCTTTGGCATCTGAGGATTTCATTTTTTGCATCAGCCCTAGTAAAACCTATGCTCAAAAGTGACCTATTAGCCAAACCAAGTAGTTAGGAGCAGAAGTGGAATTCTAGAAGTAACTTCAAGTCTCCAACTCCTCATACATAATGGGGTGACAGTTGAGAAGGTTCAATCATGTTCCAGTAAACCAAGCCAAAGGTGGTAGAACATGGAGACAAATGCAAAAGAGGATTTAGCTACAATTAGAAAATTTTCATGCTTTGGGTGGATATGGCTTGTATATGCCAAAATAGTGGGTTAAGATTCAAAGTCTTCATTAGCATGACTCCATCTACTCTACACAAAGAACCAACTTCAACTCCAACTTCATTTTAAATATTTGACAGTATGTCCAAAGAAAATTAATCTTGAGGAAACCCACAACTCTATCTCCCTTTATACATCAAGACTAAACACCCCCATTTGTATTGTTGTTTCACAACCTCACAGTGTTGAATTGCTACAGCTATTCTGTATTCACCAAGCATGACATATAATTAACCAAAGTTGACTTACTTGTGTTTTTATTAGAATCAAATCTCGAGCGGTCAAAACTACAAACACTTGATACGTGTCAAAATGCGTTACCTTTTTTCAATCCAGGAGACACATCTTCTCCCC
Organism: Vitis vinifera; assembly: GCF_030704535.1. Classification (NCBI taxonomy): domain Eukaryota; kingdom Viridiplantae; phylum Streptophyta; class Magnoliopsida; order Vitales; family Vitaceae; genus Vitis; species Vitis vinifera. Next base: position 18,727,279 of record NC_081808.1, on the reverse strand, counting down.
TAAAAACAAGAGGAACATCAACCTTCAATAATGCGTGAGAAGGGGCCCTTATAAAGGTCACATTAAGCACTGCATCCGTGCCTGCATGCAGATGAAGCTGAAAATATCGCAGGAAACAGAAATTCCAAATAATGAGGCCCAATTTCCGATCAACAAGTTTCAAAAAACCAAACAGAACATCTGAAAACCGTACCTTTCGAGGCAAAACCCGAACTTTCTCGATGACCTCATTGGACTCAAAATCGGGTCCGACTTCGAGATCAAACAAACGCGACAAAAAGAAAGACCGGCCCAGGTGGTTGACGAGCTTCCGAATCTGGTTGGTCCGCACAGAAATGAGTCGCTTGTTGCCGCCGTGTTGACCGTCTTCTTGCTCGAACACAATGCTGGGGACGCGGCCGACTTTCCGCTCCTTGGCAGAGATGTTCTTGCCGGAGATGGTGCGAGGGATGGCGCGTATGATTTCTGCGAATTTGGGATCGGGTCTAGGGAAGCCTTCCAGGTACGTAAGCGGTGGTGGTTCAAGGGGGTCCTGGAGAACCGCGGCGGCAGCAGATTGGGAGAAGTGGCGGAGGTGAAGGGCGTTTGTAAGGATTTGGCGATGGCGGTGGATCAACATCTGGCAAAAACTCTGATTCGGGGAGTGAGGGAGAGCAAAAGGGGCTCAAACAAAATTCTGTTTGAGAACTTAAATATGAAAAACATTTTTTTTTCTAGTTATTCTCCATTTCCATGAAGATATTATACACTTATATACAATGTAAAAGTTCTCAAAGTATACTCCATATTTTCAATTGTTGCAAAAATACTATAAAAAAAAAAAAAAAAAAAACTGAAACACCTCAGAACAAATTCTTTAAAAGCTGTTTTTTTTTTTTCTCAAAAGTTTATCAAACATGTTTTCTAAATTAGAAAACTGTTTTCAATAACAGTTCCCAAAGAGGGCCTTAAGTCCTTTTACTCTTTTGGGATTCCATCAAAACTCTCTTGAAGAATGTAAATTTATGTCTCTTGCATGGTGATTAGGATACAAACTCATTACTAATTGAGTTTAATCTACGAGTCATTCAGATTCTAGAATTCAGGCTTTTTATAACTTAAATTTTTACCTAAAAAAATGTAAGCAACTATTCATTTTATCAAATATCCTCATGAGGAGCTTCATATTATGTACAAAAACTCAGACCCCACTAGTCAGTTTTCCAGAACATAACTACTAATACTCCATTTGGTTTCTCAAAAATGTGGGAAAATAGAAGAAAAAACAAAATGCTGAATCTTAGATGATGACCATCACTATATGTGATCAATCATAGATTTATATTATCAAGGACCCAAGAAAGCAAAAACCTAGACTCATCCATCAATTAGTTGACTGAGTAAAAGGAGGTGCCTAAAATTTGTGCAAATCATTATCCAAACATTAATGATTTCCAAACAGAAACCCTAAGTTGCCACACCCCAATGCTGTATCATTTCAACCAATTTCCAAACAGAAACCCTAATTTCACCTTCCAAAACACAATTAGACAAAGCCCCATTCCGATGCTGGCAAAACAGATGAGACGCAGAAAAGTCTAAAACTATTTCCATTCTTTTCCAGGATTTTTTCAACTTCACATTTTTTAAATAAAAAATATATATTTTCTTTTCTTCCCCCCCCAAAATTTCAATCAATACTCCGGTTGGTTACAGGGTAAACAAGCAGAATGGTAAAGAAATCAAATCCTAAAATCTAAACTCAAATGAGCCTAAACCAGTCATTTACTTTAATCCAGGCATTCCTCTATATTTCGGGAAACTCTTTTCTTTTTAAGTTATCATCAACGAAAAAGAAATCTTCGCACAGAAACAACAGAACTCACTAGCTTTCAAAATCCAAGCTAAAACAAATCATAAAAAAATATCATTTTTGTTTTTATTCCTGAGTTTTCTCACTATCCAAACATACAGCAAACAAAACAATATCTCGCAAATGAAACTTTTATACCTTAGAAGGATCCACTTTCTGGAAGTTCTTGACGACGGAGATTACTCGATCCGTGACCTCAGATTTATCGAGGAAAGTTCCTCTGATCTCCTCGGAGAAATGGCGTCGTATCAAATTGAAAGATAGTTGGAAAGGAACATTAGGGTTTTGCGGCAGGCGTCGAGCTTACACTCTCAGGTACTTCAGAAGAGCGTTCCTCGCCGCCATTGAGAGTGTTTGATGAGGGAGGGAGAAAGTGCGAGAATGTGAGAGAACAGCTGCCTCGGATGAAATTGAAGTATCTCTTGAGGTTTTGTGTAAATTTGGATGTATTATATTTTCATCCCTTGTTTTTTCTCTAACTACAAAATCCTCCCCAAAATTTTTTAATAAACCTAAATTAATTTTTTTTAAATATTTTATAATATTATCACATTAAATTTTTAAAAATTGTTTTTTCACACAAAAAGGTTTCTATACATTTAATAGTGAATATGGGAACAAAATTTCAGAAATAATTTTAATATATTCATTTCAAAATATTTTAAAAATTAAATTATTTGTATTTTTTAAAATAATGAAAAAATAACTTTTAGAAGAATATAAGGGTTTGTTTGATAATTATTTTCGAAAATAAATCCGAAAAATAGTTTTTACAAATAGTTCTCTATATTTTGTAGAATAAAGGTATGTTTGAAACTTAAAATATTTTAAACATGTTTTTAATATTTTTAAATATGTTTTAAAAATAATTTTTATATTTATTGTTTTTAATTTTAATCATTTTACATGTTTATATAATTATTTTTAAAAAACAATCATTAAAAAAAAAGTCAAAATATATAAAACAACTAAAAGATGTTGTAAAAACAACAAAAAAAAATGGTTTTTGGTTGTCAAAAGTATTTTCTTGTTTTTTGTTCTGAAAAATTGTTCTCGAAAACACTTACCAAATAAACCCTAAATGTCCTATTTTTTAAAAAAACAAACATGTATCGATTAAAATAAGAATCGTTTTGAAATTTTTTGGTAAAAGTATTTCAAATATAGCATTTTCCAAAAAAAATATTTTAAATTATTAAGAAATGTTTCTAATCCCATAAAAGTTTGTTCATATTTAATTAATAATATAATTTGTTATTTCATTTTGTAGAACCTCGGGCACTATCAACTCTCCTAAAAACAATTGTAATTACAAAAATAACCTAGCCTATTCCCTTAAAAGCAATTGTTATTATGAAAATACCTTATTCTTATAGTGCATTTACCCATGTGTCCATGACATTCAAACATAAACAGAATTGATGAATGTGACCACCCTTTAATTTGTCAACAATCTCCCCTTGACAATATATATTACCAATTTTCTTAAAAACAAATGTTGTTCATCAATTCATCAATTAAAGGGTGGTCACATTCATCAATTCTGTTTATGTTTGAATGTCATGGACACATGGGTAAATGCACCATAAGAATAAGGTATTTTCATAATAACAATTGCTTTTAGGGGAATAGGCTAGGTTATTTTTGTAACTACAATTGTTTTTAGGAGAGTTGATAGTGCCCGAGGTTCTACAAAATGAAACAACAAATTATATTATTAATTAAATATGAACAAACTTTTATGGGATTAGAAACATTTCTTAATAATTTAAAATATTTTTTTTGAAAAATGCTATATTTGAAATACTTTTACCAAAAAATTTCAAAACGATTCTTATTTTAATCGATACATGTTTGTTTTTAAAAAAAATAGGGCATTTAGGGTTTATTTGGTAAGTGTTTTCGAGAACAGTTTTTCAGAACAAAAAACAAGAAAATACTTTTGACAACCAAAAACCATTTTTTTTTTTTTTGTTTTCACAACATCTTTTAGTTGTTTTATATATTTTGACTTTTTTTTTAATGATTGTTTTTTAAAAATAATTATATAAACATGTAAAATGATTAAAATTAAAAACAATAAATATAAAAATTATTTTTAAAACATGTTTAAAAATATTAAAAACATGTTTAAAATATTTTAAGTTTCAAACAGACCTTTATTCTACAAAATATAGAGAACTATTTGTAAAAACTATTTTTCGGATTTATTTTCGAAAATAATTATCAAACAAACCCTTATATTCTTCTAAAAGTTATTTTTTCATTATTTTAAAAAATACAAATAATTTAATTTTTAAAATATTTTGAAATGAATATATTAAAATTATTTCTGAAATTTTGTTCCCATATTCACTATTAAATGTATAGAAACCTTTTTGTGTGAAAAAACAATTTTTAAAAATTTAATGTGATAATATTATAAAATATTTAAAAAAAATTAATTTAGGTTTATTAAAAAATTTTGGGGAGGATTTTGTAGTTAGAGAAAAAACAAGGGATGAAAATATAATACATCCAAATTTACACAAAACCTCGAGATCGCCGATGATACTTCAATTTCATCCGAGGCAGCTGTTCTCTCACATTCTCGCACTTTCCCACACTTTCTCGCACTTTCTCCCTCCCTCATCAAACACTCTCAATGGCGGCGAGGAACGCTCTTCTGAAGTACCTGAGAGTGGAAGCTCGACGCCTGCCGCAAAACCCTAATGTTCCTTTCCAACTATCTTTCAATTTGATACGACGCCATTTCTCCGAGGAGATCAGAGGAACTTTCCTCGATAAATCTGAGGTCACGGATCGAGTAATCTCCGTCGTCAAGAACTTCCAGAAAGTGGATCCTTCTAAGGTATAAAAGTTTCATTTGCGAGATATTGTTTTGTTTGCTGTATGTTTGGATAGTGAGAAAACTCAGGAATAAAAACAAAAATGATATTTTTTTATGATTTGTTTTAGCTTGGATTTTAAAAGCTAGTGAGTTCTGTTGTTTCTGTGCGAAGATTTCTTTTTCGTTGATGATAACTTAAAAAGAAAAGAGTTTCCCGAAATATAGAGGAATGCCTGGATTAAAGTAAATGACTGGTTTAGGCTCATTTGAGTTTAGATTTTAGGATTTGATTTCTTTACCATTCTGCTTGTTTACCCTGTAACCAACCGGAGTATTGATTGAAATTTTGGGGGGGAAGAAAAGAAAATATATATTTTTTATTTAAAAAATGTGAAGTTGAAAAAATCCTGGAAAAGAATGGAAATAGTTTTAGACTTTTCTGCGTCTCATCTGTTTTGCCAGCATCGGAATGGGGCTTTGTCTAATTGTGTTTTGGAAGGTGAAATTAGGGTTTCTGTTTGGAAATTGGTTGAAATGATACAGCATTGGGGTGTGACAACTTAGGGTTTCTGTTTGGAAATCATTAATGTTTGGATAATGATTTGCACAAATTTTAGGCACCTCCTTTTACTCAGTCAACTAATTGATGGATGAGTCTAGGTTTTTGCTTTCTTGGGTCCTTGATAATATAAATCTATGATTGATCACATATAGTGATGGTCATCATCAAAGATTCAGCATTTTGTTTTTTCTTCTATTTTCCCACATTTTCGAGAAACCAAATGGAGTATTAGTAGTTATGTTCTGGAAAACTGACTAGTGGGGTCTGAGTTTTTGTACATAATATGAAGCTCCTCATGAGGATATTTGATAAAATGAATAGTTGCTTACATTTTTTTAGGTAAAAATTTAAGTTATAAAAAGCCTGAATTCTAGAATCTGAATGACTCGTAGATTAAACTCAATTAGTAATGAGTTTGTATCCTAATCACCATGCAAGAGACATAAATTTACATTCTTCAAGAGAGTTTTGATGGAATCCCAAAAGAGTAAAAGGACTTAAGGCCCTAGTTGGGAACTGTTATTGAAAACAGTTTTCTAATTTAGAAAACATGTTTGATAAACTTTTGAGAAAAAAAAAACAGCTTTTAAAGAATTTGTTCTGAGGTGTTTCAGGTTTTTTTTTTTTTTTTTTTTTTTTATAGTATTTTTGTAACAATTGAAAATATGGAGTATACTTTGAGAACTTTTACATTGTATATAAGTGTATAATATCTTCATGGAAATGCAGAATAACTAGAAAAAAAAATGTTTTTCATATTTAAGTTCTCAAACAGAATTTCTTTCTTAAAACTATTTTATGAGAACTATTTTTGAAAATGTTTCCAAACAAACCCTACTATTTTGAGCTAAAGTTTTTTTGTTTACTTAGAACCTAACTGGAAACTGTTACAATACTCATGTTGATACTAATTACATTGTAAGAATCAGAGTAATTTTCACTAGACCATGAGAACTGGGGTAGTTTTAATGTTGGGAGTATTGTTGAAACTTTTGAAGGATCCAAACTTTTGTAGTCTGCATATTGGCTTACACTATCTAGTCAAGTGTTGTGTCAATGGCTTTAGGTTCTCCTTCCATTTTTATTTATTTATTTTGGTGATAGGTAAACAAGAATTGTATTAAAAGAAAGAAAGTATACACGTTGTATACAAAAGACAAAAAGGAGCGAAGACACAAAAACACGCTACCACACCCTATCGAGAGCCTACACAATCCACAAAGTCTAACAACGATAAACAACCACCCTTACTATATAGTTTAACTCAATCCCAAAATAGATACAAGAAAGAATTTTTAATTGATTGATCCGTGTTTTCAAAGTTGTCAAAAACCCTCTTATTCCTTTCTCACCATAAGGCCCAAAATAAACACAACAGAGCAACCTTCCAAGCCTTCTTCCTCTTTTTACCAACAAAGGACCCGTGCCAGCTTATAAGGACCTCTCTAATGAAATAGTTCAACACCCATTGGATACCAAAGAGTTCAAAAATCAATTGTCACAGCAGAGGAGCTTTTGAATAATGAAAGAGTATATGGTCACTTGTTTCTTCTTATTCCTTGCACAAGTAACATCTATTAGGAATCCTCCATCCCCTTTTTTTGAGCTGATCCAAAGTCAAAATCTTGGCCCAAGTTGCTTCCCAAGCAAAGAAGCTAATTTTCGGGGACACCCAAATATTCTAAGCTATACTACAAGGGAATGACTCTATTCTCCTATTGGTCAAAGAAGAATAGAAAAACTTAACAAGAAAAGCACCATCATTTGTAGGCAACCAAACCATGACATCATCAGTCTCAATGGAGATGGGGTGTGCTGACAACCTCCCGAAGAAGGCTTGCACCTCCTCTAGTTTCCAAGCATGTAGTGCCTAGTAAACCTAGGACTCCAGCCACCATCCTCCCAAAGATCACTAACTCAAGTATCTTTTGAGGAAGCTATAGAATATGGATTTGGAAAGGACTCCCTCAAGGTCAAATTTCCACACCATTTGTCCTTCTAGAACTTCACCTTGTTTTCAAACCCTACCTTAAACCCAATTCTAATCTTGAACATCTTCCATCTGCCTCTAATAGCCTTCCACACCCCCACACCATGCCCTTCTCTCACTACTTCCGTGCACTAACCCCCCTCATCGAGCCCATACTTGCCCACAATTACCCGTTTCGAGAGAATGTCTCTTTCACTTACAAATCTCCAAGACCACTTGCCTAGGAGAGCCTCATTGAGGATGGATAAAGCTCTAATACCCAATCCCTCTTTCTGTTTGTCCAATCGAACAATAAACCATTTCACCAAGACCAAGTGCGGCTTTTGTTCCAAAGCTCCTCCTCCCCATAAAAGGTCTCTTTGAATCTTTTCCAATCTAACAGTCGCTCTCTTTGGGATGACAAAAAGAAACATGAAGTAAATCAACAGACTAGACAAAGTGCTCTTCACCAAAGTCAACATTCCACCTTTTGAAAGATGCTATCTCTTCCACAACGCTAATCTTTTTCAAAATATTTCTTCCACCCCATCCCAAACCCTAGAGCACTTGAAAGGGGCTCCCAACGGAAGTCCTAAATAGATGGTTGGGAGAGCACCCACCTTACAACCTAAAGGCCCAACAAGATCCTCTAAGTTTGAGACTTTCCCAATAGGGATGAGCTCACTTTTCTCCAAATTGATCTTTAAGCCTAACATAACTGCAAACCACCTATTTGTGATTGTCATGGAGGCTCTTAGTTGTTTGTTGAAGAGAGCGAAGGAGGGGGGTTTTTGCCGGGGTGGCAGCTTAGTGGTAGAGGAGGTGTGGGGGTGGAGATCACTCATTTGCTGTTCGTGGATGACACTTTAGTATTTTGTGAGCCTTCCATTGATCAGGTGTCCTACTTGAGTTGGCTTCTTATGTGGTTCGAAGCCATGTCAGGGTTGAAGGTGAACTTGGACAAAAGTGAGATCATCGTGGTGGGAAGAGTGGAGAATGTAGAGGAGTTGGCCCTTGAGTTTGGTTGCAAGGTTAGCCAGCTCCCTTCTTCTTATTTGGGTCTTCCTTTGGGTGCTCGTTTCAAGGAGGTGGCAACTTGGGACAGGGTTGAGGAAAGGTTGAGGAAGAGGCTTTCATTTTGGAAAAGGCAGTATATCTCCAAGGGGGGCAGAATGACCTTGATCCGGAGCACTCTGTCCAGCATGCCTATCTACTGTATGTCCCTGTTTCATATGCCGAGAAGCGTGAGCTTGAGATTGGAGCGGATCCAAAGGGATTTTCTTTGGGGTGGTGGGGCCCTGGAAAGGATGCCCCATTTAGTGGAATGGTCTATTGTTTGCTTAGATAAACGAAAGAGTGGATTGGGTGTGAGGAACTTGGCGTTGCTAAATAAGGCACTCCTTTGTAAGTGGAGTTGGCGTTTTGCGGTGGAAAGGGAAGCTTTATGGAGGCAAGTTATATGTGCAAAGTATGGGAAAGAAGAGGGTGGTTGGAGGTCCCGTGTTGTGAGAGACAATTTTGGGGTTGGTTTGTGGAAAGCGATTAGGAGAGGTTGGGATGTGTTAGGCGACAATTTGGTTTATTCTGTGGGAAATGGTAGAAGGGTTAGATTTTGGAAGGACAAGTGGTGTGGAGATGATCCTTTGTGTACTTCTTTTCCCTCTTTATTTGCTATATCCTTGGATAAGGAGGCTTGGGTGGCGGATGTGTGGAGCCATTTTGGAGGGTGAGTGTGGGCTCTTAGGTTCTTTAGGCGGCTTAATGATTGGGAAGTGTTCGATGTGGAGCGTCTTCTCTTAAGGTTGCAAAGGAGGAGGGTTTGTAGTGATGTGGAAGATCAAGTAATTTGGACTAAGGCAAAGGACGGAAGATTTTCCGTTAAGTCTCTTTACAAGGCGTTGGAGTCAGAAAGACTAGGAGATTTTCCTACAAGAGTTATTTGGAATTCTTTAGTGCCTCCGAGGGTGAGTTTTTTTGCTTGGGAGGCTATGTGGAAAAAGGCCTTAACCTTGGATCGTATTTAGAAAAGAGGGTTTTCTTTGGCTAATAGATGTTATTTGTGTCTGGCAGAGGAAGAGTCTATTGATCACATCCTCCTGTATTGTGGGTTGGCCAAAAGTTTATGGAGCTTACTTTTTTCCCTCTTTGGGGTTTCGTGGGTGCTCCCCTCTTTAGTTAAAGAGGCGTTATTGGGGCGGTTTGGGCCTTGTGTGGGAAAGGAAAGGAAGAAAGTGTGGTTTTCAGCTCCCTTGTGCCTTTTTTGGATTGTTTGGAAGGAAAAAAACAGTAGGGTGTTTGAAAATGAAGAGCATTCGATTCATGGGTGTAAATCGTTTTTCCTTTGTAATCTGTGGGCGTGGCCCAGAGGGTTTTTTGGTTTTGGTTCTCCTTCCGTTGTAGATTTTGTTGATTGGTTAGGCCCTGGTTAGGGGGTTTTTTTTCTCCCTTTTGTATACCTCCTGTATACTCTGGGGTGCTTCCTTGAAGTGCCTCTTTTCTTTTAATATATTTCTCTTTATTCATCAAAAAAAAAAAAAAAAACCTCAAACCACATAAGAATCTAGCCCAAGTACTCAAGGTTTTCCTTCCTAGCATCACAAAAAATGAGGGTATCGTTCGCAAACAAGAAGTAGGAAATCTCTACCCCCTTTCCATCTCTTCCCCTTACTAGAAATCCATTGATAAACCCTCTCTCCTTTGCCTTCATAAGAATAAGAGAAAGAACCTCCATTGCCAAGATGAATAAATAAGGAGACAAAGGGTTGTCTTGCCTTAAACCCCTAGAACTTTGAAAGAAGCTTGAAGGGGACATGTTGACCTAGACTAAGAAACGGACTATAGAGATGCACCATCTAATCCAATTGGTCCATTTGGAGCCAAAACTTATCTTTTCCAATACTAGAAGAATAAAGTTCCAATTTACATGGTCATAGGCCTTTTCAATAGCCAACTTACAAATGACCCCTCTCAAGTTGGCTTTAACTCTAGAATCAATGGCTTCATTTGCAATCAAAACAACAACTTCCAAAATTTGTCTCCCTGCCATGCTGAAAATCCAACACTATGTTACCCACCACCTTCTTGAGGCGAATAGCAAAGGACCTTAGCTAGAAGCTTATATAAGCCTCCTACCAAGCTAATTGGCCTGAAGTCCTTCTATGAATATTATTTCTCCCTGCTTTTTCATGTTTATCATTGATCTGTGCATTTACATGTGGGGATGTCCAATAACTGCAGATTCCTTTGTTTTGCCCCTTCCATTTTTATTTTAAGTTCTAATTGCAGGATTCTCTTCCTTGTTTTTATCTCATTTAAGTTTTGTTTCTTGAATATACAGCTAGCCCAACCTCTCTCACCAGTTATGGAATGAAATAGGATTTTATAGTTTAAGTGGATTTAATTCAAGTTGGAGTAGCTTAAATTTCTTTGGTGGATCTTATTCATTTATTTTATTTATTTGGATAAGAAATAAGAAACAAGAAGTAGATTAAAATAAAACCCAATTGAGGAAGAGTAAGAAGGCCTTCAAGGTTTAAGGGAGGAAAACCAAGAAACAAATCAATGAATTAATTGTACCTGCTTGCACAATTAGCTATAGCACATTATTTTTATGTAAAACATCAATCAATCAAGAATGACATAGCTGCTTTTTTTGAGTGTCCTTGTAACTGCTTGCTCAGATTTAACTTTTAAGGCTTTGGTCAGGACTTTGGCATCTGTTTCAGATATTGATTTATGGAGTTGTACTTGGTTTGTTTTTCAGTTTCTCAATTGTATAATAGAAGGATATGTTTTGATTATGTATTGGGGTGGATGTTAGCTGTTAGCTTTTGTGTTGTTGGCATCATTTATCTAACTACCTATGAATGGCTCCCTAGCATTTATTTTCATTTTCAAGTTTATGTCCTAAGGTTTACTCTTTAGTGCCCTAGCTGGAAACCTTTTGCTCCCTCTTTCATCAGTCGCCTAAGCTTGAACAAGCTAATGCATGGGTAGAGAGCCATTAAGGTGAAGACCTTCCTTCACTTAAGCTATGCTCGATTCCTCAAAAGCACGGAGGAAAGAAGAAGATGTTAAGGAAAATGATTTTCTTATGGTTGGTTTTACCACGGAAAATACGAAAGAAAATTCAAATATAATTAAAATTAATTAAAAAAATATCTATTTTCAACTTTTTTTAATCTTTATATAGAAGAATTAAAATAAGTGAAATAAGTTTGAAGTATTATATTAAAAATAATTTATGGATTTAAAATCTATTTGTCATTTTTCCTTCACTTTTTCTTAGGTTATATTTTAGTTCTCAGAATATACTAAGGAAAGGAAAAAAATGTTAAGGAAAATGATTTTTTCATGCTTGGTTGTACCAATGGAAATATCAAAGAAAATCAAATATAATTAAAATTAGTTAGAAATTTATGAATTTTCAAATTATTTAATCTTTATTTATATTAATATAATATACTTCGTTTATGATGAAAGAAAAAAGAGATAAAATAAGTGAAATGAGTTCGAAACAACATATAAAAATAATCTATTGACTTTAAATCTATTTTTTATTTTTCTTACCTTTTTCTTTCTATTTACTTTTCCTTCCATTTTCCTTCAAATTTTCTGGGAACTAAACATAGTTTTAATATTTTTTTCATTCTTAACTTGAATATTTGTTGGTGTTTGTTGTTGTAGGTTGAAATTGATGAAGCGAAAGGATCTTCAAATTCCTCAAAACGTTTTGATTTTTTTTTTTTTCAATTGAAATCTGTACTAACAAAATCCATCCCATGTTTAAGATTTTTCATTCATCTGTTCATGCATATTTGTATGCAAACAAAAAAGTATATGTTTTGGTTTCCCTCTAGAGTTAGTGTGCTTAATGGAATCGCACTGTTACCCCCCACAACCCCTATTCCATGAATGAAGCAGTGGCTATAGTAAATCTGAGGATTGCTATTTGGGATTAGAATCTGTAAAACTGGAAAAATTTAAGTGTGTTTATCATTTGTTACAACTATTCTGGGACAGTTTCTGAGGTCAATTCAGTGGATGGAAACAATCCATTTTTAGATCTGAAAACCAAAGAGCAGAGAATTGACAGCTACTCTGGCTTAATGCCCTTTTGATCTCAAAACCAAAAACCAAATATGCTCTGTGTAATGGTGTTTGTGGTGATGAAATCAGTGCTTTGATATGTTTGGTATTATTAGAGTTTACATAAAATTATACCAGGGAATTGCTCAAAGCAATTGAGTTGTGACCAAATAAAGAATTCAAAAGCAACTGATGGAGAGAGGTTTTTTCTAGCATATCCACTGGGTTGAGAAGTAAAAACAAAGGACCAGGAAGATGTTCAATTGCTGATAACAAAGTAGAGAATGCTGTCTTGTTTGTTTTGTTTTATTTTGTAGAATGGTTTCCCACTGTAGCTGTTTCTGTTTTCAAGGGCGTCAATAGCTAGTACCACCATTTGTTTCTTGAGCCTACCTGATATCTGCTTTTTCTTGTCTCCAGGTTACACCAACCGCTAATTTCCAGACTGATCTTGGGTTAGATAGCCTAGACGCTGTGGAGGTTGTGATGGCACTTGAAGAAGAGTTTGGGTTTGAGATCCCTGACAATGAAGCAGACAAGATCAACACCATCAACGTCGCTGTTGACTTCATCTCTTCTCACCCTCAGGCCAAATAAAGGAAGAATATGAACCCATCGTTCTCTTTATTTTCTCTCCCCTTTCCTACAATGACTGAGAAGTAAGTTACATGCGGAAAACTATCCCATTTGCTTTTCCCAAATTTTCTGTCTGTAGAAGATGGTTTCGAATATTTTCCATCATCTATGGTACTACTTTTGCAATTGCTGGAAACTTGATGGCCTAATGTGCTAAACATCTGGTTGAGATTACTGGTTTGATTGCTTTAGTGAGATTCTATTTCAATAAAACATCATGTAGGTCATTGCTTATAAGAAAATATCCTTTAGGCTTAGGGAGTTATGATTTTATACAATGTGCTTTTGCTTCATGAAGATTCGCCTTTTATGGTGGCTTTTGGGCAGGCCATTTTTTCAAATGAGAAGTGTTTGCATGCGAGTTTTAACCTAATTCTATTCCACCTTTCTTTCCAGCAACAAAATTTCAACCTAATGTCCAATTCTTCAAGCTAATCCTCTCAAAACCCTAATCTGATTTTAGAGATCAAGAGATTAGGGCTAGGGTTAGAAGGGGATTAGGTTTAAGATTTTGCATTTAATTTTAGGGTTTTTGTTATTTTTATGTATATAGAAGGTGAAAAACAAATATTGCAAATGAAAAAAAATATATAAAAAAAAAATTATTTTTAAAAAATAAAAAATATATTGAAATGAAACCTTATTTATTCCTCTTCTTGTCGATGATGGGAATTCACCTTATAGTAAAATTTTAATTCAATTTCTAGTCTCTTCCATCATTTCCTACTTAAATATTGGTTCAAACTTGAAATCTTTTATTCATTACTAAAAGGCGCTATCCTTTGTTATAGTTACACTTAACTTGGTTAAAACATTTGCAAATGATTTTGGTTGAAACATTTTTATCGACTTAGTAGTGCCTCCATTAGAAACATTTTTAAGGAGAATTAAGGAAGGTTTGTTTGATATAACTTTCAGTTTTTTGTTTTAGTTGGAAGTAGGTAAACTTCACAATTTTTATGGGTAATATTGGTATCCCACAAGTTTTATTATATATGAAATTCTTTTTGCATAAACCAAAATGGAATTCTACATGAAGCAATATTTTTATGACTTCCATATTTATCTCTTTTTTAAGTCATAATCTCTTTGAACCTCATTAGCCAAAGAAGCCTACAAACTCTTACTAAAAGTTTTAAAAGGACTTTTTTTCTTCTTAAAGATTAATCCAAACAGGGCTTTAGCATCTGGATATAAACTAAAAAGTTTCTTTGATGGCTTTTTAATAAAGGGCTATACAACCAAAAAAGTGATTTGTGAAATCAAGATTTGGTTAATCTTGGTTTTGATGATAATAAAACAAAGTTTTGAAACTAATAGTTTATTTTAAATGTATTTATATGAAATGAATAAGTGACAATCATAAAGATAAATCATACCCAAGGACAATCAAGAGAGAGAAAATTTCAAAGAGAATATCAATCAAGATCATTTCTCTATAATCTTTTTGTAAGGTTATTGATGTATTAGGATCATGAATTTCACTTTTACCTAAGCACTTAAATTTATCCATGTATTAAATTGTTTTCAATTCTTTTATGAATTGGATGAAAAATTGAATTGAGGGAAAACCTAAGTTTAATGTGGTTAAAATCTTTTTAAAGGTTTTTCAAAGATTGAAGAGATATTAGCCAAGGTTTCCTTGCCTTAATTCAATTTTAAAAATGTGTTTTTAGTGTGACTAGTTGAGCTAGTTAGGCTAAACCAATTGAGGGAAGCAAAAATATTGAAAACTGGTAGAATCGTATTTCAACTTATTTAGGCTAAGCCTTGACTAGTTAAGACAAAAGCTGAATCGGTTGAGCTTGTTAGGCAACGATAACCTTAACCACTAGTAGCCAATTGATTGGTGGAACCCAAACTATGTCTAACGGCTAGTTTGGAGTTTTAACTCTTATTTAAAGGCTTCAAACTCTTTGGTATTGATAATGAAAGAGTTTTAAATCATTTTTGAATATTGTTAAGCCTTGGAAGAGTGTTTTGAGTGCACTTGCTTTTTTATTTTCATTTCATCTTAATGTGTCATCAAACTTTAGGGGATGTTGGATTTTTGGCTGAATATAAAAAATCAAAATATTTGGTTTTTTTTTTTATTTAGCTAAAAATAACATGTTGATATTAACCAATATAATTAAATTGAACTTATTGATAACAAGTTCACTTTACCTATATTGGTTGATATCAACATGTTAATTTTAATTTAATAGAAAAAGTCAAATATTTTGAATTTTTCTATTTAGTCAAAAAATAAACACCACCCGTTTCTTTATATTATATTGTGTCAAATTGTAAACTAAAAATTACATTCTTATCAATTTTTTTCTTGCATACCTTGTGAGGTAGGCTTAAGTGTAAGGTAACACATGAGGGTTTCCAAGTGTAGTGTAACACTTAGGGGTTTCAAGAGTTGTTCTCTTGAGGTGATTGTAAAAGGCACTTGGTACCTTAATCCAAGAGGTTGTTTGGAGTTATAAGTCTAAGAGGGTTAATTAGAACCATAATCCAATTGTAAATCTTGGAAGCTCGAGTTCAAAGCCTTTATTAAGGATAGTAATGGACCGGTTTTTTCAAGTACCCTCCTAATTGGACAAATTTGGAATAAATCTAAATAGGTTTGAGGTTTGAGGTAGGTTTGGGGAATTTTTTAAAATCTAGATGGGTTTGAGGCGAGTGTAGATTTGCCTTTATATCTTCTCTCCCCTTCCCCGATTATATATAATATTAAATAAATATATTTTAATTATTTTTTTTTCACTTTTCATTTTTTTAACATATATAAAATATTACTTTTAAAAAAATTATAAACATTTATTAATTTATAAATGATATTTATTTTTAATACAATTTAAAATTTTAAAAGTACAAAAAAATTGAAATAAAATAAACAGGGTGGGGCAAGACGAGGCAAGTATGAGAATTTTCTTTACCTATCTGGTCTTAATTTTTTTTTTTAATAAGGATGTAATAGATATAAATAAATGAGATGGGGTTGGAATGAGGATGACCCATCTCAAACCTGCCCTATTGTCATTTGTATCGTTGATTAATGGAACTCTCACTCTATTAGGAGTTTCAAAAGAGTGGATGTATGTCAAGTTATGTTGAACTATAAATCTTGAGTTTACATTTCTCTTTTTCATACTTTTTATTTATTTATTCATAATTTGTTCTTATATTGATTTTTGTTATATTATTATTTACATTATCATTTATATTCTCTAAATTTAAAATTTTAAAAGTGACCATCACCTTATTCACCTTTTCCTCTAAGGTGATTTACCTTAGGTTGGTGTAACCGACATCTTAACTTGATTTTTGGAATAACTACTTACTAAGAACTTCTTTGGGAGTGATTTTAATTTAAAGTGCTTTTATTTGTAAGCTTTTGTTAAAGCGTGTTTGACAATATTTTTATTTGAAGTGCTTCTGATAAAAATATTTTTTCTAGAATTGTTTTTAAGAGAATCTCTTATCAAGCGCTTCTCTAAGAAATGATTCAAGTGATTTTTTAACTTTTTAAAAGTGTTTTTAAAATTTGGTTACACTTCTTATTTTTCTTTAAAAATGTTTTCTTATGCTAAAAGTGTTCTCTAAAATTACTATTTAGCATATAGTAGCATTTTTGCTAGAAACACTTTTAAAGAGAGTAATTGTTTAGAAATTTGAAGATTCTTCAGATTTTATTTTTTTTTAAATGGTGTTTTGAAAAAAGCAATTCTTCAAATTTTAATGTGATTTAAAAAATAAAAAATTATTAAACAATGATACCCTATTTAATAACTGTTTTTAAAAATTAAAAAATAAGTTTTAAGAACTGTTTTATGATATTTTGAAAAACAATTCAAACATGTTTTTTTTTTTTTTTTGAACTACAGTTTTTCTATTCTCATTAAACCGGTCCCAAATTTTTATTAAAAGAATATATAAATATTTTTTATTTTTAACCTATTTTAAAGTCGTTCTCAAACTAGCAAAAACACTATCAAAATAACCCCTTTATTTTTAACTAAATTACCAATTTACCACTAACAAACGCCTTGTATGTTAATTCAAATGGGTGAAGTCAAGAGACTGATCATGAAAATTCCTCGCCCATTTGCTGTCTTCTTCCTCGTCTTCTCCGGGAGAAGACTTTGACAAGTCAACACACGACGGGAAGACTCGAAGTCTTCCTAAATCCCCACCTATAAAATGCCCTTCTCTTTCCACAAAATTACTACAATACCAATCGCCCAGCCGTTGGGTTAGGGCATTTCCTTTATCATACCATTAGTAAACCATTTACCATCAACTTTTTCTCCAAGTCAACATGATGACTCGGTAAAGAATATATTTCATGTTTTTATTTTTAAATGCACCCGGCCAACCTCCTATGATAACCCAAAGGTTTAATGAACTCAACTCTGATGCCACTTAAAAACCTAGTAGATTATTAACTCTTTTTAAAGTAATTATTATCAAGAAAGACACATATCTTAGTTTTATAGTGCATTCATTTAAACACCCACGATATTCAAGTATAAAAGGAATTGATGGATATGACCAATCTTAGATTTAACTAACAAAATGTATTCAACAAAAACACTTTATAATTTAGGGCTTGTTTGGTTGTTGTGTTTTGAAAACTGTTCTGAAAAACAGTTTTTGATTACAATTTTTTTGTGTTTTTTAAAAAAAAGTTGTGTTTGGGAATTGAATTTTGGAAAACAGATTTTGTTTTTTTTAAAAAAAAACATGTTTGATTGAGTTAATAAGAAAGTTTTTTTAGAATAAATAAAACAAAAAACATGTTTGAAAGTTATTTTTTTAATTAATAAAGTGTTTTCTTCCATTAATTTGATATTATAAATATATAAATAATTTTCATATGCGTATAATATAAATAATTTTCATATGCGTAATTCATTTAAATTTAAAAAAATTATTCCATTTTAAAATTTTTACAATAGTTATAATTTTCTTAAACAATTGATGACTTTGTAACCATGTGTTAGTATATTAATTTCAATAATTTAAGGAGAAAGAAAGAGTTTGCGAGTGGGGGTGTGATGGTTGGGTGGAACTCACCTTTATGGAAACACAAAGCATCTAAGAAAATATAAAAAGAAGGAAGAAAAAACACAAAAAATAATATATTATTTAAACAGTGGAAAAACAATGAAAACATCTTTTTATTATTATAAAAAAATGGTTTTCGAGAATACAAAAAACACAAAAAATAAAAACACACTCCCTTCCCCAAATAACTTTTTTGTGTTTTTTGTTTTCAAGAACAAAAAACAGTTCTTAAAAACAAGAACCAAACAAACCCTTAGACCTTGTTTGGTTGCTATTTTTATAAACTATTTTGGAAAACAATTTTTGTTCTAAAAAAAATATGTTTTATTGAGTTAATAAAAAAAAAATTAGAATAAGTAAAATAAAAAATTTGTTTGAAAGTTATATTTTAATTAATAAAGTGTTTTCTTTTATTCACTTGATATTATAAATATATAAATAATTTGATAAGCCTAATTTAGGGAAAAGCTGTAGAAAATATATATATATATAAAAAAAATTTTCCTTTCCTTTCTTCTTTTCAAAATACTTTTTAATTTTAAAAATCTAAACTTTTTCTTTTAACAAAGGAAATTTCAAGGAAGGGTGAAAGAAGAAAGACAGGGAAAATGACCACAAAGGGCCCCACAACATCAAAAGGAAACTCCGCCATTGGGCGTTGCAACGTGGTCTCCCCAATGGTATTTTCCGTAATTAGAGAAAAAACGGAGGGCGTTTGAATTTCCAGAATTCTATAAGTAACCAAAAATCTAAAATCAAAGCATTCTCCACCAAATGGGGTTCCTTAGCAATAGTAGTGGGTTTAGTGATATGCTCAAGAAGCTTTTGCTACTGCCACTGCTCCTTTCCTTTCTCCTCACTTTCTCACTATCTGAGGTCATTTTTGAAGAGAGATTCGAAGGTGAGCTTTTCTCTTTGATTCGGTTTGGTTGCTGAGAAAATATGGAAGATTTTGGAATGTTTTTGTTTTATGGTGGAGGACAGTCAGTCAACTGACACTCCATGCTCTTTTTTCTCGCCGTTAGCTACGAACCTTGTTTCTCCTCCGGTGTTTTCTCGGGATCCAAACAGGGTTAAAGGGTTGCTATTTGTGGAAAATCGGAGATTCGGTCGTTTCTGTTCGCTTCTTTTCATTCCTTCGTTTCCGGTCGGCTTTTTTTTTTTTCCTTTTCTCTTCGGGGTTAAAAAAATAAATAAAACAGAGGAGCTAGTGCGAGAGATTTGTTTGATATCCATGTTTTCTGATTCGGTCTCTTTCGTTGACTGAGCTGACACGTAGTACACTTTCTCTCTGTTGTTAAGTTGTTTATTAGGATCTCGAGTGGTGGAAAATTATAGATTTAAGCTATTTTTTTCGTTCGCGAGCTGTGGGCTAGATGAACGAGAAGCTAGTTTACGAGATTTATTTTATAGGTGTTTGTTTTTTGTTTAGTCTGCTTGGTTGCTAAGAAAATCCTAGAAAATTTTGAACATAGAAGGAAGTTACTCAACTGACAGCTTATACGCTTTCTTTCCGTTTACGAGTTGTTTGTTTTACGGTGTTTTCTCGAGAATCAAGCAGGTGTTGGCGTGTGTTTAATATTCAAAAAATGTGTTTTTATGGCTTTAGTTAGTGAAGGTTTTTCAAGTAGTGGAAAATCTGAGAACCGAACATTTATCTTTTTCTTTTTCTTCATTTGATCCGCCACCTGTTTTTCTTCTTTGGTTTTTTCATGGATTCATGGATGAAAAGCTGCTTTATAAGATATGTTTGATGTCTGCTTGTTGCTTTTCTAAGGTTTGGTTGCTGAAAAGGAAAGAAAATTTTGAATCTCTTTTTTTTTTCCGGGTTTTAAAAGTGGATTTGTCTATGTAGGTTAGTCAAAAAAGTTGTGATAGTCAAAATGTTATTAAAATGTCATTTTCTTTTCTCTTCCTTCATAGTTCATATTCTAAGCAACAAACGAATTTCGGGGTGACTTTTTGGTTCATCTATTGGTGAAATGAAGCTCGTTTTTTTTGGTCAATGGTGACCATTGACTTAAATTGGTGACTTTATGCTACTTTCTGAGCGATTATTTTGTGTTCTTTCTTGATTAGAATTTGATTTTTTTTTTCCTTGACTAACAATTTTGATTATTATGGTTTGGAAAAAGATGGGTGGCAGAGTCGGTGGGTTAAATCAGATTGGAAGAAAAGTGAAGGGAAGGCAGGATCATTTAAGCACACGGCTGGCAAGTGGGCTGGAGATCCAGATGATAAAGGTAACCTTGGCATTCAATTTCAGATGATATTTTGTTTTCTATTATGTATATTGGATGAATTCATGAGCTCACTAATAGTGGAGACATTTTGTTTTATATATACTTGTGAGTTGACTTAATTGAGTCGATTTACCTACTCGGGTTGCCGGCTTTTGAAATAATTGAATTTTCTAAGCATTTGACTATTATTACTCTTGTAATATAAGGGGTTCTAAGCCATCTCAAATTTTCCCCCAAATATACCTTTTCAAAAGGTTGTTTTTTGTTTCTTGACTAACAAGTGATAGACATGATATAATTTTAATAGAACTCAGTTTATTCTATCTCAAAGCTTTCCAATATAAAATTTAGGATTAGAATAAAAAACCTTGCTGATGATAGTTGATTTTTCCATGGATTTGTTCTGTAGATTCTGAAATATTAATAATGCATGTTGAGGTTGTGGCTTAATCGTCATTATTTATCTCATCTATGTTAAAAGCTGAATACTACTTAGTCTATTGATAAGGTTCATTATTGAATATTACTCTAATGTATAGAAGTGGTAACTTGTAAATCATCGTCCTGAGAGTCATGACCAGTTTACACAAAATTTGATCTAGTGTGTTGTCTGGATTAAATTAAAGGGAAAGTTGGACAGATATTTCAGTCATTTTTCCCTGAACATTTGTAATTTGGGAAATTCTTTGAGAAATCTATCTCTTTAGATATATTGTCATCTTTAAAAGATCTATCTCTAAGTTTTGAAATTTAGAGAAATTAGACCAAGTAAATTCTAAATATCAAAGTATCTTTTTTTTTTTCTTTTCCCCCCTGAAGTTTAAGCAAAATTTTTGATAAATCAGTCTAATACAATTGGGATATTCACTTGGAGATTGGCAATTTTCAATGTGGAGGGTAGTTTGAATAGCAGGTATTTGATTTTGTGTGGAATCTTGTAGGTATCCAGACATCTACAGATGCAAGGCACTTCGCCATATCTGCTAAGATTCCAGAGTTCAGCAACAAGAACAGAACATTGGTACTCCAGTATTCTATAAGGTTTGAACAGGAAATTGAATGTGGTGGTGGTTACATAAAACTTCTTTCTGGATTTGTCAATCAGAAGAAATTTGGGGGTGACACTCCTTACAGGTCGTTTCCTTACTTCCCAGTATTTTTATATGATTTGTGCCACTACTGTTTATCCTCCATTTATTTGTATTCATTTCAGACTTAACGTTTAAAAATCTGTTAATACCATTTTTAGCTGCCAATTTGGAGTTTTTTACTAGGTTATTTTGGGATTGCCATCACTCATGCCTGATGTAGGTTAAGTTGCATGCTTAGCTTGTGAAACCCCTTCTTGGTCATATGATTATGGATGACTTAGCAATTTCAAACCCTTCACTAAGAAGAAAATGAGTGTTATATGATGCACAAAATTTGGGCATAGAGCAAAGATGATTTCACCATTTCACACCCTCCACTAAGAAGAAAATTACTTACTATGTAATATGATGCATAAAATTTGCATATAGCAAGATTTTGGTATGTTCTGGGGATATAGTATCTCATGGCTCAACCTAGAATACGGCTTTTGTGTTTTGACATGCTGCAATGGTGAAAAAGAATCTTTGTTGAGCAATCATACACGATAATCATCAAACCATTTCTAAAATTCAGGACTATGCCCTTCTATCTACTTGCTTTATTCTTTTATCTTTCTTCACAAGTTCCTTGTTTGGGTATTATTAAAGATCCTGCTAACTGCCAATTTTCATTCTTTGTAGTGTAATGTTTGGACCAGATCTATGTGGTACACAAACAAAGAAGCTCCATGTTATAGTCTCCTACCAGGGCCAGAATTACCCTATCAAGAAGGATCTGCAATGTGAAACGGATAAGTTAACACATTTCTACACATTCATTCTTAGGCCTGATGCATCGTATAGCGTCCTGATTGACAATCGAGAGAGAGAATCCGGAAGCATGTATTCTGATTGGGATATCCTCCCCCCTCGAAAGATTAAAGACACCAAGGCAAAAAAGGTTTCATTCTTGAAGTTAGCATCTCAATATAACCTAGCTAAAGTTATTTATTTACTTGAAAGTGAATCTTGATACCTTGCTTGATGTTTTGTCTCAATCCTCCATTTGAAATTTGCATCTTTTGGACTAAATTTTCCCCTTAAAATTTTGTTCAAGTCATTCTTTTAGTACTGATGTGTACCATCATTGACAGCCTGCAGACTGGGATGACAGAGAATATATTGAAGATCCTAATGATGTCAAACCTGAGGTATCATATTTCTATTCTTTTTCTATCCTAATGATTTCCATAATGTTTCTTAATTGTTGCCCATAAATGACGTGCTCACATATATTTATGGTGGCCATTACAGGGTTACGATTCAATTCCAGCTGAAATTCCTGATCCAAAAGCTAAAGAGGTTAGTGGATTGCTTATCAAGATATATATGCTCTGCAGACAAGGCCACATAATTTAGATGCCTTCTGCCTTGTTGATATTAGACCCAATAAATGTCCTTCCTTTAGCTGGAGTTGCTTGTGCTAGAAAGAGGCTACTTAGGGCTTGCTTGGAAACTGGTCCTAGAAACAGTTTTCCATTGTTTAGGACAGATAACAGTTTCTCAAATTTAAAACAAAAAAACAGTTTTCAAACTTAAAAACACATTTAACAAATTTTGGAATGAAAATAGTGTTTTGAGAAGTTGTTCTCAAAATATGCTGATTTTTTAGAACAAATTTAAGGTGATTTTGGACGTTTTTATAGAATGTTATGAGAAACAATTGAAAACATGGAGAATGGTGGGGAACTTTTGCATTCTGCATAAGAGCATTGTGTTTTCACAGAGAATAGACTGAAATAAATAGAATTTTGTCATCCAAAACAACTTAGAAGAATTGTTTTTTAAGAACTTTTCTCAAAAGTTGATTTTGAAAATGTTGTCAAATAAACCCTTGGTTTTTGAGAAATTCCTTTCTTTTAATCTCGCTTCATTTCCTTTCCAGTCTCAGGTATGAATGGGTGCACTAGGTAAAAACCCAAAGTGGCTAGTTCATTAATTTCTTTTTGTTTTCCTTTTCTTTTTTGGTGTTTTTGCTTCTTGCTCTTCTTTAATTTTTTTCTCCCTTTGACAAGCACATGGCCACATGCAAATTTTTTTAGCAATGGGCAGTGGAAATTAAGACTGTTTCATAATTCTCTTAGTTTGCCATTTGATGCTAATCATAGAAAATGAAAAAGTGCTTACAAAATGACACCCCATTGTTATTGCTGATTAGCCTGATAATTGGGATGAAGAAGAGGATGGTTTATGGAAACCACCAAAAATACCAAATCCAGCATTCAAAGGACCATGGAGGCGGAAGGTAGGCCAACGAACTTTTAATAACTAACAAATGAAGCTTGAAGCTTAGTTTCTTGTTGCAATTTCTCATCCATGATGTATTTCTTAATGCAATAGAAAATTAAGAATCCTAACTACAAGGGGAAGTGGAAGAATCAATGGATCGACAATCCCGGTATGGAAATGATTTGCAAAATAAATTTGGACTGTTGATCTGGAACAGCTTGCTTATAAGTGGGTTTTTCTCCTCTCCAGAATTTGAAGATGACCCTGATCTTTATGTACTAAAGCCAATTAAATATGTGGGCATTGAAGTGTGGCAGGTATGGCAAACGTATTAGTTTGATGAGTTTGGAAATGTCTGGTTTTATATTGCAAGCATTTCATATTTAGTTATTTGCCAGATGGGTATATAACCTGATTGTGTGGTGGAGTGCAGGTGAAGGCTGGTGCAATTTATGACAACATTTTGATTTGTGATGATCCAGAGTATGCAAAACAAGTTGTGGAGGAAGTATTTGCCCATAGGGAGGTGTGCCCCTGAACCCCAACCTTTGCAGGCAGATTACAAGCTCATAGCTGTGCCTAACTTAATTTTTTGTTTTGAATTTCAGTCTGAAAAAGAGGCATTTGAGGAAGCAGAAAAAGTGAGAAAAGCACGAGAGGAAGAGGTTATCAGCCAGACTACATTTTCTTGAGTTTGGTTTAACTTGTCTGAGCTAAAGATTTCTAAACAAGTCTGCCCTCTTTTTGCAGGAAGCTCAAAGAGCAAGAGAGGAAGGTGAAAGAAGGAGAAGGGAGCGGGGCCATGATCGACGTTATCGAGATAGGGAGCGATACAGAGACAGATATAGAAGGGTTTGTATCTCATATGCTTGATTTTATTACCTATTCATCATAGTTATTAGCTTTGTCTGTTTTGCTAATTCAATTCTCTGATTACCTTCTATTAAGACTCAACGAGGGCTAGATTGGATTGTGTTCTCTATATTTGTTCTAGAAAGCTTTCTTTACTTCTTTCACCACCTAGTTACTAAACCTAGGTTTATTGGATTTTATGTTTGTTCATCAAAAATGTTTTTGGATTGGTTGACCTCTCTTTGTATCATTGAGCTTATTGGGTAGTGCGTTACCAGTTAATTAGGTTAAATTATGCAATAACCAATACGTGTGTCATAATGATTCTGATGCTATTTTGGTAGTTTGGATAGACTATTATTTATATAATATGCATTGATTTTGTTTTATTTTATTGATGCATGTGTCGTTCTTTTTCTTTTTGCAGCATCATCGCCGCGATTACTTGGATGATTACCATGTAAGCATGCATCTCTGCTTTTACTCATTTCTGTCTAAAACCCTAGCAGTAGGAATATAGTCCCTTTTGTGAAAATGCCCTTGAATTATACAATGTCTGAATCACACCTTATGTTATAACACAAGTCTCTCCCAAAATGATTCCCGGCTCTTCATGAAACTAATTCTCAACTCTTTGTAGATCCTTAATGAAAATATATTCCATATGGAAGAGTGGAATAAAAATCTTGACAAGAGTGGAATTAGGTTTCCATAAAAATGAACTTGTGATTTCTATTCTCATTCTAAAACACAATTCAAACTTAGTCGCATTCCAAACATGTCCCAGATTATTTTAAATCTTTATAAAACGAAACACTTTTCTAACATTTCATCTCCTGGGGTATTCATCCCCATCTGCATTTCGTCCCATCCCGAATGATTCTCAAATCCTAGCTGGCCTCTTTCATTTCAAAGAACACAACACAGAACCTATTGCTCAAAGAAATAGCAGAATTGTAACATCAAGCTTGTACACTTTTTAACATAAATCTTATTTGGGTTTGCAGGATGAACTCTGATGATCATGCCCAAACACGAGCCTTTTTGAGATTTGCTGCCCCTCGATGAACGTTTGCGGTACTCTCTCCCCCACAATCTTCCCCTTCCAGCCTCAAGGTCAGAATAACGATGCCAAATCAGCATCATTTTACCAGTTGGCAGTATGTTTTGACACCATTGTTGGTATCATTATATCATTCCTGGAAGTATTTCTTGGATGTCAATCTGTTGTTCTATGCATTTAACTTTCTATGTAACTACTGCTCTACAAATAATGTTATTTCCCCAATATACTTATCCAAAACAAGAAACAAAAATTATCCAAGTTAAGTACAATGGTTTATGTAGTCTGAATCAAATGGATTAAAATTTTCTTTACCGACAAACCAAGCTCATAATTTCAATTTTTACCAAACTGAACTAATAATAAATATCAAAAAACAGAAAAAAGAAACACACACAGAATTTCAAGTTGATCAGTTTGGTGGTCTTAACCACCTCTAAATGAAACCTCTGGTCCAAGAAAGTGAAGGAGTGAAATATGAAATTAATAAATATAGTAACAGAATATCCCGACGGGCCACTCCAGTCTACCTCAACTCTGTTATTAGTCTAATGAAAGTATTCCTTTAAAGCTACATTCTCCCATGAGCCCCCACTCCACTCCACGTTCGGTGAAAGGAATCTTAAAGAGTCCTATAACCATTCCCAACAGTTTGAATTTAGGTCTGTCTCGTGGCCCCAATAGTCTCACAGTCGCATTTGAAAGTGCTGATGGCGCTTGGTTCCATCGTCCATGAAAAATGACCTGTTCATTCCGTTATCAGATAATAAATGTTTGTGTTGAAAAGACGATTACAAGTTCCTACTCATAACTATAAGAGTTCATTTTTAAATGCTTTTAGCATAAAAAAATGTTTTTGGAGAAAAATCAGATATTGGATAAAATTCAAAAAATATTTTTTAAACAAATGAAAAATCACTTGTAATATTTTTCAAAGCAACATGAGTTCTTTTAATAATGTTTTTAGTGAAATCATATTCTCTAGAAGTGTTTTTAGGAAAACCATTGATATATTTCTTCAAGAAATAATACAAGTGATTTTTTAACTTGTAGTGCTTTTGGAAAGCACTTCTAACATGAATGCATTTGCCTGAATTTAGAAAAAACTTTTAGGAAGTTAAAAAAAAAACCATTTATAGTTTTTCTTAAAAAAAACATTTGATAAGTGATTCTTTAAAAAATACTTCCACTAAAAATGTTTTAAATAGAAACATTATCAAACACTCCTATAATCCGTTTGAAAGTGATTTTAGAAAGCGATAAAAATTTTCAAATATTAAAAATATTAAAAGTTTTTCCTAAAATCATTGTGTTTGGTAGTAATTTTAGGCAGTGTTTATAATTTTTCTAACACTTGAAAATTTTGATCTTTCAAGTATTAATAATGCTATAAACACTTCTTAGAATCATTATCAAACACTCTAATATATTCCTAAAAACCGTTTTTAAATAAAACATTTCCACTAAAATCACTTTGAATACAAACACTCCAAGAAGCAAGCTGAGACTATGTCATTTCATCAAACTCTAAAACCCTTCTCTAACATGCAACAAAGAGAATACACTCATTCCAATAGCTACTATAGGTATGGGAGTGATTATACGTCTATTTAGTAACATTCGAAAATAGTTTTCAAAAAGCAATATTTGAGGACAATTCTCTTTAGGGTTTTCAATTGCCTTTGGGAACAAAGTATTACTTGAAAACTCAAATATTAGAAGTCGTTTCCTTGGCGTACTCTAGGTTCAGGTACTACGCATTTTTAAGTACAATGCACAAGTAAAGAAAAAAAAAACATGAAAAATGATGATTTTTTCTTGTAGAGAACGTCAATTTAAAAGGATTGTTTTAAAAAATACTTATATAAATATAAAGAATAATTAAAAATAAAAAAAAACTATATAAAAAAAAGCTATTTTTAAAACGCATTTAAAAATATAAAAAATAAATTTAAAAATATTTCAAATTTTCAAATAGAATATTATTTTATGAAACATTAAAGAATAATTTTTAAAAATTATTTTTCATAACTGTTTTCTAAAACGTTTCCCAAACAGAACTTAAATAGCTCTCATATTTTGCACATTCATTGGTACAAATCCATCATCTACCATGGATTAGTTGTTATCCTCGGAACAGATGGCTCTCTATCAATCATAGGGCTTCCTTAGATGCCAGTGTTTCAAATTTTCAGTATAGTTTGTGCTCAAGACTTGTCCATGAATGAGAACTTTGTACACAAAATTATGGGTAGAAAAAAATAAGGGAGCATTCAATCTTCATAAAACATCCAAATGAGGCTTAAGTTGAAGAATCCTTGAAAAAGTGTGGTCCTGGTGGTTCAGTTTAGTGATAGTCTGTGAACATCCTAAGAAGCAAAAGACAGGTATAAAATATGAATTTCAACAAATCAGACTCAACCCATCACAGGTGAATTCTCATAGACTCTCAGGATAAAAAGGAGCAAACCTTTTATCTTCTTCGCACAGCAGTAGGAGGCCCACGCTGGACTGCTGCTGTTGCCGGTCCTTGGGAGCCTGGCTGGCCAGTAGCCTGCTCCTCAGGCATGTTCAGAGCTTGGGTTACGGCATTCATGACAATGAGTCCAAGAGGGATCAGATACATCCACTGAACATATACAGAAGAAAAAGAAAGACAAGAGGTATTTAGAAGTTCTATTTTACTTGGCTCTACAAAGTTAAACAAAACAAGAAAGAACAGGTTACGGAAATTATTCACTCCTTTGAATACTCACATATTTAGCCCAAAAGGACCTTTCCACTGGCTTTACACCTTCACCCTCTCCCTCCTCCCCACCGAGGATCTCTTCAGAAAATACTGGAGCTCTGTGTAAAACAAATTATGATATAATGAAGCAACATAAAATGCAAATATAAAAGATGAACATGGTGATTAGCTAAATGATGAAGCAATAAATGAGTATTAGTTGTATCCTACCCGATTAATGTGGTTTGGGAATCCATGAGCTAGACATAGGGGAGAATCTATAAGTGGGTTGAAGAAGAGTTACTTTAGGTTATGTTTGGTAACTTTGCTTTAGCTAAATGATATAGTGATTTTCAAAATGTATAGATGTCATGGAAAAAGGTACAGAAGAAATATTAAGCAAAAATGCTAACAGATTTTCCTTCCTATTTTCCATAGATAAAGATGAGAGAAGTTTGGGGAAAGTGCATTCCTCAACCATTTAATTTTCTTTTCCTCAATTTTTTTCATAGACAATCAAACAAGAGAAAAAATTTATAAATTTTCCACAATTTTTTCTTTCTTCATATTTTTCTTCTCCATTTTCTTTCCCTCAAACTTTCTGAGAACCAAACATAGCCTTAACCTTTCTCTAGATTAGAACTATCCCTATGTTGAATGAATTATTCCATGTCATGAACTAAGCCCACAATGTTGAAATATGGAAATAACAATGCAAAAAGCATTTTACCTTGGTGCCTGCTCGGTGTTCTTCAGAATCGTGTGTGAGTTGAAAGACCATTTTCCAGGCTAAAATGGAGAGACCAAAAAAACACATGCAGCAAATGAGAACTTTAGTGTTGAATTAGGTTCTTTGCAATGGTGAAACCATAAAAAGTTACAACAAACAGACGAGGAGAGTATGGAGTTATGATTCCTTTAATTAGATTTGATTTATTTGAAAACAAGGCCAACTCATAAAGGTTGGTCCCAACTTACAAGCTTCAATTGCCGAGGATACTGGCATGCCCCAGGAGAACCATAATTAACAGCTAAAATATTAACACCATCCTGCAACGAAACGATAAAAGGGAAAAACTGTAAGACTTTGTGCACATCTGTCAAAAATTGGCAAGTCATGGAACAATAATTAAAATATATATCACCCTGAAAGATTATGTGAAACAATCTAATGAGAAAGTGGGTTCAGCCAAATGAGGATGTTCAGATAGATGAGTAGCAATAAGAGGAAAGATAGGACAAGCCATGCACACATTCATAACAACGTGTAGGTGGCATCAGATGAAAGATGAACAGAAGTCATAAGATTGGTTGGCAGCAACAAAGACCCAATAATTCAATAATAGAGAAGGGTGATTTGATTCAAATTTAAGGCACCAAAGGGACAAAAGGATTGCCAAGAAGGATGGCAATATAGGCCAAAAAAGGATTTGTATTAGCCAATCCCACATAGTTGGGATTAAGGCTTTAACAATTTGAGCTAACTTGATTACTCTAAAACAACTATTTAAACAAGAAAATTCTAAATATCCTATCCATGGATGGTCCACCATTTTCAAAGGAAAAAAGAATAGGCTTCACATGCATTTGCACTTTCATGAAGGTGTCAACAAGCACATATATTTAACTGGAGGTTAAATCAGCCTATCCCCATGAGACAGGTAGATGCCGCCATTGCAAAATTAATTTATTTCATGATGCATGATGCAGAAGTACAAAAAAACAAAATTAATTTTAATCACATTAATGCAGTCATTTATAAGCCCGTAGTGGGTTCAACAGAATTCAAAATAATGAGACCATTGATGTTGGACATTACCATGTGTATAAAAAAATGCTCGTCCAAAGCCTCACGAGGAAGACATCTCTGGAGTTAAACAAACAAAAATGAGTCAGTGCAGTATAAAACTCAGCCATAGCAATTTTATGAAGGTAGAAACAAATAAAGTAAGCAAAAACACAAGATATACAAACTACAATGTTCAGTAACAGGAAGAACACCTATATGACACCACATCGAAAAGTTTAAAATGAGAAAGCAAACTTTTAATCCTCTTGTGCAGCAAGGCCTGGGTATCACAAATTGCTGGATCCTTTCAGAATGAAATGGTATATTTTTAAGAGTTCGTGGAAATAAAAAAAAAATGAACAAAATGGAGAAGAGAAAATGTACTCACTTCTGTTTGATGAATAATTTTATTGCCAGATGAAAAAGGTCAGTGCCCTTGCTATGACTTACTATTATTAAAAATAACAAATTGATAAAAAATAAATAAAAATAAAGAAGAAGAAGTTAATGAGCATGGCTTTCCATATAAAAATAAAATATTTTCCTATTCGAAATAGATTAATAGAAATTTCCCATGCCTATCTTCTACCAACATCAACTTGCATGAGATTGGTTGCCTTGGAGTTTTTAATCTTCCTATTCCTCTCTTTTGTTTCCCACAATCAACCATTATTGGTACAATCTGTTTGACTTAGAAACAGGTAACCAACATATCAAGCTTTTGTCATTAATTATCTAATATTGTCCACAAACAACCTACAAGACACATAACCAGAACAATCAACAAACTGCAAAAATTGCAACTCAAGGGAATCTAAAAGATTAACAAAAGAGGATCCAAACCCAAAACCTTCATCCTACTCCATAACGAGAGACCCTTAGAAACTAGGAGCTTAATTTCACTAATTTTCATAACCTACAAAATTCTTATACTCATTTTCTTTTAAATATTCCAAAAAAATGGCATGTGAAACACCTTTCTGGGCTTACTCAATCTGCTAGTTTTTTTTATAGGTAAATAAAGAGAGTATAATATAAAAAGAGTGCCAAATAAGCACACTAAAGTGCCTAGGACATATACAACAAACACCAAAAGATGTAAACAAAAGGAATAGGAACAACAAAAAACTATTCCCTTAATGAGAACTCAACCAATCAACGAAGTCAATCAAGGAAATTGGACCTTCAACTATATACAACTTGATCTACGACGACAAATTACAAAGACAAAGGTATTTGGGTCTTTGGTCAGAAAGCTCCTTGTTTTTTTTAGTCTTTTTGACAGAAAGCTCCTCGTTTTCAAATGATCTTCTATTCCTCTCCTCCCAAATTATCCAAAAAAGGCACAAAGGAGCTGCTTCACACACCTTTTTTTCGTTTCTTCCTAACAAAAGAGTCATGTCATCTTAATAGGGTCTCTCTTATGAAGAAAGACAACACTCAAGACACACAAAAAGAGAAAACGATATCTGTCACAAAACCCTTGTCTTTACACAATGCAGTAGGATGTGGTCAATTGATTCCTCTTGGATATGATAAAGGAAACATCTATTAGCCAACATCCAATCTCTCCTTTGAAGTTGATCTAACATCAAAACCTTCCCCAAGTTGATTCCCAAGCAAAAAACTTTGCCTTAGGTGAAAGTTGAAACCAACGAACTACAAACGATGGAAAGGCACTAATCTTCTCAGCTTTAGGACAAAGTAAAGGGACTTAACGGAGAAACCTCCTCTCTTTGTCTCTAAACAAATCACCTTATTTTCTCCTCCCCTATTCACCACCTTTCCTTAGAGCCTCAAAAAGAAACGCTTCACATTCTCAATCTCCCAATCATTCAAATGCTTAAAGAAGCAAGGATTCCAAAAACCCCTTTCATTGGACTGATTCCACAAATCTGCCACCCACACCTCTTTCGAAGCAGCTACAACAAATAAGAAGGGGAAAGATACAAACAACGGCTCATCTTCCCCATATTTTTAACTTATGATTTGTTTTCAAAAAGCCTCCCTTCCCAATGCAAAACACCAAATCTACTTGCAAAGAAGGGTCTTGTTGAGTGAAGAAAGACACCTAACTCCCAATACCCTTTCCTCTAGTGTGAACAAACAATAGCCTATTTGACTAAATGTGGCTTTCTCTTTAGATTCTCTCCGCCTCGAAGGAAATCCCTTTAAACTAATAACCAACGTTCTTGTTTGGACTCCAATACTCCACCCTAATAGAATTCAAACATTAACCTCTGCAAGATCCATTGAATCCCATAGAGATACAAAACAAAAGTCAATTTTTAGGCACTTTGGCAATGTAAGACTAGGTGATCCACCTTAGCATTCTTGTGCATCGTACACCTATTATGTCATCTAAGTCCTATTTATTTAACAAGCCAATGTCAAAGATTCATCCAAAGCAATTGACCATGTTGAGAACACCCTTAGACCCCACCCTAAAAACCAAAAAGTTTTTTTCTCCTTCATCGCTTATCTAATTGGATCTAACAAGAAAATTATTAAACTACTAATTTAATCCAAAAGCTTAAATTGTTGGGTAATGAGCTTATACCAAACTGTCCCCTACCTTCATGTACAACTTCATAACCCCACATTGAAAGACACATCACAGATTACATACTGCAAATAGGCAAAAGAAAGATAATGGAAGAAGAGTTTCAAACTTGAAATCTCTTCTTAATTAGAGTTCTAATATCATATTAAGTTACCAATTTGACCAAAAAGCTTAAATTGTTACATAATACATCAATGATGTATCAAGTTGATTTAAGTAATAATCCTAACACACGTCTCATGGGACAACCTTCTTTACACTTGCATATGAGCTCAATAAATTTGGAGGGGAGGGAATAAACAAGTTGTGAGGTTTGAATTCATAATCTCTCAATCACGAAGATTCTAATACCTATTAAGCTACCAATTTAATCCAAAAGCTTACATTGATAGACAATTAACCCACAATGCCCAAAAAAACTCCATCCAACCCTCATGCTACCTTGTCTTATTGACAACACTTCTATAGACCATCAATGAATAAAGCTTCTCAAAAAACCAAAAGTACAATCTAATTTGACACCAACTCCGTATCCTTATGCAAGGCCTCCTTAAAAAGGCCACACAAGGTATGTGAGTGGCTTTCAATTTTCCTAAATCAGAAAAAGAGAACTTCAGTTTACATCATCATGAGACCATTTCCTGAATCCCACTTTATCATCTAGAGATCAGACATTCCTTTGCAATAAGGACGAGCATCCCAGATTCCCTGTCCTCCACAAAGACATTTAACTGTAGGTAACCACCTCACCCAGTACTTGATACAGCCCTCTTGAACAGCCTTCACAATTATCTTAGAAACATTCCCAACAATGCTTAAGAGCCAGATATATATAACAAAATAATATAATAAAAAAATCTTTAAAACAGAATCATTCTGGACAGAGACTAATCTCCTTAACTGAATTTATGTTTTCTTCCGTTTCTTAACAACTAATTTGATTTACAATTACTTACTTCCTTGTCGATTTATTTCAAAGAACAGGTCATGATGCAGTGCAAATCTTTAGGAATTTTGGACCCGAAAGCACAGTTCATATTACAAAAACAAAGTATCATGCAATTGTGACTACTAACGATGAATCCCAGAAATTTCCACATGTACAATACTTTTGTTTTTATTATTTTTTTTCTGATGCAGAAATAAAGACAATAGATTAAAGGGTGCCTAACAAAGTCAATCTACAGAATTTTAAATTAAAATACATCCATTGGAGTCTTTTCAACTCATAAATTATATACAGCCATTTTCTGAGAGGAGTCATGTTCTATCAGGCAAAAGTCATCTTCCATAATCTCTAGTTCAATATTTTCATTGTATGATGCTTTTGTATTCAAAAACATTCTAACAAGAGACCAAATAGTGCAACTTTGCCACAAATATCAAAGCAGAAACCGCAATCAAACAAGGAACTAAAAGGGAGAAAACAATAGTAACTTTGTGAATTTGTTTTTTAAGCAGTTGCATTTGGGAAATATAGTTATGTGGTTGACTGCCAACTTACAGCTTTCACGGCAGAAATAATGTACTCCCTCCCAGGAGGACTCACAACATTGGATGGTAATCTTATCCTATAGAAGTCATCACCTTGTAACAGCTTCTGCAAAAAGGTATATAACATCAATAAGTAAAATCGATGCTTTCTTGCAAAAAATCTAAGCTACAAAAACAAGAGCTTCAGGCATGACACATTACTTCAAACTTCTCCTTCTCTGCTTCAGTAAAAGCATTCCTTGAAAACCGCAGTTTTGTAAGGGTCTGTTACAAGTAAAATTTTATGTCAACTTAGCAATATAGTTGGATGTCATCCAGATACAAGGATAATTTAGAGCCAAAGCAATTCATGTTGAGTTCAATAAAAGCAAAAAGTTAAATTCCATCCCACAAACTCAACTTGGAATTCAATCTAAAATCCCAATTTTTAAACTTGAAATACTCTTTAAAAAAACCATATCAAAAAAAAGAAAAAAAGAAAAAAAGACAAACTGACATGATGGGTATCAAGACCATCCATTTCAAGTTTATTATAGGTACCGAAGCAGGGTATAAGAGGTGTTCCTTCCGTCCTACATCAATAAAATCAAGCCAATTTGCTCCAAAAACTAGAATTGCAAAAGCAAAGCAAAAAATTCCAAAAATCACGTTCAAATTTTATTAAAAACCTAAAATTTCACATTGGGAAAGAAAAAAAAAATATAAAAGATAAAACTCAATTTGGCAGCCAAGATAGGATAAGAAGAAAAAAAGAAACTGAAACTTTCAAGTGATCAAGCTTATAATTTATATGACCTTGTTCTCATTTTTCACATTTTCTTGAAACCAGGTTTATTTTCTTATGTTTTTGGTCGAAACCAAGCCCAAGACAACTGCATCAGCAGATTTGAAGGGTCTCATCTTTTCCTCCTTTTTCTCAGTAACCAAAAAGATGGGAAGCGAAGAATTAGCCCAACTTTCAAACTTGAAAAAAGAAAAAGAAAAAGAATAGGTCAAAATTGACACCGAAATCTCAAACTTGACATAAAACCAAACTTTCAAAATAAAAAATAACGCTAAAAATTAAATAAAATCAAATACAAATTCAAACCAAAATCTAATTTTCCAAATCAAGGGATCCAAAAAAAAAATGAGAGTGAGAAAAAAAGAGGAGCTTTTCAACAACAAAAACCCAAATGCACGATAAAATCTCAAATTCAATCCCCCAGTCAAAACTACTACAAAGAATCCCATGAACTAACACCAATTCATAAATTCAATCTGATGTCTCAACTCAAAACTAGCACTAAGAACCCCATAACATAACACCATTTCAGCCAAATTCTATCTGATTTCTCAAAAAGAAAGTGCGGGATTGCCAAAAAGAAAAGGGAAATTTTCAAAAAACAAAATCCCAAATTTACAATAAAATCCCAAACTTCAGCCCCAAACTCAAACCTAACACTAACAATTCACCAAAACCAAAAAAAAAACCCAACACTAAATCAAGCGCAGAACAGTAGGGCACCTGAGCGCCATGGCTCGAGGTCTTGAGGCGAGCAGAGAACGCGCCAGCGGGGGAGAAATCGGAGTCTCCGAAGGCGTGTTCGAGGGAGAACTGGATCTTGGAGTCGGAGTCACTGCCCCCGCCGCCACCGAAATCCGACGACCTACGGCGAGCCGACTGCGGAGCAGAGGGCTGGGATCGGATGCGAAAGGACTCGGAAGATCGACCGCCTTCGAGGCCGAACTCCTCGTCGTCGAGAAGAAGCTCATCGGACTGGAACCCTAGCGACGAGGGCACCAAGAGAGCGAAGCCCAGGCAGCTGAAGAGGAAGAAGACGAGAAAGGCTCTCATCGTTCGTTGGTTGTTGATTCCGAGTAGAGACTCCACTCTCATTACATACCTAAAAAAAAATATATTATAATTATAATTAAATTAGAAAAAATACTACCCAAAAAAAAAAAAATTGTTTTCATTAATATTCCTTATAGAAATGGGCATGTCAATCACATACAGCATCAGGTAAATGAAAGAACCATGTGAGAGTGTTCTTTGATACACACAACTCTTATTGTGACTTCTTGATTAACCATCAAAGCCTAAAATTATCAAATCACTTATGCTATTGTTTGAGAGATTATTTCAAACCATGTAGATACTTTTTTTTTTTTTTAACAAACTCGATATTCTTGATCCTAAATGACAAACCCCTCTAGTCAATGCATATAAATTTATTCTTTAAGATTGCCATACAAAAATGCTATCTTGGCATCTAACTATTTCAACTCTAAGTCAAATAATGTAATCATGGTGAAGAACTATGTTTTACAACCGGTGAAAATACTTCATTAAAGTGCACATCCTCTCTGAGTGTAATCCTTTGCGTCCAAAAAATCTTTGAACCTTATTGTTTGAACCATTAGGATTCCTCTTTTTTCTTTTTTTTTTCCGCTTGAAAACTCACTTATAACCAACAATCTTCTTGTCTTTAAGTGGTTTCATCAATCCTCAATATAGCTCTAGTGGAAGAACTCAATTTATTCAATTACGACAATAACCTACTAAGCAAATCTTCTGTTAGCAATGGCTTCATGAAAATTAGAGGATTCTAATCTTCAATAGTTTGTATAGCAATTCATGTGAAAAGAAATTAAATTTACGTAATCATGTACATTTGATGGCTTGATCAAGCTTTTCATCCAATAAATGATGATATTGTATTGATGTTTTTGTTACTTTTATACTTTCATTGAAATAGATTGAATAACAATATTAACTTGCATTTTAACAACTTCAACCTCGAGCTCCATTTATTCATTGACATCGCGGTGTGTTTTTTAAACTACAACTTGCTTTTATGATTACATGGTA
Source organism: Vitis vinifera (assembly GCF_030704535.1). Lineage (NCBI taxonomy): Eukaryota > Viridiplantae > Streptophyta > Magnoliopsida > Vitales > Vitaceae > Vitis > Vitis vinifera. Next base: position 18,690,339 of record NC_081808.1, on the reverse strand, counting down.
TGAAATTCCCATCAATTTTCTCATCAATACTAATCATAAATTTGGGAGATTTAGGTCCATCAAATTCCAAGTATACCAATGTTTGAGTCATTCCCATCATTAATATGATTATATTCAATACAAACAAATACCATCATAAGTCATTTAATTCAAAGTCCTTAAACCAAGTAACAAGCATAATTAATGGCTTCAACGTAAAAATTCTTAGACAAACTACAATTAGAAAGAATGTAGCATGCATTCTCTAAGAGGATTCTCTATTCATACACTTTGCAACTGCTATGATGTCTTCTTCACAACAAGGTGCCTCACTATGCACTCATTTTTTTTTTCATAATTATGAAAATTGACCCTTACAAAATATTATCATCAATTTTGAGATCATTTTTGCCAATTTGCTTCTCCATACACCACCATTTCTTAAAGTTATGACATACATCACTCTTTTGCCATAGAAAAATATACCTAAACTTGAATAATCATCGATTAATAAATACCAACAACCAGCTTTAGACTAATTAGGAGAGAGTTTCAAAGATTTGAATGGATATAACTATTATGCCCTTAGTTTCACAATTTTTTTTCTAAATTTAATCTCCTTGATGCTTGTTAAAGTCGATCTTCCTTTTTTTTTACTATCTAAGGAACCTTTTTACTTATAATTGACACATTTTTCTCATTTATATATCTTAAGTGCATATGCCACAAATGAAAAGTATCTAACTTTATATACATTGAGATTTAGAGAGGAAAACTCTAATATTTCTTATCATATAAAAAGTAGAAAAAAGTTAGAATATATAAGAGAAGCATGAAAACAGGCTTGTCATTGAATCCCCACAATTCTAATTCTAGTAATAAACAATATATGAATGGAATTGAAATAAATATTTGAGATACAATCATCCTTATCTTTTTATTTAAGATAGGAAATAAAATTAGACTCTAATAATAAAAAACTAGGAAACCAATTCCTAAAAGACTACAAAACTAATTCCTAAAAGTTAGGAATTAAACTAAAAATCTACACTTCCCCTAAAGTTGGGGAATATATGTTAATCATTTCTAGCTTGAAACTCAAATTTTCAAACTTTATTCTTGAAAGGGCTTTGGTTAGCACATCAGCTACTTGAAGATGTGTAGAAGTACAAATCAAGTTTAGTATCCTTTCTTCAATTTTTTATTTGATGAAATAACGATCCAACTCCTCATGTTTAGTCTTGTCATGATGAATAAGAATTTTAGCAATATTGATTGCAGGCAAATTGTCATCCTTCATTGGCACTCAAGCTAAAAATTTTTACTCATCAAGTAATCTTTTTAGCCATATTCCTTCACATAGACTTTGAGCTAAAGCCTTATACTCAACCTCGACACTACTGCTTGTGACAATAAATTGCTTCTTAATACACTAAGTCACCAAGTTCCCCATACATAGGTGTTGAAGTTGTAGGATTTTTAGGAATTTAATTTTAAAATAAAAACAGAAGATAAGGCTTAATTAAGTCCTATTATTTCGGGTTGTTTAGTTTCGATTAGTCCTAGTGTATTTAAATTTGATTTTTATTTTGTTTGAATTAGAGAAAATATCATATAATATTCAATAGGTTGGTTAGTTGCTAAATTTAGGGATTGCTTCATTTATTTAAATTCTAGATGTAAACCTAATTTAATTATTAAAGTATTATTTAGTTTCTCTTCCAAATCCAATATGGTATCAGAGTTCACGATTTGAACGAGAAAAGTTAAACATGGTGCAAATTGCAATGGCTAGTGAACATCCAACAAACTCTTCAAAGGTGACTTCTGATTCTTCTTTTATCAATTATAGCGATAATGGTGGTTCTAAGAATTTCGTACACTACATTACTATCCACAAATTAAATGGCAAGAATGATCTCCAATGGTCTTAATTAGTAATGATGTATATATGTGGGAAATGTAAAGACAATTACATCATAGGCATGAAGACAACCCTAACGAAGAATGATGCATCTTACAAAACTTGGTTTTCCAAGAACAATATAATTATGTCTTAGCTTACTAATTCCACGGAGACAAATGTAGCCTAGATGTTCCTATTCTACAAGATGATAAAAAAAAATCTGGGATGCAGCAAAGGAGATGTTTTCAGACAACAAAAATGCAATGAAGGACTTTAAAATAAAAAGCCAGTTTTTAGAATTACAACAAGGGAACCTCAGCGTGACCTAATACTTCAACATTTTCTCCCAATATTAGCAAAAACTCGACGTCTTTGAAGAACTGGAATGGGATTGTGCTGGTGACAACATCAAATATTAGAAAATTATGGAAAAAGAAAAGATTTCACATTCTTGGGTAGAACTCAATACAAATCTCAATGAAGTCTGAATAAGGATTCTTAGCACCAAGCCAATCCCATCACTCCAAGAGGCGTGTTTTAAGTATGATGAGAAGAGAATCGAAAGAAAGTCATGATGAAGGACCACATCTTGTCATAGTCCTTTCCAAGCAACGATGAATCAACCTTGGCCACCAGAGGACCTAATTCTCAACTTTTCGATTCATGAAGGAGATTCAACAAATTGTGATGTGATCGTTGTAATCAAGTTGGTCACACTTGAGAAACCTATTGGAAAATTCATGGGAAGCCGCCCAATTGGAAAAGTAATAAAACACAAGAAAATGAACCTCGAGGTTATTGTGCCACCAATAATGACCACCACAATCCAATAGCTTAGCCAACAAAACACCTTTCAACTTATAACAAATGGAGCTACTTCAAAAACTCCTCACATGTGATCCTTTGAGTACCCTCACTATAAGATCAAGTTCCATTGCCTAGTTCCATAGCCTTGAATGTTTTTTCAAAGTCAAACCCCTGGATTATTGACTATGGTGCATTTGATCACATGACCAGTGGTATAACTCTTTTTCATTCTTATTAGCCTTGTTTTGTGAGTTAATAAATTAAAATAACTTATGGTTCTTTCTAATTTGTGGTTGGTAAAGGGAGTGTCATTCTTCCGAATAGCTTTAGATTGCTCTTTGTTCTTCATGTTCCCAAGCTTACATGTAACTTGCTCTTGTAAGTAAAGTTACTAAAGATCTGAATTGTGTTACTAAATTCTTTCCTAATCATTGTGAATTTTAGGAAATGGAGACGAGGAAGATGTATGGTTGTGCTTGGGAGCATGAGGGTTCATATATCTTTGGCAATAAAGCTTTAAAAAGACATACTCAGAATGCAAGCCGCAATGTTCTTTCCTCTTTTACAAATTCCAATGATCATGAAATAATGGTTTGGCACTTTAAGCTAGGCCACCCAAGCTTTCCATATTTGAAAAAAAGTTATTTTTATCATTATTCAAAAATAAAAACTTTCATTTCATTGTGAGTTTTGTCAATTGTCTAAACATTGTCGAAATTCTTATATTTCACAAGCTTATAAAAAAATATACTTTTTCACTCGTACATAGTGATTTATGGGGACCATCCAAGACTAGTAACATAACATGCTCTAAGTGGTTTATTTCATGTATTGATGATGATCATACACGAATTTGTTGGGTGAATTTGTTAAAAGAAAAATCTAAAGTAAAAGAGATTTTAAAAAATTTTAATGTCATGATTAACACTTAATTCGAAACCAAAATCCAATTTTTTCACATTTATAATGGTACTAAACACTTTGATTCAATCCTTGGACCCTATCTTCATGAACATGGCATCATTCATCAAAGCTCATGCATTGCTACACCACAACAAAATGGAATTTTAGAAAGAAAAAATCGTCATTTGTTAGAAGTTGCTAGATCTCTTACATTCACAACAAATGTTCTTAAATATTTTTTGTAGAAAGTGACCAAACTTCTCTGTTATACCAAAATACTTAGTCTTTTTACTTAGTAACTCTGGTAAAGAAAAACTAGAGAAAGAGTCACTACGACATTTTTAGTACTTCAAGTATCATCTTCAAGGATTGGCTTATAGAAATTGTCAATACTAGAATAAATGAATTGCTTTTGTTTAAATCCTAAAGTGAAAAACGATATGTGAATAATGTGATACTAAGTAAAAGAAATTAAATTAATAACAAAATGAATATTGATTTTAAATTCAATTGATTCAAGTTTGGGGCTTTCCACAATCCAACCTAGGGTATATAAATAAGAGAAAACAAAGGTCTTTTAAGTAAGATGATCTTAAGGTTTTGAGATCCTTGGCCACTCGCGATCAAGTTGAGTTCTATAACTCAAAATTACATTTGAAACCTAATTTTTCCTTTTTAAAACAAATTCCTAAAACCATCAAATGAATGAGATTGATTACCAGTTTAAGATTTGACTTTTTAATTCTTCCTACTCCTTGTAGCTTTATTTTAGGGCAAATAATGATAGAAAAGACGGGGATAACTAATGATCAATAATTACCAAGAGTCACTAGTATAGGGTAATAATCTAACGTATCATTCCTTAAACTAACTCACGAGGATAGGATAAAAAAATTTGATAAATTGTCACCCAACCAATAATTAATCTCATTATTGCAATAATCTACCCATTGTCCCTATTGGTTTCCTAGCCCTTAGGTTTTCATGCTCCAAGCCCCAAGTTGGCTTTTTAGCCTCTCATGGGGGTGATGTCACATTCACAATTCATAATAGGGTAAAAATCCATAATTTGAATCAAAAGAAATTAAAAACAATATCTTTAATAAAATTGAAAAAAAAAACAAACAAACCAAAGTTCTCGTCTTCTTCCACATTCAATGTTGAACTCTCTGGAAAAAAAAATCAAAGATCCTTGAAACCTAGAACTAAGAGAGTTTATATAATATCATCAATTACCTAAAATGTGGCACACTCTCATTGACTACTTATTACAAAAATAATTATATAGAAATGACTAAAAAAAATAATAAAAGGGTGATTTCTAGTCGTGTGAGGCCCACTTAGGGCCATGAATGCAATTCCCAAGGTATAGGAGGCGAAACATTGAAGAGGCAGTGGGTGAATTCGATATTGGGGTCATTTTGAATTGGGTTTCGAATTCATAAGTTGTATTTCAAAATCATTTCGAAATGGCTCTTCAATTTTGCACAATTGTCTTCAAATGACCATAACTTCTTCATTTCAACTTCGATTTGTACACTATTTGAAGCGTTGGACTCTTGACTTCCCAAGCTTCAAAAAGATATATAGTATGTCTAAAATGGACTTTATAAAGTACTCCAAATTTTTCTTCAAGTTCAGAGTGTATGTTGCCATCAAATTTTGAGTTCCAAATTTCCATGTAGCTTAATCTTGCTTCATGATTCATTTTCCACATTTTATTGCCTTCTTTCTTACTCTATAATGGTCATTTCTCATCTTCTAAACTCATGATATCCTCGTCTTTCCTTTTCTCATGGTTCATGAGTCTTGACTCACTTATTTCCTCATTTAGCCCTTTTTTTATCTTTCAAAATTTAAAATGATTCAACTTGCACCATTTACTTCCCTTGAACCTGAGATAAGTCTCCAAAGTACAAGTTAAACTCATGGCTAGGGCTTTAGCATCAATTTAGATCAAGTTGGGTGATTTGAATGTCATTTGGTGCGCAAATCATATCGAATATGTGTCATTAGAGCACATACTTTGGCTCCAATCAAAAAGTCATTCTCACTTAATCATACGTGATAAACAGAATGACCACTAGAGTATTATAGTACCAAAGTCCCATCAAAGTCCTAAAAAATTGATACCTTAACATTCGGTTAGTGTCATCATTTTCGCCAAAAAATTTTTGTTGCAGTGTTTTTATCAACACTCATGCTTAAAATAGAACAAAAATACATCCAAGAGCCCTCAAATGTCTTTTTTCGAGATATTCTTCAACTTAAAAAGATTATAAATGTTACTCACTAATTACAAAAAATGTTACATATTTCCATAGAAGTAACATTCTTTGAGTATCAACCTTGTTTTCCCAAAACTAAACTTAAGGGGGAGATTTTAGAAAATTCTAGCCAAGATCAATTTTGGGATATTCCTCTTCCAACAACCAATATTGCTCTTCCAACCCCAATTTCAAATCTACCACCTCAACAACCCTTGTAATACGAAGTAATTCCAACCCTAAAATCATTGTTGTTCCCTTCGAACCAAATTTCGCACCCAATCTTCCAACAGCTTCAACCCCATAGTTTCAAGTCTATTCCAGAAGAAAAATTACTCAAGATATATAGACTCCTACGCCCTAAGCTCACAACTAGTTAATTAAATCTAGTTTGGATCCTCATGACTAGAATTTAGGTAACATAGTAATTGATACTAATTAAACTGTATTAAATGATTTAGTTGTTCCTATTGAATTTTGGAAAGGGGTTAGATCATGTACTACACATCCTATTGTTGATTTTGTTTCCTATGAAAGATTATGTCCACAATTTCGAGCATTTACTCCTAATCTTTCTAAAGTTAACATGCCCAGGGACATTCATGAGACATTAAACCATTTAAATTGGAAGACAATTGTGCACGAGGGGATTAGAGCTCTCGAGAAAAATGGAACCTGGGAATTGATTGAATTGCCTTTGGAAATATCTATTGTCGAATGCAAGTGGATTTTCAATATGAAATGTAAAACTAATGGGAACATTGATAAATACAAGGCAAGATTAATGATTAAGGAATTTAACAAATGTATGAAGTAGATTATGAAGAAACGTTTGCTTTAATTTCGAAACTCGACATTGTCCAAGTTCTACTCTCCATTGCAATCAATAATGATTGACCTCTTCATTAGTCAGACTATGTATTCTTGAATGGTGATATCAATGAAGCTACATGGATATTCTACCAGGATTCAAAGACATTGAAAAAAAAAAAAAAATCAAGTATGCAAGTTTAAAGTGTATGGCATAAAACAATTTCCTAGGATCTGGTTTGACCATTTTACTTCAACTGTTAAGAAACTTAGGTATAGTCAGGGACAAATGGATCATACGATATTTTTCAAACATTCATCAAATGGGAAGGACTATGGCTTGGTTAAACAAGAAGCAGTTTGCAGTGGCTAGAATAGTGTGGAAGTTGAGTTCCAAGCTATTGCACATGATGTATGTGAAGGACTATGACTAAAACATATGGTAGAGGAGTTGAAGATTTCAACTGAGATTCTGATGAAAATGTTTTGTGATAATCAAGTAGCCATCAACATCTCATTTAATCTAGTTCATCATGACAATGCCAAACATGTGGAAACAAACTGAAATTCCATTACTGGGAAAATTGAGAATGTGGAGTTTTTATTGCAAAACATGTCTACTAAGCTTCAAATCGCAGACATTCTTACTAAAGCTCTACCAATACAACATTTCGATTATCTTATAAGTAAATTGGGAATCATCACTATTTATTCCTTAGTTTGAGGTCAAGTGTTGAAGCAGTAATATTTTTAGGAGTTTGAATTTAAAATAAAAACAAAAAACAAGGCTTAATTGAGTCCTATTATTTTGGGTTGTTTAGTTTGGATTAGTTCTAGTGTGCTTAAATTTGATTTTTTTTTTTTGAATTAGAGAGAATATCTAATGATATTCAGTAGGTTAGTTAGTTGCTAAATTTAGGGATTTCTTCGTTTATTTAACTTTTGGATGTATACCTAATTTAATTAATAAAATATTATTCAATTTTTCTTCCAAATCCAATAATAGGTGCAATAGTGAGTGGTTGATTTCCGGTCTATAATTGATCCTATCCAATTAGTATTTGAGTAGACTTTAACTTTTTTATTCATTTTCAAAAAAATATTCCTTTTCTAGGAGTCATTTTCAAGTATCGAGGGTTCATATAAACTGCTTCAAGATGTTTTTCATTGGACTTGTTCATGAATTGACTCATAACTTTAATTGGAAAACATATGTCATGTCTTGTGTGAGATAGATAAATGAGTTTTCCTATAAGTCATTGATATTTCTCTATATCAATTGGATGACTATCTCTTTTTAAACCCATTTTATATTTTGATTCCATCGAAGTGTCTATAGGTTTGCATCATAACATTTCAGTTTCTTTTAGTGAATCCAAGATGTACTTGCGTTGAGAAACCACAATGCCTTTTTTCGAACGAGCAACCTCTATGCCTAAAAAGTATCTTAGAGTTCCTTGGTCTTTGATTTCAAATTCTCTAACAAAAACTTCATTTAAGTAATCTATTTTCTTAGTATAACCCTCTGTCATAATAATATTGTCAACATAAACAATGAGAATAACAATCTTCCCATTTAGGGAGAATTTGGTAAATAAGGTATGATCAACTTGCCTTTGACAATACCCATGCTCCTTGACTGTCTTTGTGAAGTCGTCAAACCAAACTCTAAGTGATTGCTTAAGACCATACATAGACTTTCAAAGCTTGTAGACTTTGTCAACATTGTTTTTTATCTTAAAACTAGGTGGAATTTCCCATGTACACTTCTTTTTTCAAGTCACCATTGAGGAATTTTTTTTTTTTTTTTTTTATGTCTAATTAACACATGGGCCAATCTAGATTAGCCGCGAAGGATAATAAAACCTAAACTGTATTGAGCTTGGCAACATAAGCAAAAGTCTTTTGGTAGTTTATGTTATATGTCTAAGTGAATCCCTTAACAACAAGCTTTGCTTTGTAGTAGTTTATACTCCTATTTGGTTTATACTTGACAGTCAAAATCCACTTCCATCCAACTAGTTGTTTCTTTTTTGGTAAATCCAAAAGTTTCCAAGCACCATTTCTTTTTAGAGAGCTAATTTCTTCCCCAATGGTGATCTTCCATTCTGATTTTCTGAAAACATCATGAATACTCTGTGGAATTTCTACATGGGTAAGATTAATGGCAATAACCAATATTTTGGTGATAAACCATCATAGGAAACAAAATTGTAGTAGATAGGATGTTGGGTACATGCTCTCACACCTTTCTTTAATGTAATAGGAACATTAAGATCATCAATAGCAATAATATCAGTTTGGATTTCATGAAAAGTATTATCTAGACTATTTAAACTCAAATTAGATTCATGTTTTTGCTTAGGAGATGTGTGTGTGTGCATTCATGATCCTCTATTTCCTCTTGGGGTCTTTCCTCATTTAATAAACATAAAGCTCATTATTAAGTGCAAGTTGAGTATGGACAGGAGTGATTGGATCTTGGTTGTTAGGCAAAACTGGTTCGATGATGATGATGTTAAGCTCAATATCCAGTGAAATTGAGGGAATGAAGGTAGGCTCGATCATGGTTTTAGATGGAATGAAAGTATTAAGTAAAAAAATTACATTCTTGTATAGTAGAGTTCTCCCTCTGACTTTAAGTTTTTAGGTAATATGATTGGTTTTAAAAAAAGGTTACATCCATGGAAATATAGAATTTTTTAGTGATAAGGGAGTGGCATTTTTAACATTTTTTAGTGGAATAGTAATAATGAAAGAGACATTTGATGGCCTTTGGGTCAAGTTTGCTTCAGAATTGTTCATAGATATGGATAAATGTCATACACCAAAACACTTTTAGTGGCAGGGATGAGATGATTTGGGTATTTGGGTAAAAGAGGAGAAATTGACAAGATGTTTGGAGTCTTAGGACTCTTGATGACATTCTATTAATGAGGAATGTGGCTATAAGGATTGTCTCACCTAAAAATGTTTCAAAACATTTGTAATGAACATAATAGAAATGACCACTTCAAGGTGTCTGTTTTTTTCTTTCTGTCACCCCGTTTTGTTGAGGTGTGTCAACGTAAGAGTTTTGATACACTATACTATGACTTATTAGATACTCCCCGAGTATAGAATTGAGACACCTTGATTTATGCTTAGATGTTACTATTGAAAATTTTTAATACAGTACTAACATTATATTTTTCTTTCATTAAGCATACCCAAGTTATTCTAGTATGGTCATCAACAAAAGACATAAACCAGTGAGCTCCTAAGATTTTTTTTTTACTCAAATGGGTCCCCATATATCATTGTGAATGGTTGCAAAGGGGTGAAATGTTTTGTACCATTGGAGATGAAAGTTATTTCTCACATGTTTTGATAATTGACACACTTCACATTGGAAAACCTCAATGATGGTATTATAAAATAATGTAGGAAACAACTCTTTCAAATATAAAAAATTGGGATGACCTAATTTATAGTGCCACAACATGATGACACTATTATTATTGGATAAATTTGGAAAACAGGAAAATACATGCTACTTACAACTTGAGCTTACTTTTTAGGATTATTAGGACTTTTAAGGAGATAGAGCCTCACACATTCCTTAGCATTGCCAATCATCCTCTTTAATTCCAAATCCTGAAATTCATAATGATTTGAGAAAAAAATAGTAATACAATTCAAATTCTTGGTAAGTTTTCTTATGGATAATAAATTGTAAGTCAAATTTAGAATAAAGAAAGCATAATTTAGAACTAGGTCATTTGTAAGAGCAATACATACTACTCTAGCCATCCTTGACAATGATCCATCAACAATTCATTCCATAAAATTCCCAGAACTTGGGTTATAGTTATGAAATGGAGTAGCATTACTAGTCATATGATGTGATGCATTGAAGTCTACAATCCAAGGGTTTTGTTTCTCCATTTGAGTGATCAAATCCATTAAAAAGTTACCTTTTTGAGCGACTAATCTAGTGCTTGTAGATGCGGGTGGAGAAGAAGATGATGTTTTTTGGTCGATCAATTTTTGAAGCAATTCCATTTGCTCTTTACTAAACAGTGTAGCCTTAGGTGTAGATTTCTATTCTCTGATGGACATAAAGCTGCGACTTTTAGTAGAGCCTCATAGTTTCCAATCAATTGGCTTGCTATGCAACTTCCAACAAATGTCCTTGGTGTGTCCATGTTTTTTGCAATGCTCATACCATGGTCTTCCTTCCTTCCTTCCTTGTCCAATTATTATCAAGAAAAGGATTGGTTCCATGGGCTATTAGGGCATGTCCTTCCTTTGTGTTATATGGAACTTGGTTCCTCATCATAATCTTCTTTCTATTTTCATATAACTTCAAAAAAATCTCATCCGATTAGATGAAGAGACATGGTTTTGAATATTCTTCTCTTACTTCATCTAGATTTTTGTTAAGCCCAAACAAGAATTTAAAGATTCTTTTTTTCTCAACAATCTTTTTATACCTGAAATTACATTCCAAACAACTAAGTTTAGCATTATTAAAGAGATCTATTTGTTGCCTATCCATTTAGAGCAATGAAATATTGTGTGACAATAAGCTCTCCTTGATGAAGATTGTTCAAGATACATTTTACCTCAAATAATTCAGATGTGTTATCATTATCTGAGTAGGTTTCCTTTGTAGCATTTTAAATTTCATTGGTCGTCTTGTAGCACATGAAGTCTTCTTCGATATCTTTGGTCATGGAATCAATTGAGCATAACATCATCATGTTGTTTTCAGATTTTGGCACTTGAACTTTGGATCCTCTATTTATTGATGGAGCAACAACCGCCCTGGTGAGAAAATCATCTTTTCCTTTCTTGCAAAATGTGAAATATAATCACAAAAGATTAGGAAACTAATTCTCAAAAAATGAGGAAACTAAGTCTAAAAAGTTAGGAAATAAATTCCTAAAAATTAGGAATTAAATTGGAAATCCACATATATGATGAAGAATAGTCTTTTGCAATACCTAAAATTGTACTACCTTGATGACTTAGAGTTGATCACAACAATAACATCTATAGTAACTCTTAAAACTCCATGTTAAGTTATAAGTTGAATCAAGAGTACCTAAAGATATCAGATATCAAACATCAATCCAAATCCTAACTATACCATCATACATCTTAATTGGAACTATTCTAATACACTAACTTTGCAGTGTACTATTCCTCATTAAGGCAAAAGACTATCAATAGATTAATACAGGCAAATCAATCCCTATTGAGTCACATATGGTATGAATAACCCAAATCAATAATCAAACTAATACTTAAGCAACAAACAAAGATAAATAGGATAGTTCCAACACTATCGGAGCTCTCACAACATTACCACATCAAATAGTATTTGAGGATTTATTGATGGTCTCCTTTTTATTTTTTATTTTTTGTTTTGGACACTATACTTCCTATTGTCTTTTGTTAAATCAAAATTATTGCATTTTCCTTTTCTAATCCATGACATAGATCTAGAATGGCCTCTATTATTGCAAAAATTCTTCTTTTATACTTCTACCCTTTGTTTCCAAAGCATTTGCCTATCTTCATTCAATATTTCAAATAATTCTTTCTTTTACTTCTATAGAATTCAAATTTGCTTTAATATCCTCCATACAAATATAATTTATTTCTTGCAACATATTATCAACAAAATAATCATACAAAGCGGGTAAATAACAAACCAAAATTAAAGTTAGATATCGAACCAATATTGCTCGAGTCCATAATAAATTTTTTAAATTCATCATAATGGTTTCTAATGGGTGCATATTCTTACATGTGAGTGTACAAACATTGTTTCAAATATAATCGGATAATTGCTTCAAATACAACACTCCTATATGTAATTGACAATATTTTATAGAGTGGATAGTGATGGTTTGCTGGTAAGTTCATAGTTTGTCTCACTTCCTTTAATAAGAGATGCAATGCTGATGTGTTTATGATGATGACCTTGTGTGCTTAGGTCTATAACCAACTCTCATAATTGTTTGTTATATATTAGAGCATATGCATTAATTTAATATAAAAAATATTTTGCAATTAATGAAACATGTTTAGCACAATCGTGTTTCAGATAGTGTTATAGAAGCCTTAAGCATAAAAATCAAATACCTTACACATTTTTTTAAGACATTTTTTCCATTAATTCAAGTACTAGAAAGATATTTTTTGAAATTCAAAGAAGAAATAACCTCAAATGATTGACTAATATAAGCCCTTAAACACAACTAAGAAAAATTCTTATATTACTACAAAATTCAGATGTGAAGAAGGTTTTTTAACAATTTTATAGAACATCAAGGATATCTCTACAATTTTTTCCAATAAAAACTCAGGGGTTCTTTTGAAAATACATAAAAATACAGGGACCAATCCGAAAACCGAAAAACTCACTCGCAGCAAATTTTATTAAGCCCCAAAACACTCGCAGCCCTATTAGTTTGGGAATCCAGAAACCCTAAGATAGAGAAACTCAGTGTTGAGAGAGAGTAAAGAGGAAAAGAGAAAAGAGATGGATGCGATAAGGAAGCAACTGGACGTGTTGATGGGGGCGAATCGAAACGGCGACGTCCGGGAGGTGAATAGGAAGTACTACGACCGAGATGTGTGTCGCCTCTTCTTGGTCGGCCTTTGCCCTCACGAGCTCTTCCAGTTGACGGTACTGTTCTGGGACTATCCTCCTTGCCTTGATCTGTTGGTTTCTTTAGCATTGGAGTCTGTTTGGTTCTCGAGAAAGTGTGGGAAAGTGGGGGGAAAAATGAAATCTCGATTTCTTAAAACCTTACGTGGTTTATGTTTAGGGGACATGGAGGCGCAGAGAGAGGAAGAGATACTTTATCTACCCTTAACCTCTATTGAGAAAATAGGGGAAAACAGCATAAAACGAAAACCTCGAATCTGATTTAATTTTTATTTTCTATTTGTTCATATATTTTTGATGTTTGGAGGGGACATGAATTTTTTGGGGGAGATATTTAAGCTAATTCTACTTCTTGTCTGGATTTCGAGATAATTCAAGAAAAAAAAGAAGAAAAATTAAATATTGAGTTTCTTAAGTATTTTTTTGTGCAATTTTTTAAATTTTTTATTGTGTTTAAGATCATTGATGTGATTTTAGAGAGAAAAGTTTAATTAGTTCTAATCCTTTCTTTTGCCTACAAGAAACTCAGGAAAGTTGAAGAACATGAATATTGGATCTTATTTATTTCTTCTGGTTAATGTTTAGGAGAGATGGTTGGAGATCACCCGAATTCTCTGTTGGTCGGTGTGCTGAGTTGAGCATGTCAAATTCATTGCTAGATGGAAGAAAATAAAACCTCAAAATATATGTTTTGTGTTTTTGGATCCTATTTAGAAGGTATGCGTTTAGACAGAGATGTTTAATCAACCCAACCCCTATATGTTTGGCAGGAAATTGAGTTGATTTAAGCTTGTCAATTTCAAGTCGAATAGATTGAAGAAAATGAAATCTCAGATCTTTTTTATTTTATTTTATTTTTGTCATATAGGGCCTTTTTCTTAAAGGGTCAGAGTCTGAAAATGACTCATTTATATAGAAAACATGGAAAATGTTGTTTTTGGTAATTTGAAACATGGATGCAAGTTTTTATTTTATTTTTTGATAGGTAAAACATGGGTGCAAGTTAATGATTGAAAATTATTCGAAAACACTGTTTCCATTATTGAAGTGAAAATCTTTCTGAAAAGACCATTCTCATTTTTTCTATCAAACAAATTCTTACTTTTTATGCTTTTGGGTCATGTTTAGGAGAGAGATACATACCTAGAATGAGCTATTTAATCAATGTCAATAGATAGAAGAAAATGGAACTACGAATCTTATGCTTTGTTTGGGGAGTGTATTCAAAAACAGAAAAATAGTTTTTGAGAATTGGTTTTAAAAGCTCTTTTTTGATGTTTTGTAGAAAAAAAGTTTGTTTGAAAATTTGGAATATTCTTAACCATTTTTATATTTTTAAATATTTTTTTAAAGTTATATTTTCAATTATTTTCTATATTTGTATGATTATTTTTTAAAACAACCCTTAGAAAACAAGTGAAAGCTACTAAAATATGTTTTTATGAAATACCCTATTTTCTATTTTATGGTTTCCAAATATGGTTTCTTGTTAACATACCCTTATGTTCTACTTTCTATTTTTGAGAAGGGTTTGCTTGGCCATCTTGTATGAGAGGCATTGATTTAGTGTAAGAGAATTTGGTTTCTTTGCTCTTGCACTGCAATCATCGCACATTCACTAAAATTTTCCCCTTTTATTATTGGTTTTGTTTTCGATGGTTATCACTCTCTATTTTTCCATACATTAATCATGCTTTCATTGACTTTCTTGTGTTATTACCTCCAATGCGGGGCTCCAATGATGGCATGGAATCTTTCTGACCTGATTTTCTAATTAGATTAGAAATAATTTTTTTATTTTATTTTATGGAGGATTCCTTGATATAAAAAGGACTATTTGATTAAAAGGGATATTGAAAATGCAAATTCAGAAGAATGACCATTTTTTAAAAAACATGAAATAGAATCTATTTTGGACAAAAATAACCTTTAACAATTTTTGTAATCCCCATCTCACATTAAGTGCTTTTTGATAAAAAAAAGTTCAAGGGTAAAAATGTTGAAATGAGGTTATATGTGTAATTTTCAATACATGGAAGTTGTTTTTTTTTTTTTTTTTTACAGAAATGGGTATTATCTCATTCCATTTAATCAATTATTTCATATAAAAATTAGTTTTAGATGATAATCACTATCATATTAATAATTTCCTGGAGGATGAAATATGCATTATTTGCTTTAGTTTAAGTTTAGGCAAATAGATATAAATTTTTTTAGATTACAAATGTGGATGTAACGTGCCCTCTGCACGGCAATTGTATCAAGATTTTTGTTTGATGGAATACATCTTAAAAGGATATGTTTGAGCTCCACTAATTTCTCCATATCATTTCCTTTCAGCCTTGCCAATAACATATATATATATATGTAATTTTACCTTCTTGTGGGCATGGCATGTTGAGAGTTTGTTAACCTTGAAGTATCTTGTAGGCCCCCTTTCCCCTTTGTTAACACACACATGGACTAAGAAGAGTAATTTAATTAATTCAAATAGGTCAGATGACTGTCAATGTTACTTTAACCTATTGCTTTGAGGGATATTGGAATTCATGTTAGTTATTCCATTTGGTCTTCATAATTAAAATTTTATTCTGATCTCTTTCTAAGACTTCATCATTTTTGTTTCAGAAAATGGATATGGGGCCATGTCCGAAGGTGCACTCCTTGCAGCTAAGGAAAGAGTATCCTTTCGCCACTATGGTGCTATGCATTTCAGCTTTTCTTCTTTCTTTAAGATGTTTAAACTGTATGATACTCTTTACTGTTAGGGCCATGCGTTCTGTGATCCCTGTTTTTGACAACCCATAAGAAATTTTTTTTGGGATTATGGGAATCTTCCTCTAGAGGGATGCATTTATCTCAACTACTAGCAAAGCAAACTGCCAGTATTATGGGCCCACACTTCTAACCTACACTCAAATTTCATGGAGGTTCAAATTCAGGACCTCTTGTTCATTTCCAGAGGGCACAGCTGCCTGGTCATATCCAAGGGGCTAGACATTCTATTAGATCTTATTAGAGAACCTCATGCAACTGTTTTTCAGAGCAATGATTGCAGATCAGATGCTTGCTTTTATATTCTTGTTAACGGGTATTTCCCTTATAAAAGATATGGAGACCAAGCACTACCATATTTCTATTCTTGGTTCATTTATCGTATTTGCAAGAATATATCTTATCCATGCAAATCAAGGTCACCTATAAAATATGTTGATATATGAAAATTTGTTTCACTTGACTGCTTTAACTCTTTCTAGATATGAAGAAGCCAAAGCAAAAGGTGTCCATAATTATGACAGGGACTTGGAGGATGTTATAGATAGGCTCATTGTTGAGTGTGATAGAAAAATTGCTAGAGCTCTTAAGCGTCTTGAGGATGAGGATGCTAAAGCTGCTATAGCAATTTCAGTCTCTGAGGTTACTCAGGTAGTGGTTGAGTTTCTCAGGCTAGTTCTTTAACCATATATATCTATATATTTTGATGGATAATTTATTGATTCCTTTGCAGACACCTGAGGTGCTTGAGTTGTCGAAGCAGATTAAGGAGAAGTTGAAGGAAGCTGATCAATTTGGTAACCCCTTTATATGAATTATAGTAATTTTAACTCCTTTTACATTTATATTAAAATGTTTTGTCCCTGCTATTAGTAGGTTTAGTGCAGGTTATTGAATATCCTGCCTGCTGGCAAAGCATGTTGGTTATATCAGACTTATTCTTATTTAGAGTATAGGATACTGATTTGTGACAAATAAAGGAATTATATTGAAGTGCCAACAAGGGGTGAACCCTATTATTGTATACAAAGAACACATACATGAAAAAAGATTAATCAGATAATTCGATAGACAGTGGTTCAGCTAATATCCTCAGGCTACCGCTTGCCAGTCAACTAATCCTAGCTCTTCCTTAGACACATTCCACAAAAGCCAAGCCTTAATGAAAGAATCTTTAAGCTTTGACATTAGTAATTCCGGTTATTAAAGAAGTTCTCAATTTCTGCCCTTCCAGATGCACCCAAAAGTTTATTTGTTGACAAGTTTTGATGATATGGAAATCTTCTAATTATTTTTCCTCTTTTGACTTTAATGGCTCTTCCTATTAAGTTATTGAGCTATATCTTTAGTGTGGATATATTGCACGGAGATTAGCTTCATAATGTTATCTTTGATTTTGTGTGTTGTCTAAACTGATTTGATTTGGTGCATGAATGATATGCAGATCTTGAAGGCAAGACTGATAGCAAGATTCGAGCTCTAGAAGTAGTAGAAGAACTCAGAACGAAAAGAGCAGACAAGCAGGTAATTGTTGTTTGTTGAGACATTAAATTGGCATGTCATTGTTGATATATTAGTGTTGTTTAGTTATAGTGCCATTTTTTGATAAGCAGTCTGTACTTCCTTTTTTCCATTCCATGATTAAGATTTTGAATCTCATATGTGTTGCAAACCTTTTCTTATGATAGTCTATGCTTCTTCTGGATGCCTTCAACAAGGATAGAGCGTCTTTACCCCAACCCCTTCCAAACCCGCCCCCATTGGCACCCTTGCCAGTACTTGCTCCTGATCCTCGTACACAGGAAATGATAAATGAGAAGCTGAAAAAGGCAGAGGATCTTGGTAAGCTAAGTCAGCCTTTTCATGCCTTTTATATTTCGATAAATCTTGATGTTCTGTTGCATACCAAATATATTTGTTAGTGGAGTGCAATGGAAAATAGTTGATTTAATGCTTTCTTGAGCTGATTGGAGTTGCACAAAAAGTTTTTGTGGAATTACCAACTAAAATGTGCCTACTCTTGCTTTAACAATTTGAGCATGTAAATTAGATATGCTACCTGCTGTAGCCTTATTCCTTTCCCTCTGTTGGTAGTGCTGAATTGATTGGGTTATGCTTAGTTCTAAAAGTTCCTTATGTTTTCCAGGCGAGCAAGGAATGATAGACGAGGCACAGAAAGCATTGGAAGAGGCTGAAGCACTTAAGAAGGTTTGTGTTTTTCTTTAGGTTCATCTTGTTTGTTTGTAGCATTTGTCCATATTCTTATTTGTATTATATGAGGTTTTGATATCTGTTATTTATATATTAATTTTATTCCAGAATGTAACTTGTATTCTTTGTTTTTCTTTTTCAACTAAACCTGTGTCTCTTATTCGCTATACCTCTGTTAATTTGTTTTCTTTTTCTTTCAATGTCTCTTCAGCTGGCCCCTAGGCAGGAGCCTGTTCTTGATTCTTCCAAGTACACTGCTGCTGATGTGCGCATTGTGAGTACAATTATTTTTGTTTCTGCATTTTCAGTAAATATATTACATAATGGATAGCCACTCACTCTTAAAGAGATCTGTGTCCATTTGAATTTCTTCCCAAAATCCTAATTAACTCCAGCAGTTGATGATTAATGTTTTTAACCCTTTTGGTTCTGTTTGCCACTCCTCTTGAACCAAAAGAAAAAAAATCACTGCTTTACTCATCTCTAAAATATTACCTTTTTTTGGCTATACTGTAATCCAGTTTAGTACATTATTTAAGTTTCACAAATGGTGTTTCTGATTAAGGACAGATGCAAATAAAATTTCTCTCTCCAGAGAGATGGCAAACCAAGTTATAGCATAGATTTCTGTTTGAGATTATTATTATTATTATTATTATCATTATTATTATTTTTTTCATCTGAAATTGAAAACACGAGTTGATGATAATGGATGCATATGTTTTTATATTTATCCTGTATTTCTTACTCTTTTAATTTCTTTTTAATTCTGATGTTACCTCAGACTGATCAGAAGCTACGCGTATGTGACATTTGTGGAGCATTTTTGAGCGTTTATGATAGGTAAAATTTTTATCTCGTCACTTCATATTTTCTAGCTTTGAGGGCGACAAAGAATTAGTATTTGGGGTTTCAAGTACTTCAGCTTTTGACCTGGCGATTATACCTCCTTGTCACCAGCAGGCTTTTGGGCCCAGTTTTACGAGGATTACTTTTGCAGCTAAAGAATGTGCGTCTTTTTCTGTTTTATGCTTGTAGATCATGCTATTATTAGCTAGAAAATTATGGGGCTACCATACTATATGTGGATTCTATCTGTGAAGAACTTTTGGTTATTTCAAGGGAGTGAACTGTTTTCCTTTTCATGTGATTTCAGTGACCGTCGCTTAGCAGATCATTTTGGAGGAAAGCTTCATTTGGGCTATATGCAAATCCGTGAAAAGCTGGCAGAGCTTCAGGTAAGATGAATTATTTTCGTGATCATATAGGAGCTCATTTATGTTTTGGTTGTCCCGTGGGTTCTATTTCATATTGGCATTAGTACAAAAAGGATAATTTGCAGGAGTTGCGAGCAAGATGATGGGGCCAGTAAATTCTGCTTAGCTTCTTTGGTCTCATATTGGCTGTTGTCTTTTAGCTATTAACTTGATATTTATTATTGTCCTTCAGCTTGTTAGGTGACAACAATTTTTATTTTTTATTTTAACAATTTCTGTTTGCCTATCAAAAGAGAAAAAGGAAAACAATTTTCAACTTATAGTTGTTTAGCTAAGTCCGATATTTGTTCTTTTACCTATCATCTTTGTTCGGATGTCCTTAAGTTGGTACTGTGAATATGTTGATTCAGGTGCTGGTATAATGTTTCACATTCTTCTATAGAGATTCTCAGTTAGTATGCCATCTGTGAGTTATTCTAACCTCGGAGAAGAGTGTTTTTGTGGCAATTTCTAATGTCTTTCATTTTGATTTGAAATTTGGTTGAAGGTTCTATTGGAGTTGAAAAACTCGAAGTTCACCTCTCTTATTTTGTTCTGTTGCTTCCATTTTTTGTTGTCAAATGATTTAGTAGAGCCTGAGGCTCTTGAAAAAAGAAGAAAATGTTTTTGAATGGGCCCACAACTGAAATGCAAGCTACTTGAAGGGGACTGGACTCTTAATCCTTAAGCTGATTATTAGGGGGGGAACTGATTGGCATGCACTAATCAATCCATTTTATATTCCAAAGGTTTAGGTTTGTGAATTTGACAGAATCTAGAATTGTAGCTGTCCCATGATTGACAGAATTTGTATGTTTATGAAAAAAAAAAAAAGCATCTGAAATTGTAGTCGTTCCATGTTGATTACTTTGGTGCCACATTATTAATTATTATTTTGGTGGTTTGGAGTCCTACTCGATGTACCTCTGTTGCTTTATCACAAGAGAAACAGATGTTCTTTCAGTTTCGTAGAATTCTTTCTCAAGCAGGTGTTGTACTGGGCACAGATCATATCAAGGCTTAGTATGAGCATCAAATATAAAGTTCTTCACTGTAAGAAATTTTACATCAGTCAAGTTGCATTCACTATATCTGCCACTCATCCATCCATCTCCTTTAGTTGAAGTTCTAGTTCTATATTTGCTCACACCCAATTTCTATTGAATTTTTTCCCAGTTCTCTTCTGCAATTGTTTCTGGGCGCATGCTATTGACAGAATTTGGTGCACAAACCATTTTCTCTGGTTGTTTCAAAGATGTTGATTTTTTGTTTAGGCCTTTGGACACATCTCAACTTATGCCTTAAGCTGTTGAATTATCATATCACTGTTCTAACTTTTAAAGTTTTAAGCTCCTTTTCCAATTCCCTTTTAAGGTACATGTTCAGATCCATTTTCTTGCTATTAAACCTTTTTGAGTTTTGAATGTGTGGTGATGTTGGGACTGAGTAAATGGAACCATGTTTGTATTTTTTATATTTAATTAATGTTAATACTTTTTAATTAGAAATTTATATTATATTCATCATTGGGCTTAAATGGTTTTTGACTGGTTGATTATGTTGACAGTCTTCTGCCGGTTCCTAGTATATGTTAGTATCTCTAAATTGGATTAATGGGGTATTTATTTCAAGGGAGGGTCCTTAATGGTACTTTCTTGGGAATTAATTTTTCAGGAGGAGAGAAACAAGAGCCGCAAGGTTGATAGACATGAGAATGATAGAAGGTAGGCTGACAGTTCTTATTTTATTTTTGCATTTGGCTGTTGCACATCTTCAATTTACCTTTGCAATTGTTCTCCTTCCTGTTTATCATTATTGTTATTATTTTTTATCTTTCATTTTATAGATCAAAGGAACGAAGCCGGGACCATGACAGGGAAGCAAGCAAGGATCGAGCAGATAGCCGTGAGCGGGGAAGGGACCATGATCGTAGGAGCAGAGATCGTGATAGGTACCATGATCGTGATCGTGGACATGATCGGGAGCGTGACAGAGATTCTGACCGCCCCCGAAATTATGATTCAAGAAGTCGACGCAGGTCACGCTCACGGTCTGGGGAACGCTCCAGGGACTATGATCGCTCCAGGGATTATGATCGTCACAGGTACTTGTCCTCCATGAGTTCCCCATTTTGCATTTAGATTTCCTTTCATGTGTTTGTTTGGATACACTTCCTGTTCTCTGTTTTTAAAAATAGAAAATAGAAAATAGTAGTGACTTCTATGTAAAATACAAGAGCTCTTAGAAGTTTTACATTGAAATTGTTATGGTCTTTAAAAATTGAGGTATTAAACAAATTTTATTACAAATTTTTAAATTTTTGAAAGTATCAGTTAATTCTATACATTTTGTGTAAGAGTTTCTACTTATTATATAAAAATCTCTATTTTGAAAACAGAAAACAGGAAGTACATCCACATGAAGCCTAAAAGTTTGGTTTGGAGGATGAGTTGAGTGGGATATTCCTTTTTATAATGGTTATGTCAAATGGTTACTATTTTGCATCTGGGTACCACTCTTGAAAATATCCTTAGATGTTGTAGCATTGAAGGTACCATCTGACTGAAGCCATCTCCTAAAAAATAGATGGTTTAGAATCATCTTATAGTTTTAATTCTAAGTGGGTGCCCATTACTTTTTAAGCTCTAAATATTTTGACAAACATGTGTCCTAAAATGGTTTTAAACCCTAGGGAACTCCATTCATCTTCACCTTTCATTCTTTGTTTTATATGTTGTCTTACCTTCTACAATATTATTTAAAGTTTCGGATAGCTCCATAGTCATCAAAGTTGCCTTCTTATAATGGCTCAAGAACCATACAGCGAGTATTAGACAATCAGATGAGCAACTTTCTTTGTTTTAGGCAATTTTTTTTTTAAAGTATTAAATTGTTTAAGAACTCACCCAGAAAAACTAAAATAATCCCAGACCATAATATCAGGCATCTGTAACAACTTTATGATTTTGTGCTATAGAGGAGTTTTCTAAGTTTAACCTTTTAACATGTTTTTGTATATGCTACGTGATTTGGGAACTAGTGTTTTCTATCCCATATTAATGTTTGCTTAAACTTGCAGGCGTTATGATCGATACTAGATCTGGGTTGGTGCAGTTGGGCAGATATGAAAAACTTGTGGGGTTTTTTTGTGCATGTCAGACACTAGATGATCATTGGAGTTGAGATGAGGAGTCTTGCTTAGTTCAGAGATGGATGCTCATGTAGGAAGGAAAGATGTTTTACGCGCTTTGTTTTAAAAAACTTAAGTAGATTATTGTAGTGTCTCCTACTATGGGCGAAGAAGAAGAATCAACTGCATTGTAGATGTTCCAGGCATATGTTTGATTGCGTAGATTTTTTATTTATGGCTAAAATGATTTAATGTGTTTTGACATTTGATTGTTGGGGTAGGAACACTTCACTTTTAAGGCTTAAGCATCACAGACATGAACTCAATCAGAAATGGATGTCACGGCAAAATGATTGGGGGGAAATGTGGCTTTGAGATGCTACGATTTTCCAAGGTGATGTGTGATCTGCCTTCCTTCACCCTGTTTGTTTCAATGGAAAATGGAATGGTTTTGCATAATGCCAGCTTAGGAATGCAATCTTTTCATTTGTTTGGTTGGATGCGCCGAAGTTGAGGCTTGCCTGATTTCCTTGGAGAAATGTCATTCTCATTAATCATCTTAAACAAAAATATTATCGAGAAAAATGTTTGGGTGATGTTTGTGCGAACGGTTTTAAAAAACAAATTTTGAGAACTATTCTTGAAAACGGTTTATTATTCGTGAGTGAATTGGGAGGATTGTTACTCAAGTATTAAAAATCCTTACGTGATAAGTTGATATTGAGTAATGATACCCTTTTAAGTATCAAATTATTTTTTAAAAATTTAAAATATCATAGAAAATAGTTTTTGGACGGGTAGGATGGATACTAGTTTTATTTTTTATTTTTAAAATTAGCCGGTGTTGAATATAAATATAAATATAAATAAAAAAATGTTCTCAAAGTTCTTGCGATAATAGAAAAGGTGAAAACAAGGAATCTTCAAAGAAAGTATATACAAAAATTTATAAATCATTTCATTAATCATCCTTTTATAAATAATTCTTGAAACTTCATTCAATGCACATTCTAATTATTTTTTAGGGAGAATTATCTTTTGGGGGTAGATGGGCCCTCAAATTAACAAAAGGTCCATATAACTCCTGAAATTGAGTTGAAGGATATGAAATAGTATCGGACAAATATACCCTTTAAAAACATATATAAAATATTTTATAAAATTAAATTAAATAATTTTTTTTCAATAATTTTTTTTTTCAAAAATACTAAATTAAATAAAAGTAGTTTTCAAAAATATTAAATTAAATTATTTTTTTTCAAAAATATTAAATTAAAATTTTTTTTTCAAAAATATTAAATTAAATTAAAGTATTTAAAAAAATATTAAAATAAATATTTTTTAAATATTAAATTAAATAAATTTATTTTAAAAAAATATTAAATTAAATAAAAGTATTTTAAAAAATATTAAATTACATAAAAGTATTTTTTAAAAATATTAAATTAAATAAAAAATATTAAATTAAATAAAAGTATTTTTCAAAAATATTAATTTTTTTCTCAAAATCAACAAAGGGCATTTTTGGAAATACTGAAAGATGATATCCTTCAACTCAATTTCCATACTTTCATTGGGTCTTGGGCTTAATTTAAAGAGTTACATAGACCTTTTGTTAATTTGGGAGCCCATCTACCCCCAAAACATAATTCTCCATATCTTTTATAATCAAGAGTTTGTTGAAAAAATAATTTTTTTTTTAATTAAAAAAACAAACATCTAAATTAGTTTTCAATATATTTATTAAACTAATCTTTTAATTGCTTCAATTTTTAATCAATCACAATTATAGGTGATTGTGATTTTAATCTTAAAGCTAAAATCATAAAGATTATTTAATTAAATGGATTATTGAAAATCCAATTTTAATAAATACCTTTAATTTTTTCATAGAGTAAAACATACGTAAATACTTAAAATAAATGACAGCCTTTATATTAAAAATTGGTTCCTCTTCAAAACACAAAAAACCTATGCGTGTGGCATGTACGAAGGACTCTATTGAATATTTTGAAAACAAATCTAGATTGATAGTGTTTTTAAATATATATATATATATATATATATATATATATATATATAAAAGACAACGAATCAAAACAACCAAATTAACAACACCAAGCCCATCATTTGTCAATTGAGTTGAATAGAATTGTATACTTTTGCAGCTACTCAATTCCTTTTCCCACAAATTACCCACTTGTACCCCGCGCTGGAACAACTTGTACATTGGTGTACAACCCAACCTCAGAGCTGCCTCCCAGCTGCATCTGCAACAAAGGGCAAGTATGGCGTCCTTCCCAGAATACAAAACCCGAGGCTGTACAGAAAGCAAGCCACCACGAACACAAAAATCGCATTGTGACCCATCACCATCAGTCGGAACCCCACCCCAGCCCTTCCCGGATTGAAGATCCGGTTCACCAGCAGCGGCACCACCAGCAGCACATCTAGCACCACCGCCTGCATCGAATTGAACCGCACGAACCGGCTGAAGCTAGGGTTTCGGACGACGCCCAAGTAGAGGGCGAAGAAGGCCACGAAGGAGGCGTATGGGATGGATCTGTAAAGGGAGAGGATAGGGAGGATGGGCTCCAAGACCAGCCCTAGAGCTGGGTATTGCATCAGGAGGAATCTGCCGTACTGGAGGCCGTTGAAGAATGGGAGGCAGTAGGCCGCGGCAGAGATTAGGCGCTCGGTGGCAGGGACGGCGCTGTAGGACATGGTAATGGAGGGGCGAGATCGGGGGCGGAGTGGGCGTGGGGAGATCTGGAGAGTCGGTTTGAGTGGGTGAGGGAAGTTGGGTAACTGGGCTGTGATGGAGGCGGCGGAGTAGGGTTGATGGAGGGGTTTTAGCGGTGTCTGCCGGTGAAGGGAGAGGCGGAGCAGTGGAATCGACGCCATTGTTTTGGGGGGTACTCTCTCTGTGAGCCACTGTAGAGTGCGAGTACAGAGCTTTTGGGGGTTTTAGAAGGGGTGTTAGATTTGCTGGGACTATTTAGCTTGTGCCACGTGGAGGGTCAACAATTTTTGACGAGACTCACAAAAATATGACACGAAATCAATACAGAATTGGAGAACTCGAATTACGGTCAAGGCCAACTAATCAAAATTTTCACATAAATGTCCTTTTAATTCTTTTTTTTTTTTTTTTTTTTTATGCTTGAAA
Source organism: Vitis vinifera (assembly GCF_030704535.1). Taxonomy (NCBI): domain Eukaryota; kingdom Viridiplantae; phylum Streptophyta; class Magnoliopsida; order Vitales; family Vitaceae; genus Vitis; species Vitis vinifera. The sequence goes on along the minus strand of NC_081808.1, from coordinate 18,664,462 downwards.
AATATAAAAATAAAAATTATAATTAAAACTTTATATATGTTTAAATTATTTAATCTTTATAGAGATGAGTTAAAATAAATAAAATGAGTTTGAAGTAACAAATAAAAATAATTTATTGATTTTTAATCTATTTTTTAGTTTTCTTTACTTTTTATTTTCTTCTACTTTCCCATTGTATATTCTTTTCTTTGCATTTTCCCTTAGATTTTTCAGGAACCTAACATAACTTTACTAATAAATTTCCCCAAAAAAGGTTATTTTTACAAGAAAAAAGTTTTAAGTATTTTTAATAAAAAAAAAGCTAAAAATAGATGAAGGGTTAGATTTACAAATTGAAAGTTATTTCATCCATATGATCAAATTTGGGTTTAATCTATCTGATAATATCCATTGGCATTCTTAGATGATTCAGGTATGAGTAGTAGGAGAGACTCGAATTCGATACCTCTGGTTAACCAAAGCTCTAATACCATGTTAAACTACCAATTACGGGATCATAATAAATTGGAATGCACACAATTAAATGACATGAAATACCAAAAACTTAAATATGGTATTAGATGATATAGAATTATGAAAGAAATCATCCATAGTAAAAGAAAGTCTGTAAGGGGATCATGTACAACAATAAAATGCTGAAGATTACCTCACATTGTTCAGGAGATACTGGTAAATGTACACTGTTAATGGCTATGTAAAGTACTTGCAGAATTTTCTGGTGAAAGAAATACAACTTTCTTGGAGTAGAGAGTGGATCTTTGGGGTGTGAACATGGGTTCTAGAACTCACTTGCTTTTCTCCTCAGTTCATTCAGCTCCTTTTCAATCTCAGAGTCTCGGAAAGGGAATGCTGTGTTTGAGGCAACCGCGGTTCTCCCAGGTGGCAGCTCTCCTTTCTGTTTGACACAAAAGAAAACTGATATGATAATTGATATGTGCTGGCTATGGTTTGGAAGCATTCACCATGGACAGCAAATGATCTCTTGGTCACCAGGCCAATTCCAACTAAATTCTTAGGTTGCTAGTGCTCCCTTTTTCCTTTTTCTTCGCAATCAAACAGAGCATCGGGAAAATGAATGCAAGAAAGTGTTTGCATTGAGATGGAACCAAATCTACTACAAAATTATGGTTGCCATAGAAAAAGGAGTAACCAAAAGGAGCTCCAACAGTCGAGACTATACAGCAAAACAAGAGAACAAGCCATTCTTATCGATATCAAGATGAACAGTGTACTACAGCTCCAGCTAAACATAAATGGGTGTGACAATACCTTTGAGCTCCCAGATAGTTCCTTCTTCAAGCTTGCAAGATCATCATCAACTGAAGAACTCTCCAGCAATGCAAACTGTGAAAGAAAGGAAGAGTTTGGATTGTAAGGATCATTCAAATGTAGTGCACTATTACTTGAGAAAATTTTCTTCAATAAAGGCCTCTCAGTTTCAGGCATTGAAACCTAGATTTATTGGTACTGGGTATAGAACAGATGTCATATCACACACACAGAGACGTGTTAGTATATGAAATATGGTTGACCTATTGCAATTATGACTGTGTTGAAGCAAGAGCAATGTATTTGGTCTCGGGTAGAAAAGGCTGTAGTGGATGAGTTTCCTCTCTTGTGATGTAGGATAACATTCAGAACAACTTCCCGGTTCCAACTGAATATCTATATGCAAATCATTTCTTTCTCTTTTCAATCAATCAAATATACATATTTCAAAGTAGCATATGCTAAAAAAAAAGGGCTAGAACATGAAGAGGCAGGTAGTGAACCATAAAAGAAAATTAAGAACAGTTACCTTTCCTTCCAGATCATCAGTGGTTAACTGATTGAGTGCCTCAGCTTGAGACTCCATGGCTAACACTGTAAAGTAAAGAAATAAAACATTTAGAGACTGAGCTCGAGACTTCATAGCCAACAATGTAGAGGGAATATCATATATTTGGTATCACTGAGCATAGAGTGGACCCTGCTGTAGACCACAGAATATTTGGGAGGAGAGGAAAAGTCTTACATTGAATTACTGCTCAACCTCAGAGGACTTTGTAAATGTCTCTTTTTTAATTTTTAATTTTTCAAGATGAGCATTTTTTTGCCTTATATTATGGAACAAGCAAGCTGGTAAAAGCTTTTTTTGCACACTGATCGGAAAGGAAGTTAATAAACTATAAAATCTGTGGGAATAATTCATAGCTTTCTGTAAAAGGACCAAGGGTATCTCATGATTCTCATCAATAGAAATGTCTAGACATGGGGTAGAGAGCCTTAAAGGAACCTTGTAGAGTTATAGTAGAATGGCAACATATTGTACTTACAAGACTAATTAAAAAAATCTTCCACAAATAGCTTGATGCACTCATGCAATAAGAAAAAAGACATTTATCTGAAAGAAAAAAAAAAAATGACAATCAGAACCTTTTTCCTCCATCTTTTCAAAAGCTGAAAGAGCACTGCTTGTATTTACATTCCCCAGCATCTCACTCACTTTGCTTGCAGTCCTGTAGGTAGATCAGAAGCAGTCATTAAACATTAATTATGAGGGCTAAACCATGGGGCAAGTGGGAAAATTAAAAATAATTGAGGGAAACGGAGATGAAGTACAAACTTTGCAGACTGAGCACGTGCTTTGAGAGTGTCTTTCTTTGATTTTGCCTCCTGTATCTTGCTTTCCAAAAGCTGCCAAATAGGAAACAGACTCAATCAACCCAAGTATTCCAGTTCACTTATCTCAACATGCTTACTCAAAATGCTGTGTCAGCAATTGATAAAATAGCATCGCAAACAAGATCAGTAAACATATCATGTTCGTTATGATAAATAGCACTTGCAAACAAAAGGTCCAAGTGTACCAGTGAAACGGAATAGCAAACAACCGAACAGAGTTCTCAGAATATGGGTACTCACCCTCTTCCTTCTATAACCTTAACACAAGTTATAGCAGCTACCTGAAATTATTTTCCTTATTTCTGCTCAATTTAAAGGAGTTGTTTGAATTTGTGTGGTTTATTGGTCTTAATTCCTAAAACACCAGTTTATTCCTTTTCTTTTTTCCTTTCAACAAGTGATGAAAAAAACTTAAGAATACTGTTATATGCACTTCCTTCTATTTAACATACTTTGACTAAGCAAAATTTATCACTCCTCTTTCATTTTCTGCACTTTTAAAATAAAGCAAATACACATGCCATTCCATGGATATACAAGCCACAAAAGTAGATATCACAAACTAATATAGCTGCTTCTAATGATGTGTGTGTGTTCAATTCAACACATATATTCATATGGGTATCAACATGGGTAAAGAAGTTGCAACCTAACATTACTGCTTTGAATGATGTATCAACTTTTCCAACGCTACATTTATTTTCCCATTCAATTGCTGTTTATAGATTTTTTTGGCTAAAAACAAGACCACTCGATGCCCCTTCATTGGTTTTGATAATAATGGAAAATTATTCAGCTAAATATGCATGAAACAGACAGACAAAGATGTTCTCAAGGTCACTTTATGCTGATGTTTCAAGAAGTGCAATCTAAAGTTGGTTACACTGACAAGGAATTTAGTTAACCAAAGAAACATAAATACTGTTTAACAATTAAAGGAGAATCAAAGTGGAGATTGATTTCAAAAATATAAATCATACAGGAAAAGAAATGGAAAATTCAGTACAGAGTTCTATTATGAGTCATATAAATATAGCATCCTACCCGTGTATTAGAGACAAGATTTTCAACGACAGTCTTCTGCTGATCAAGCTGAGCCTTCAAAGCACTTGCATTATCCTGTAGTACAATACAGATTAAGTGGAATAGCAAAGTTGAGAGAAAAGCACAGCTTGACACAATATTTAAGCTGTATTATGCAAATCTATTTTGAGTATAGGCATGTATTAAGGAAAAAGGTGGAAACTGGATTGTGCAAATAAGTTCTAAGCCAAAAACATACAAGAAAATGGAATAGTGTCACATGCCCCAAGATTAATGCAGAATAAGAACACAAGATCCAAAGGCATGACCTTCTTTGAGGACCAAACGATATGGTGCACGATAATTTATGAAAACTATGACCTGGAAGTATTAGGGGTACCATAGGTTAACCTAATGAACCCAAACTGAATGGATGAAGAATAAGATTACAGTTCTATTACTAGAAGTGCTTGGTCTGAGAGATGGTACAATTCTGGCCAAAAATCAAAGAATTAAAAAACTGGTAGTTGAAGGGGACTCGAAGGTGATTAATAATTGTATGAATAGAAAATCTATGGCTCCTTGGATGATATGGAGCTTGGTATTAGACAGCTGGAATTTTATTACACAGTCCAACATGGGAGCTAAATTTAATCTTACATTTTGAGAAGGAAATAGGACAGCAGATTATTTAACTAATATTAGGTATGCCATAAAAAGAGAGGAAGATCTAGCCTAGTAATTACCCAATGGATTTTCTTAGGATTATGTTTGAAGATATGATTGGGATTGCTTGGCCTAGGTGGAGTTGTTAATTTAACCAAACAAAATAAAACAAATGAAACACTGAAGAACCGGAAATTAAATAATGCATGTAACTAGCAGAGCCAAGTTTGATGCAATTTACCAAACAAGTGTTTTGAATTGGAAAATCTCACATTATCTTCATCCCATGCAAAAAAAAAAAAAAAGGACAGTAGACAAAATAATTAGTGAAATCATATTCTGGAGGTGAGTACTTATAATAAGAAATTATAATATTTGGAAGAAAAGCGGTAACTGAAGTGATTCACTAGCACCCAAACAGCCAATAGGCTTTGCTGAATCTTGCTCTCAGCACTAGGACTCTTGAGGAAATTAGATATTATGTTGTTGCAGATGAACTTTCCCCTCAAGCAATTCCTTTCAGAGGTTAGTAAACAATTACCTCAGTGATACCTCTATCAAGTACCCCTTTGTCCTTATCCAACTATTTCATTTGCTTTTCATATCCTCTATCACAGATAAACAATTTTCCCTTTCTATGCATCCAATTTCCCTACAGATACTCCTTGCCCTTCACATGTACTAGGAATTGAAACACCAATATTGCCCTTCACCATTTTCCCTACTCGATTAAGCATGCATGAACTTTATCCCCTCATCCAAATATGAATTCATCTCTTCTAGATGTGGGATTTTTGTTGTATCCTAGCATTTCCTGCCAATACTTCAAATAATTATTAATCTCTCATCCTTTTTAACTTTCTCAATCACCTTGTTGACTTTTGGTGGAGTCTAAAGAAATTATGCATTTTTTTTTATAGGTAAAGAAGAATTGTATTAAAAGCGCCTTCAAAAGGGTGCACATGGTGTATACTAGGCACCAAAGGCCAAAAGGGACAGAGGGACTGAAGAAATTATGCATTATTGCTTCTTTCATATCATCCAAGAGATCTTCTAATGACAATGGAGTAAAATGCACTACTTAAAAGTTCTTAAACATCATTGATGGTGCAAATGATTTCCCAAATTCTAACATAAATGTGTAAGTTACAGGACCTCACAACCCCATGACTTTCAGGAAGGATCTAATATTGATGAAAGCTTTCCCTTAAACATGGTGGCCTTCATATATGACAGTTCCTCCTACTTCTCTCTCCTACATCTGTTGTCAAGATTTTTCCATCCATGTGATGAAATTTGTAGGGCAGGTACAAAAATGAAATTCGCACTGATTTACTTAGGAGATCCTCTTGCATCGAGAACTTGCGGAAAATATTTTATCATTCTCATCAAGCTCCATATCCATGCCTCCATCATGGCCTTCATTATGAACTTCTTCAAAGGTGAGATTTAATATTAACATGCTGGAACAGTCAATAGACTAACACTCTGTTTTTGGGAAGTGTTTTCGAAAAAAGTTCTAAAAAACAGTTTTTTGGAAATAGTTTTTGAAAACTATTTTATGATAATTTATGGAATAAAAGCTTGTTTAGGAATCTGAAATGTTTTTAATCTGTTTTCTATGTTTTTAAATATGTTTGAAAATAACTTTTAAATGTAGTACTTTATTTTTAATAATTTTCCATATTTGTATAATTATTTTTTAAAACAACTCTTAAAAAACAAGTGAAAAAAATTGAAACAACTAAAAGATGTTTTTTGAAAACACCCTGTTTTCTCTTTTTAAAAATAGAAAATTGTTTTCTGTTTTTTGGTTGTCTAATGTGTTTTCTTGTTTTTTTGTTTTAGAAAACTGAAAATTGTTTTTGAAAATAGTTTCCAAACAGGACCTAAAATTCCTTACCTTTAACAGTCTCATCGATGTTGAATCAAAAGGAAATCCTACATGATTTTATTATTATTCTTGATAGGTGAATTTTTGTTCTCATTGGGACTTAAACCTGGAACCTCCCACAAACCTTTCCCATCCCTTCACCACTTGAGCCAAGCCTCAAGGGCAAAATCCTACATGATTTTATGATTGCCGATGAGTTACTCTTAGAATATTTTTTTATAAAAAGATTCAATGTTAAACACTAAAAAATCTTCCATATGTAAGTGCATCCAGCAACATGTTAAAATAATCACTAAAATTTCCGTTTGCACTCAAAAATTAAGCTGGAGTCTGCTAACCTATCGCTGAAGAAAGTGTTGGAATCCAACAATAGTTCCTAATTTCATGGAGTATATTTAATTTATTCCTGATTTTATGCACTTTTAAATTAGTTGACTATGTAAATTAGGGAAGTTGTAATCTAGAGGACATGCAGGAAGAATTTTAGGAATAGGTCAGTTGTCTTATTTAGTTTCCATTTATTATACAAGTTTGAAAGTTGTATATATATTTGTACTAATTTTTTAGTGAATGAGTAAGAAGATTTCTTATTTTCCAACATGTTATGAAAGCTGAAAAACAAGTCCTGGTAGTTTTTTCTTCTTCTTGGCCTTCATTGCCAAGCCTTGTCTATCATATTTGCAACTTTCTATTGCCATCAACCCTTTGTTTATCCCTTACTTCTTCCTTTGTTTTCTTCTACCAATGGAGGAAGAAACTTCTGATAGAATCTTATTGAACCAACCCAAGACAACAACCCATTTTGATAATCCCACACTTCAGACTACAATCGAGAAGCTTAATGGGCATAACTATCTTGAGCAGTTTCAATCGGCAAAAATTTTCCTTCAAAGTTGAGGGAAGATGGGATTTTCATGTGGAACCATTGAGGAGCCAAAACAATCTGATTTTTCTTTTGAATCATGGGATGCTGAAAATTCCATGATAATGTCATGGCTGCTGAATTCAATGCAATCAGAAATTGGCAAACATTTTTGTTCAGATCTTCGACTAAGAAGGTTTGGGATGTTGTGTTACAAACATACTCGAAGAAAGGAGATGTTGCTCAGATCTATGAACTGAAGACAATTATCCATAATACCAAGCAGAAAGATCTCTCAGTGATAGCTTACTACAACAGATTAAAGGTCTTGTGGCAAGAGTTGGGTCTTTGTCAACATATTGAAAGGGAATCTGCAGCAGATGCAACAAGGTTGGGTGAAATAATTAAACGAGATCGAATCTTTGATTTTCCAAGTGGATTAAATCCACAATTGTATTAGGTAAGATGTCAAATACTTGGAAAATATCTTCTTCTATCTTTATGTGAAGTTTATTCCTATGTGTATGGTGAAGAGTCTAGAAGGGCAGTCATGATGGGACAAGCTCCACAAGAGAATTCAGCACTCAATACAGGTGACTTCAAAAAGGGGGACAAAATGAGACTAGATGGTGTGATCATTGCAATAAGTCAAGATACACTAGAGAGACTTGTTGGAAATTGCATGGAAAGACATAATCAAGGGCCAAGGACAGCCACAATAGTAACAAGCAATTCAAAAACAGCAAAAGATTTCAGTGTGAGGCAGTGAGTGCACTATCAGTTGAGACATCAGGTTTAACATCAACCTCAAATAGTCTCCCTTTCACAAAAAAACAACTGGATCTCTTGTATAAGATTATGATAAAATCTAAGGTTTCCTCTTCCTCCACTTCCTGTGTTTTTTCACAATTAGGTGCTTTTAAAACAACTCTTAGTACTTCAAATATTCTTCATTCTAACCCTTAGGTTATTGATTTAGGGGCAATTGATCACATGATTAAAGAGCCTAATGTTTTTCTATCCTACATTCCATGTTTGGGTAACCAAAAAGTACATATTGCTAATGGATCTTTGACTCCCATTAGTGGTAAAGGCATTATTTTATTCATTCATAATATCACTCTTCATCTGTTTTGCATGTCCTAAATATGTCTTGTAACTTATTGTCCATCAATAAATTAACAAAATCTCAAAATTGTTCTATAACTTTCTTTCTTGTTGATAAGTTTCCCGCTTCAGTGGCTGCAAAAATTGAGAGATTGCAAAAGGATTTTCTTTGGTCAGGGGTTGGGGAAGGTAAAAGAGATCATCTTGTTAGTTGGGATGCGGTGTGTAAGCCGAGGGTAAAAGGGGGGTTGGAGTTTGGGAAGATTCCTTTAAGGAATCGTGCTCTTTTAGGGAAGTGGTTGTGGAGGTTTCCAAGGAAGAGAGCAACTCTGTGGCATCAGGTCATTCAAAGCATTTACGGGACACACTCAAATGGTTGGGATGCCAACACTTTAGTCAGATGGTCACATCGTTGTCCTTGGAAGGTTATTGCACAAGTCTTTCAGGATTTTTCCAAGTATACTCGGTTTGTCGTAGGAGATGGGGAAAAAATTCGTTTTTGGGAAGATTTGTGGTGGGGGGATCAGATCTTCAAAGTCCAATACCCAAGACTATTTAGAGTAGTCACAGATAATAATATTCCTATATCTTCAATTCTCGGTTCTGATCGCCCTTTCTCATGGAACTTTAATTTCCGTCGTAATCTTTTCGATTCTGAGATAGAAGATCTAAAATGTCTCATGCAATCTCTTGATTGTATGCATATATCCACTTCGGCTTCAGATGCAAGATCATGGTCCTTATCTTCTTTAGGATTGTTCACAGTCAAGTCTTTCTTTATAGCCTTGTCTCAAATGCCCAACTTATCTTCATTTTTCCCTACTAAGTTTGTATGGAATTCTCAAGCCCCCTTCAAAGTTAAGGCCTTGTCTGGCTTGTGGCACACAAGAAGGTAAATACTAATGACTTGCTACAATTGAGGAGACCCCACAAAGCTCTTAGTTATGACATTTGTAAGTTGTGCATGAAGTAAGGAAAATCAGCAGATCATCTGTTCCTTCATTGTTCTGTGTCGTTGGGATTGTGGCACAGATTATTTCAGCTAGCTAAGATGGATTGGGTTCCTCCGAGAAGCATTTCAGACATGATGTTCATCAACTATAAAGGTTTTGGCAATTCCAAGAGAGAGGTGGTTTTGTGGCAGAATGCGTGCATAGCTTTAATTTGGGTTGTGTGGCGGGAAAGAAACGCCAGGATATTTGAGGACAAAGCTAGGAATTCAGAGAATCTTTGGGATTCCATTCATTTCCTTGCTTCTCTTTGGGCTTTTTGTTCCGAGGTTTTTAAGGGTATTCCCCTTAACGTGATACAACTAGATTGGCTAGCAGTGTGTAGTTCCAACGGGACGATCTAGTCAAGGGAGATTGTTCATAGTTTTCTTAGTGTAGTGTCTTGTTATCTTTTTGTGTTGTTCAGTTTCATCTTTGGTGGGAGGATTCCTCATCCTTCTATTGTACTTTTTTTCTATCAATATATACATGTGTTGTTTCCTATAAAAAACTTTCTTTCTTGCTAATTGTGTGTTTTAGGACCTAACTACAGGAAGATGATTGGCAGTGCTAGAAAGAGAGAGAGTCTCTATTGCTTGGTAACTGAGGATGAAGGAAAGAGTCAAGCTCATAAAATAAAATGGAACACAAAAAAAGGAGAACTTTGGCTAATGCATAAAAGATTAGGGCATCCAACTTTTTTCTCTTTGAGAGCCTTGTACCCTAAATTGCATGTCAATTTTTTTTTTTTTTGATAAGTAAACAAGATATGCATTAGAAAAGGCTAAACGCCACAAAGCATACAGGGAGTATACAAGATGGCTACAACCTCAAAAAGAGAAAAAGGACCAAAAAGAACTACCTCCCCTTAAGTGGAAGCTATCCACTCCAAAAAACCTATAAGGGAGAAAGACTCCTCACCTAAATACACTTTGGCCCAATTCCATAAGTTACAGACGAAAGAACTCTTTAATTTCTGAATATTCAACGCACCCCCCCTAAAGGCTAACCTATTCCTCTCCTTTCAAACCGTCCAAAAAATACATAACGAAATGGATTTCCAAATCTTTTTCCTTTTCTTCCCTACAAATGAACCCCTCCAGGAGATTAAAGTTTCCTTTACAGTTTCTGGGAGGACCCACTTAATATCTATCAACCCAAAAATAATATCCCATAGGGCTCTAGTCACTATACAGTGTAAAAGAATATGATTTACATTCTCTTCTTCACAACCACACAAAAAGCAACAATTTGGGAGTTGCACCCCTCTTATCTAGAGTCTATCCAGAGTGAGCACCTTCCCCCACGTAGCCTCCCAAGCAAAAAAATAGACTTTAGTTGGCACCCTATCCACCCATATTCTCCTTGCGGGAAACACTGTGGCATTAGGCTTGTCTAGTAGCCTATAAGCTTCTTTGACCCTAAAGAGACCATTTCTTCCCTGCCTCCACATAACTGAATCATCCTCCAGGGAAGGCCTATGACCCCTCAAAGTATGGAGCAAATCCCCAACCATATCCAACTCCCAATCATTGAAGTCCCTCACAAAAACAAGATTCCAATCTCCTTGGCCCGAATCTTGATCCCACATCTCCTCAATCGTAGCGTCCCTATGCGCGGCAAGGACAAAAAGATGATTGAAACATTGGGACAACGGAGTGTCAGTGCACCAACTATCTTTCCAAAATTTGATTTTGGAACCCTTCCCAACTAGAAAAGCCAAATTTTCCCAGCACCATTCAGATTCTTTCATAATCTCCTTCCAGACCCCTACTCCAGCCGCCCCACTAGCCTTCTTTGATCTCCAACCATAATCCTCTTGCCCATATTTCGTAGTGATCACTTGTTTCCAAAGGTTATCCTTTTCACAAGCAAACCTCCAAATCCACTTGCCCAGCAAGGCTCTATTCAGAGTGGCTATTCTCCTTAATCCTAGCCCTCCCTTGTGTTTTTCTGTACAGACCACATCCCATTTAACTAGATGGACTTTTCCGTCCAAGTTTCCTCCCCCCCATAGGAAATCTCTTTGGGTTTTCTCCACTCTTTTAGCAACGGACTTGGGCATTCGGAAGATAGACATTTGGTAAATTGGCATGCTAGCCAAGGTGCTTTTTATGAGAGTGATCCTCCCCCCTTTGGAGATGTACTGTCTTTTCCAAAGCGCAAGTCTCCTCCTGACCCTCTCTTCCACTCCATCCCACATGGAAGTAGCCCTATTGGGGACCCCTAAGGGGAGACCCAAATAGTGAGAGGGCAGAGACCCCACCCTGCATCCTAGCTCAGCTGCCATCTCAAGAATCTCCTCCACTTCTCCAACTGGAATGATTTTGCTTTTGGCTAAATTAATTCGAAGACCCGAAGCCGCTTCAAACCAAAAGAGAATCCAGCTTAGATAAGTAACTTGCTCTTTGCTCGCCTCACAAAACACAATTGTGTCATCAGCAAAAAATAGGTGGGAGATATTCAAGGAAGTTCTACTACCACCCCGAATGTTACATCCTGAAAGATATCCCCCCTCCACCGCTCTCCTGATGAGGACGTCCAAAATCTCCATTCCCATAACAGAGAGGTAAGGGGATAGAGGATCCCCTTGACGAAGCCCTCTAGTGCTAGGGAAAAACCCAACTGGCACTCCATTAACAAGAATAGAGAATTTAGCAGAAGACACACAGCTCCACATCCAACCCACCCACTTGGTCCCAAAGCCCATTTTTTGAAGGACCTTCATTAAAAAATTCCAATTGATGCTGTAATAAGCTTTTTCTATATCCAATTTGCAAATAAGGCCCTTTTCTTTTCTCTTCTGCCACGAATCTATCACCTCATTAGCAATTAAGGACGCATCTAGAATTTGTCTTCCCATTACAAAGGCATTCTGAGCAATAGAGACCACCTTACCAATCACTTTTTTGAGCCTATTAGCTAAGACTTTAGCCAAAAGTTTATAGAGCCCCCCCAACAAGCTGATAGGTCTAAAGTCTCCAAGATCCTCAGCCCCGCTTTTCTTAGGTATCAACACCAAAAAAGTATTGTTGAGGCTTCTAACAAAGGAGTTATGCTCATGAAATTCTTTAAACATCTCCATGATCTCCTCTTTGGTAAAATCCCATGCGTTTTGCCAGAAGGCTACAGTAAAACCATCCGGGCCAGGAGCTTTATCCCCATTCATCTCCATCAACGCCGAATGAATCTCAATCTCTGTAAATGGGATTTCCAGACTCTCTGCTTCTTGTTGGCTGATGCAACCCACCTGAATTCTACCAATATCCGCCTGCCAAACCATATCTTCAGAAAGCATCTGCTGAAACGAATTCACAACTCCTTCTCTCACCTGCTGCTCCTCTACTAGCCACTCCCCATTAACCTTAATTCTATCCATAGCGTTGTTTCTTCGATGAGTACTTGCCATTCTATGGAAGAACCCCGTGTTTCTATCCCCCTCTCTTAACCAAATCTCCCTTGAGTGCTGTCTCCAATGGGCTTCCTCCAACAGGACCCATTTCTTAAAGGAGTCTTTAGCTTCCTCCACAGTCAAGTTTCTCTCACTTTCCACCCGATCCCAAAAGTCTACTTGTTGTAAGGCTGAAACTTTATTAGTTTCCAGCCTCCCAAAAACCTCTTTGTTCCAAACTTTCAGCTTCTTTTTAATTTCCTTCATTTTAATAGCCAATCTATAGCTAGCGCTGCCCCTGACTTCAATTCCCTGCCACCAGGTTCTAACAATGTCTTTAAACCCCTCAACCTTCAGCCACATATTTTCGAATCTAAACGGGGTTGGGCCTCTTCTTATTCCACCCCCCTCTAACACGATTGGGAAATGATCAGAAATTGGCCGAGACAACCTGCTTTGAGTGACTCCACTAAACTGATCTAACTAGCTAGGGGAAACTAAAAACCTGTCTAGTCTCGCCCACGCCTGATTATTAAGCCCCCCATTCCAGGTGAACTCTCCCCCCTGAAGGGGCAGGTCCACCAGCTCTAGATCATCCACAGTCTCTGCAAATCTCCTCATGGCTGAGCTGATTCTTCTTTGGCTGCTCCTTTCTTGTTGAAACAAAGTGATATTGAAATCCCCACCGAGACACCAGGGATCATCCCAAAGACCTCTTATCGCCCCAAATTCTTCCCACATACCCTCCCTTTCCACTTTGGTAAATGGACCATACACTCCCGTAAAAACCCAAGTAGCCCCATTTTCTATAGTCTTGAATCTACAGGACAATGAGAAATGACCCTCCTCCCAATCCAAAATATCCAAGACCCTCTTGTCCCAGCATATCAAAATGCCACCTGCAGCCCCCTCCGCATTTAGGGCTCTCCATAAATTGCATGTCAATTTAGATCTTTCAAAATCCCAATGCAAAGTCTGTGAGTTATTAAAAAGCCACCATATTTCTCATCCTTTGAGTAGTAAAAGAAATGAAATTCCTTTTTCTCTTATTCATATTGATGTTTAGAGTCCTTCATAAGTTCCTTGTATTTTAGGAACAAAATGGTTTATAAAATTTTATTGACAATTGTATCTGAACCACATGGATCTATCTCCTAAAAGAAAAATTTAACACTATCCTCACCCTTAAACAATTCCACCATATGATCCAAACCCACTTTAATGCAAAATTGCAAGATGTGAGGTTGGATAGTGGAGGGGAGTATTTAAAACAAATCCTTGGAAATTATTTCTTAGAGAATGAGATTATTCATTAAACCTCTTGTGTAGGTACTCCTCAACAAAATGAGGTAGTTGAAAGGAAGAATAAACATTTGTTGGAGGTAGCTAGAGCCTTATTTGCTAGAACTGTTCCTAAGTTCTTTTGGGGAGTTGTAGTCCTTACAATTGCCTACCTTATCCATTAAATGCCCACAAAAAGCCTAAACTCCAAGGCTCTAATAGACACCCTAAAACAACACCTACCTCACATAAATTGCCTTAACTCCCTTTCACCCCAAGTCTTTGGTTGTACTATATTTGTCCATATCCCAAACAAAAACCAATCCAAACTTGATCCCAAAGCCACTAAGTGTATTTTTTTAGGCTATTCTTCTATACAAAAAGGGTATAAGTATTATCATCCACCTACATAAACGAAATTTGTCTCCATTTATGTTTGTTTTTCTTTTTAAACCAACCTTATTTCCAGAAATCTGATCTTCAGGGGAAGAAAATACTGTAGGAAGGTTAGTCTTGAATGCTTCCTTTACCCATTTGGAGTCATGCTCTTGAACATGGTGATGTAGAGGAGGCTGACATCATACAACCAGCAGCAACAATAGAAACTGAGATCATACAACCAGCAGCAACAGAAAATGTTGATACAATTTTGGTGGTTTACTCTAGGAGGCCAAGGTTGCCAATGCAAGAACAAGACTCGATCTCTCTAGCATACGACCAATCATCAACTCTAGGATTAGGTACATCTAATTCTTCTAATCCCTCTCTTCTTAATCATGGATTTGACATTGATCTTGATATTCCTATAGCTATTTGAGAAGGTCTTAGAAGCTGTACTAAACATCCTCTGTCAAATTTTCGATCCTATCAAACTTTACCACCGGTATAAGGCCTTTACCACTCATTTGTCCTCACCTTTAATTCCTAAAAATGTATAAGAGGCTCTAAGTGATCCTAGGCGAAAGGAGGCTATAAATGAGAAGATGAAAGCCTTGTATAAGAATGAAGCATGGGATATTGTCGATTTTCCCAAAGAAAAAAACTTCAGTTGGATGCAAGTGGGTGTTTATCATTAAAAACAAAGTTGATGGTTAGACTGAAAGGTACAAAGTCCGGTTAGTAGCAAAGGGATACACACAAACCTTTGGAATTGACTACCAAGAAACTTTTGCACTAGTGGTATAGATGAATTCCCTTAAGAGTCCTTTCATCCTTAGCAGCAAACTTGATTGGCCTTTACAACAATTTGATATAAAAAATGCATTTTTCCATGGGAACTTGGAAGTAGAAGTATTTATGGATTTACCTCCTAGTTTTGAACGAAAATTCAATAGTGGAAAGGTTTGTAGATTGAAGAAATCATTGTTTGGTTTGAAGCAATCTCATCAAGCATGGACTAAGAGATTTACCAAGTCTCTTCTCAAATTTGATTATCACCAAAGCCAAGGAGATCATACCATATTCATCAAACAATCGACATAAAAGAAAATTATTACACTTATTGTTTACATGGATGACATAATTGTCACTGGAGATGATGTAGAAGAGATGTAGAATCTTAAGGGAAATTTGGCAAAAGAATTCGAAATCAAAGATCTTGTAAGTATAAGATATTTTCTTGGCATTGAGGTGGCAAGATCAAAAAGAGGAATTTATGTTACACAAAGGATATATATCCTCGATTTTTTAAATGAAATCGGGATGCTAGGACTGAAATAGGGATGCTAGATCGCAAACTAGTGAGTACATCTATTGATCAAAATTATTAATTAGGTGCCATCACTTACGGAATATTGGTTGACAAAGGAAATATTAAATACTCGTTGGGAGATTAATTTATTTGTCCCGCATGAGACCAAATATAGTATATGTTGTCAACATGGTAAAACAATTTATGCACTCCCCCTTAGCATGTCATATGGATGCAATCTTGAGAATCTTGAGTTACCTGAGTCACTCGAGGAAAAGGCTTATTGTTCTCAAGGAGCAATCATCTTAGAATTGAGATTTACATAGATGTAGATTGGAGAAATTCTATTACTAATACGAGATCTAATTTAGGGTGCTGTATTTTTGTAGGAGACAACTTACTTATGTGAAAAAGCAAAACGCAAAAAGCAACAAGTAGTTGCTCGATCTAGTGTTGAAGCTTAGTTTCGAGCTATGGTCCTTGACATTTGTGAATCTATATGGCTAAAGGATCTATTAAGGGAACTACAAGTGAATCTTGAGGATCCCAAGAGACTATATTGTGACAACAAGGTTGCAATCAGCATTGCTCATAACCCAGTACAACATGATAGGACTAAGCATGTTGAGATTTATAGACATTTTATTGAGGAAAAGATTGATAGTGGGCTGATTTGCACTCCGTTTGCCGCATCCAAACTACAACTAGCTGATGTCTTCACAAATTAGATCCGACATCCAACTCTATGATTGGCAAGCTGGGGATGAAAGACATCTTAGAACCAACTTCAAGGAAAGTGTTGGAATCCAACAATTGTTCCTGATTTCATGGAGTTTATTTGATTTATTCCTAATTTTGTGCATATTTAAATTAGTTGACCGCGTAAATTAGGGAAATTGTAATCTAGAAAATTTGTAGGAAGAATTTTAGGAGTAGGTCAGCTGTCTTATTTAATTTCCATTTATTGTACAAGTTTGAAAGTCGTATATATATTTGAACTAATTTTTCAATGAGTGAATAAGAAGATTTCTTATTTTCATACAGAAAGGAGCCTCATCTTTTGTTGATTTTGTTGAGGATTTCATGCCCCCTTGAGCTGTCATGCTTGTAGGGTTTAGGCGATGGAAGCCAAAGGCATTTCTAGGGACTATCATTGTTATTCCCTTTTATATTGGTGTACACTTCTTTTGGAAGGATTTCTCATCCTTCTTTCTTTAGGTATGTTCACTCACTTTTCTAATAAGATACAAGTATAGTTACTTATCAAAAGAAAAGTACTGAATACACTTTTATTAGTGATTTCAAACTGTCAAAATTGAAGTCACAAAATTGGCCCTCATTTTATCAACCTAATTAAAATTTGACACTGTAGCTAATAGTTCTATAACATGGAAAATAATCTCAACCCTTGATTATTCCTAAAACATTACAAATAGAGCCTCCACACTACATAAAAGTCAATACATTACTTGAAAAGACGAGAAACATAAAAACAGTTTCATGAAACTGGAAACAGGTAAAACAAGCCTTCAGATTAAACTAACGGCTAAAACTCCACTCTAGCTAATGGTCTTGACAGAGCAATTGGATTTACGAACGGCCTTTGCATGCATTTTTGGATGCTTCCATGTCCCCCCAAAGCCTTTCTAAACTCAGAGACTCAGTTAATAGGGAGCTGATTGTGGGCTATTGTCAAATCAGAACCCTGCTTTCCTAACTAATTACTGTTCTACCCTATTCATTCATCTGAAGAAGTTCAAAGAATATAGGATAGACATATAACATACTGTTTCATGTGCACTTATCAGACATATTGACAATTTTAAGCAAAGATTCTTGCCAAATTCAATAAATAAACTTGACAAAAAGTCCTTGTCATCCAATCAAAAAACAGTGACTCACAGCATAAGATTTACGCCGCTTAAGAGCTTCACGGGCAAGATCCTCATCTCCCTTTCCAAGAGCAAGTTGTGCCCTTTTGTACCTGTCATCACAATAAATCATAATGACAACCAGCTATCAAGATAAATCTAAACAAGAAAGATAAAGCTTCCAAGAAAATTATACCAATCTTCAGAAGCCTGTTGTGCAGCTTTATATCTGTTTTCCAACTGCTTTTGTGATGCCAGAACCTTCAGAAAAATGGAAACATGTAAAACATTTGTACACCATGGTGTTTGATGTGCTTCCCTCTCTCCTCCATGTCTTTATGCAGTAAAGTAGCAGAGTTTCTAGAAAGTCCAATATCCACCAGTCCACAAAGGAAAAGAAGAAACAAGAAAGAAATAACCCAAGACTATAAGAAAGACATGTACTTGTGCTGTAGCTTGACGCATCTTCGTTAAGTCATCATTCATTTCAAGCACAGTTTGTTCTAGAATCTTCTCAGGGTCTTCAAAGGAGCTTAAAACCGCATTTGCATATGACTACACTTGTGAAAGATAAAACCCACGTTAGTAGCATAAATCACAGCAAGATAGAAGGAAAAAGGCCACGAATATCATAATAAAAAATATAAAACTAGTGTATTCCCAAACATGCCTATAAAAAAATGTATTCCCAAATATAACCTTGACAACTCTAGCAAATCGATCGAAAAGGTTCATCTGGGTACCAAGAGCACCCCCTCCATGACCATTACATCTGTATGTACTGGAACGAGCTATTCGTATGCCTCTAACTTTTAGAGCTCCCACTGCAAGAAAAATGGATATATAGTCTAAGAGAAGAGACTTGAGTCTGCATTAACAAAGGAGGAAAACTTTAGAGCCGGAGAAAAAGAGAAGAAAACTTTAATTGGGATGGATGTTGCAAGATTGCAAGTCCTTTTTCTGTTCTCCTGCAACTTCTGGGCAGTCGAATGAAGCACTAGGATTTAGGATGAGATAAGTTTTATTAAGCACACCTGTTTGAAACTTTATAAATTTATCTCAGTAAATTTTGTTTAAAAGGCAGTAAATTCAAATTTATCTTGATAAATTTTGATCATTCGTGACATGTCATAAATTGCTTTGATTCTGTCTATTCATCTTAAAAAAAAAAAAGGACAAACGTATCTTCCACAAAGTTGTCAGCTTTGTCAAGAAAGACCAAAAATAACAATTCATATAACTGTTAGATTGCTTTCACTCAGTTTTCCAACCACAGGCATGTGATTTTCTATATAATAGATTTCAAACTTCAATCATGGCTTCTTCTTTCTCAGGCTTATCCATCTAAGTTGGTTGGCCTATTAGGAAGTACATATTAGTTTGGGAATTCAAGCACAATTGAATGGAGGTTTTCAACAGTACAATGTCAGATATAAGCAACCACAAGTTACATAAAATCATATTCCAAACAGGGGATCCATTTTAAAGTACAGCGATATATATGTATAACCTAGTTCTGGGTCTAAACCACCACATTTGCAGATGCAGATTAGCTAAATAGATGCTTCAATAAGGAGAATATTATGCTTAACTATTCTGGTTTTAAGCAAGTTCACTCTAACCTCTGGCAAGTTAACATGAGTTTGGGTCCATTTCACTATGAATCTATTGGTCAAGCCCCTTGGTAGAATGGACTGATGCTATAAATCAGTAGATTCAGTACTGACATAAATAATATATATATATATATATCTTCACATCTCTTCCAAATTCACTTCTTCATGCTCAGAAAACAAAAAGTGGAAACATGCTGACCTAGTGAGACTGTACAAAGGAGCTAACCACATCTCCTTTGAATTCACTCTTTGCCTAACACATGCAACTGACCAATCAGAAACTTATAAATGCAAGTGGCATTTTTTGGTGCCTGAGTAAGAGATAATAAATAAGAAATTTGATGATCTCAAGTGTACAGGAAGTGTAAAAGGCAAGAATAGGTGCAAAGAAAAGAAAAGAAACACTGTGCGCTCCTATTTTAAATCACATGCCACAATATACCAAATCAAGAAAAGGAAGGTCATCACTGCCCACCACCCCTTTTTTAAATAATAAAAATAAATCCTTCAGGAATTGCCCTTCCACAACCAACTCTATTCCCTTTACTCCTTCAAAGATTCTTTTGTTGTGCTCTTCTGAATCAAACAAAAAACACAGAGAGGCTGAGAGGGGGCCATCCTTCCAAACTGCCTTAGAATTGCTACTATAGAGGAGCCACTACGTGAACAAAGCAACACCACTCTGATTTGACCATGAAAGAACCCAGGACATCCTGAACAAGGAGAAAATCAATGCCCACAAACTAGAAGGCCATCACAAAGAATGTCTAATGAGGATGTGCTCCACCAACTCCATCAAATGCAAGTGGATATTTCTAGCTCACAAAACTGCTACTTTATGCTGCCATGTCATAAATAAAGAATTTACCCACCAACTCCCTCTCTGAGCAGAAGAAGCTCCAAAATTACAAATATGTGCCGAGATTCAATCAAAATTCATTGATAGTAGCTAGTTGCAAGCAGCTTCTCACATTCCAGCAGAAGTACACATGCATAAGAAAACCATATGGGGGCTAGCAGAAGTGAACCAATGCCAAGATCCACAACAAATAAAAAGATAATATAAATATGTAGACAAGTGACAAAAATTATCTAATGCGGTTCAGCAAAGCTTTGTCTTCATCCATGATTGAGACTGAAACAATCCATCATAACGGCTACAGAACAGTGATACTAATCCCTGCCCACCTGAGTATCTTCCCCTCCTCACCTCTCTACAAATCCAGAGAAACCCTAATGGACCTGTCCCCATCTCTCAATTCACCCACTCATGACCCAAAGATATTTATGGACAGAAACTTAGCTAAAATAGTAACACGAGACAAACTAACAAAACCCTTAACACCTTAAATTTTACTTTGAGCACAAAGATCAATATGAATTGACCAAAAATCTTCCTAGACAGACAGACAACACAAATAGAAAAAACCAAACCCAGCAGCATAAAAATTCAATGAGATTACAGAATACGAATGCTACAACAAACCCAAGTCCTTAATTCTTATGAATAACAGTTAAAATATTGTTCCACAATTATCCTCCAAATTTGCAAGCAAACACAATAGAAAGTACAGATAATTCGTCTTATGTTGTATCCTACATGACTAATTTCCACTCAGTATATTTCATCTAGTTACTAAGAAAATGCAAGAAAAGAAACATAAATCCTGAATTTGAATCATAAATTTCTCGCTACCAAAAACGCTCCCTACACCCACAAACTTGACAGATTTAAAGAGAGCTTTCTTTCTTTTTCGACGCCAAAACACTCAAAATCTTGGTTTCCATTAGATTTTTCCTCAATTTTCTCAGCAACAAAACATAGGGAAATCAAGGATTTAAACAGAAGAAACAAAATTTGAGCAACACCCAGAAAGGGAATCAGAGAGAACAGTACCACCATGACCAAAGAAGGCAGATTTGAGGACAAGTGAACGGACGTTGGAAGCACATGGCGGTGAAGCCAAGCTTAACCCAGCACCAATGGGAACTTTCGTAGCCATTTTTTTCCGGGAAACAGATTTCTAGAGAGAGAAAGCGTAGGAAAATTTGGGGGTTTTCCACTCCCACACCTTTGATTGTTTGGGTTCACTGTCCTTGTCCCTTCTTCCTGGTTTGTGGTGTGTGAGGATGAACTTTTCCGATTTCCATTTTTTTCTTTTATATTTTTTAAGATTAATTTTTTTTTAGAATAATTAAAAATGTGAAACAATTTTTTAATAAAAAATGTAAATTAAATACCATCTCATTTATATTTTCTATAAACTAAAGATATTTATAAATTCTCAAGAAACTGTAATAATTTTAAAATTTTAAAAATGATAAATGATATTATAAAATTTCTATCATTACTATTTTTTTTAATTTAATTTTAAAAATATATTTAGAGTCCGTAATAATTTTAAGAAGTATTTTTAATCATTCAAATATTTGAAAATATTTATCTTTTAAATATTAAAAAAATATAAATATTTCTAAAAATGATTATCAAACACATTTTTAGATCACGTTTGATTTTCAAGAAATTTGAGAAAAAAATTAGAAAAAGAAAATATAAAAAAAAGGAATGAAAAAAATAAATTTAATAATTATTTTTCTATCTCATTTCATATTTATTTAATTTGTTTGAACTTTTTTATATAAAGATTAAATAATTTTAAATTATTAAAATGTTAATTAATTTTAATTATATTTATTTTTTCTTTTAGGATTTCTTAGTAAAATCAAACATGAAAAAAAATAATTTTCTCCGTATTTTTTTCTTTGAGTCGAACAATTTATGATTCTTTTTTAAGAACTCAATATCAAAAACATAATGAAAGTTTAAAACAAATTTACTATATTTTTAAGTGTTCTTTTATATATAAAATCCAAAAAAATAAATGGAAATATGGAGAATTGACCGAGAATTTTTGTATTTTATATAATTGAATAATATCAAATAGTTTTAAAAATTATTTTTGATATCTAAACTTTCAAACAAAATTTTATTTGGAAAATAATTGTGAAATGTTTTTAAAACTTATTTTAGAAAATTGTTTTAACACAAGTTTTCAACCACTTAAGAGCCTGAGTTGGTTGTGTGATTTAAAAATAGAAAACTGTTTTAAAATTTTCTATCATTGTTTAAGTGGTTGTTCTTTGGAAACATTTTTTTTTTAAATAAAATAAAATATAAAATAATTTTTAGAAATTGAAATTGTTTTCACTAGTTTTTAAAAATAAAAAGAAAACATGGTCCATTTGACCATATATTTTTAAACTTGTTTTTTGTTATAAAAAAAAAATAAATTAAAGAACAAAAAATAGTTTTTAAAAACAAGGTTAAAAAAAGGTGGCCAAGGAAACCTAATTTTTGACTAATTCTTTTGCTTTGCAATAATCAAGTACATTGACTCTTTTTCAATTTGCTTTGCACTCTAGAGAGGGAGCATAAAGGTGAGAATTTTCCTTTTATTTTTTCCCTATCATCTAAAATGAATTCTTTACATATTTAAAGATTTTAGCATTACAAATGTTTTTTTTATATATAAATAAAGAAGAAATGCATTAAGAAAGAGGCAAAAAGTCACAAAACATACAAGGGGTATACAAGGCGGCTAAGGCCTCAAAAAACAAAGACAAAAAGATTCACCTCCCTTTAAGTGGATGCTACCCACTCCAGGAAGCCTATAAGAGAAAAAGTCTCCGCACCTAAATACAATTTGGTCCTGATAAAACAAAGGCTATGAATAATTAAGGAAAATACCCAAAAGGGGGGGGGGGGGGGGGGGGGGTGAATTGGGTTTTTCAAAAACATTTTCCACACAATAATATATGCACAAAATGAATAAAGGAAAGAGATAAAGTTAGAGAATTCAAACTCAGATTTATAGTGGTTCGGCACTCCCTTGCCTACGTCCACTCTCCTCAATCTCCTAACCGAGTGAGGGTTCCACTAACTTGAAGCTTCAATTAAGCTTTCAATCGTCTTACACTTGGATTCCGGCTCCAATGGGCTCTTACACAATCTCTTCAAGATTTGTATCACTTGAAGGCTTTCACACTCAGTTTACACAAGGATGAAACTCTCAACTTAGCTTAAGGAAGGCTCAAGTACAAGAGAAAGCTAGGATGAATTGCAAGAGTGCACTAAGAATATGCAATTGATGGTTTAATGCACTAAGAAAGAAGATGAGAGCTTTTTAGATCAAGAACAGGTAGGTAGGCTTTTAATGCAATTGTTCTCTTAGTCATAAATGAAGAGGAGCTCTCAATTTATAGGTTTCTAAGCTCGGGAGACAAAAACAGCAGAAAGTAGCCTCGACCGGACGAGCAAAGGGTCAACCGGATCACTAGCCGTTGGAGCATTTAATGCATAGCAGGTTACCGTTGCCTCAATTGGACTTCGACCGGACCTCGACCGGACCTCGATCGAACAAGGGGTGAGGCTCGAACGGGAAGAGAAAGCTACTGGGAGAGAGAGAAGGTTTTTGTGCCTCCCTCGACCGGACCTCGACCGGACAAGGGAAATCGGTCGACCGGTTCCCCAACCGATTGAGCCGGTTGGCCATAGCCTCGACCGGATGAGCCTTTTGGCCCTAAAAACCTATCCTTTTTTATTTCTTTCTTTTCCAATACTTAGGCAAGGTCTTTAGGTGAGTTAATATGCCAATTTT
This sequence comes from Vitis vinifera, assembly GCF_030704535.1. NCBI lineage: Eukaryota > Viridiplantae > Streptophyta > Magnoliopsida > Vitales > Vitaceae > Vitis > Vitis vinifera. Next base: position 18,640,750 of record NC_081808.1, on the reverse strand, counting down.
GAATCAATTTGCCTAAGGTATATTTGATATAACTCGGTTTTTAAAGAAAATAAAGTTTTAAAGAATAAACCGAGTTTTCTAAGATGCATGAAAAGGTATGAACATCCTAAGTGCACTCATGCTATCATCTTACATTCATTTCTTATGATCACAAGTCTTCCAAATGATCTCGATCCCGTATTCGTTTGGTCCTTGATGAATTTTTGAGATTATGCCTGAGATTCTTAACAATTTAAAACAATTAGTCACTTAACCATGGTTTGTTATCATCAAAACCTGATTAGGAGAACCCTTGGGCTAACAATCTCCCCCTTTTTTATGATGACAAACCTTGGTTATCTAGGAGATAGAGAAATCTCCCCCTCAAACCAACCATGGGATAATCAACACAAAATTTAGGAAATTTAAAGCAATAAGACAATGTAAATCAATAAGAGTGTCATATCATATATAAGCAAGAGCAAGAGTACATGAAAGCATAAGTATGATATGCATGGAAATGAAAAAGTCTCCTAAGGTCCCTATCCTAACATATCTCCCCCTTTGGCAACATAAAAAAGAAACGAAGGGGGATCCCAAACAAAGTCAAGGCTGAGGAGGTGGTGGTGGAAACACAGAGCGGAGGTAAGCCATCATCTCCTCGTGCTGACTCTCCTGGCGGCTCTCAAGACGCTCAATCCTCTGTACGAGCTGCTCAAACTGAGAGGTGAAGCCGGCCTGATATTGATCGATGCGATCCTCCATGGAATAAAAGCGAGTATCATGAACTACTGCTAACTCCTCCATACGAGTCCCGAGAGAGCTAATTTGTGCCGACAAATCCATCCAAGGTGGATGATCAGGAGCATGAGGAGCCTGAGATGGTAGCTCGGTAAATGATGGCTGAGATGAAGGGTCTACTGTGAAGGATGACTCAGTCATCATAGGCTCTGAGAAGGTGGCCTCAACATGAATGCCCTCTGACTGATGTGGAGGTGGAATGTCAAGCTCGGGCCCTCTCTGGTCAAGGTCCCTCTGAGGGTCCAACCCATCCTCCATTTCTCTGATCTCGTCCTCCTCCTCTACTCCGGGGTGTATCTGATTGTGTCCCCGGGCCTGTCGCTCGGCTTTCCTAACCCAGGAGCCATCGGGGGCCTTCTCAAGCTTCATGCACCCCAGAGAATGCTCGTCATAAGTATCATAGATGTTGGGTGCCTCAAACTCTATCTCTCTACTCAAGTCTACCCCAGCATCCTTGAAGACACGAGTGAGGAAGCGGCCGTAGGGAAGCACTCGTGTGGTGCTCTCACAACAGGACATCATATGCCTCATCATCACATATCCTACATGTATCCGCCTCCCGGTGAGAAGTGAGTCGACAAGAAAGGCCTCATAGTAGGAGACCTCGTCCCGATGTCCTCCCTGTGGTAATAGGATGGAGCAGATCATATGGTGAAGGACTCGGCTAGGCACGGTCAGGCTATGTGCTGAAGGTTTGCCCATCCCATGGGCATCTGCAAGTCCGCACAGCCTCTGAATGGCCTCTCTAGGCTCGAACCCGGGGATAGTAGGCCATGCCTTGGCCTCATATACTCTGAGACCAACGGGGGGAATGTCAAGGATGCAGCAGATGCTCTCCGGACTCAGCTCAATCTCAACTCCTCGGACAGTAGTCCTAATCGGCCCTCCAAGTCCATAGGTCATCCTAGAGTAGAATGCACGCACTAAGGTCGGAAAGATAGGCTCATAGACCATCACAACTGGCAGCCATCCCATCCTGATGAAGAGTCCCTCAAACCCGAGGCTCTGAAGTTGGAAGAAATTGATGTTTCTTCCTGGAACCACCTTTCTCTTGGCGAAATGCGTCTTGTACCTCTAATAATTCTCAACTGAGCCGAAGAGGGCGGTGTCGTACCTCGCCTTTCGGCGAGCCTCGGTCTGCTCAGGCTGCTGAGAGGGCTCAACAGGGCACTTGCCCTGAGCCCTGGAAGTACCCGTTTCTTTTCGAGGAGCCATCCAAAATCCAACAATGGAGATGAGCTCAGAGAACTGAAGCAAGCGGGCAAATAGAGAAGACTGACCCGAATAAGCCCTAGGCGCGCGGGAAAGGAGCAAAACCAGAAGATGGCGCGCAATCAGAGAGGAACCCGTCCAGATCCGAAGTCCAAATCCGTCCATAGATGAAACCCTAGCCTCAAAATCTCGCCAAAACACACTCCAAAACCTGAGATTGGTCCAAGGAATAGCCCAAACTGGTCTCTGAAGGCGGGAAGATGAAGAGTCTTCAAGGAATGGCAGAAAATAGTGAAAAAAACTGACGCACGGGGGCCTTTTAAATTCCCAGCCCCGACGAACCGGTCGACCGCATGGTCAACGGTCAACGGTTACATTTTCCAATTTTTCTTGTGTTTTCTTGTCTCGTGATCCTCCCCCTGCTCTTTTCAGTTGAAATCCCCAATTTTTGATGTCCAATGCCACAGGAATTTTGATTTTTGGTCAAAAATTGACCTATTTTCTAAGGGATTGCTATATGATGCGTATGAGATGAAATTTATGCAATCATAATGCATTTCCAACAAGAATTCATTATACAAACATCAGATCAAAGAGAAATAACCCCTAGTTGTCTTCTAATATCGGAAAATTGTTCTTCACTTAGAGGTTTTGTAAAAATATCGGCAAGTTGATCTTTTGTGCTTACAAATTCAAGTGTAATGTCACCCTTTTGTGCATGATCTCTAAGAAAATGATGTCTAATTTCTATATGCTTGGTCCTAGAGTGTTGCACGGGATTTTTTGAAATATTTATGGCACTAGTGTTATCACATTTGATAGGAACATGCTCAAAAGACAAGTTAAAATCACTAAGTGTTTGTTTCATCCAAAGGATTTGTGCACAACACAAACCGGCTGCTATGTATTCGGCTTCCGCCGTTGACAAAGCTACCGAATTTTGCTTCTTACTATGCCATGAGACAAGTGAGTGTCCTAAGAAATGACAAGTGCCACTAGTGCTCTTTCTTTCAACTCTACAACCGGCAAAATCGGCATCCGAGAAACCAATCAATTCAAAATTATCACCCTTAGGATACCACAAACCAATATTCATTATCTCTTTCAAATATCTAAGAATTCTTTTAACAGCACTTAAGTGAGATTCTTTAGGACAAGATTGAAATCTAGCACACAAGCATACACTATACATGATATCGGGTCTACTAGCGGTCAAATAAAGCAAGGATCCTATCATGCCTCTATACATAGTTGAGTCAATAGATTTACCTTTTTCATCCATGTCAAGCTTGATGGATGAGCTCATTGGAGTTTTCATCACCTTGGCTTCTTCCATGTTGAACCTCTTGAGAAGATCCTTTATATACTTTGCTTGATTGATGAAGGTTCCTTCCTTTAGTTACTTGATTTGAAGTCCAAGGAAGAAATTGAGTTCTCCCATCATGCTCATTTCAAACTCACTATGCATACACTTAGAGAAATCTTCACAAAGAGAGTCATTAGTAGCTCAAAAAATAATATCATCAACATATATTTGAACTAGGAGCATATCCTTGTCTTTGGTTTTTATGAAAAGAGTTGTGTCAATTTTTCCCATTTTAAAACCCTTTTTCAAAAGAAATTTACTTAGTCTTTCATACCAAGCTCTAGGTGCTTGTTTCAAACCATAAAGTGCCTTTTTAAGTTTAAAAACATGATTTGGAAAGTTAAAGCTTTGAAAACCGGGTGGTTGTTCAACATATACTTCCTCATTTATGAAGCCATTTAGAAAAGCACTTTTCACATCCATTTGATATAGAATAAAGTCTTTGAAACATGCAAAAGCAAGCAACATTCTAATTGCTTCCAATCTAGCTACGGGGGCAAAAGTCTCTTCATAGTCTATTCCTTCTTCTTGATTATACCCTTGGGCTACCAATCTTGCCTTATTTCTTACTATGATGCCATTTTCATCCATTTTGTTTCTAAAGACCCATTTGGTTCCAATAACACTTTGATTTGAAGGTCTTGGTACTAGTTCCCATACTTCACTTCTTTCAAATTGATTTAATTCTTCTTGCATAGCAATCATCCAATTTTCATCAACTATAGCATCTTTTATGTTTTTAGGTTCAATTTGAGAGATGAATGCAAGATTATTACAAATATTTCTAAGGGATGATCTAGTTCTTACCCCACTTGATGGATTACCAATGATTTGATCTTGTGGATGGTTGATGACAAACTTCCAATCTTTTGGAAGGTCTTGGCTTGATTCACCTTGCACTTGTTGAGGAGGAGGTAGTGCCAAAGGTGATTTTTCTTTCTTGGGATCCTCTCCACTTTCTTCTTGTTGTCTTTTGTCCTCAATTTGCAATTTTCCCATGGAGGTCTCCAATCCTAAATCATCATAAAAACTTTCTCTTTCTTGAAGAGAATTGTTAGATTCATCAAAAATGACATGGATGGACTCTTCTACAACATGGTTCTTTTGTTGAAAACTCTAAAAGCTTTACTTGAAGTTGAGTAGCCAAGAAAAATTCCAACATCGGATTTTGCATCAAATTTTCCAAGATTATCTTTGGTGTTTAATATAAAACATTTGCACCCAAATACTTTGAAATAGCTAATGTTGGGTTTCTTGTTTTTCCAAAGCTCATAGGGAGTTTTATTAAGAATGGGCCTCAACAATATTCTATTTAAAACATAGCAAGAAGTGTTTACCGCTTCGGCCCAAAAATACTTTGGCAAATTGTTTTCATTTAGCATGGTTCTAGCCATTTATTGAAGAGTTCTATTTTTCCTTTCAACTACCCCATTTTGTTGAGGAGTTCTAGGAGCCGAAAAATTGTGATTGATACCGTGCTTATTGCAATATTCCTCAAAGTCAAAATTCTCAAATTCTCTCCCATGATCACTTCTAATGCAAGTGATTGAAAAGCCTTTTTCATTTTGAACCTTGTTACAAAATTTTGAAAACTCATGGAAAGCTTCACTATTTTGACTTAAAAATAAGACCCATGTGTATCTAGAGAAATCATCCACAATAACATAAGCATAAGATTTTCCTCCTAGACTAGGTGTCTTAGAAGGACCAAATAAATCCATGTGTAGCAATTCAAGAGGTCTAGATGTTGAGATGAAATTTTTGTTTTTAAAAGAGTTTTTGATTTGCTTTCCCATTTGACAAGCTTCACAAATTTTGTCTTTTTGAAAATTAATTTTGGGAAGGCCTCTAACGAGTTCATCTTTGTTGAGTTGGGAAATGAGGTCCATGTTAGCATGTCCCAACCTCCTATGCCACAACCAACTTTGATCATGCATGCTTGAAAAACATCTATCATGGCCATCATATTTTGAAATATTTATAGCATATACATTTTCACATCTATGGCCCATGAAGATGGTTTTGTCATTTTGAATATCCTTGATGATACAATGAGATGCTTCAAAAATTACTTTAAAACCTTTGTCACAAAGTTGACTAATGCTCAAAAGATTGTGTTTTAAACCATCTACTAATAAAACATTTTCAATAAGGGAGGATGTACCATTACCTATATTACCTTGACCAATGATTCTTCCTTTTGCATTGTCTCCAAAGGTGACATATCCTCCTTTTCTCTTTGTAAGGAAGGCAAACTTGGATTCATCCCCGGTCATGTGTCTTGAGCACCCACTATCCAAGAACCACTTATCCTCCTTTGAGCCCTACAAAATAGAATTCAAGTTGGTTTAGGTATCCATGTCTTTTTGGGTCCTTGAGGGTTAGTGACTTTGGATTTTTCAATCCAAACCTTTTTAACCTTAGCATTTGACTTCTTTTGAGCACCATTTCTTAAGGGACATGTACTACTAATGTGCCCTCCTCTTCCACAAAAGTTACAAATAGTGGAAGGACATTCACTTGAGGATTCTTTTACAAAATAGTTTTTAAAATACTTTTGGTTCTTTGAAGATTTGAATCCTAGTCCTTGTTTGTCAAAAACACATTTTTGGCTTGCTAAGATCATTTCAAAGGACTTTTGTCCACAAGAGAAAATTGAAAGAGAGGAGGTCAACCATTCATTTTTCTTTTTCAAAATTTCATTTTCATTTCTTAAAATCTCATTCTCTTTTTCAAGATGAGTTTTAGAGATTTCATCAATCGAAAACTTTTCTTTCACTTCCTCAAGTTCTTTTTCAAGTTCTTGAATTCTCTTTTTAAGAGAATTATTTTTCAAACTAAGTTTTTCAAAATCCTCATATAGTTCTTCAAAAATAACATGCATATCTTCATCACTAGAGTTAGAGTTTACCTCATCAAGATCATCTATTGCCATGAAGCACATGTTTGCCACTTCTTTTTCCTTTTCTTCCTCGGAAGATTCTTCACTCTCACTTCAAGTGGCCATCATTGCCTTCTTCATTCTTCTTTTGGCTTCAATTTTGTAGAGAGGACAATCATATTTAATGTGTCCCGACTTTTTGCATTTGAAGCATATCAAATCACTTTTCTCTTCCCATTTTTCCTTGTCACCATGTGATGAGGATTCCCTTCTTGAGGGATTTCTTCTAGAGGTAAACTTTTTCCCTCTAAACCTTTCACCTCTCATGTACTTGTTTAGCTTTCTTGTGATGAGAGCTAAATCATCATCTTCTTCACTTGGTTTTTCTTCTTCAACATCTTCTTCTTCCTTGGTTGTAGCTTTGAGAGCTATGCTTTTCTTCTTTTTGTCTTCACTCTCTTGTAGTTGCTTTGTCAAACTGATTTCATAAGTCATCAATGACCCTAAGAGTTCTTCCATAGGTAACTTGGTCAAGTCTTTAGCTTCTTGAATAGCGGTGACCTTTGTATGCCACTTTGAGGGGAGAGACCTCAATATCTTCATCACCTTTTCGGATTCATTTATGACCCTTCCCAATGCTTCAAGGCCATTGACAATTTCAGTGAACCTAGTGATCATCTCAACAATAGTTTCAGTTTCTTTCATTGAAAACAATTCATAGTTATGGACAAGTATATTAATTTTTTACTCTTTCACTTGATTTGTTCCTTCATGAGTTATTTTAAGCAATCTCCAAATTTCCTTAGCATATTTACATTGGCATATTCTATTATATTCATTCCTATCCATAACACATTACAAAGTAAAAACGACTTTAGCATTTAATTGAAAATTTCTTCTATCAAGCTCATTCCATTCTTTCTTGGGTTTTGGAACCAAAACTCCATCAACTAATTTAGTGGGAAAGGTTGGGCCATCTTCAATGACATCCCATACATCTAAATCAGTTGATTGTAAGAACCAAGTCATTCTAGCTTTCCAATAGGGATAGTCGGTTCTTGTAAAGAATGGAGCTCTATGTTTTGAAAAATTTTCAGTTTGAGATGAGCTTGATGGAATAGCCATTTTCCTCTTAGACGATTAAGTCTTAAGCAAGAGGTCTAGCTCTGATACCAATTGATAAAAAAAAAGGCGATGAATAATTAAGGAAAATACCCAAAAGGGGAGGGTGAATTGGGTTTTTCAAAAACATTTTCCACACAATAATATATGCACAAAATGAATAAAGGAAAGAGATAAAGTTAGAGAATTCAAACTCAGATTTATAGTGGTTCGACACTCCCTTGCCTACGTCCACTCTCCTCAATCTCCTAACCGAGTGAGAGTTCCACTAACTTGAAGCTTCAATCAAGCTTTCAATCGTCTTACACTTGGATTCCGGCTCCAATGGGCTCTTACACAATCTCTTCAAGATTTGTACCACTTGAAGGCTTTCACACTCAGTTTACACAAGGATGAAACTCTCAACCTAGCTTAAGGAAGGCTCAAGTACAAGAGAAAGCTAGGATGAATTGCAATAGTGCACTAAGAATATGCAATTGATGGTTTAATGCACTAAGAAAGAATATGAGAGCTTTTTAGATCAAGAACAGGTAGGTAGGCTTTTAATGCAATTGTTCTCTTAGTCATAAATGAAGAGGAGCTTTCAATTTATAGGTTTCTAAGCTCGGGAGACAAAAACAGCAGAAAGTAGCTTTGACCGGACGAGCAAAGGGTCGACCGGATCACTAGCCGTTGGAGCATTTAATGCATAGTAGGTTACCGTTGCCTCGACTGGACTTCGACCGGACAAGGGGTGAGGCTCGACCGGGAAAAGAAAGCTACTGGGAGAGAGAGAGAAGGTTTTTGTGCCTCCCTCGACCGGACCCTCGACCGGACAAGGGAAATCGGTCGACCGATTCCCCAACCGATTGAGCCGGTTGGCCATAGCCTCGACCGGATGAGCCTTTTGGCCCTGAAAACCTATCCTTTTTGATTTCTTTCTTTTCCAATACTTAGGCAAGGTCTTTAGGTGAGTTAATATGCCAATTTTGAATCAATTTGCCTAAGGTATATTTGATATAACTCGGTTTTTAAAGAAAATAAAGTTTTAAAGAATAAACCGAGTTTTCTAAGATGCATGAAAAGGTATGAACATCCTAAGTGCACTCATGCTATCATCTTACATTCATTTCTTATGATCACAAGTCTTCCAAATGATCTCGATCCCGTATTCGTTTGGTCCTTGATGAATTTTTGAGATTATGCCTGAGATTCTTAACAATTTAAAACAATTAGTCACTTAACCATGGTTTGTTATCATCAAAACCTGATTAGGAGAACCCTTGGGCTAACAAGTCCAGCTCCACAAATTACAAACAAAATTTTTTTTTTAACTTCTGAATATTCAACACACCCCCCTAAAAGCTAATTTATTCCTCTCCTTCCATACCGTCCAAAAAATATACAACGGAATGGATTTCCAAACCTTTTTTCTTTTCTTCCCCACTAAGGGGCCCCTCCAGCTAATTAAGACCTCCTTTACAGTTTCTGGAAAGACCCATTTAAAATCTACTAACCCAAGGACAATATCCCACAAAGCTCTAACCACTATACAATGTATAAGAATATGATTTACATTTTCTTCTTCACAACCACACAAAAAACAACAATTAAGAAGTTGCACCCCTCTTCTTTGGAACCTATCCAGAGTAAGCACCTTCCCCCCGTCGCCTCCCAAGCAAAGAAGGTGACTTTAGTTGGCACCCTAGCCACCCAAATACATCTTGAAGGCTAACTGGTGTCATTAGGATTGGCCAACAAACTATAAGCTTCCTTGACCCTGAACTGACAATTTCTTCTTCGCCTCCAAATAACTGAGTCTTCCTCCAAAGAAAACCTATGATCCCTCAGCACATGGAGCAAATCCCCAACCATATCCAACTCCCAATCATTGAAGTCCCTCAAAAAATTTAGGTTCCAACCTCCTTGACCAGAATTTTGGTCCCACATTTCCTCAACCGTTAAATTCCTATGAATAGTCATGACGAAGAGATGAGGAAACCAATGGGATAGCGCTATATCAGTACACCAAACATCTGTCCAAAATATGATTTTGGTGCCCTTCCCAGCTCGGAATACCATGTTATCCCAGCATCAATCAAATTCTTTCAGAATCTCCTTCCAAACCCCTAGTCCAACTGCCCCATTAGCCTTCTTTGGCCTCCATCCAAGTCCCTTTTGCCCATACTTCACAGTAATCACTTGTTTCCAAATATTATCTTTGTCACAAGCATACCTCCATATCCACTTGCCAAGCAAGGCTTTGTTCAACATGGCTAGCTTCCTTAGGCCTAACCCACCATTGTCCTTGTCTGTACAAACCACCTCCCAATTAACTAGATGAATTTTCCCCTCTAAGTTTCCCCCTCCCTACAGGAAGTCCCTTTGCACTTTCTCTACCCTTCTAGCAACAATCTTGGGCATTCTGAAAATAGACATTTGATAGATTGACATGCTAGCCAAAGTACTTTTTATTAGTGTGATTCTTCCCCCTTTGGAAATATATTGTCTTTTCCAAAGCACAAGTCTCCTCCTAACTCTCTCTTCCACCCCATCCCACATAGAAGGAGCTCTATTAGGAGCCCTCAGAGGAAGAGCCAAATACTGAGAGGGCAAGGACCCCACCCTGCAGCCTAACTCAACTGTCAACTCTTCAATCTCCTTCATCTCTCCAACTGGAATAATTCACTTTTGGCTAAGTTAATCCTTAGACCTGAAGCCGCTTCAAACCAAAGTAAAATCCTACTTAAATGAGCTAGATGTTCCTTACTAGCCTCATAGAACACAATTGTGTCATTAGGAAAAAATAAATGGGAGATGTTCAAAGAGGATCTATTGCCACCCCTAATGCTGCACCCTAATAAAAAACCCTCATCCACAGTTCTCCTAATGAGAACATCTAACATTTCCATTCCCATAACAAAAAGATAAGGAGATATGGGATTTCCTTATCTAAGTCCCTTAGTGCTAGGGAAAAAGCCAGTAGACACCCCATTAACCAGAACTGAGAATTTGGTGAGGACAAGCAACTCCACATCCACCCTAACCACTTAGACCCAAAGCCCATTTTTTTGCAAGACCTTCAACAAAAACTTCCAATTGATGTTGTCATAAGCTTTTTCTATGTCCAATTTGCAGATAAGACCCTTTTATTTTCGTTTCTGCCACGAGTCTATCACCTCATTTGCAATTAGAGGAGCGTCAAGAATTTGTCTTCCCATCACAAAGGCATTCTGGGTAGTGGAGACCACCTTTCCAACCACTTTCTTAAGCCTGTTAGCTAGCACTTTAGCCAAGAACTTATAAGGCCCCCCCAAAAGGCTAATAGGTCTAAAATCTCCAAAGTCCTCAGCCCCACTTTTCTTGGGAATCAAAACCAGAAAAGTATTATTAAGGCTCTTAAGAAAAGAGTTATGCTCGTGGAATTCCTTAAACATTTCTAGGATCTCATTTTCAACAAAATCCTAGCAACTTTGCCAAAATGCCATAATAAAGCCATCCGGACCAGGGGCTTTGTCCCTATTCATCTCCATCAAAGTCGTATGTACCTCATCCTTTGTGAAAAGGCTCTCTAGATTCTCCGCTTCTTGCTGACTGATTTGATCAAGCTGAAGCCTCCCAATGTCCGCCTTCCACCCCGTATCTTCTGAGAGCAGGTGATGAAAAGCATTAGCAATTCCTTCCCTAACCTCCTCCTACTCCTCTAAAAGCCATTCCCCATTGATCTTAATTCTATCCAAAGAATTGTTTCTACGATGGGCACTTGCCATACGATGGAAGAAACCCGTGTTTCTATTCTCCTCCCTCAGTCAGATCTCCCTTGAAAGTTGTCTCCAATGAGTTTCCTCCAGAAGCATCCACTTTTTATAATTTTCTTTTACTTCTTTTTTTAACTTTGTTTCCTCCACAGTCAGGTTTTTCTTGCTTTCCATCCGGTCCCAGAAAGGCACTTGCTACAAGGCTGAAGATTTGTTGCAGTCCAGCCTCCCAAAAACTTCTCTATTCCATACTTTCAACTTCTGTTTGATTTCCTTCATCTTAGTAGCCAATTTGAAGCTAGCACCACTCCTGACTTCGATCCCCTGCCACCAGCTACAGACAAGGTCTTTGAATCCCTCAATCTTAAGCCACATATTTTCGAATCTAAATGGAGTCGGGCCTCTTCTTATCCCACCCCACTAGAATGATTGGAAAGTGATCAGAAATCAGCTGAGGCAGCCTACTTTGGGTAACCCCACTAAATTGGTCTAACCAACTAGGGGACACAAGAAATCTGTCCAATCTTGCCCATGCTTGGTTATTGTGGCCCTCATTCCAGGTGAACTCTTCCCCCTGTAAAAGAAGATCCACCAACCCTAGATCATCCACAATCTCAGCAAATCTTCTCATCGTTGAATTTATTCTCCTCTGACTGCTCCTTTCCCTTTGGAATAGGGTGATGTTAAAATCCCCCCCTAGGCACCAGGGGTTTTCCCAAAGGCCTCTAATCGCCCCAAATTCTTCCCACAATTCATCCCTTTCCACTTTGGAGAATGGGTCATAAACTCTCGTGAACACCCAAACAACCCAATTTTCTACATTCCTAAATCTATAGGATAAAGTAAAATGTCCCTCCTCCCAATCCAGAATGTCCAGAGACCTCTTGTCCCAGCAAATTAGAATTCCTCCCGCAGCCCCCTCCGCATCCAAAGCTTTCCAATCTAAAAATCTCCCAGAGCCTAAACTTCTCACAATACCCTTCGAAATAGGTTGAATTTTTATCTCCTAGATACAAATTATATTCACCATCTGGTTCCTTATAAAGCCTTAATAATTTTCCTTTTGGAGCTATCGTTTGTTCCCCTCACGTTCCAGCTCAGGACTTTTAGCTTCATTGGACAACTAAAATTTGACTCTCTTTGTCTTGTGTGGGCCTTTCTGCTTATTCTCCCCCCTCCCCCCTCATAGTTTACAAAACACTCCAATCTCTTTAACTCCCTTTCGAACTTTGACTTTTCTAGAAGCTCTTTGCTATGTATCTTTTCTCGTCTCTTTCTGATTTTAATAAAAAAGCTCACGATTTCCTTTTCCAATTCATCCGTCGGGAATCCAAAGAAATGACTGAATTTTTCCAAGCTACTCTCCTCCCATTTTTCCTCATTCTCATTTCTCACAACTTGGATCCCAGGCATGCCAGAAGCCCCCTCCGTCCCCTTGACTTTATCACTGCTTCTATTGGTTTCTCCCAAGTCCCTGCAACCATTGACTTTCTCATTAGACCTCTCATACACTGTTAACCACATTGTTTTATCAACCTGACATTCCTCCTCTATACCCCCAGAACGATCGTAAAACTCCCCCTTCGGAGCCCGATCAAAATGAAAAGAATTAAGATGAGAAGCCCTCAAAGCCCTTTCTCCCCTAGAGCAAAGCCCCGACCCATACCTCAAGGCTTCCTCTTCGAGCGCCTTTTCTGTCACTGAGTAACTAAAAATTATTTGCTGCTTCCTTAGATCCTCTGACTCCCATGCGACACATGGCATTGTCTCTGAAAAGTTCCCGTTTCTGGAAATGATGCGCTCCAATAGGTAGCCCTTCTCCTGAGAGTCATTGCTTGAGGCTTGGGCTGTTAGTGTGACTGGGCCAGCCCTCGCACTTCCTTCTAATTCAATCAGCTTTTGGTAGCCAATTGGCATGACTGGGCTTTTGCTTGAGGCTTGATCTTTTGGCGTGATTGGGCCTTTTCTTGAGGTATGACACCCTACTTTTTCAACCCACCTCCTTGACGATGGGCCTGCTTCTGGTCCATCCTCTCTAGTTGCTACTCCTTTTAGCTTTAAGCCCAATGATCCATTAGTCAGGACAAGCCCACCAATCCTCCTTACCTCTTTTGGGCCCACGATTGGGCCTAAGGAAGACGACCCAAACAATAGCTCACCGGTTAAGGCCCAGTCCCGGATCACCGGGCTTTGAGCTCGGTTTACCGTCACCCGGCCCGACTCGCCCACCCGCGTTCCACTCTCTTTATCTAACATGTTCAACGTCTTAAGCCTCGCACTTACTCACTCTTCCTCCACGCGCTGCTTCGAGCGTGAAGCAACATCACCCCTAACCTCGTCGCTATTTTGTCCAACTTCTTCACTGAATTTCTTCCTCATCACCGGTCTGAGCTCCCACCACAGTGACAGAGCTTATACATCCTCCTCCACTTCGATTTCCAGTACACTCGCCCATCGTCTTCATCTGATCATCAATTGCAACAAAACCACCACACTCTTCCCCCACTCTTTTCAAAATCATCGGACTCCATAACGAGATTGGAAGCCCAATGATTCTAACCTAGACTTCATTTCCTACATCTACCTCTACCCAACAGCCATTTTTAGGGTTCCATTGCTCCAATCCTGCCTGGAACCCTCCCAACAATTGATTCCCTTAGGATACGACGTGTTTTGCTTCTTCCAGATCTTCAAATTCCAACAAGACTCTATCATTTTCCAATTTAGCCAACCCTAGATTTCCTTTTAGGCCCCAAGACTTTGCCCATAGTCTTTCCAAACTCTCGAGGTCCTCTTCTACCTCTATTCTGGCTTTCCAGCTCACAACAATGCAATGTTCCAATTTCTGCAGATTTCCTAGAGTTTCATCCCTTTTAACCTTCACTATGATTGAGTTTGTATTTCTCCAAATCGGCCTCTTCACTACTGTCGCATACGAGCTTTCCAAGACAGATCTCCCCACGACCCTTGCTTCTTGGTTATTTGATTTTCCACCAATAACTCCTACCAGTTGATGAAGTTTCTTCGCCATAATCACCCATCCCCTTTTGTCTCCTTTGCCTCTCGGGATGAAGATGCAGAAACTCTTCATTTCCAGATCGATAACCCCTAACCGGATAAACCACCCCGCTCTGTTTATCCTGTGCGTCATGGAGTATGATCTCCCCCTATCCTTCCATTCCCTTCCTCATCTTACTTCTTCCTCATCCTTGATGCAGTGGATTAGGCCTTCCATGAAAAACCCTAGACTTTCCGGTCCCAGTCGGACCCATGACGAAACCCCGCCCTTCTTCTCCACAATGAGAACTTGGGGTTTTCCTTTTCTTTCATCTATAACGATCTCGAACACCTTGGACTCCACTGTGAAGCTGCTCTCCTTCCTTCTTCTACGAGGCGCCATGCTATTTTCTCTCTCCTCTCTCTCACTCTCTCTCGCTCTCTCTCTCTCTCTCTCTCTCTCTCTCTCTCGCTCTCTCCCATTCTATGAGCTAAAAAAATCTACGCATTACAAATGTTTTTTTATTTTAATAATAAAATTAAAGGCACATTTATTGATTATGATTTTTTTTTAGTGAAAAATTTAGTTATATTATGTTGAAGACAAACTTAGAGTGTGTTTGATAGTGATTATAGAAGTTATTAATTAAAAAAATTATGTTAAAAATTACAAGCTTACAACTCTTAAGGTAAGCCTAGCAATCAAGTGAAGTATCGGAAAACCTTGTACATATGAATCTTGGAGGTCATGTAAATAATGTGATTTATAATTATCTATTGTAATATTTTTTATAAAAGAATATTTTCATCTAATTCGATTCTTGAATCATAGTGTATAGTGTGAATTTTTTTGGGATCGAAATTTATTAGGGTCTAAAGTGGCTTATTCTTAACAGACTTTGTTAGTGATATTTAATGTGTTTTTATAGATTTGTTGAGGTCTTGTGCTTCTAATTTTTCTTTTTTGGATTGAAGAAAACCACATAGAATTGGGGAATTAATTTTGACATCCTTAAATTTGATTGACTTAATTCAAGGAATTTAGCTCTTTGATTTAATTTATTTAATTGCTTAATTTAGAAAATTCATCAATAAGAGGAAAATTTTATTTGTTTGATTTTCATTTTTTTTTAAGAGTTCCTTTTGTAGCCCCTCCAAATTTTGTCACATGTCACTTTTTGAATTTTATGATACATGTTTAATTTATATAACCCATCACTTATCAAACCCAAATTTGTTGAGTTTAAGATATACTATTTTGATGATAAATTTAATGGTAATTTAATTCATCAAATTTTTTATGTTCACAAACCTACTTTTTAGGAAAACTAATGTTTGTTAAGTATTTTAGCTTGACATTGCTTTAGACCCAATAAGAAGCAAATGACGTCTAAATTAAATTTGAGGATAAAAGTATAGAGATGTAAACAGTATAGGGCGAAGTCGGGTATTTGCTAGATCTATATATAAGGGGTACTAAGGCAATGAAAACATATATGATAATCAACCCCAAAGTTAAAACATTGAAGTTTGTGCCTTTTTCAATTTTGATCCATATGGGTGAGCTTCAACTCCTTCCTTCCACCTCAATACTATGAACTAATGTACTTTGATTGTGTGGGCAATCAAACCTTGAGCAAGGTGCAAGAAAAAAAGAATTGGTGGCCACTATAAGGGTTTCAAGAATGGGAGTGTAGCATAAGAGTGTTTTATGTAAACCTTTGTGTAGTCATGACCTATAGTAAAAGCTCATGCAATATAGTAGTTTGGTGAAGTTATGACTATCCAATAACCAATGTCATGACTCATTATAGGTTTCATTTTATATATATAACCATAATGTTTGCATACAAGAACATATGAAGAAAGTAAGGGAAAAAAAAAAGAATTTTGATACATAAGAGTGGATTTCAATACCAATTCGGTACAAGAAGGGAGCTTGGAGCAATTTCTATACATTAGTTCGACAAGGAAATCAAAGTTGCATTGGATATAGAGAGTTTCACCTTTTATTGAATTCCATTTTGACACCAAAGTGTCATTTCAACACAACATTTTGATATAAGGAATTGATGTTAAATTGGATGTAATGAGTTTACGAGATTATTGAAATGAATTTCAATGACATGTCAATGCAATAAAGGTATCGAAATCACTCATTAGAAGCATTCCAAAGATACAAGAAGTGTAGAGGATTATTGAAATGAATTTGGATACCACTTAATAGATTTTGATACGACTTTAAAGTGGAGGTTCTCGGTCCAATATATCGAAATTCATTTCAATACCATTTTAATATCATTTCAATACAAGATCATGCATTTCAATATCACATTAGAAGTACTTTAAAGGTCCAAAAGGTTTGGACATTTATTGAAATCAATTTCAATACAACAAAGGGAGATTTAGAAATATTCAATACCACAAGGGAAGTATTGAAATATTCAATACCAGTTGCAAGTATGAAAATTTCAAACCAAGACTTTCCCTATTCACCTCTTTCATATATCTTTGGACCTTTTAAGAATGATAATTATGTTTTTATGTTAGTTTTTTGTAATAGTATAAATACCATAGATGATACATGAGAAGGGAGAGAGGAACTTTTGAGATTGATGTAATCTTCGTAATCGTTTGCTTTTGAATAAATCTCTCATAGTTTAATTTAATTCAATGCATAGTGTTAATATGAGCATGAGTAGTTAAATCATCTCATTGGAGATGTAGCAAAAAAGGCAAATGATCCAGGATAGGGAGATGATAAGAAAAGGTGATATCTTTTAATGGTAGTAAGTTATTAATCTTTGAATTTTGTATCCAAGTTAAATTCTTTATTATTCTGTCCCTATTAGAGATACATAGAATGCATTGTTAGGAGTTTATTAGTGCATGAAGGATTATGATCAATGGTCAACCTAGTGTGCTCCTATGTGATTAATAACTGAGAAGAATCTACCAAATGAATATTGAGCTTTAAATGTCTTAAAGATTGAAAGCTTTTTATCAAATTATTTGTTGTATGATTGTTAAAGAATGAACTTCAAGTTTTAAAATATGGTTCAAGATGTGAATGATTTATACTGGTGATTCGGTCTTGGAGAAGCAAAAAATTATTTAATTAGTACTTATTATCTCTCAGTCCTGAGTCCCAAATCGAATTTGTGAAAATCACCAAACTTGTTTATCATTGTTTTCTCAATTAAAAATTTAGTTATCAATCCAATTACATTTTAAATTCAATCAATTTTCCATTTAAAGGTTATTACTTGATTTGATCTAGACAAGACAAGATTAGTTAAATTTTTTTTGTTTCTTTAGGAAAATAATCCGGAATACTACAAGTCATGGTGATCCTTTCTCTAACTTTTCTTGACCAAGATTGCTATGTGCTTAGGCTTCACACAACAAATAGAGAATTAGAAAACAAGTCTAATTAATCACATGTTCTTAGGATCACCTAAGGGGATATGCTATCTCAAACTCATGATATATCATGGTGTCTGTATTAAATATACTTGTTGTCACTAACTTCCATCAATAGTGACCCAATCTATAGGTAATATATGACCACCTTAGGATCTTACTCATAAGTCAAAGTCATTATGGATTGTAGCACAAATTCAATATCTTCTCAAGGTTGAAAGTCATACAATATAGTAACTTGGTGAGATCATGACTACCTAATAACTAATGTCATGACTCACCATAAGTTTTATAGAATGTGTAACCATACATACTAGTGCACTCATTATGGAAACCCTATTTCGTTGACTAAGACACGCCATTCCTTCAATTAGAAGGTCCACTATAACCTCAAATGGATTGCCTAAGTTCATGAACTAGTTGTGAACAATTCATCAACTTACAATGAATTCATGACTTGGACCTTTCATGCATCCAAGTCATGTACAATGCAAGTGATGCAAGGCCTGAAGGCATAATATGAATAATGCATGAAAATGGTAGTTAATGAAAAATTAGAATCATATTATAAACAATAACGAAATCCATTTATTACTAGACTATGTTATACTTTTAAGGGTTTTATTCTAATAAAATGAATTATCACCCAAGATCACAAGAACATATGATCACTTTACGATCTTACTCTTTTGTGACTAAAAGTGATCATCAATCTAAACCTTAGCTCGATAACACTCAATATTTAGAGCACTTGCAATCAAGTATTTATGAGGTATTGCATGTCTTATTGATAACATACTTGACATGCATCTACACCAGTCCTATTCAATGTGTAACACATGTACACTAACACATCCACCTCAAAGCATCACTCTAATGATTAAGACAAGTAATCTTACTAATTAAAGAGGTGATGTACTATGACCGCTACTAAATTGCCCAAACTCATGAACTAATGTGAATACACTTATTAAACCACAGGAATCTTATGGTTGTGTTCTTTATATATCAAAATACAGTCAAACCATGTAAATGTACTTGATTGGGTTGAATACTCATGAAGACAATATGTAAATGAATATATTCACAAATATGTGGATAATAAAACCAAATAAAAATAAATCAATCTTATTCATTATTATTTAAAAAATGTCTTGCTTTCTATGTCTGTTCCAATGAGGTAGGGCTTACCCTGTCCCCACTCATTACTTTTATTCCCATGCTTGCTCATTCTTCATCGTGGACTAGGTTGATTAGGACAAGGAATCCTTGTTTGGGGAAAATATATCCTATCCATGCTCTAGTCCTTAATTATAAATATATCATCCTTACTAAAGTGTTCATTTATTCTTGGATGCCAGGCTAGAACAAATTCATAGTGTGGTCAATGGTGGCATAAGAAATCAAAGTCCATAAAACCCATGATTTATATTGTTTCATTTTCTTCTTGGGACCCTACCACTATGGAATTCAAATGGATGTCAAAATTTTAACCCTAGGATTATTCATCTTATTCATAGAAGAGGTTGGTATAACTTTTTTCTCCTACTAATTTGGAATAGCACATCCAAGTTTCATTTTTTTTCTTGATGTAATTAACTTTTCTTTATCTAATGTGGACATGTCACATATTCAAGCCACTCCTCAAGCCTACCCAAACATAATTTACAAACAAAAACAATCAACATGTTTATTTTTATATGATAGTACTTAGCATTTCCTAATATATAAAAAATTCTAAGATGACTATGTTTTAAACATATGCTATATGGAATAGCTTGTAACTTCAATAGTTGAAATCTCTGAATAGTAAACGTAGGAACAATAATAATAATAATTATTATTATTATAATTATAGAATTTATTTTATATTTGAGAAGTATGTTTCAAAAATACTTATTTTAAGAATGCAAATAATTTTGATATTTTTAAAAATAAGTTCATCAACAATTATGAATTCTCATATTGATAGCATGAAAACTTTAACTATGCTTCTTCTTTCTTTTAGGTTATATTTGGTTTTTCGAAAGTACTAAAAAAAAATGTAAAAGAAAATGATTTTCTTATGTTTGGTTTAACTTAAAAAAATAACGAAAGAAAATAAAATATAATTAAAATCTATTAGAAATTTATATATTTTTAAATTATTTAATTTTGATATAATGGAGGAAAATAAGTAAAATAAATTTGGAGATACATATAAAATAATTTATTAACTTTGAATATATTTTTTATTTTCCTTTGTTTTTTCTTTCCTTCAACTTTTGCTCTCTATTTTCTTTTCTTTACATTTTCCTTCAAAATTTTCAATAACCAAACATCCCCTCAAAAATGTTCTACCAACGTATGATCAACTAATTTTTTTCTTCTAAATAAAAAGTGGAATACCATGGAATGAACTATGAATAGGAGGTTAGAACTCATTTCAAAATGTTTTCAAAAACAATTTTCAAAGTTAATTTTTGAAAACAATTCTTAACCCTAACTTAATTACTTGTAGGAATAATTTTTTTTTAATAACCCAAATACCAAAAACAATTTTCTTGATTTATAGTTATATATAATAAAATAATTCTCAAAGTATTCCCCATATTTTCAATTATTTTTCATAATACCATTTAGAAAAACATAAAAACACCTTAAAATTCTAAAAATTCACAAAAAAAGGGTTTTAGGGAGAATAAAAAAACCTTGTTAAATATATTTCCTAAATTAGGAAACCATTTTCAATTCTAGAGAACAAAACTGTGTTTAGAAATATTTCCAAACAAACCCTAGATTTTCTAGGTTATTTTTCCTTTTCCCTAAACATGTGAACAAGAAATTTGATACCTCCATATTTTCCATTCTCCTTCATTTTAAAATTTCCAGTCCAACACGAAAAATCTACCTAAAAGATCTATAATTTCAATCCAATCCTAGAATTCCACAACCAAGAAAAGAATTTCTTTACGTTTCCACAAACCCCCATCACTACAAATACCAGAGATTCAAGCCCAAAACTTTCACCTCACTGAAGAAAAGCTGAGAAGCCCAGTTCCAGTAGCTTAAGTCTGATGAATTCCCGGCAAAAACACACCTGTTTCTTCATCTTCATTGCGGTTGCCATCATCGCTTTCAGTCAAGCAGCTGCAGTTGGGGCTGTCAGGGTTCAACCAAAGGAGGATTTCGCAAGGGTGAATCACTTGGCTGTTTATCCATCTGCGGAGTATGCCAAGGTCAGAACCAGTGTAACCACCATGGCCAGCTGGCTTGGCCGATTGTCAACGGGGCCGAGTTCGCAAGGCCCTGGACACTAGCTAGGTCACAGAAATAAAAGACCCTTCAAATCATATAAGAATTTGAAGAAAGAATAGCAAATGTAACCGAAATCCATATGCTAGTTAAAAGCCTAAAATAATGTCCATGTTTGTATCAGAATGAAGTTCTTATCTGCTAATGTCATGCATAAAAGCTTATGGAACTATATGCATGTGATCCTGGAAAACTAATCCAACGATAGCAGGAAAAACAAGAATCCGGCAATTGCAAAAACCATATATTCATCTCAAACTTATTACAACAATACAGAGATACAAACAGGTTCCTCCATTTACAGAAGCTCAATACAGCAATCATATATCTATATATGTATGGCGATATGGCGACAACAAATAACACAAGTTTCTGACAGATTTATTAGCAAAAAACACCGACCTCAAACCCACATCCCATGGCCATTTTCCCTTTCTTTCTTTTTTTTAATTCTTTTCTTTTCCTCTTCTCCTCTGTCTCAAAATTGTTCTACTTTTCCCAGCAAACACGAAGCACCTGGTTGAAAAGTCTGTACATAAAGCAATCAAGCACACATAGTCGAAGCATAAGACCAGCCAGACCAGACTCTCTGATGGTATCTAAGGTGGAAGATCTTGAACCTTGAACATCTCAGCCTCATAGTCTATGAAACAGCCCTCAATGCATTTCCTTGTTTGGCTTCATATCCAAGCTTTCCGGGTCGACTCTGAAATGGAAGGGAAACAATTTTTAGCACCTCCATGATTGAATAAAAAGATTTTGAGTGAAGATACAGAGGACAGCAAAATAATATTAGATGCCATAGAATTTGTTTCAAAACCATCAGCAAGTTCAAGACCAGAAACTATAAATGAAACTAGGGGTATTTACTCAGAATTATCACATACAAATTCTGAATGGCATAATTTGGAGTCTGTTTGGAAACGGTTTATGAAAATAGTTTTTTGTTCTTTGAAATATTGAACAGTTTTCTAACTTAAAAACACTTGTAACAAGTCTTAGACTGAAACCAGTTTTTTTAAGAATTTGTTCTGAAAATATACTGTTTTGTAATCATGTTAACACAAAACTATCATATCTGCACAAGTTTTAGCACTGCTAATTTTCATATAAGAATTGAAATTTCTCGAAAGATAAGCTAAGTTATACTAAGTGAAGGGGTGTGATATAATCTAATAGACTAATCGTGAAACAAAAAGTTTAACACATTCATACAAACCATCACATTCCCATGAGTTGAAGCATTAATAAGTTCCAGGTCAACCTAAATTCTGATTAAAACAAAAGCCAAAGTAGTTCCAAAAAGGGGCATGATATGAACTAATTGATGGAAACAAAAGATCATCATACTGACACCAAACAATCAGACTCCATGAATTTTATTTTGCACCAAACAATCACAGTCCATCAATTTTGTTTTACTAAATTTCATTATCAGATCAATACTCCCAACAACACCCCACAACCCCCCACAACACCATAATAAACAAATTAATTAAATAAAATAAAACCTAAATTGAACTAAAGGGAGGCATGATAAGAACCAAAAACAAAAAATTCAGCATGTTCATGAAGAATCATGACTGTTTGACATATCGATACAAATTTCCCACCAAATAAGTTAAATTATACTAAAAAGGCATGGCAGGAACAACACAAATTCACACAAAACCATCACATTCCCCTGAGTTCCAACATTGTGAAGTTCCATTCGTTAATTGAAACTCTTCAATAACAATAAGCTAAACTACACTACAATGAATTAAACCCACTGCAATGAGGGGGGGAAAGGATTGACAAAAACTACCAAATTCCCACAAATCAAAATTCTCCTAAACAATAAGCTAGCCCATAAAAAGATGTAATTAAATTTACAAAAACCATCACTTTCCCAAAAGCTTCCTATCAAAATTCTTCAAAAACAACAAGCTAAATCATACTTAGAAAAGGAGCATGACTTGAACTTAACTGCAAAGCAAAAAAGAATCCCCAAAATTACACTGGATCATCACATTCCCACAAATTTCCGCACAGATAAGTTTCAATCATCAACCAAAAATCTCGGAAAACCCAATAAGAAACCCCAATGGCACTTAAAAAAAGCGATGACTTGAACTAAAAAATAAAATAAATAAAAAGACACACACCAAATTTACAATGAACCATCACATTACCATGAATTTCAGCATTCTAAGTTCCAAAATAGATCAAAATTGTATAAAGAAGCTAAATTATACTAAAAAAAATTGGACAATTAAATGAACAAAATTCATCAAATGTATACAGAATTACGACAATTTAGATCAAAATTTTCCAAAAGAAAAGCCGAAAAATATGATAATCGAACCTGAGAAAGCTCCGAATTCACAATTCTGCCGTCTCTGAACACGAGCTGGGGCGGCGAATCCGTGACCTCAGTGCAATCTGGCGGAGACTCAAACAGAGAAAGAGAAAATTGCTTGTAAATTACGCCAACGTCAAAATAAATCAACCCCGAACTCGGAATATCAACTCGAATCCCCTTCACTGGAAACCACAAAAACAACTCCTGCGCCGACACGCCGGACATGCCCCCGATCTGGCCGTAGGAGAGAGTGCCGGTGACGTTGTAGTCGTAGTGGAGCTGGTTCTCGAACTTGGCATTACAAGCGCAGCGGAGGAGAAGCTCGAACCGACCGGAGGTGGCGTCAAGGGAGAAATTGAGGACATTGGTGGGTAGCAGCCCGATGGGGAGGCCATTGTGGCGGAGGGCATCGTGGACGGAGACGGAGGATGCCGCAGCGAAGGAGCAGATTGAAAGGAGGAAAGAGAGGGCGAGAAAATACAGGAAAGTGATGGAAAGTGAGTAGTTGATGACAGCCATTTGCAGTAGAACGTGGGTTTTAAGGTGAGAAATTGGGAGAATTTATTAGGGTTGGGGTTTGAGAGGGTGAGAATTTATTAGGGCTAGGGTTTGAGAGAGAGAAAGGCGGACATGTTGTTCGGTTTGTTAGCAACGGGCAATGCTGTCCCCCCTCTCTCTCTCTCTATCTCTCTCTCTCTCTCTATATATATATATTTTAACCTTTCATATTGATAGGGTAACTCAAAATATAAGCATATAATTAAATATATATTTGTATAAACTTTTAAATAATATGTTGGAGTATTTCCAATTTGTTTATATATTTATCATATAAATTTTTTCTCTTAATTTTTTAAGAAATCTTTGAAAAAAATTAAAGAATAAATTGAAAAACAAGTGAAAGTGGAGATGGTAAGAAATGACAAATCTAATACTTTCTTTTAATCTCCCTTGAATAGATTTAAAATAAAATTATGGTTTAAGAATATGAAAAAAAAAATGATAAAATATTGGATATAAGGCAAAGAATGTACCATTTTTAAAGAGTTAGAATGTGGACTCTTATATCTTTAAATCAATTTCTTAGAAATTTTAAAAATAAATTCTAAATTTAATAACATCTTCCACATAAAATGAAATTTAATATAAAAATAAAATTAGGAATTTTTTTATTGGTTAGGTTAAATTTTTTAAAATCTTAATAATAATAACATTTTTAAAGATAAGACTCATGTTTTTTTACTTTAGTTAAAAGTCGAAATGAAAATTATAATTTTTAAAGAATAATTTAATATCATAAAAAATTTGTTAAATATAAAATAACTTTTTAAATAGGAAAAAAAATAAACATTTGACAAGAAACAACATTTTTGTAACTTATATACCAAACTCTTTTATAAGTCATAAGTATTTTAAATAAAATTTACCAAACAAGTATAGAAATTCTTACTAAGATTTTTTTTTTAAAACAAAAAATTATTTTCTTAAAAATTGATGTAAATAGGGTCTTAATATTTCAAAAGAGATGTTTTAAAATGTTATTACCATTCACCTTTTCTTTCATATCGAGGAAAAAAAGCCTCTTTTATCAAAATATACATAATAAATCTCATTTATTGTATCCGATTATATTCGATTGTATTTTTATATCTTAATTTCCTTTATTTATACCCTTATTTAATAACTTATATTTTATCACACACATTTAATAATTTGTATTTAGAGTTGACAGGTACTGTTTCGATATAGACAAAAAAAAAAAAAAAAAAGACCTATTTTGCACTTTTTTTTTTTTTTAATTCAACAATGCTATGATGGTCCCAACACATAAGAAAAAGGTTTATTTTTAAAACATAAGAATTTATCACCTTCCAAATAAATGAGGAAAATCATAATCATGCTTTGCCCCGCAACCCCCACATAATGTTTTGGAAATGGCTATTGTCTCAACACCTACCCAACATATCCACTTGCCCATGCCTCCCAAAGGGGAAGATTTTCCTTAATATATCAGCAATCACCCCTCACAAAAGCGGTCCATACCCTAATAAAAATTCACGCATTCCACTCATATCATATCATTCAAAGCCTAGCCCCGATCCAAATATTTAAAATAAAAATAAAAAATTAACTCCATTATGAAATTAACATTTAAAAAAAAAAAACACCTAAAAATCCCTCAAATTGATTCATAAGGAAAATAAAAATAAAAGTATATTTGATAGTAATTCTAAAAAATGTTTTTAATCTTTCTAACATTTTATTGATAAAAATTTTCAAGTGTTAAAAATATTAAAAATGCTTCCTAAAATCACCGAGTCAGTTCTAAATTCTCAAAAAACTGTTTTTCAATGTAAAATTTATAAAGCATATTTTAAAGTTGGAAAACATTTTTTCCTCTCTCTAGAATAAAAAAAATATTTCCAAAAACTGTTTCAAACAAACCCTAAATTCCAACTTTCGGATGTTGTTGGAAACCAAATGATACTTTGGGGTTAATCTTAGGAATCAAGTTGGATATCAATCACCATTAGATATGAAACAATTGGGCACTCAATTATTAAATACTAGTTTAGGTTAAGCATCATCCAGATACCGAAAAAAGGAAAGGAAAAAAATTGAAAAAAAAAAAAAAGGTTCCCAATGGGGTCAAGGATTCATCTAAGCCAATATTCTCATGTCCATTCTATACCTACTATCTCATAAAGCAAAACATTCTAACCACAATAAAACAAAGCCGCATCTCACACTATTACCACTATAAGCATCTGCCTTCGGCTCCTCTCCTCTCCTCTCGGCCAACAACTTGCCTACCCAACTGCCAGACCTTCAAGGCTCGATCGCAAAAAGAGGCTGTAAAGTGACCAAAAGGGGAGGTTAAAACATGAGATAACCCCAGAAAAGCAAATAGAAATTGAATAAACCGTCTGTATTTTTTTTTTTTTTTTTTTTTTTTTTATTTATTTTTTTTTTTTTTTTATAACCGTGGATGTCCGGGCCAGCTTACGCGCACCTCGACTAATCCCACGGGGTCCTGAAGTTAACGACCGGGTAAATCTCCAGTGGCCCTGAGGGGACTCGAACTGGTGACCATTGGGGAGCAAACCCAAGGCCTGACCAACTGAGCTACCCCTCAGGGTTAAATAAACCGTCTGTGTTTTTGTGCACGATATATTTAATGTTTGTCTATAGAAAAAAGGCAGATATAAATAGAAGTAGTCAAGTTGGGATATCCGGGAAAACTCACAGTGTCAATGCTGACAGACTTGCCGTCATCTGCAAGGATCTCGACTATTGTTCCTGATTGATCAGCCTGGGGAAAAGAGTACATAAAATTGTAAATTAGCTACTGCAAATCAAATTTCTGAAAGGAAATTAGGTGATGATGGTCTAAATAGTAGAATGTTACAAACCAGAATGGTTTTTCTTTTACCTTTATGAGAAAGAGAAAGAAAGAGATAAGCACGCCCTAGCCAACTAGGAATTAACATAATTTAGGTTGAGCACAACTTAGTTTATCATAATCTATGAACAGTTTTAACTTCTTTCCCAGTTTTATGAGGAATTTTTTTTTTTTTGCTCTGCTGAATAGAGCTTGGAACCGGTACCTCCTCAATCCCATCCCAACCTTTTGTCACCTGAGCAGGCCACAGGTATAGTTTTAGTTGATTATCACTTCCAGAACACACCTAATCTTCCAGTTTGTTTCTCGCGAATGTTCAGCTAAAAAAGTTCAATTTAGAACTTACATAATTATGAGAACAAGATTGCATTCCATCAGCTTCCAGGACTAAGTGATGATCGAGGGCTTCAGATTTATTTTACCTATTACTTCCACTGGTAAAGAAGAGACTTTTATGCTACAAATTTGTAAAAACAGAAATAGAATAGTCGTGTGTCTGTTTGGATACACTTCCTATTTTTTGTTTTTAAAATTGCAAACTTCTATAAAGAAGTAAAATATCTTATCACAAACAGTATAAATTTACCTTATATCTTTAAAAATTATTTTCAAAAATTTTAAAATTTGAGATAATAAAATTTTGTTGATACCTCAATTTTTTAAGCAGTATTTAAAATAGTTACTTTTTAAGTGTAAGCCTCTTGAAGAGTTTTTATATCTTACATAAAAAACAAGAAATTTTTTTTTTATAAAAAAAAACAGAAAACAGAAAGTGTATCCAAAATTTAAAAGAGAAGACAACAATCTACTTCTCAATCACTACTCCAAACAGAAACAATCAAATTCTAAGAATTTTGAACTTCAGACTTGACAGAGCTCCAACTCTATTTGTTTCATCATGGCACTGATTTATCGACTCTTAATTTCTTTTTGAAGGCCCAAAATCTAACTCCATTTACATTCAGTCCTTATTCAGTTCTGGAGGTGAATCTCTTAGAATTTTAACTGTCAAGTTATTGTTATTATTTGAGTTTTTACCCTTATGAGAGTGACTTTTGAGGCCTAAAGATCTATCTTCCAATCTAGATAATAGCTCATTACTTTGTTGCCACTTGAGTCCCAAGCCCAACTTTAGGCATGGACTTCCTACAGAAAAGTTCACTCTTCACCTCATAGGATTGCAGATAACGATTTATATTCCACAAACCAAAGGGAGATCAATGCATAATTCTAGATCAAGTTAACATATCATCTGGTAAAAATAAACATTCAAGAAAGCAAATCTACTCGACCAGGCAAGAATTAACAAACTTCTGTTGAATAAAGCAAAGATTATCTTGTATAGAAGTAAAACTTTAAATGTGGACTGTTGCAGCACATAATTAGATGGAGAAGAGAAGAAAAGAAAAGCCTTACTTCTATCTCATTCATCAATTTCATGGCCTCAATGATGCACAAGACTTTTCCTTTCTGTACTTTGTCCCCAACCTAAAATGAGAAAGGTCCTCATGTAAGCTGAATAAAAAAGTACTGCTGGATTAAATGGCCTATACCAATCATCCTGAAATGATTATTAAGATTGAACTAAATCACTAGCTAGAGAAGAATCACCTTCACAAATGGCGGTTCATTGGGTCCTGGGCTTCGGTAGAATGTGCCTGCCATGGGGCTTTTAAGACGTGGGTGCGATGAATTGGTTGACTTGGCAGCAGGTGCAGAAGGTACTGTTGTTGGGGCTGAAGAAGCTGGGGCAGAAGGTGCAGGAACAGCTGCAGGTGGGCCTACTGGTGCAACTGCTGCTGGGGGAGGGGAATGCATCATAACAACAGGAGCAGCTGATGGTGGTTGGGGCAAGGCCTCCTTTTTACGAATTATTAGTTCACAGTCAAGCTGTTTCATCTGCAACTCCACAATATCTCTCGAATCAACAAGCCTGCAAAACAGAAAAACACGATTTGCTCTGACCATGTTTGGGAATAACTGTCAAATAGGCTACAAGGAGTAACAAATTGAGCTTGCTTACTTCACAAGACTTGCAACTTGAGTAATGAACTCAGAGATTGATTCCTCAGAAGCCAAAGCCGCAGGCGAAGGTTTGTTTGATGACTTAACATCCTTTGCTTCCACTGCTGGTGCATCTGATTTGGGTGGTGTAGGTGATTCATCGACAACCTTGAATGCAACAGATGGCTTGAAAAGCATGCCCAGTAAGGAACAGAAATTTGAAAACAGATCCTCTAATGAAAACCATTGAAAGAACCCTACCTCATTCAACTGGGCTTTCACCACGGGGGAACGTATCAATCTAGACTGCAAACCCTACAATGTGGACATCAATTCCACTACCACATGTCAAAAGAAGAGCTCTATTGTCCTCAATTAAAAAAGGAAAAAAGAAAAAAATGTGACTAATTTCGCAAATACGCATAAAATAATATGTAAAATTTCATTGCAAAGCACAAATTCCCAAACCAACTAAGAAAGGAAAAATAGTTATGCTATTCAACATGGGCAATCATCCAATAAGACAAGCATCTCTAACAAAGGCTCAAAGAAACTTAATGAACAAATCTCATAGTTGAACAAGAGTGTAAAAAATGAAACTAACTATGAGAAATAAAGGCTTTGTTTGGTAACTGTTTTTTAAAACAATTCTTAAAAACAATTTTTAAGAATGGTTTTTAAAAACTATTATTTGATGTTTTGTTAAAAACAAACAAGAGAGTGTTCAATGACACAGAACGATCCGACCAAGCTTTAAAACTCTCTTTTTTGTACACTTTTGTGAATTGGGGTAGGGTGTATTTAGAGGATCATTCTTTATTCATGATTGATTTTATAGAGTGACTTTTGTCTAGTTAGGTGAAAGGTTTTTGTCTTTCTTTTTGCCTAGCTCTTGGGTGTTGTTTGTATACTTTGTGTACTTTTTTCGTCGCTTCTAGGCTTTACTAATACAAACTCTTATTTACCTATCAAAAAAAAATTTTCTTAAAAACAAATATCAGTTTGAGAACTTGAAATGTTTTTAACCTATTTTTTTTATTTTTAAATATGTTTTAAAAATAATTTTTATATATATTATTTTATTTTTAATCATTCTCAATATTTGAATAATTATTTTTTTAAAACAACCTTTAGAAAACAAGTGAAATCAACTAAAAAATGTTATATGAAAACACTTTGTTTTCTATTTTTAAGAACAATAAATTGTTTTTTGTTTTCTAGTTTTGAAATGAGTTTTCTTACTTTTTTTGTTCTGAAAAACTAAAAACTGTTTTAAAAAATAGTTACCAAACAAATCCTAAATATCTAGACAAAGATATTTTGGTTCCAATGGGCAATGCAACCAAGTCATACATTCTAATCCAAATCCATTTCATACTAGTCAATCCCTACAACTTTTTATTCGCTTCCAACAATTACAAGGGAATTTCTCAAGTGCAAGCTAATGCCTAGTTGCTTCATCTCCCTAATCTCCTCCACCATAAGCATAAGTCAAACTAATATCCTAAATCAGCTTATGTCCACTTTTGATAGCTACTAAAAGATCCAAGTAGTTGATAAATACTAAAATAGAGGAAAATGTTTTTTGGTTATTGTTAACACTAGGATCTGTACTGCCAGATGTCAAAAGGGGATGAAATAGAAGGTTGAGTTAAACCAAAAGTCTCTAAGCTGCATTACATAGCAAGAATCACCAATGCAAAGTTGAAGCTTTACAAGGTCCTGAATCATTTATCATTTGTAAGCTTAAGGATCAATGTGTCATTGTTGCAACTAACACTCTGTGACATACTCTTGAAAGGCAACTGTAAGAGACATTGATGCATATACAGATGTGCCAACACTCCATCTTTCATCAGTAGCAAAAGGAGTACACTCTTACTACTGTCAAGGAGTTAAGGTTAAGTAAGGGTCTGTTCAAGTTTGCTCATACAGTGGGCTTGTACTCTT
Organism: Vitis vinifera; assembly: GCF_030704535.1. Lineage (NCBI taxonomy): Eukaryota > Viridiplantae > Streptophyta > Magnoliopsida > Vitales > Vitaceae > Vitis > Vitis vinifera. The sequence continues at coordinate 18,610,237 of NC_081808.1, read as the reverse complement.
GATGGTATTCATCAAGCCATACCCAACTTGCTGGAGTTGAGTGCATTTCACTGGAAAGGGTATACTGATAACATTAAAAAAGGATGTTGCCAATGCTAATAAAAAAAGACACCTCTTTTGTCCAAAGAGATTTCCACAGAAATTGTTTGGACCTTTAGGTGCCAAGTCCTGTATTTTTGAAGTGTTTGGACCTTTAGTTGCCAAGTCTTGGAGTTTATTTTTAATTTTTATATTTAAATAGCTGTTTTTTATAGGCTTGTTCATGTCACTCTAGCAATGACAGGGTTTTGTGTCTTTGAGGATTTCCTTTAAACCAATTCTAATCTATGGTTATAATTAGTTTGGTTCAAGGGCTAGAAGTAGGGCTCATCCATTCTGTGGTGCTTTATTATTATCTATTCAGGCATTTGGTCACTAAAATAAATATTCTGTGATGGAAGCTCTTTATGGGCAAAAGCTTAGCTTAAAAAAATAACTGATCTGGGAAGCATCAATGCACCTTCCCTGAATGAGATCATAGTTTAACTAATGATGTGTTATCTTTTAGGGTTTTATAACCCATAAAGAGCACATTTAGATTTTTGCAATGGTTGGACTAGTTTGGTTCAAGGGCTAGGATCAATTGGTATTGCGATTTTACAGTTTCTGAACAGCTAATTGATCATCCCTTCCAAAGTCAGTGAACCTTCAACAGAGCTTTTACCGCTTAAAGATTTGTTTGAAGAGTGTAATTGCTTAGTTTCTTGTTCTTTCTATCAACATCTTGTAATTATACACTGATTTTCCATTTTGAAGCCAAAACTAAGCACTAGAACATGCTCATAAACCATATCACTTCCACAAAGTCCTTCTCTAGTAGCTCCTAGTCATCCCTAAACTATTCTACAGCGAAACCTACCCAGACCCTTCATGTGGGCTGAATTTTGAATGTCACGCATCAAAACTATTCTGAGAAGATGGTATATTTCTCATTTGGAGAATAACTCATTTCTTACTGCTTTCCACAAACGATTCCAAGCTTGGGAAAAGTAAGGTGGTTTAGGTTGTGAAGAAAAAACATTTGATACACAATTGCCGATTTTTGGTTAAACCTTCATGAAAAAAATTAGAAGTCCTGACAATTTTAATTCTGCCGTGAACGTTAATAAATTTGATTTCAGAACTGAATTTGGTTTACTCCATTTGCATCTTTCACATGCAAATACAACAAACAAGACACATCATCAGCACCTAACCTTTTCTTAAAAGTGTACACAACAGAACAGTCAACACAAAAATTGAACACCAATCCCAACAAAAAAGAATACTGCAAAAGTTCCAAATAGAACAAGCCATGAAATTCAAATAAAACTCCATTCAATTACGAAAAATGCACAAAAGGAAAATAAGAAAGAAGAAGAAGAAAACAAAACAATTTCTGGATCATAGATTTTCCCTTGCTTGAAATCCAAACAAACAAAAATTTCAATGTTCTGTGCTAAATGCAAATAAGGTGAACATAAACATAAGATTCATGAGTCTTGCATAAATATAGATATATAAGTTTTCTTTCCCCCAATTTACGCAGCAAGCAAACAGACAAAACAAAATATTCAGAAAAAAGGAAGATGATTTTGCAGAAATCACTCGTCAAGACAAAAACGAAACTTCAGTTTGGCTGAAGAGGAAATAGCGAAAAGAAAAAGAAAACACAGAAAAAAAAAATAGAAGCAAAAATTGTATAAACACCAAATTAAAAAAGAAAAAAAAAAGGGAACTTTCAGAACATAAAAGTTTGCCTTTCGTCAATTTACCAAGCAAACAAACATACCAGAAAAAACATTAGCAAAGAACGATCTCATAGAAACAAACCATCCGCTTGGATGCCGAGAAAGTATAGGGAAGAGAAAAATAATAAAACAAACAAACAGACTGAAAATTTGACTGCTGAGGTCCAAATCCAAGGCAAATTTCTTTCCCTCTCATTTCTATTTCGCCACACTTCTTTGGAAATCAAACACGAAGGAAAAAACAAAGGCGAAAACCCGAATCATAAGTGATATTCGAACTCTCAGCCCGAATCCACGTCAAATATTATTTCCCTTTCGTTCCTTCTCCGCCGCGCTTTCTCAAAAAGCAAACAGAAAACAAAGCCAAAAAAAGATCCAAATCCTGAGCGAAACTCGAATCCTAAGCTCCAAATCCAAAAACAATTCAACTGTCTTCCCCTTTCCTCTCCTTACATTCCCTCAGAAAAACCAAACACACGTTTTCACGAGAAGCAGAGACGAAGAGAGACAGAAATCCATATCTCACCTTGGCAGAGAATCGGAGACCAGGCTTACGAGGGAAAAACACTCTGGAGCGAGAGCAGCGCGAGTGGGGGTAAGCGAGCACGGCGGGCGCGGCGGCGGTGTGATTGGCGGCCTTGGTGACAGCAGAGGCAGTGGCAGTGGGAACAGAGGACGCCATTGCTGAGCTTGAAGAAGCTGGTTGGATAGCGAGCAAATGAGAGAAATCTGGGATTTAAAAAGAAGAAAGTTGGAGAGAGAAGGAGAAAGAGCTGGTTTTGGTGAATCCGTCTGGGCGATGCGAAGACACAGAACACGCACTTGAGGCTCGATGAAACCGAAGAGGGGGAGGCGAGTACAGATAAAAGGTGTCTACTCGCTCTGACTTGCTGACACCTGCCCTCTCCATTTTAGGTTTTTTGGATATTGGAAGGCACAAGTTTGTTTTCTTTCTTTTCTTTTCGTTTTTCCTTTTTTAAGTAAGTAGGAAAAAATGGAAAGAATTTAATTTAATTTTTACTTTTCTTAATTTTATTATGTGAAAGCTTAGGACTTTATTTTTTTTTAAACATGGTTTGCAACAAGTAAAAAACATTAATTACATGATACAATGACATCATAATTAAAATCACATGTTAAAAGAATTTTGAAATTGTCTATGAAACTCGAATAACATGTTTAAATTAGTTCACGAGAATCATACTTGAGATATATCTATAAAAAGAAAACATATATTAGATTTTGGTTAAACGTCATTAAAAATCATTATTTTAGTATAACAATTAATAATATTTTATTGGAAATAACCAAAAATATTCTTTGAAATCTTACAAATAACGGGGATAAAATATAATGGTATTCATCATAACTAACAAATCATTACTTCAAATGCACTTAGTTAAAATATAGATAGAAAAGGCATGCATTATCATGGTTAAAGATGTCATTTTAGTAAATGGTATTCATCATAACTAACAAATGATGTTACTTTGATGAGGTTATGGGAATCATAGTTAAGACGTTGGTAGAAAAGTTTTGCTTACGGTTAAAAACCAGCTTTTAATAAACATCGGTGTTCAATTAGTAACAATCAAGATATTATCTGAAACTTAATAAATGATGTCACCAAAATAGATTAAACGAATCATAATTGAGATATAGATAGAAAAGACATGTATTAGATTACGGTTAAAGATGATATTCTTTGAAACTTGACAAATGATGTTGTTCCAATTAGGTTAAGGGAATCATAGTTTAAATGTATGTAGAAAATGTGCATTGGATTACGGTTAAAGATCACCTTTTAATAAACAACGATGTTCAATTAGGAATAACCAAGATATTCTTTGAAACCTAAGAAATGATGTTACTTCGAATAGGTTAAACGAAATTACGTGCTTTATAAGCTCATATGCGATACTTAGACTAAGGTGTTTCCTAAGTTTACAAGCGGGTACTTAGACAACTCAATTCACATGAAGTTGTTAAGTCAGCTTGTGGCTTGACGTTGCTAAGTCAATTTGTGGTTTAATGTTGCTAAGTTAGTCTTTTTATGATCCTTAACTTGCTATGCTAAGTAACGCACATGCGTTACAAGAAATTTTACTTTTCCCATTTGATATGTACTATCAGAATAAACATTTACCAATAAATAATCCCAATGCATGATAGTTGAGGAAAGGTATGTTGGCAAAAGTTTATCGATGAGAATTTTTCATCGTCAATAAAATTTTTTTAATGACAAACCATCCAATAGAATTAGTTTGAAATGAATATTTGTGTATTTTATATAATAATTAAATATAAAATAAAATTATCAAACATTTTAAAATAAAAAATAATTATACATGTATCATCATTTCTTTTATGTTATTGAATATATTCAAATTAGATAAATTTTTATAAAATGTACTTTTAAATTTTGAATATTATTATTAGATGTCACAAATTATATCACAGATATATCAATTTCTTTAATAAAATAACCTCAAAATTTCCATTGTTACTTTTTATGTCATTTATTTAGAATTTTTTTAAACATTTTTATGAGTTTTGATCAATTTTCATCTCACTGACATCTTATGTCAAAATATCTACCAATATTTCTCACATTTTCCTACTCCTACATTGCTCTACTCCATGCTTATCTCCTCTATTTCCTTCATAGTTGGTTATTTATAAAAGGTGAAGTGATGTTGAAGAGTTGTCAACTCAGAAGCAAATGGAATGTCTCTTCCTTGAACAACTTACAATTTGAGGTGACTTCCTAAGATTGTCAATTGGCATGCATGCCATTTGATGACAAGTTTGCATCATTTCTCGAGGCATTGACAATGGTCCTAGCAAGCTTTGCTTGAAGAGGAATGAGAGATGAAAGGTGAATATGACAAGAAGTGAGTGAGATTTGGTGATTTGAAGTTCAAGTCTTCGCTAAGGAGAAGAGATGGAGAGTGAGAAATAAAGAAAGAGGAATTTGGGGAGGTTGCGGGACTGTTTGGGCTTGAAAAAGTATTGAAAAAGCTTAAAATTGCAAAGAGGAATGTCCTAGCTACTAAGCTCTCAATCTGGCGACCATTGAGCTTGCTAGGCTAAGCGTAGCAAGATGACTTTTTTTTGTTTTTTGTTTTTTCTAAGGGGAATTATTAGGAGGCATTGAGTTATCTTCCTTCTATGGTTACTAACCCTTCTAAAGTGCTTCGTCTAAGTCACCTTTTGCTATGTTTTCTTGCAAAACCTATACAAAATGATCAAGACACCTTATATTGCAAAAACATGATAAATTTAGTGCTATTGTGCCTTCAATGCCATGAGCTTACATAATTTAAGTGTGATGATAATGAGCAATTTTGCACTAATCATTAATCATCGAGCTAATTTTATCTTGCAAAAAGAATATGTTGATATAAATTATATGAACTTTAACTTAAAAGCATCAACGGAATAGGAGTGTACCCTACAAGTAATGTTATTATTCCTTCATGGATTTTGTCATTTGATCATTATTTTTTATGAGTTTAAGAGAAAATAATTCTTTTTAACATTGATAATATTAGGGTTGAAAATTACATTTTAAAAGAGTCTAAAATTGTTATCTTAATAGAATATCAACCATCCACAATTCATTGGAACAACCAAAGAATGTTCTTTGAAATAGAATGAAATGTGTCATTTCAAGGAAAATATATTTAATTTTGAGAATTTTAGAAGTCTATCAAGCATTTATTTTTCAAAATATTTTTAAAAATTGAAATTAGTTTTAAACTTAAAAACCATGTCTAACAAAATTCATTATTGGTAATGATTTTTATTTTTTTTGAAAATTTGTTCTAAAAATAAATTATTTTCTAAAACAAATTTGAATCCTTTTAAGATAGTTTTTATAGTGTTTTGAAAAATAATTAAAAATATTAAAAAAATGTTTTAAAAACTTCTACAATATAAATAAGTGCATAATATCTTCATGGGAAATAAGTCAAGAAAACTATTTTTCATATCTGAGTTTATAAATAAAATTTGATCCTAAAAATTATTTTAAGAAATATTTAAACTAATTTAAAAAATGTTGTCAAAAGACAAGTTAATTATCATTTTCTTTTATAGATTCCCCTCAATTTTAGGGATCATTTTCATGACAAGTCCTCTTATATCTATATAAAGTCAATGAGAATCTAAACAAACTCTACCAAATAGTGTAAGACATTTTTGTTGATCAACAACTCAACAACTCTTTTCTCTTATTTTTCAAGAAATAATATTAATGTTTTAAAATGGGCAACATTTCAACACCTAAAAATGACCCAAAAACTTCCATTAATTTTTTTCTTTCTCCCCCTTTTTTATAATAATTTTCTTGGTATAAATACCAAAGGTTTTAATATTTGACCCACATGAATGTGGAAGCTGATCTTTGTTGAATAACATCAATTTGTTCACATTTGAGATAGCTTTTCAACTTTGAGTAGAAGCCAAAACCAAATGTTCTCTTTGATAATTTGATAAAATTTTTGTTTTGAAAAACAATTGATAACTATTTTCAAAAATCGTTTTTATAAAACACAAGTTGCCCAACATATAACTCAATTTGCCATCACACATATAAGAAAAATGTTAAGATACCGCACTAGTACTTATAGAACAAAATATCCAAACCGTTAAATATTTATAGTAAGATCTAAACCATTGACCGTACCAAAACCTTTTCAATAGATACCAAAAAAGTACATTAGCAAACCCAACATCTAAAATTAAAATGTAAATGATTTGGTTAAGTATATTAGTATATACCCCTATTCGCATTCAAACTCCATCCATCATTCCTTTAGATCATTATCTTCAATCCATAACATCATCCGATTTGAGGATTAGAGGGCGTAAGGATCAATCTACAAACAAAAACCCATCAAAATATAGACCTCATCACTAAGTTAAGAGAGACATACAGAAAATTACAACAAAATTTGAAGTTCAATCAATGGAAGAAAGAAAAGAAGGTCAAGTAATAGAGGTTTGTTTCTTCCATCATGGACACTTGACTTCTTTCAACTTCCAAGCTTTAAGCCTCTTCTTCGGCAACAAGCTCGGAATTCCTCCTCAGTGAGCGGGTCTGCACATTCAAAGCCAAACTACCCATGTTATATCAGTATCAATGGCCAAATGAGCCAACAGGAGCAAAAGAACTTTGATCAAAATAGACATGGAACCCTGTTCATGCCCATACAGGCTTGTACAAAATATTAGGATCAGTATGATAATATTTTTTAAAACAATTCCCAAACTAAAGCAGTTCTTAAAGGTTTTAAAAAATTGTTTTTAAGAATAAAATTTTATTTGAAAACCCAATCTAGGTTTAGTCTACCAAGCACTTATATGCAATGTAACATTTCCCATTGTTTCTTAAAATATTCTTAAAAAAAAAAAAAAAAAAAACCCAGAAAACACCTATTTTCAAAACAAATTCTTGAAAAAATGTTAGGTAAAACATGCTAACTTGTTTTTTTAAATTAGAAAACTATTTTCAATTAGAAAAAATAATTTATTTTTTTTTGATAAGTAAAAGAAGTATATTAAACGAAAAGAGGAAACACCAAAAACCGGTGCCCTCTAAGTATACAGGGAGAAAAAATAAAAATTCATTGCTTTGTTTTTAATAATAGTTTCCAAACAGACCCCTAGATATGCTTTGTAAACTCAGTCATGGATCTAGAACTTGAGGACTTTCTCAAATGAATTTGTGGACCAAATTGATAAGGCCTAAATCTTAATTATTCTTAATTCAACTACAGGGACAAATATTTAAACTTTTTTCCTTAAAGCCAGCCCTTTAAATGTGTATTCAATACAAATTGCATCCTATAAACACACAAAGCTAATGACTTGTTCATATTATAAGCATACAGACATTTTCTCAAGAGTTTCACTTTTCCTTCATTGTCTCTTTCCTATTGTTTTGGACTCCTTGTGTTTTGACTCCTTTTCTAATATACGCCTCTTTTCCAATGTAAAACATAAGTGCCATAAACTGGCAAATGCTCTATGAACAAAATGGTTGATCAATCCACGGAACCAAGACACATCAAGGAAAACAGTAATAAAAAGTAACAAAAGGAATCCATAATAAACTAACGGCTAAAGCAAGTAATAGGCGACACAGACCAACTACCCAGGGCACCATGCATGAACATATGTAAAGCTAAAGATTCCGAACTGAGCTTGACCAGTGTTAGATGGGTCGAGACAAACCAATCTAGGACTTGTCAAGCTCAGTTCGAAATTAAAAAAACAAAAGTTTTAGATTGGTTGAGCCAGTCTGCAAACCTAACTCAGCATCACCTCATGATCTTATTAAACAAGAGAAAAACCTTTTGATCTCTTAATGTTCTAACTCTACCCCTCAAAAACTGCACTACGATTCTCAAAGGAAAAACAAACCACCCTGATTTTTTGAACCAGCCAGTACTTTACCAAGATCGTACTATGTTATTATGGATTTGCAACAATCTAAAACAAAGGTCTTTTTTGATAAAATCCTCAATTTCCTATAAAAAATGAGCCCGATGCCTATGAACTTGGGGCCTGTGCAGCATAGATACTTTAAAAAAGGATTGCTGTCTGTGTCAAACAAGACACCTAGAGTACACCCATGACCTAATACCTTTAGGATATGCATCTTATACAACCTAAATCCAAATAAAACAGGAAGAAAAATCAAACCTGCTTCTGAGATACCTGGCATACATCCATGACCTAATCCCTTTAGGACACAGTATACATTCCAGAACAAATTCAAAAATAAGACTCCTTAACCAAATACAAATCATTTAGATTTTTTGTTCCCTTCAAAAATAATGGATGGGCCATTTATAGAAAATAAAATGCATAAATAAGGGTTTTGATCTTCAAAATTACCAATTATTTTGCCATAGGTTTGAGATAATTCAATCCAAAAATTATGCTTTCTGAAACAACTATGATATAAAATATTACATTTTCTTAATGCTGCATTTCCACCATATCAATATCCTATATTTTTATAATTTATTGCATCCATGTGTCCATATCATGCTTATTGAGTAATACCAGTAGTTAAATAGACGGGGACACAGTCACCAACTTTCCTAAAAATTGAAGGAAGTACTAGGCCTTATACTTGTCAAATTGCACCTAAAGAGACAAATTAGTAATAACAGTAGTTAAATAGATGGGGACACAGTAGGAGAGCCTTGAACCCAAGACCTCCAATTAATATAGTTCTAATACCATGTTCAACTACCAACTTCCTAAAATTGTAAGCTCTTCACATTCTTGCCTGTAATGTAGACAGGGTAACATGTTGTAAGTTCATACTTATCAAAAAAAAAAAAACATGTTGTAAGTTCATGTTTTACAAAACTTTTTCACAAAGGATCACTATTTTCTCCAGTGAAAGTAAAGTTGACAAAACTTTGAAATTCCTATAAATGAAAAGTTTCAACCTAAGGAGGTGGAATTTGAAACCCACCCCCAACAATCAACAATAACCCTCCATGCTGCCTAAACCCCCCACCCTACCTCCCAAAACCCAAAATAAGTACACAAAAAAGGTGGATGCTGATAATCTCAATCTAATCAACCCCTAAATGTTATTAGCGCTCAAGAATTCTGTGTTTCTGGTCTAAATTTGATCACATTCAGCAAGCCTCAAAAGAAGAGTACAGTCATAATTGACTTAGGACATCAACCCAATTTCTTTTGAAATAACATATTTTTACTCCTCTAAAAGCTCAAACAATCTCATTACATACGTAGACTCTAACTAGGAAACTAAGTGACACATAGCCTCTCTGAAAACAAAACTTAGAAGTTACAAGCTTAGACCCCTGAAGCTGAGATAGAGCCTAATGCGATGAGAATTGGAAAACCCAAATAAAAGAAACAATACCCTGGAGCACCAACAATCATAGAGCTAACCAAAGGTCATATCAAGGAATATCTTACTTTTTCTGATGAACGGGAATTGAACAACTTAAAGGTGAATGCAAGCAAAGTCAAAATAAGAGTGCAAACAGAAAAGCACTAAGGCCTAAAAGAGTAGACAAACTAGAAAATTATCCGGTGCTTACTGCTCAAGGCTCATCTGAATAATTCACTCCTAACAGTATCCTGTGTATTGACAAATAGAATCATATGGGTCAAAGGCAGATATTAAGCTTAGGAACTAGTAAATCAAACATAAAATGAAAAATCATAACCAGTTGAACAAACTATTCTTCCATGAAAGTTCTAATGCTTCAGGATGGACTTACTTTCCTTATATTTCATACCACAAGTTGACATGTAAATGGAAATCTGCCTCAAAAGAATCAAGTCACAAGAAAGAAAAAATGAATCTTCAAATGAGAATTTTAAGTCCATTTGTGGAATTACCATCTCTATGGCCTCTTTGTAATTATCCTTGAGGTTCAGTGCTTTGCTTTACTCTTAGGTTTAGTAGGGATCTTCCCATATGCCATGAGCCTTGAGTGTGATAACTTAAGTTCTGCTTGACGGCGTCTTCTCCTGCTTGCATGGGATACATTGCCCATGTCACCATTTGATGCTTCCACCTGTGCACTCTCATCTTGCTTGGCATCCTTTGCCAAAGCTGATCTCTTCTGATCACCTTTCCACTTCTTCCTTCCAGCATTCTTCTTCCGATTCAATTTTGCTTCTTCAAGGAGTGATTTGTTCCTCGTTTTCTGTTCATACCTCTTCTTATTAGGCACCTTCCATTCCTTCTCCCTATAAGGAGCAAGCTTCTTCAAAGAAACATACTGATTCAAATCCGTGTCATCCATCATTAGAATCTCCTCAGCACTCAAACCAAATCTTTTAGGATTTACAGTAGTGTACTTGAACCGGGTCTTCAGGTCTCCAATTGTATCCTCATACTCCAACTTAGAGGTTTCTTCCAAATACATTTTCTTCCACTCTTTGGAAAGCTCATCCTTCTCCCTATGCTTCCTCTTCCGCTTCCCACCTTCTTCAGGTTCTATCTCTTCTTTCTCACTATCACTATCACTTTCAACATCCTTCTTTTGTTTCAAAATTTTTTCCCTTGCAGCTAAAAACCCGTCACCAGACTCACACACATCCCAATTTTTCGGAAGTCTAAGCAACTCATCTTCTTTGTCAAAATCGGGTTTCTCAAGTCCACCATCATCCTCATCACTATCACTACCAAACCCAGGGTCTGCATCATCGGCATTGTAGTAATCTTCGTCAAATGCCTCCTTCATCTTCCTATCATACTCCTCTGGATCAAACTCACCTTCTAAATCATCCTCGTTCACAGGTAGAACCCCATTTTCTCCAATACCTGCAATTTCCTTTATCTTATTCATCTTCTCCAGAATCTCCCTCTTCTTCAAATTCTTTAACCTCTTCAACTCCTCCTTCCTCTCCTCCTCTGCCCTCGCCATCCTCTCTTTCTTGCTCTCCCTTTGCGCCTTCCTTGCATTACTCTTCTTCCTCACTGACCCTTCCACAAACCGAGCATGCCCCAACACCCTATCACCCACATTCTCCTCATACCGAAAATTATACTTCTTCTCATACTCCTCTTGCCTCTCTATCTCCTCCTCATCCTCCGACACCCCCTCCGCCTCCTCATCCCCCGCGCCACCCCCAGTGTCTCCATCGCCAATCCACATTTTATTCAAGAAATACTCCTTCAAAAACATGGAATTCTCATCCAATTTGCCATCTTCCCCAAAATACTCATCCAACTTCTTCTGCATCTCACCATCACCACTCTCATCCTTCTCTGTCGCGTTCTCCTTCATAGACAGCAACTCCCCACCGTCGTCTTCCATCACCTCCTCGGCAGCGTCTAAAAACGCCCTTCTCAATTCCTCCTGCTCTTCAGCATAGCTCTTTGGCTTCGGTTTCTCAGTCTCTTCCTCATCGTCGTAGTCAGCTCCCTCCTCTATCAACTGCTTCGCCACCACATCCTTCAAATACATAGCTTTCTTCGATTTCTCACCCTTTACAGCTTTAGTTTCATCCGAATCCTTCACTTCGAACAATCTCGTATCCTTTTGCTTCAGACTCGGATCCTGCTTCTTCACCTTGATCAACGCATCAAAAAACTGCAAATCCTCTTCATCACCGTCCGACTCATCGTCGTCGGCGTCCGAAGATGATTCGGACTCCGACTCATCATCGTCGGAGTCACCGATGCCGGCGAGGCCTTTCTTTTTCAGCTCCTCCAGCTTGTGCAGATCTTCTCGGCGCTTGTTGTGCTCGTACCGGCGAGCGAACTCTTCGTCGATTTCGATCTTCGTATCAATGTCGTTTTGGTCGTCGTCCACGTCGGCGAAAAGGTTCGCGCCCATTTCGCCGGCTCAGTTCAACTGGTTTTCTAGGTTAGGGTTTCTGGAGATTTTTTAGACTAGTCTGTTAAGAGGGATTTGATTTGGGCCCATTGGCGGCCCATTACTTTTGGGCTCAGGCCAACAAATTTCGCACTTAGAGTCGCTTAATTTTATACATTTATGAGTTTATCAAATATTATAATAATCATGAAATTTTGGAAAAATTTAATTAATGTTGAAAATTAAAAACAAAGTTTATATTTATTAATTAATCAAAAAATAAATTTAATTTAAAATTTGTTTCATTCGAAATTAATTGTCCACTAAAATTTATTTGTTAAAATTGTTTTAAAAATTATTTTGAAAAATTGAGCATTTTTAGAAAAATATTACTTCAGAAAACTGTTTAAATAATTATGGCCATGATTGAAAATAATTTTTCACATTGAATTTCAAAATGGATTGTGTTCATAAGTGACCATTGCTTTACGAATTATTCTCAAAAATTAATTTTTGAAAACACAATAAATAATTCCTAAAATAATTAAGAACAACTAAAAGATGTTATCTAAAAACCGTAATAATAAAAATCAAAATCCGAGATATGAAAAAAGCGACTAAGATGTAAATGTCGTGACTAATATGTGAATATCGCAACTAGACAGGGTACCTCTCGCTATTGTAGAATATCCTAGGAAGATTTCTAATAAAATCACAAATTGAAGAAGAAACAAAAAAAGAAAAAATATCTCAAGGAAGATGTTGAACCAGGAAATCTTTTTCAACAAGATGAATTCTTACAACAAGAAGCAGATTTAGGGTTCTGCTGTGTTTCCAGCATTGTTTATCAGCATTTCTACCCTTTTCCCTTTTTCAAGTTCAACTGCCCAGAACATCACGAGTATACGTTACGTCTAAGTACAAATCAATTATTTTGAGTGGGATATTAGCTCTTACATTTTCATGGATCTTTACAGGAGTAACAAGATAGAATTGAGCTCTCTAACTTGATCTAACAGTCTCTATGGCGACAACCAAATCGTCTAATTTGGCCCCTGTAACTTCCTTTACGATCTTGCTGTCCTTCAGGATCTTGAAGGTAGGAACCACCCTGATTCCCAGCTCCTTTGCCAAAGTCTGCCAACAGTTCTCAGATGAATCAGTGTGAGCTCGTGCATTTGTATCAGGGAATTGGGATCAGGTAAAAGATTACAGACCTTGTTGTCTTGGTTGCAGTCCAGCTTTAGAAAGACAACGTCAAGATACTTCCCAGACAATTCTTGGAATTTTGGAGCCATCACTTTGCAGGGACCACACCTGAAGAATTTAAGCAACAATATGACATCAGGTAAATAATGTACCAAAAAAAATTGGATCAACAGATGAGTTGCATTACAAGTCGCATTGGCAGTTCTTGGGTATATGACTCATTTCCACTAGTAAATATGAAGTCTAAAGTTTGTTTTAATTGAGCTTGTCAACAAAATCATGTACTATCTCCATTTGTCCAGATTGAGGATGAGTTCACCATTCGCTATCAAAATCAACAGATCCAACAGCATTCACATAGAAGAAATCATTCTATTTGATCAATTTTTTTATGCACCTAAACAGTTTTACCATGAGTGTCATATTCCTTCCATGTTGATATTGTTCGATATTGACCAAAGCCTACATAGCTTTAAAAGACTACAAAGCTAAAGTGTCAGAAATTTCTATTCCTACCCATCTGGAATGTTCACGGTTACCATCCCTACAAACAGAAATTTATACCCAATAAAAAAGTTGACATATAATCTATTTCCTATGGTGTTGGCCAGCAAATGATCCAAGGTAGCTAGATTGTTGGATCATAGTGCTGTAAATTCAAATGGCACTTAATGAACCCCAATGAATTTTAAATCCTATCAAGATAGGAATTATGCCCTAGTATATTGGGTGAAATCTAACTCAATTTAGTTCCAGAAAAAATACAGATGATTTATTTTTCTGCATATGAGATATATCTCACTCAAAGAGTGGTCCAGTCTCTGATGCATTTGCCTACACATCCATTCAAACCATCACAATGATTAAATACTTACAAATCTGGGAAGAATATACGTACAAAAAGTTGAAAGAAGTTGGAAAACACAACTAGCTATCTGAATCTTGACTGTGGGGGAAACAGACACTTCAGTCATTATTTTCAACCTTCAATTATGGGGACCAGAATTAGGACGCCAAAACACGATTCAATGGGCATCAGTACTTCAGATGTCATTCCATCTCAGTGACATTTCCATAAACATAACAAACCACTTCTTATGTGTGTGAAACTGAAAATGGTAAGACTGAACCCAACAACTACATAGATTACTAAGAGGACGCCAAATTTCCAGGAGAATGAAACAGCACAAGTCAACTCTTAGGAGCCTTAGGATGGTGAATAAGTAAATTAGTATAAAAACTCAAGGGAAAGAAGTACAGAGCATATAGTGATAAGAGTCCAAAAACTAACAACATGAAACAATTTGTTAACCAGTCACCAGTTGAGTACAATTGATGTAAAATAATCTCTAATCTATGAAGCCTAGAGGCAGGTACTACAAAACCAACAAAATGGAGTTGCAAACCACAAGGTTTCTCCAAATTTTGATAAGGAGAAGAAAGATCATCACAATTCATAATTTTAATATTTTAAGGCTCCATGTGGACCACGAAAGTACTAAGGAAGGAATCTCAAATTCTATATTTGGCTTACCGTGAAAAATATTAAGAAAAATCAAATATAATGAAATTTTCTTAAAAAGTTAAAGCATTTTCAATATTTATATAGAAGATGAAAGGATAAAAATAAATTTAAAGCAACATGTGAGAAAACATGTATTGAATTTAAACTTATTCTGTTTTCCTTCACTTTGTCTTTCCTCTGTTTTCCCCCATATTTTCTTTCTGTACTACTCTCCTTTAAATTCTCCAAGATCCTATGGAGTCCAAAGACTTTCAAGACAAAAATAAGACAAATGCGGTATCAAAAATATCCCCAAAACTTGCTGGCCACCACATATTAGTCCACTTGTGACAACTAACATTTTGGGACACAGATACTACAACATACACTGCCAGTGAAAGTGGGACCACAACTAATTGTTTCCCAGAAGATAAGTAAATGTCATATAATGTTTACAAGTTTGGTCTTCCATCTATATACCAAATACAACGAAGATTGTATACCCCTATTGTGTTTCTAATAAGATTTTGAAATAAATTCACTACTTTAGTAAGAAAATCAAGAAAAATATAAGTAAACAGAATATAAAATAAAATAATAATAATTAAACGTGAGGTAGTCCATTGGTATTGATAAAAGGTCAAGTCTTCTTCACCCAATCAAAAACCAGGATTCTAAACCCAACCTAGACTGGTGAAGTGAATAAAATAATAATAAAACGAATAGTAATCAAGCATAGGTCATGACTAAACCCACCAATTCAAGGGATGATAATGAATGGTACCCATGATCAACCAAAATGCTAATAGAATTGGGCTCAGAGAACTTGGAATCAACTCCACAAACAGGTTAAGAGCACTCATTCTTCATACACAAAATCAAAGAAGCTAAAACAAAGCTCATTCCTCAAAAGCCAGGCAAACCAAAATTCAATCCTAAAAATCCTAACATAGAACAAATCCTCAAGGGCCTTGTACACACCGCCCGTCACACAATGGGAGCTGGCCATGCCCAAAGTCGTTACCTTAACCGCAAGGAGGGGGATGCCGAAGGCAGGGCTAGTGACTAGAGTGAAGTCGTAAAAAGGTATCCGTACTGGAAGGTGCGGCTGGATCACCTCCCTTATTAGCGTATGGACAGCTATCTCTTGAGCACAGGTTTAGGTTCGGCCTCAATGGGAAAATAAAATGGAGCACCTACAGGGAAGTCTGCTGGTAGGAATTCCTCAGGGCGTATTATGGTTTTTCACCTAAGGCTTCCCATTTTGGTCATAATTTCGATAGTAATTGGTTTACTTGTTACCTTACCATCCGTACGCTTATGGAGAGGTTTGATTCTTTCATGTCCGATATGCGATATGCTAGCAAGCTGTAGGAGTTGACAACAGGAGTATTCACAAATTGTATGAGAAAGATGAGAAGAAGGGAAGCATATATGTGTGGTATATATCTCATGTATATTGAATTGCAGATACAGAAATGATAGAATCATTTCTGCCCAACAATCAATGAGTGGATCATACCCTTCTATGCCTTCTTCCCCTAGTCTTAGAGCTAGGCACTGTGAAAGAGTGAGATAGACGTCCTGAAGGCAAAATATATCAAGAGAAGTACCCTGCAAGGATGAAATACCCTAAAGCAAGACAAGGGATAATGGGAACCGAGATTGTGCCCATTCCTCAAAATTAACCATGGGTTTCTTGATCCACAATCAAATATGCTTCACTCTACAGTCTACACGGTATTCATGTAGTTTTAACAATCAACACCAAATAAAATTGTTTCCATTTTAGTATCTAATCAATCACAAAGTATTGAATTCCACCAGAAACTACACCTTCAAACAGAAACCTAACCACTATTTGCATTCTGCATTCAATTAACTCAACCCAGTAAAGAAATTACTACTTTGTAATTAAATTTTCCCAAAAACACTACCTTAACGCAAATCGAATCGGAAATTTGACCTCCATTCTGTACTATATCACTGAGAAGGCAAGTTTTCCGAATCCAAAACAAAATAAAAAAATTTAAAAAAAAACTTCCAAAATATGTACGCTTCTGAATTTAAAAATAAAATAAAATAGAAAAGAAACATTTTCTATTTTTGAAAGCAGAAAAGCTACTAAACAGTTCCCAAAATTTTCGGAATCCAAGTCAACAGAAAACACCAAATCAGAAAAAATCACTTCCAGAACAACTTCAATTCACACTTCCACTCCACATTTTCAAAGCAAAAAAGGATTCATCACACACACATACCACTGAGTGTACATATCGAGAACGACGGCCTTGTCCCCGGCGGCCTTGACTATAGGCCAGAATGTGTCCTTATTCACCTCGGTCACCTGTCCCACGACCGCCTCGGCAGTGTCGATGCTCGACGACCGCACCACAACCCTAGCCCTCCTCTTCTCCTGCGTCGGGACAGACACCCCAACCGACGACGAAGAGGAGCAGGAGATCGCGATCGAGTGCGGCGCGGCCCACGATGGGGAGGCGGAGGAGCGAATAGGAGGAGGAGAGAGGGAGAGGCGGAGAGCCATTGTACCGAACCGTAGGGATTCTTTTGAAGGAATTGGCGAGGATCGAAGTGTAGAGTGGTGGAGAGTTCAAAGGGAACCGACTTTAAAGGTAGAAGAGAGAAAGTGGGCTTCATATAATTTGGGGTATGAAAGGACGGGATTACCATTCAGATAATGGAATATTTTGGGATATTTTTCGAAATGCGGGGGTGTTTTGGTCATTTTCGTTTGAAAATGTGTGGAAGATATGCGAGCAATGTCCAAGTGGGAGGCTATGGACGCCCGTAAAATTTTTGGAATACTGTGGACCCAACCTTCTATTTAATAATAATAATAATAAAAATAAAAATAAAAAATAAAAATAAATAAATAATATGATGATTATTATTTTAAAACTTTATAGTATTGATTCAAGATAAAATTTATTGTTGCATGATGGTATAAAAAAATTGAATCAAGATATAAAGGTGTGCCATATTCAAAAAATAATATCTTAAATCAAGTTGTATAATTCCCTAAATCAAGTTGCAATATTCCAACATTCTCCCTCAAGTTAGTTCAAAGATGTTTATTAAACCTAACTTGCTAGTGATACTTTCAAACATAGAGCTTGTGACACCTTTAACAAAAAGAGCTGCTAATTGTTCTTTAGATGAAATGGATGGTGTATATATTTGTCTTTTCTCCATAAAATATTGAATAACTTTCACGTATTTTTTTTCTTATAAGAAACAGAGACAAAGAGATGGAAGTCATGTTTGTTTTCCCAAGTTTTTATCCTGATTTGGCCAATGGTATGGATGATTGAGAGATGAAACTATCTATGATGGCGTTTAGGAATGGCAACGGGGCGGGTTCGGGACGGGTCGCCCCCATCCCAACCCCGCCCCGTTTATTAAAAAGAATTCTCATCCCCGTCCCGTTTAAAAAATTAAACGGGGCGGGGCGGGGCGGGGCGGGTATGGGAAATTCCCAAACCCGCCCCGCCCCGCCCCGTTTAGCCTCCTTTTTTTTTTTTTTTTTTTTTTAAATTTGCTTTTAAAATTTTTAATTACATTAAAATAAATATATTTATAAATAATAAAATTATTATATTTTTTATAACTTATTTTATTAATTTTTTATTATTATCTATATATTAAAAATAGTAAAATAAAATTAATTTTAAATTTTAAATTAAATTAAATTTTAAAATTGATTTTATATGTAAACGGGGCGGGGCGGAGCGGGATGGGGCAATACCCGAACCCGCCCCGGGTTTAAAAAAAAAATCTCATACCCGTTAAAAACCCGTTTATTAAATTTCAACCCCGTCCCATTAGGGGCGGGGCGGGGCGGGTACCCGAAAAAACCCGCCCCGTTGCCATCCCTAATGGCGTTGTGGCCTTATGAAGCTGAGAGGGTGACTTCAATGGCTTCAATGGGTTTGTTAGATGTTGTTGTTTGGGGAAGTTATGGGCTTGGATATTCAATTGGGTAAGAATGCCTACAAGATTATTAAATCTATGAAAGGTGTTTTTGGAATAAAATTGTTGACAAACACCTCGTGCTTTTTATAGTAGTATAAGATTATGATGTATTGGATTATGAACAATGCTAATATAGTCTCGTAGGCTCTTTAACATTCACTTGTAGTTCTTTAATAAGAATCCTTAGCCGCATAAGTTTACATATCCCTTAAGTTATAACTCTAAACTTAGCTTATATGCTAGATCTAGCCACCACTATTTTTTTAATTTTTAATTTCTCTAAGTTACCAAATTTCCACAAATAAATGTACTAAAGAGATGTGGATTGAAAATTAGTAACACTCCCCAATCAACATCAATGAAGGCTTCAACTCTCAAATTATTATTCTAAGATAACATTAACCATCACCAGGAGTTGCTTTTAAATA
Organism: Vitis vinifera; assembly: GCF_030704535.1. NCBI lineage: Eukaryota > Viridiplantae > Streptophyta > Magnoliopsida > Vitales > Vitaceae > Vitis > Vitis vinifera. Next base: position 18,591,003 of record NC_081808.1, on the reverse strand, counting down.
CCTTGGATCCTTCATACAACTTTTGCTTTTAGATACCTTGGATCCTCTATGCAACTTCTATGTGATTAAAATTATTTCCATTTTAGTATCTAATCAGTTATAACTTCTTTCCATTTAGATTTTTCATAACCTTTTGTACATTCTTTGGAATAAAATTTGAACACAAGTGGTGAAAGATTTATGAGCAATATTTCAATGATACAAGGAGATGAACTTAGAAATAGGATGCTAGGTGCAACTCCTTACCCATTTTCAAAGTGCAATGAGATTCTCAAGATCTGTACCAAGTTTTGGATTAGAAGGAAGAGATTCAGACTCACTTAATTCCAAGTTGACCATGAGACACAAAAATAGTTGCCTTAGTTTTATCATGTCTTTTTTTTTTTTTTTTGTCTTGTGTAGAATCAAAGATGAAAATATTGGTTTTGATAGATATATCAGTGTTGTAGTTGGGTTTGGGTGCTTAAGTGGGTTGACTCAACCCAACCCAATAAATGGGAGAAATAAGGTGAGCAGGTTCTGGGAGTTTTAAAACTACCCAGAAACTACTACTATTAAAAAAAAAAAAAGTTTTGTTTTTCTCTTTGTGAAAACTCTCTCTTTGTGAGAATTCTCTCTCCATGAAAACTAGAGAGAGAAAGAATACGATTTTTTGTCTCTCTCTATCTGAAAACAAAAGTGAAGAAATATGTTTTCTTCTCTCCTCGTGAAACAAAAGAAAGAATACAATTATTCTTTTTTAAGAAACTCTCTTAAAGTTATTCGTGTTTTTCTCCATGAAAATGAAGGTCAATGCTTTTGTGCTGTGAGAAAAGAATGGTTCTCATATTTGTAGTTCCATTTATGACTTGAGACGAGAAAATTGGTTAGTGAAACAACTAATTTGGATATTGGGCATTTCAAAAGTAACCGAGAAGCCTTATTTTTCATCATTGGTATCAGAACCTTATTAGGCTATTTTCTTCTAGCTTTTATTCATTTATTTTTGTTTATTTTTCGAGGAAGAAGAATATTTTTTTCTGAAAAAATAAACAAGGAAGATATATATATATATATATATATATATATATATATATATATATATATATATATATATATATATATATATATATATATATATATATATATTCTGGTTGTGGTTCCAAAAAAAAAACTAAAAAAAAAATTGGGATAAATATGATTCTGGATATTGATCCAAGATTAATAATAATAATAATAATTAAAAAAAAAGAGCAACTTGGAGAAAAAAAAGAAGTATAAAGTGCACCAACTGCAGGAGCCAAACAAATTGAAATGGATAAAATAAATAAATAAGGAAAAGACAAGAGCCACAATTTTCTGGTTATGGTTTCAAAAAAGCCCCTCTCCAAGACAAATAAAGTGAAATATTTTTCTAGAATATTTTTTTTTTGAAAAAGTAATAATATGCCCACTTGAGACCCAAGTTCGACCTTTGATGCCCTTATTCCTATTACAAGATTTTTTTACTTAGTGTCTAATATAAATTTTTGAGTTGTAGTCAAATTATGTTGATTTGTTCAAATATAATTAGACTATTAAAAAAAGAGGGGTCTTAAATATGAGTATCCATTACTCATTTAAAAAAAAAAAAAAAGGAATGAGGGATTGCCCATGAAGAGACTTGATCCTTGATCATAAGTGTAAGAGTCTTGTATTCTACCAACTAGGCTAAATGTTTTTTGTTCTCATAAGAAGATTATGGTTATTGAAAACAACATCTAGAGTTATGGAAAACATTGTGAATAATTCTAATATTGTTCATTTTAGCTTCAAAAGAGAAGATTAGTTCTTTTTCTACATGTTATTTTTTTATGCTTTGTACATGAAATGTAAATACCTTATATGCAAGATATGACATGAATATTTATCGTTTGATAAATGAGTATATATTTCATTTACATGCATGTCTTCAGTTCTTTTATATATGTTATTGATACATGCTAGTTGTATAATACTATTTTATGGAGTGGGAGGTTTTAGGCTAAAAAGAAATTTAAGTAATTTCTTGCCTAAAATTAGAAATACTTGCATAGATTATTTCTAATTTGTAATAATTAAAATTGTATATAGGAGTTGATTGGGAAGTGGACTTTCATTTCTATTGTAATTTAAGGTTATTACATATTAGAAGATGATTAGAGCAAGTAAAAGTATCAATATCCATAAAAGTACCAATTAATAAGATTGTATAATATCTCTAAGTAGTTGAATATATCGACTATAAGTAGGAACATCATAGTAGAATTAAACAAGAATGAGAAACTGAATGGAGATAACTACGAGGTTTGGTATCACAAAGTTCAGTATATCTTTGTAAAACAAGAGGTTCTTGATACACTAAATCATATCATGTAAAAACCTAAACAAGGAAACTTTGTTCAACATAGAAGAGATCAGAGTGCTTATATGGTTTAGAAGAAAAAGAGCTTTTTAGCTCGCATTACATTATTAAAATGTATGCAAGATGATCTCTTGATTGAGTATGAGGTTTACTAACTGCTCATGAAATGTGGCAAGCTCTAAAGGAAAAGTATGGTGGACTTTTAGTTACTAAATTGAGAGAACTTGTACTGAAATTTGAAAATTACAAGATGCGACCGAACCATACAATGAAACAACATCTTAGGGGGATGAAAATAATGATAAGAGGCGGTTATCAAATCTTTACCAAAGAGCTATGAACATATGGTGGTGAATATGACACATGATAAGAGTGTCAAGACCTTTGATGATATAGTTTGCCATTTTGAATGGGAAGTCAAGCGACTTATGGTTGCTAAGCCTAATGAACAAGCTCATGTAGCTAAATCCAGTTCTCGTAAAAACTTTCGGCTTTAAGTGTAATAGAAAATCCTTTAAGAAGAATAAGAGATCTGATGATGCTTCAAAGAAAGGAAAGATTGAGACATGCAAGAAGTTTAAGTGTATTAAGAAGGATAAGAGAAAGTTGAAATGTTATAACTGTGGCAACAAAGGTCACTTTATTTGTGAGTGGATTGGGTCAAAGTAGACTTGGTCCCCACTAACCATATAGCTAGAGACCAAGGAACATATGTACAGTTTCGACGAATTAGTTTCGATCCAAGATGAATCTATGTAGGAAACAACTCTAAAGTTAATGTCAAAGGTATTGGAACATGTAAATTGGAGTTGTATAGAGAATGTACCCTATTCCTACATGATGTTATTTATATTCCGAATATTCGATGAAATTTGGTCTTTGTGTTAGTCCTTCTTGATTTAGGTTTTAGTTTGAATTTTCATGATTCAATAATGGTGTTCAATTTAGGAACAACATAATATGGTTCTGAATTTATTTTGAATGGTTTTATAGTTCTTGACATTTATAACTGTGTGTTGTCTAATACTAATTATAGTTATGATTCGTTGATGACTATTTCTAGAAATGCATGTGATAATGTGATCATATGGCATGCTAGACTCGGGCATATTGGACAAGGAAGAATCAATAGACTAGCTAGAGAAAATCTTCTTGGTCAATTCACTAAAATTGATATGTTAACTTCAAGGGTGCTCCTGAACTTACCAACATTGCATTCATTATTTCTTTTAAGGTCCTATTTTTCATTTTTGCTACTCCATTAGACTCAATGGAATAAAAATGAGTAGTTTCGTGAATGATCCCATGATCTTCACAAAAAGAATTAAAGGGGTTGACTCATACTCTCCTACCCTATCAGTTCTAAGTTTTTAATTTTCTTACTTAATTTATTTTCCACTTCATTTTTGTACTTGATGAAAACATCTCTTGCTTCATCTTTATTTCTCAAAAAATATACCCTTGTATACCTTGAGTAGTCATCTATAAAAGTTATGTAGAATCGTTTACCACCTCCAGTCATTGTATTTTTTAGATCTCCTAAGTCATTGTGTATTAAACTTAGTAGATCTGATTCTCTTTCAACTGATTTACAAGATTTCTTTGTGGTTTTAGATTCTACACAAGAATCACATTTTATATGGTTTTCTAAGGACAATTTAAGGATTAAACTCAATTCAACCATTTCCTTCATATATAAAAAGATCACATGTCCTAGTCTACCATGCCAAATATCACAAAAATCAACTATGTAAGCAGAAGAAGAAGATGCATTATTATTGATAATATCATAAACATTCAACATAAATAAACCCTGATTACAATAGCTCTTTCCCACAAATGCATCATTCTTGGTTAAAACTATTTTATCAAAGTCAAACAAGATCCTTACTCCTGCTTTTTTTTTTTAATAGTTGGGTTTTGGACCTTATCTAATGCATTGGGCTTGGTCCTAGAGTTTTGTTTTTTGGACCTATTGTTTTTGGGTTTAGGGTTTTCTTCTACTACATTAGCCTTAGAAGACAATTCCTTAGCTTTCTCAACATTGTCCCTATTTCAGTTTTGTTCCTCAATCCTAATATGGATTATGACATCCTCTAGGGACATCTGTTTCCTTTTATATTTCATATTATTTTTGTAGTCTTTCCAAGACTCTGGAAGAGTCTACTAAATAACCAGCCACAAAAGGTTCGGGCAATTTAATGTCTTCAATAGCTAAGTCATTAATCAACAAGTGGTAGTCATGGATTTGAGATGATACATCTCTATCCTCAGTCATTTGGAAATTTCTAAAATTCCCTCTGACATATTTCTAAGTTCCTACATCTTCTAAAATATTTTTTTTTTTATTCATTGCATCCCAATTTTTTTTTTTGAAACTTTAAATTGACAATAAATATCAAAAAGTTCATTAGAAAGGGTACTCAGAATAGCATGTCTAACTTGTTTATTTCCAGTTTCCCAGGTTGGTAACAAATGAGAACCATCTTCTGGTTTTGGGTCAGTCAAAATGTGTCCCAAGTTCACTACATCAATTGTAGAGAAAACTATTTCCTGTCATCTCTTAAAGAATGTCCCGTTGAAGGGATCAATTTTAGAGGTGTTAGGACGGGTGTGAATTAGAGAAGCTTCCATTTGGATATATTTCAAGATTGTTGGATTAAGGGTATGAAAACAAAAGACTAGCCCAAAAGACACAAACAAAGAACATAATGAATAAAAAGAAAAACTTATCGGCTGAGGCGTGACAAGCACTGTCCTTGAAGTAGATCCACCATCCTCGAAGACTAACTCGGTGCATTAGGGTACCAGTGGTCTACCTCCGGGATTCAACAGTCAAATCTCGCCTTGGGTGCACTCTATAAGTGAAAAAAATCCTCCAGATAGATGTATGAAAGACTTTATGAAAAACTCTTTGAAAAATTGGTATTCGTATATAAAGAGTGAGGGGTGATATGCTTTTATGGGCCACTAACACAGTCCCAATGGGACTCTACTTATAATCAGGACATGACTCAAAGTGGAAGGGGAATCTACTTATAAGTGGAATAGAACTCCACTAGCACAATCCCAAAAGGACTCTTCCCAAAAATATAAGACTAATAGAATAAAATAAAATAAAAATAATTCTCAATAGGACTTTTCCCAAAAATATGAGACTAATAGAATAAAATTAAAATAAAAATTATTTACACTCTTTATACATGCTCTTGTATTGTGAGAAAATAATGGTTCTTAGTTTCATTCATGACTTGAGGTGAGAAAATTGATCAATGAAACAACCAATCTAAATCTTGGGCATTTTAGAAGGTAATCAGGAAGCCTTATTTTTCATCAATCAGTAATTTGATTTTATGGATATATCGGGACATATTAGAAAATATTGATAGATATTTTGATATAAAATATCAATAAGATAAAAATTAATCAAAACTCATAGAAATGTGGGAAAAACTCTAAAAAATGATAAATAAAAATTAATATACTTATTTAAGTTTTTCTAAAAATATATATATATATATATATGAATAATATTACTTTTTATATAATAGATTTTGTGATATTTAGTAAAACATATTACTCATCCCATATATAAGAATCACCGATATATAAGAAATATTGATGCAATTAATATTAGAAAATCAGCAAAAAAAATGAGATAAATTTGAAAAATTACTCACCCTAAATTTCCATGCATGTTATCATGTCAAGGTGGGTTGATAAATCGTGACATCTCACTTTTTTTTTTTTTTCAATCAGAACGTTAGTCTTATATAGAATGACACGAATAGGAACCTTTTTAGCTTGAGACTTAATCTTACTTAGAATAACAAGAATTAGAACCATCCAAGTCTAATCTTCTTTGTAAATTTTCTCCCCTTGAATATCAGTATTAGAGAACTAAGCTTGATCTTTCCAAAAAGTCACATATAAAGAAATAAACTTCCTTTTTGTAGGGGTGATAGCATTTGTATCTGTTTTAATTTGAGGAATACCCTAATAAAAGACATTTAAGAGCTCTAGGATCTAGTTTAGAGTTATCTCTTGAATGAACATGTACAAACAAAATATAACATAACCAAAGATAGGGAGAGGAATAGATCCTAAGAGATTGGAGTGTGGAAAAACACTCTTTAGAGTGTCAATAGCTAAATTTGATGTTAAGACCTTTGAAAGCATTCAATTTATGGGGTATATAACAATTAGAATAACATCTCCCTAAAAATGTTTCGAAACATTCCTAGAGAACTTCAAGGCACAAGAGACTTCTAGCTAGTGTCTATTTTTCCTCTTTGCTACTCAATTTTGTTGAGGAGTATTGTCACAAGATGTGTGATGAATGATCTCATGTTCAAGAAAATAGGGCCAAGGAGATAATTTATTAATGTATTCTCCCCTGTTATCTTACCAAAAATATGAAGATTAACATCAAATTGGGTTTTGATCATTTGGTGGAAACTTATAAAGGTATACACAATCTCATATTTATCTTTAAGAATATGAATCCAAATGACACTAGTACAATCATCAATAAATGTGATAAATCGATTGAATCTTCCTAAAGAAGTAACATGAGAAGGTACACATCACCATGAACAATAAAAAAAGGAAATTCAAAATTTTATTTTATTTTATTTTTATTTGGAGGAAAGGGTACATGATGGATTTTTGCAAGCTCGTAACTTTCATACTTGAATTTAGACAAGTTTAGAGTAAAACATAACTTAGGATACAAATTTCTCAATGATAAGAAACTCATATGACTATGTCAATAATGTTATAGCCAAATTTCTTTTTCTTGTTTCCCACAAATTTCACTAATAAAGGCTTGAATATATTTTCTTTCTTTTGGATCTAAGAAATATAATTCTTCTCCTTCTTCGACATTGCCAATCACCCCCCCTATAGTTAGATCTTGAAAAACACAATAATTAGGATGGAATATGATAGAACAATTCAGAACTTGGTTATCTTGCTATTTGACAATAAATTGCAAGATATTTTTAGGACATGTGGTATGGAGGAAAGGTTCAATAATGGAGAAAGAAAGATATGTGATAGACACCTGAATTTTCTTTTTGTAACAAGGATTATAAGACAAAAAGGAATTTGACTCAATCATTGGTTATGTGATTAGTAGCTCCCAAATTTATGATCCATGAATCTATTGAATTGATCTTAGACGCTAAGAATGTAGAATGGATGTTACCTGATTTTACAAATGCACAAGAAGAAGTAGGAATCTCAAGTTGTTCCTTAGTGAAATGAGGCTTTTCTAATGTTCATGTAGTGTTCACCTTTTCCTTAGTAGCTCTTTTTATATCTACCATTGTGGTGCCTTGAAATGATTCATTGCTCTTCTCCTTTCGTCTATTTTGAGGTTTGCCATGCAACTTCCAACACTCTTCTCTAGTGTGTCTTGGTTTCTTTGTACCATGGCATCCCCCACCTCCTTTGTCCTTAAAAGAAATAAACATGTCTCTATTTTATGGATCATGGAGTTAAGAAGCCACTACATAACCATTGAATTTTCAAAATCCCAGGTATCATAAGTTGGCTTTGTGGGCTTTGGCTCCTTGATGATGCCCAAAATATATCTCATCTTCTTCTAGCTCCTAATGTATAGCTTTGCAGATTGTGACCACTTAAGAAAATTTACTCCATTGAGTTTCTCTGTAGTGATCTACATGATTGGATTATCCCCCTTGGATCACCATCTGTTGTTATCCTTTAAAGCTCTCTTTAGATCCTTTTTGGAACTCCTCTGCCATGTCTTAAAAAGAGAGGAAGATGACAACAAAAGAAATGTTTTCCAGCAATGAAGGTCAAAAAATGAACTCAATAATGAAGGCTGAGGGTGGAGAGAGGTCTAGAAATTTTTTCCAACTTTGATACCATGTCAGTTTTTTAGAGGAAAAATTATTTACATTATTTACACGTCTCCTTATACAAAATATACAACACTATTCTTAATAGAAAATAAAAGTTAGTTATCCTATTGTAATGGCCCAAACTAAATTTTATAGGTAAAATCGTAAATCAAAAAAAAAAAAAAAAGTGGATAGTCTTTTCGCATTAAAATCCCTAGTTATAAAATAGATTTCTTGAATTCACTACACAAATTTATTTTTTTTACGTAAATATCAGGGAGATCAAAAAACATAATATTGAAGATTTAAGAATTTATGTAATATGTCAAATCGGTTATGAGAGAAAGTTTATAACATTATATAAAAATGAATTCTTCTTAACTTTATAGACGTGTTTTAAAATTATGAGAATTCTTTTAAACTCAGAACGGATAATATTTATATGATTGGGTGTGAATTTTTACAAAACAAACTCTTAGTATCACTTTCAATCATGATTGATCCCCTTGCAACTATATATCTTCCCACATCTTCAGTACAGGCTATGTTTAATTCCTCAAAAATATTAAGGAGAGAAAAAAATATGGATAATGAAAATAATTTTCTTTACATTTCATTATAATATAAAAATTATGAAAGAAAATAAAATATAATTAAAATTAGTTAATTTTTCATTAAAAAATTAAAATAAGTAAAATAAATTTGAGACATTATTTATAAATAATTCATTAATTTTAAATCTACTTTTAATTTTACTTTACATTTTCCTTTTTCCAAATTTTTTGTCCTTTTGTGTTATTTCCTTGCACTTTCCTTATTCCTATGCCTCACGTGTTGCACCAAGTGCCCACAAGGAAGAATTCTTTACCTTGTAAGTATGTTGAGAATTTTCCTTTTCTTGGCATTGCTAAGGGTCAACTCCACTAAAGAAAGGAATGATTACACACTATTTAATTTAAATCTAAAGTATAGTCTAAAAATATTTTTCCACATAAATCCATCATTATCATATCTTGACCTAAACCCTAGTTAGAAAACATTTTTCCACAAAAAATATTTCCATGAAAGGTGAATTAGGGTAAAAAAGTAGAGGCCTCTCCCATCTTTTAACATTTTTTTTTCTTTAATTTTTTATGGTAAATATTTCTTAAATTTTTGCTTATTATTTCTAAATATTAAATTGATAATTAAAATTGCAAGATGAATATACAAGAGGGAATTATTTATTTATTTATTTATGTGGATTGCATCACAAGCATGTTTGGAGCCATTTAATTTAAATATTAAGAAATTTCTAGTTTAGAATCTCACCTCCTCACTTGAAGGGGGATGGGATTTGGTTCCCAAATACTTGCATTAAATTAAACACTGTGTACATTTTATTATTATTACTTTCCATTTCAAAAAATTCATATTCTTAATTTTTTTTCTTTCAAAAAGTAAAGTTTTATATTAAAAAAAATATGAAGAGAATGGTATCATAAATAGTAAACACATATGTGGATTCTTATTTGTGTATTAATTCATTTATTTTGTTAAAAATAAGTGATATTGAAATTAGATTGACACAAAGATTTGTTTCAAAGTAAATTACTATATATGATTTTTTTTTTCTTTTTTTTTGGAGATGTAGAGTCTGTTTGATAATGATTTTAGAAAATGTTTTTAATTTTTGAAATACTTGAAAATTTTATATTTCAAATATTAGAAATGCTAGAAACATATTCAAAAATTATTGTTAAAATCACTTTTAGACTATGTCAATTGAAGCTTTCTCCTGGAGTATTTAAAATGTAATTATATTATAAAATATTCAATCATTTGTTATAATGCCTTTAAATAGTTAAAAAAAAAATTATTTTTTCATTCACCCTTTTTATAGTCTTTTCTCTATATGATTAGATGAGGTGTGGTTTCGATCTCGATGGTTTGAATCGAATATACAACCATCTTGAATTCAATCTAAATCAAGAAATACTCAATCTGAAAACTCATTAACTCCTATCGTTAACTTAAAATACTAAACCTAACATATTTTCAAAGTCGAATTAAATTTAGATTGGTTGGAATAGATTTGGACTAGTCATATTAGACTTAGGTGCTGTTTTTTTTATTTTATTTTTTTTTCTTAATTGTAAATAGAACTTAAAACTAAATAATATTTAATAGGATTAAGTATTAAGTCATTTGTTTTTATAATATTTTATTTATATTAAGTATTAAAAAATAAAGAAAAATCAATATCTTACTTTTCCATTTAGAAAAAGTAAAATATTTTAATTTTTTTTATTCAACCAAAAGTTTACAACAAATAGTGGAAAAAAAAAATCTAAAGCCTAAAAACAAATTATTTTTAGTAAAAAGTTTAAAAAAAACAAACACCCTCTTACATCAATTGTATTAATAAGATTGATAAGGTTGCAAAGGCCAAATTTAGGTTGAATTTGGTTGAGTTGTGGTCAATTTTTTTATTGAGTTTTTTTTAATACATTTATATTATAAAAAGGAATAAATTAGTTTATTTTTCTAATAAAGTGAATCCATATAATAAAAGTATAACAAAGAAACTCTATGATAGAGGTTAGGTTTTAACCAAAGGCTTTAAGTCATAACTATCATTTTGTCATTTGTAGAGTAATCATTTTTCACTTGTTTTTTTTTTCTTTGCGAGATGAGAATTCAAGGATAAAAGATAAATAGTTCGAATAAGAATATTTGTAATTACACGAAGAAGAAAGGAAAGTTCAAGAAGAAACAATTACTGAATTTATCACGCCCTAAAACTCACTCTAAGGGCATGATAGTCATTTCACACTTCAAAGCCCAAAATTTCCATTTATTTCCAATTACCAAATTATTGTTTAGAGTAGTAGAACAAAAATTTTAAAATCTTCAGATATCAATTTTAAAAACTAACACATTAAACCAAGTGTTATTGTCCAAATAACTCCAAATTCAAATAAGAAATAAATTTTAAAATCTAAATAATGCTCAAAATAAAGAGAGTTTTAACAAATGTCCTAACAAGCCAATTTCCACTTCTAACAAGCCAATTTCCACTCCTCACTCGAACCGAGGGTACCTAGAAAATTATCAATAAATGGGATGAACTCAAAGTCCAATAAGGAACATTAACACAGTTTCATAAATAAAATATTTTTAATTATACTTACAAACATGAGATATAACATATACTCTATTTATAAAATTTTTGAGTTAAACATGTTAATACATTTAAACTGTTCAACAAACATTTTCATATATACAAAAATCATTTCATATCCATTTCAAATCAAATACATTTCAATTGTTTTCACTCCGGTTATCAAATAACAAATAATGTCTAGTTAAAAGGGATTTCACAAATAGGTGGCTAGCCTCAAATGTTCTTTTTTAAGGTGGATGGAACCAAACACTACTAATATTAGTAACCTCTAACCAAACCCTAAAGGAAAATCAATTACATTTCTCATCACATAAATGTAAAGGTCAACTGTTATATCCCATTGATAAGGGTCGAAAAGTCAACTATTATATCCTGATGACAAGAGTTGAATAAACCAAAGTCGAATTCTTTATTTTATTTATTCCAACTTACAAAAGTAGAATATTTCCAAGTGTTTCGTTATAAACAAAATAAATGTTATAACACATTTTTCCATGCAAAAATATATTTGATCCATGTTTAAAAGCAAAAATATCAATTACACATTTCAAACAATATATATAAAAAAATTATTTTCTTTTACAAAATCTATATTAATTTCTCTTAAAGGAAGTTCTCAAAATCATTGGAGAAAAGTAATTCTAAAAAGTCTACTCTTTACCTAACATAACATAGGAGAAAATAACTATTACTATTTGTCTAAAAATATAGGTTTGATAATCCTACAAATTTTTGGTATTCAAATTAATATTTTTTTTAATTATAAAAGATAATTTAATCTATTCATATTTTAAAAGAATTAATAAATTTTTAATTCATATAAAATTTAAATTTTATTTGCAATTTATTTCTTGAGACACAACATAATTTAATTAAATTACTATTTATTTCACTAATTAAATTTTATGCTATTTATTAACTTACATCCATCATTAATATAATTATAATACCAAAAACTTTTCTCCACTTCCTTTTATTAATATATTCTATTCTCTCTCTTTTAGTTTTTTCTTTTCACCGACATAACCTATATACACAACAACTCACCATCATTATTAATATAATTATATATACATATATTAACCATCAAACACACTCCTTACATGTCTTCATTTATTATTAATATTATTTTTTTATTAATATTATATTTATTATTATTATTTATTCCCATCATACTCATTCTTCCCACAGGCTCAATGCCATACCCTACGTATTATATATATCCACAATCCGCAATGCATCAAAACTTTATATGCATATAAATTATAGTATACTTCCAGCATAGAAAGTCACGATTCTTTTTTCTTTTTTTTTTTCATCTAAAAATTTAAAATTTTCCAATTTCTAGAATTTCCCAATTTCCAACAATAAATCAACCCATAATATTAAGTTTCCAATATTTTAATCTTAAAAAAATAAACTAACATTAATCTAAATTAAAGTTTTTTTAAATAATATCTAGCATGTTTAGAACTAATTAATGAATATAATATATTAATTTAGGGTTAGAATATTACATAGAAAAATATGAACTTTAAACTAGTCCTACGATCTTTAATTCTCTAATTTTGGTTAATAGGGTTTTTTGAATAAAAAAGATAAGTGAAAAATCTAATTTATATCTAGATTATTAATTGTAAAATGATTCTTTCACCTTTAATAAGTTTAATTAATTAATTAATTATTTTATAATTTACTATTTTGCTCCTAAAGTTAATTTTGGGGTGTTACAAAATTGATTGTAAATATTACCACTACGGTTAGAGATATTAAAGCTATGAAACAAAGGAAATAGCATAATACACTTCTTTTTTTCCCATTATTTTCTTTCTTCAAAACACTTTGAGGAGGTGAGATGATTCCCAAAACACTTTTTTTTGGTGCCATACCAAAACATTTTTTTTCCATTATCACCGGCATAAAATGGTAAAATTGGGATATCCAAAAAGAAAAAAAGAAAAAAAAAGAAAAAAAAAGAAAAAAAAAGGCAAATGAGTCCTTTCTATTCACTTGGTGGATTTTAGAAGAAAATTTTGAAATTATTATAAAAGTAAACAATATATAAAGAAGGAAAATATAGTAAGTTACACTTCAAGTTCTTGACGTGTGAAAGAGAAAATGGTAAGTCAAGGAAAATGTATGTTTTTCCACGAAGAGGGACTTGGGAGTGAAAGTCAACTTTCTATCATAAATTCTAAAAATTTTCTTTGTACCATAAAAAGGAAGGGGGGCAGTTGGTTCTCTATTACTGAATTGCAAGATATTTTTTGTGGAGCCTCAAAGTTGATATATTTAATACATTATTTAATGCAATACTCCATTTTTATTTGAATTTCCATATTAAATTTTATAGTCAAATAAAAAAAACTATTATGAAACAGATTTTGGGCCTATTTGAAAACTTTATAAAAATAATTTTTTATTCTTTAAAGTAAAAAATAAGAAAATAAGTTTGACAACTAAAAACAATTTTTTATTTTTTATTCATAAAAATAAAACATATGATATTTAAAAAAAAACATCTTTTAGTTATTTTTTATCGTTTTCACTTATTTTCTAATAAATGTTTTAAAAAATAATTATACAAGCATGTAAAATAATTAAAATTCTCAAATAAACTTTTGTTTTTCAAAAAAAGTTATTTTTAAAAACTATTTTTTAAAACTATTTTTTAAAACTATTTTTTAAAACAATTACCAAACATGACGTTACTCTCTTGTTCATGAGCCCTATTATTTATTTATTTATAATAAAATCAAACTGCATTTTGAAAATATAATCACATTATTTTTTTTCAATAATTTATTTTTAAAATGAAAAAAAAAAAAAAGATAAAAGAAAGGGAGATTTATCGGATAGGGTATGGTGGATGTGATAATGACTAGGAAAGGTCTTTTACTTTAGTTTCTGTCCAAGTCCATTTCGTACGATAAGATATTATTAAAATACCATAAATATTATTCAACTCAAAGCTTTTGAAATTTAAAGCATTTAAAACACTTAACTTTTTTTATAAGGACATTTAAGGTGTGTGGCCCTTCTTGACACCCAATTTTGATTTCTGAAAAATATTTTCAAAATAATATCTAATGTATATATATATTACATGTTTCTATTTTTATTACAATTTTAAATTTTATTTTAATTTTAAATTAGAAAATCAAAGATAGAATGTTTATTTTTTTCATCAAAACTATCTAAAAAGAATAAGAAAATGATGAAGAATATTTAATTTTTTATAATGAAATAATTTTTAAAAAATTATATGATTTTTCTATAGTTTTTCTTTTGTATAGTGTTTTTTTTAATGCATTGAATGGGCAATGTTAATATGTACATGTACTACAAAAATATATTATAGTTACAATATTATAAATATACTTATATTACAATACATTATAACAAAACCTAAATAGGAAAATTTTAAACTTTTTTTTACAAAAATTATAGTTTTTATGATCATACTATACTTCATAATATATTTATATTATGAATCATTTTTAAAATCAAATACAGTACTAATTTGAATTTACGAGACTTGTAATTTTATTTTTCTTATACATAAATTATTAAACAATTTCAATGCATTAAGTGAATAATGTTAATATATTAATATGATGTGTTAATATCAATGCCAATAGGGTATAAATAAGCATATTTATAATTTTTAGTTCTGTCATAAAATATAAGTACACATAAATGTATTATATTTACAATATAAATATATTAACATTAAAATATATTAACATTAAAATACATTACAACATAATTTTATTTTATTTATTTATTTTAAAATTTTTCACGTGTTATATTACTAAATGAGTAGTTGTATGATATTCCATTGATGGGTGCTCATGAAAAATGATTATTCATTCTATTAGGGTAATAAAGTTTTTAATTATATGTTATGTATATAAAACAACATAATAACCTTATGGTATGATTTTTATTTAAGAGATACTGAAAATTAATTTTTTTTACAGGTTTTCTAAAAAATCTCATAATTTTTGAAAAAAAAACTTGAAAAAAATTATATTTCAAAAAATTTATTTTCTTATCATAAAATAAGAAAAAATTATATAATTTTTTATTTTATAGTATGATCATACTATAATTCCCTAATATACTCATACTATTTTTTACATATATATGTAAAAATGATTAAAGAATTCTATGCATTGAGTGAATAATGCTAATATGCTAGTATGATATGTTAATACCAACAACATCAATAACACTAATAGGGTATAAATAGATATTTATAAAATTATTGATTTTGTCATAAAATATAGATACGACATAAATATATTATACTTATAATACAAATACATTAACATTACGATATAGTACGACATAACTTAATTCATTTATTTTTTTTTTTTCATATACCATACTACCAAGGGAATATCAATTGTTATTTAATTGATTTGCTCATGAAAAATAATTGTATGTTCTATTAAGGCAACAAAGTTTTTACTTGATCATGGGCAATTGTTATAATTATATGTTACATGCATAGTAATAACTTAAATTTGGTTTTTATTCAAAACATATTAGAAATTAAATTTCTTATTTTAATGGTTTCTCTACAAAAATATCAAAATTTTAATTTTTTTTTATAAAAAGAATATTACAAATAACTTAATTCTTATAATAAAATAAAAATATAATTATTTTATTTTAATTTATTATCATATTTTCTTCGACCTATTTTTCTTGATTATATATATGCATTTTATTTATTTTTCCTTTTTTTTTTACATTTTTTTTTAAATTCAACCCCTCTTAAGCAAAAGAGTAATGAAAAATAAAATTTTTATTAAACCACTCTTTACTAATATACTAAATTGACGTATTCGTACAAAATAATTTATGATATTAATATAAAATAACACACTATATTAATAATATACAATTTATTAAATTATTTTCATCCTAAAATATTTTTTTTTTAGAAACTAATCTTATCAACGGTTTCATTGTTTTTGGGAAATAGGGTATGCAATGGTCCTTGTGATCAGAATAAATTGTGTTATAATAAATTTTTTCCTAATAATTCATTTGATGAGTCATCCTTTCTTGTCATTATCATCTTCGAATTATTCTTTTTGATAATTCATGGAATCTATTTCGAAAATCCACAAATTCAATACTTTATTTAACATTTTTTTCTTACCCAAAAGTCAAAACTCAAAATGAATGGAATTGAGAGAGTAAAGATGTGGGGTTTGGAAGAAGAGGGATAGGGGGGTCAAAAGAAAGACACGTGAAGAGAGAATTATTGATAATGGGGGTGGGAACACGTGAATTATTTAGTGTCAAAACCCAAGTAAACAAAAGGGGAGAGAGACGCATGAGCCACATGGAACCCACCAAGAAACCATTGAGCTGTCTCTCTATGGGGTCCGTCTCCATCCTAAAATCCAGCCCCCCTTCTTTCTGGTTGGGTAAGAACTGTTTGAAAGCACAATAAATTCTTTCCATTCTAGGCCTTAAAAACTAAAAAATATTTTATTTTGGGAAAAAATTATTGGTAGTATAAATTTATGTCATTTTTAAATTCTAAGTCTTTTTGGGGTTTTACAATTATTACTTTTTACGAACACTTTTTTTTTTATACTAAAATAATTAAGTGTCCGAATAATACATAAAAATTATTTCACATTTTTCTTTAAAAATTTTTCTTTTTTAAATCAAACTTTCATACCAAAGTTATGAATCGACTTTAATATTATTTATAATAATACGTACACGTTAACTTATATCAAAATTGAGAATCTATTATAATATAATTAATAAATGACCTACACACGACAGTTCAATTATACGACTTAAAAAATTATTAATATGATTAAGAAGAGTCATAATTTTCCTCACAAGTTTGAAAAACAGTTTTTGAGGACAATTTCAAACTCTTTTTTGATGTTCGTAAAATAAAAACCTGTTTAAAAATCTAAAATATTTTTAATATGTCTTTAATATTTTTTATGTTTAATGTATTATTTTTAATTATTATGTATATTTGTATAATTTTTTTAAACATAATTATTAAAAAATAAGTGAAAAATAATGTAAAACAATTTAAAATATTTTCTAAATATGGAAAATAAGAATAGAAACGGTTTTAAAAAATAGTTGACTAACAGAAATTAAGTTTATATTTTACCATATTTCAAATGTCCTTTACTTTTAATTTCGACATTTTTCTAGAAAACAATTATATTCCTCTAGTTGGGAATAAAAAGTCAAAGCCTTGTAGATTAAGTAAGGAGTAAATTTCCTCACATTAACATGTAGCCTCTATTTGATTGTATTTTTTTTTTTAATTTGTAAGCAAAAAAAAGAAAGAAAAAATCAATTTCATATCCTCGTTTTTTTTTTTTTTTGCCTTTTGAGCTAAATAATTTTAAAATTAATTTAAACCATTATATTTAATAATTTTAGATTTAATTAAAGCTTCAAAACACATTTTAAATCTTTTACTAAATATGCTTTTGAGTTTACTAAATATTTTTTTAAAAAGTTTTTGGTTATTAAAAATAAAAAAATGATTTTTAATAATAAGAAAACCATTTATAATTTTTTATTAAAAATAATTTTTAAAATTTATAATAAAAAATAATAATTATTTAATAAAAATAAATTTTACTTGTCCTATCACCACCTTTCAAAGTCAGGGTTTCGTGGAAATCAATCTACTTTGTACATTAAATTATTTCATAAAAAACTTTAATAATATAAATTAAAAAAACAAATCTCGAAACATAGAATTTTCGGGGAAAATGGAGGTGAATAGAAGGGAAAGAGGGAAAAATTGAAAAAGAAAAAAAAGCCAGAAACAAACACACCGCAACACGGAAAATGAAGTCCAAACGAGACGTTCTATTTCTAGAGAGAGAAGCAAGCCGACGTGTTATCTCAATAATAACTTGTTATTTGCCGTTGAAAACGCGCAATGCCGACTTCCCCTGCTCCATCTCCCACTTCTCAATTCTTCTCACCATAAAACCCCCACGATTTTCCCAAAATAAAAGTGGGAGAAACTATAAAAGTTTCTATCTTTTTTTGAATTTTTTCAATAAATCTACCGTGATGGTGATGAAGATGGATCTGGGCAGATGGGTGTTGTGCTTTTGCTTATTGGCATTGTTCCTGCCCACAATTGTGTCCGGGAATGCGGTTTTCAGAGTGCAGCACAAGTTCAAGGGTCGTGGGAAGTCGTTGGATGCACTCAGGGCACATGACACTCGCCGTCACGGTAGAATTCTTTCGGCTGTGGATCTACCTTTGGGTGGCAATGGTCATCCTTCCGAAGCTGGGTCTGTTTTTCTTTCGTCAATTGTTGGGTCTTTTGGTTTAATTCTTTTTGACTTTCTTAATGAATTTTGGGTTCTTGTGGCTTTGATTAGTAATGAGTTGTATTTGTTTTGATGATATATGTACCTAAGATCTCATTCTAGAAAGCTTTTGGTCTTGTAATTGATTTTTGTGGGTTGTACTTCTTTCTTCAATTTATGGGTCCTTTTGGTTTAATTCTTTTTAATTTTCTTAATGAATTTTGGGTTCTTGTGCCTTTGATTAGTAATGGGTTGTGTTTGTTTTGACGATATATGTACCTAAGATCCCATTCTAGAAAGCTTTTGGTCTTGTAATTGATTTTTGTCGGTTGTTCTTCTTTCTTCAATTTATGGGTCCTTTTAATTTAATTCTTTTGAATTTTCTTAATGAATTTTGAGTTCCTGGGCCTTTGATTAGTAATGGAGTGTGTTTGTTTTGATGATAAGAACCTATTTCTCGAAAGTTTTTGGTTTTGTACTTGACTTTTGTGGGTTGTTTTTCTTTCTTCAATCACAGGTCTTTAATTATTTTTTATTTAGTTTTATTTTTCTCATGGTTTTGATTAATATTGGGTTGCGTTTGTTTTGATGATATAGTTTGTTGTTTGACTAGATTGTCTTGATTAAGTCCATTGTTTGTTAGCTAAAACAATTGGTTCTCTTGAGGCGAATTTATGTTGGCTGTTCTTCTTTTTTCAATTATGGGTTAAAATATTTTTTGGAAGTGGGTTTAATTTTAAATGAAATTTATTTTCTTATGTAGTTGTTTGACCTGTTTGGATCAATTTCTTGGTTCTGACATAGACTATTAGCTTGAATTATCTCTTTTGAGGATAATTTGTTTTTATTCTTGAAGATATGAAAATTTTATGATATGTTCTTCTTCTTTGGTGTGTGGAGGTGCATCTTTCACAATCCTTTTAATTTTAGTTTCTTATGGTTTTGATTAATATTCGGTTATGTTTGTTTTGATGGTGTATGCCGTTGTTTGACATGATTGCTTACATTCATTCACTGAAAATTTATGGTTTTGAGAGGAATATATGTGACTTCTTTTTCTTCCAAATCTTTAAATTTTGGGTGCTTTCGATGAATTTTTATTTTGGAGAGTTTATTTCTTTTTTATTTTAAATCAAAGTTTCTTATGTTTTTTTATTTTTTATTTTTTATTTATTTTTTTATCCTTACTTGGTTTTCTTAGTTTTAATGATAATATAGTTGTTTGACTTGATGTTTGGATCCTCTTCTTGGATTGTTAGCTACAGATAGAATTTCATGGCTGCCTGGCAATTTTGGTTTTTGTGACTAATTTTGGATAAAATTATTTATTTTAAGGAAAACTTCTTTCTTTCTTTTAAAAGTTTTGAAATTTGTTGTGATTTTTGATCAATTTGAGTACAGTTATCTTTTAATTTTTTGACTCTTGGAGTACAACTTGTTTAGTTTTATTTTTTCAAAAGTTTTGTTATGATTTTAATTAGTATCAGTTACCGTTCCTTTAAATGTTATATGATTGTTTTTTACTCAATGCTTAGATCCAATACTGAGTTTTTGCTTTTCTGGTGTTTGAAATTTGGATTTTATTGGTATTTTATTTTTCAATTCCTATTTGTCTCCATTACATAAGAAAAGAAAAGAAAAGAAAGTAAATATTTGAAATTTATATTGTTTTTATTTCCAGAAAATTGAAAACCCAGACTGGTCTAAGTAAGCTATACAAATTTATTAGGGCTTATTTGAGGGGAATTTTCTATGTCTATTTTGGTTTCAATAACGAGACCTTGGAGATGCAAAATTTTGATTTCTTTTCTTTTTTCCTTCATTTACTGAATAATTAAAAAGTTTTTGTTGTTTTTCTTATGTCTGGTCTGATTGATATAGGCTCTACTTTGCTAAAATCGGGATTGGAACTCCATCAAAGGACTATTACGTGCAAGTTGATACAGGAAGTGACATATTATGGGTTAATTGTGCTGGATGTGACAGATGTCCCACAAAAAGCGACCTTGGTGTATGTATCTTTAACTTTACGGCTCGAATTTGATCTTTTGATTTTAGATTTGAAGTCAGAACTCTAACATTTACCTATATAATGTTCAAATTTTAATTTACAGTTATGATATTTTTTCTGAATGATTTCAAAGTTTGATCTTCTTATGATTTTCTTTTGCCCCAATATGTACTACAGGTTGATCTAACTCTATATGATATGAAAGCCTCTACAACTTCAGATGCAGTTGGTTGTGATGATAATTTTTGTTCCTTATATGATGGTCCACTACCTGGTTGCAAACCGGGGTTGCAATGTCTATACAGTGTTCTTTATGGAGATGGGAGCTCAACCACAGGCTACTTTGTGCAAGATTTTGTACAATACAACAGAATTTCAGGAAACTTTCAAACCACACCAACTAATGGGACTGTAGTATTCGGGTGAGTCATAGTTCTTCTATAAGACACCTCAGTGTTACATTATGAATGAATGTGAGAGATTCTGTGCATGTCTGAGCTGTAAAGTGGTTCAGTGTTGACAATGTAACTTAAAAGGCATATGATGTGTTTCAAGCAGGGATACCATGATCTGTTTTTGAAAAGAAAAAAAATGAAAGACCAATCATATAAAAAAAAAAATGGAACTGGCAGATAGGGTGCTGGGATAAGAACAATTGTTTTTCAATTGTAATAAACTTATATTATGCTTAGTATTGGTCTCATGCAAGGGCTTCATCTAGGCTTCAAGTGCCATAGTTGTGGCCATGGATATTACCAAATAAACCACAAAGCAACTCCCTTGAAATGGTTAACTACTCTACGCCCATATTGTTGTGTTAGGTGTATTTTTGCTGAGCCAAATAGCATGACTAGCAATGCATGCAAGCTTTACCATATCCTGGAGGCTGTATTCTGTTCCTTGTTAGGCTTCTATGCATCTAATCATATCCACTTCTCTAGCCCAGATTATTTAGCTTCGATTATGACTGTTATATATGCTAACATGTAGATTGTACCACTCTGCAAGGGCTTTGTTCCCCCTTTCAGCATTTTTCTTTAGAAATATCCTCTTTGCCTCTCGGAAAAAAAAGGGAAACATTTAGAAGATATGATTTCCGCGAGAAGACAACTAAACTGTTATTTTCTTTGTGGAGGCAGTACTGATTTTCGTGCCACAAGAACCATCCCTTTTGGATATAACAAGTACTGTAACAAGTAACAGCAAATATTGCAGCTTCTCTTAAAAAAAAAAAAAAAAAAACCTAGGAAAAAAATAATCCAGGACTTAGAATTTTATTTCCTCGTACTTTTTAAGGGTCATTCTATTTAGTGTTATAATGTACAGATTAAAACTAGGAAGTCCTATATCAATGCAAAAGTTGGATATAATACCTTGTATGAGGTGCTTCCTCTGAAAGACACTTGACAGTGTTTAGTTAAAATGTCTCTAGTTTTTTGTCATTGGAACAAAAATTAATCATCCCCAAAAATTTATCTATTTCAGTGCAGCCTGCATTCTTTCCTTGCATGATCCATAGAAACTACCTTTCCTAGATTCATTGGGTTTTTTCCTCCAGTAGCGAGTAACTATCATACTGTCACAGTCAACCTTATATTTAAATTTTCAAACACTATCTTTCCTATCCTGAGACCCATGATAATTCTCATGATAATCTTTAAATTTTGCCTTCTTCTCTCACTAAATGTGTTTGCATGCTTCATTACAAGTTTTCAATTTGGCAGTGCCGCACAGAACCTATTTGTTTGCTTTTTTAGATGGCATGAATTATTTTCTGCTTATATTGATTATGTTATCTTTTTTCCAAGTTAGATGTGGAAATAAACAATCTGGGGAGCTAGGCTCATCTTCTGAAGCACTTGATGGAATACTTGGTTTTGGACAAGCAAATTCGTCTATGCTTTCACAGCTAGCTTCATCTGGAAAGGTGAAAAAAGTATTTTCACACTGCTTGGATAATGTAGATGGAGGTGGAATTTTTGCTATTGGAGAAGTTGTGGAACCAAAAGTAAACATAACCCCGTTGGTACAAAATCAGTATGTGATGCTATCTTATTTTTTACTTTTCTTTCAATATTTTGAGTTATTTAAGTAATTGGGTTCATAATGATTTCACTGTAGCTGCACTGTTCATAGAGAATGTTAGTATCTATGTTGAGAAAAGCTCTAAGTTTGCAGTTCAGTGAACGAATACAATCAAATATCTAGAATAGCTTTTGCCCCCTTTTACTCATTTCCTTCCATTTGTTAATGACATAGGGTATGAGAATATGCCTTATTCTTTTCCTATCTGCACAGATATGGATGGAGAATGCATCCACGTAGAAGGAAAGCATATTAATCATCCAACCCCTTTGAGTGGTTACCATGATTTTTATGTCAACTCTGTAGTGAACTAATTTTGTAACATGAAATGAATGAGATGGGGACAACCAGATTGAAGCCAAAGGTAAAAAAAATACAAGGGATCATGTTTGTGTAGGAGATAGTATGATGAATAAGATGGTAAAATTACCTAAACCAAATCAAGACCCACTTCAGACGAAACAATCAGGTTCATGTCATTTTGAATGGGTCCATGAGTCATGGCAGCAGATTTGCGATTAACGTTGACTTTATATTTTCCTCTTTTGTAGCCCTGGATGGTTCTACCTTATTAGTGCCATCACTGGATCGTTCTATTGGACTGTTCCTTTTGTGGGCTGACTCTTAGAGACTTGGACTGCTAGAATTCGGGGTTGACACATATATCTTGAGGGGCTACATAACCAAGACTGGATAAATGTGAAATTGTATGACAACATTTATTCAGAAAAAGGTCAATGAAGTGATAGTTGTAGTTGTCTCCTTAATTTTTCTGTACATGATGCATCTACTTGGAGAAATAACTGATTCTTTCCTTCCTTTGGGTATTAAACCTATGTAGAGGGATTATGGTCACATAAGGTATCCTTGTTCCATCTTGAAATTGACTATTAGCAGATGCCTAGTTACCCATGTTTTTAAGGTTATATCTTTGTAATGCAATTTGAAATAATTAACCACTCAGATTACAAAATTTTTTTCAGCTTCCTTTTTTTTTTCCTCTTTTGGATAGAAAATCAGAAAGTGTTGTTGATGAAAGCAAACGGATGAGGATAAAAACAGAAGAATAAGAGATTTTTTTGGAACCATGTACTTGTCCTCCTTCAACTTAACTGATGTCTGCTTATCAGGGTTATCAGCATACTACCCATGTGTCTTAAAATTCCACCACTACTTGGTAGATGAATTGTTTGGAGTGCTTGAAGAGAAATTATGAAAATATGATTAGTAAGATGTGCTTGAAAAGAAAGGAGACATTGGCATTTATTTATAATACTTTGTCATAAAGTATGTCGAACTGAATCTACCTTTTAGTATTGATCTCATTTTTATTGCTTGTAGTGTTATTACATGTTTATAAATATTTATAGGATATTTGCCTGGTCCTGGCCTAGTTACCTAAAATGGGCAGTTTAATTTTGAATTGAATTCCTTGTATTTTTTCTATTTGTAATGTGAAGTTCTTTGTCACGTCTTTAAAAGGCTGAATTCATTGTTAATGCATTTAGTAATGTGTTCTAATACCTTTCTTATTGATGCTTTAGTTTTTTTTCACCTCAATTAGGTTAGGTTTTTACTTATGAATTCTGTCATGATTGTAGTTTTATTTCTCTCTAGGGCACATTACAATGTTGTTATGAAGGAAATTGAGGTGGGTGGTGATCCTCTTGACGTTCCCTCAGATGCATTTGAATCTGGTGACCGGAAAGGCACAATAATTGACAGTGGCACAACCTTGGCTTATTTCCCACAGGAGGTTTATGTTCCACTAATAGAAAAGGTAGGTGGCATCTTTCAAAGTTCTTTATTAGAATCAAAGCATGAAGTTTGTATTCTGACTTCTTACCATATATATGCTTTCTTTATTAGATTTTGTCTCAGCAGCCTGATTTGAGACTACACACTGTTGAACAAGCATTCACATGCTTTGACTACACTGGAAAGTAAGGACCAAACCAAATTCTTCACTAGTTTTTGTTTTATGATATGCTATCAGTGGTCCAAGTTGGAAATTTATATTAACATCTAGAATATTTTCTTGGTGCTATGCTTGAGGTGTGATAGGGTTTTTAACTTGCTCTCTCTCTCTCTCTCTCTTTGTTTGATGGTTGAAGAAAATATACCTAAAAAACCTCCTCTAGAGGAGCCACAAGGCCCACAACCATGCACAAAGGAGTATACCTGGATTGCGCCTAAAAATGAGATTTAACAGGAAAGAAAAAGAAAGTAACTAACTTTCCCAAGAGGATATTAGAAATGAGCATAGTGCAACAGTTAATGGAATCTGAAGCTTATAATTCCAAAGAACTCTGTTGGTTGACATAGAACATGCTACTTCAAAGCTTCTGTTCAACTCTCTTTCAATGATTTTAAACATTGTGCTTTTGTTAAATAAAGATGAACTAATTCACCTTGGATATAAAGACTATAATAATGGCCATAAGATTCTTTCTTCACTTAAATAAGTATGTACCTTGTGCTATGTGAATTAAACGAGGACATTTCATTTGAATAGATTTTCCTACTGGTAACATTATACATGTACTGTAGCACCAGTACATAAGTAATTAATTTAGTATAATATTCATTTTCATCTTGAAAGTTGCTGATTACTTGCCTTGGTTAAACGGGAGCCAGATGATCTCTGAGTGTATTGTGTGCGTGTGGAGTTACATAAGCAATTAGTTCAGTTACCACATTGAGAGTATTCCAAGGATCCTACTTATTGATTCTTTTCCAATGCACTTGCAGTGTCGATGACGGATTTCCAACTGTCACCCTTCATTTTGACAAGTCAATTTCTTTGACAGTGTATCCTCATGAGTATCTGTTCCAAGTTAAGGTAAGTGAAATGGGTTCCATAATTTAAGTGAGAATCCTCGACTGTCATGCCTCTTTTTATGATGTGCCTGCAAGGTTGTTTCTCTGAAGTTCTTCACATTCTAATACTGTATAGCATACATATCTTGTGTAAAATTTAGTAGTTGAATATGAACTCAAGCATGTCGCTCTGAAACTGTGCTTACACCAAAGCAAAAATAGGTTCATATTTATTTCTAAAGCTTCTTCTTGTAAAACCTTTGGATTCTGAAGTCTTTCCAGAGTTATGGTTTAAAATTAACCTCTCTGTTAACAAAAGGATTTCCAATTTTGTGACTCAAGTGGAAGATTTCCAGCTTTGTTCAGTCGGGTGGAAGACCAAAAATCCCTCAATGTATACCTTGTTGTGTGTGCATTATTCTTAGAATTGGTTGAGTTGCTTAAAAAATCATGGCATGTGAAGGGCACATGCTTTCTTGGTTCTTGGAAATAATTAGTGTTTGAATTATTAAAATATTTATTTGTCATTGTGATTTGGACCATTACACATACTGGAGAGGCAGACAAACATGTGCTAAACAAACCAACTTGAACACCAGAAGGCAGAGCAAATAGATTGAGAAGCTTGAAGCCATTAATCCTGCACTTGAAAGCCTGATACCATGTTAAACAACCACTCCCCCTAAAATCTAAAGCTGTTAGGGAATGCGCCAACAATATGTATGAAACTAAAATTCTTTATTCTTTGTTTATGATTGTCAAGAACAAGGCATAATCATATTAAACGACAAAGCTTTTCCTTAGTGTTTTTTCAACTAATGTGTTTGTTACAATATTTGCGCAGGAGTTTGAGTGGTGTATTGGTTGGCAGAACAGTGGGGCACAAACAAAGGATGGAAAGGACTTGACTCTTTTGGGAGGTATGAATTTAAAAATTGCATGTTAATTCTAAATTCAAGTAGTGATTTTCTTGATCAATCTTGTTGTGCTAGATGCTAATATTTAGCCTTATACCATTCATCTGGGATATAATGTATACTTGTTCAGCTATGTTAATTTATTCCCTAGGCATGTTCATCTGGGTCATGTAATTGAATCATTGGATTTGTGTTGGGAAAGGTGATCTTATTTATTCTCCAAGATATAGAATTCTTTGCCTCTCTGGTCGCTCCTGAACTTTTCTATAATCCACTGTGACTGGAAAAAGTATGTTAATCTAATAACTAATAATTTGATTAACATCTATACCTGTGTGATGCATTTTATATCTGCACAATAAGTCTGTTGTATTTAAGACTATTTGAAAGTTCTGGATAAGGAAATTATAAAGTTCTGGATAAGAGAAAGCTAGTTATAAACCAGTAATCCAATTTGCTTCCTTGAGAAAGTTACCAAATTTTATAGTATTGTTTCTAAGGGGGGCTTACTGTTTATTCAGAATTTGAACAGTTATAGATACAACTACCCATATTTGTTTGTTATTAGGAAAATAAAGGTAGACAAATCATCAGAACAAGATATGTAGAAGCAAAGATTGCGAGGAAGAAAATTAATTCAAATAAGAAGGTATACTCTTGATGCGTACATTGAATTGTGAAGAAATGGAAAAAAATATGACTACAAGTATTTCTTGTAAAGAAAGTTGGATATTTAATGATACCTCTAGATACTGGATGTATTGATGGATAAATTCTTATCAAGCATTTAAAAATCTTTATTTCAACTAGGAACTATGGAACTTTCCTTGTTGACTGAGACTTTGTCTTTGTTGTGCATGAGTAAAGCATCCCCGCTGACTTTATTTCATCATGTCCTATCTCTAATTTGTAATAATTACATCTCACATTTTGTTTTGTGTGCTTTTCAGAAAGTAACATGAAACACTTCACTAATTTGAACCCGATGTCCTTGTTTTGGCTCTATACGTGTTTTATGGACATGTGCTTTTCTTATTGCTTTACCATGCTTCCTTAAAACATATTAGAAAACTAACACTCTCCACAATAGTTCAGTACCCATCTGCCTTTTCTATTGGTTGTCCTAACTTTGATTTCCAAAGCTTGCCAGCACGTGGGCCTGTTTGTTTTTGTTAGTTTACACAACATGGTTGTCATCATAGTGTTCACCTGTCATAGTTTTATTTTTTTATTTTTTTAAATTTTTGAATGACAGAAGATGCTCAATGTACCTGCCATTTTGGAAGTTGTATGGGACAATACAAGGTTTTCCCACATCGGGAACTGATATCTCGTCCCCATTATCCTGTTGAGGAAGATGGGGCAAAAACTGTTGCCTCATGGTTGCTAGGAAACTTTCAAAGGCAATAATGTGCTAAGCTTGTT
Source organism: Vitis vinifera (assembly GCF_030704535.1). Lineage (NCBI taxonomy): Eukaryota > Viridiplantae > Streptophyta > Magnoliopsida > Vitales > Vitaceae > Vitis > Vitis vinifera. The sequence continues at coordinate 18,563,010 of NC_081808.1, read as the reverse complement.
TCTAAATATTGTGAGACTGATATAGGAAACACCTCTATCTCGTTTATTGTATGTGAAACAGTACTATTGCTGCTTCATCATCAAAATAAGACAGATTTCTTTTGCAAAGACTTATATCCTAAATTTAATTTTGCAGGATGCTTTCAATATTCTTGTTCATTTGCCTTTTATATAGTATTCATGATGAATCTTATTTATGTCTGAAAATGGTGGCACCACCTAGTCATAATCCACTGAAACCCAGATTTGATTCAGATGGATTTCCATTAAAAGGGAAAAAGAAATATTATATGTGGCAGGTTGTGTATGTTATTTCATCTATTAATTTTTTCCCATTTTCCTTAAATGCAGATCTTGTACTATCAAATAAGCTTGTTGTATATGATCTTGAAAAGCAAGGAATTGGATGGGTTGAATATAACTGTAAGTATTTTGAACTGTTCCATTACTTTTCATTTATTGTTTGGTTTCATGACTAGCTCCCATCTCCTTTTCTTGTAAGCCATTTTTCTAGCATTTGGGCCATTATTCTCGTGTTTGGGTTTGCATTCGATCCTTTAGAGTTTTGTATGATTGAATATAGGTAATGCTATTGGTGATTTATATTTGCTAATAATGATTTTGACAAAACGAGCTCATCTCTCTAGAAATAAGTTTCCTTTGCCCTTTTTTTTCTTCCCAATGGTGGTCGGTCCTTTGCCTTTTTTTCCCCCCATTATTTTTGCTAGATTTGAACGCAGGTTTGCTTGGACAAAAGAGAGGCTGGTTGGCCACTAGGCTGCGCTGACAATCATAAGACGTGTGATTTTAATTGATAAAATTGATCTGTTCACCAATAACCTGCTTACAACTAATAAAATAAGGTATTATGTATTAGCTTGGCAATTATTAACTATATATGTAAAATGAGAAATTCTAAAATAAATTTATCCACCTTTAGTTATAGCATGTAAACATAATTTTTTTCTTTTGATAAAACAACATAGTAATTTTTAAGATATAGAATGCTAGCTAAATATGGATTAAATTATAAAATTTTATTTCAATTTTGAATAAATATTATACTTTAGTGATCAATAAAATGATAAATATTGGTACATTTAAATTTTATCTTTATCATTATTTAATTTTAATGTTAAAAACAACAAGATGAAAATATCTTTAAGTTTCTTAATTTACATATATATTTTAAACTTATAATTATTTTTAATTTTAATAATATATATAATATATATTTATGATGTTATGGTGATATCATGGTTCGAACGCGATTAAACTATGGTTTAATCAATGAATCGTGATCCAATAACTTTTTCAGTTCAATGACTAATCCGGTTATGAAAGCATTACTATTATCTCCGGTTATGAAAACATTACTATCATCTCTTTATATATAGTTACAGATTTTGTGTTAATAGGGTAATGACTCTCTTCCCCACACCTAAACCCAAGCCTCATAATACCTTATATCTAGCCTATCCTAAAGTAGGACATTGCTTCTAGATCTTTTTTTATTTTTATTTTTTTAACACTTGTTAGCACTTGCTAGACACTTTGCTTAAGAATTTAGCAATCATCCAACTCTTTTTAACTTATAAGCATTTGCAAGCCATTTTGCTTAAGAATTTAGCTATCATCCAACTCTTCCCACATGAACAAAGGTAGCAAAGTGAGACTGATCTCATAGTTCATCAGTTTCTTCTTTTGGTTTCCTAGATTGGGAAACACATTTTGTGGATTTCTGAGCTTGAGGCTGTGATCTCATTGCAGAATGCTTTTGGTATGCCTTCATTTCAGTGATTTTTCTCTTCTTGTGCTTCCTCTCCTTTTTGTTTTTGTTCCTCTTCCTTTTCTAGGAGGTGCCTAGATGTAGTTTATACTCACTTCCTTTCTCCTTTAGTAACCTTTCATCCTTCAGTAAAAAATAATTTTTTTTTTTTTTTTAAGTAGCATACGATTGACACCGACATCATCTCTGACAAAGCAAAGGTTAAAGCTTGGTTGAGAACCATCGTTATAGGAATCTCATTTCTCTACTGCTTTCTCACTTACTGCTTCTTAGATGTGCTTAACTTCCATGTGTGTCAATGGTGCCTCAAATCTCTGCCCGATCTTTAGGCACTGAGATTTCAGCCCTCCAAAAATGCTTCTCCTTCTGTCCAAATGACACAAGAAGCCCTTGCTAACTAACATGCTGTGGTTACTTCTAGAATGGGATGATAGTATTCATTTAGTTCTGAAATTGGGTTGGAAGGGGTTAGGATCCTTCTGACCCTGGTAAAAACTTTTGGTTAAACAAACAGTTTGTATTTCTAATGTTCTCCAGTTTATTCAAAACTTTGTGCAGATTTGTTATTTTCAATTTCTTACCCAGGTCTGTATTCTCCATAGTTTTTGTAGAGGACAGCTTTAATGGTTCTAACCTCCAGTTACTCTGTGTCTCAATCATGTACTAATACCTGTAAAAAGTTTCAAATTATGTTTGTGGAAAAGAGAGGATTATACTCTTGAACATAAATGACACGGGGGCAACCCGTATATTATAAAGAACATGTTGAAGAGAGTCAGATAGAGATCCCATTACATGAAATATGCTGCCTCTCTCAACCTTTCTATCATTGACTGCAGGCTCTTCAAGTATCAAAGTGAAGGATGAACGTTCTGGATCTGTATTCCGTGTAGGTGCCCATGATCTTTCTTCCAGTTACAGTCTGACTAGTGGAAGCATTTTGATATCATTGTTATTACCAATTGCTATGCTTCACAGTTTTATATATTGAATCATTGGGATGAGTGACACGGCATCCATTGATTTTGTTGTACCATAATTTGTTTTTTCAACATGCGTGCTTGATATAATTTTTTGTTTATAACAATGCCTCAGTCATGTGTACTGTGCTTTTCTAATCACAACACGATCCAAAGGATAGTTTTCTTGCCAAATTACCATATGGGTTCCTTGGTGTGACTCTTTGAAGTTGAGGTCTACTATCCATTTCTTTGTTTTACCTGGTGTTTGGAGTGAGTCTACCCTATTTCCAAATTATATGAAAAACAAAACTATAGCTTTCAACCCTCATGCAAATATGGGGAGTCTGGTATATATTGTCAGCCAATTGCCTCACCGACTAAGCTTTTGGGTTGGATTGATAGCTTCACAGCAAGAAGAAAAAATGAGTGAGGTTGAGTTGTATTCGACTGGCGAAAAGAATAGTTTCACCAATGTTTAGGATAAAACAGAATCGGTAGGAGAAAAAGGGAATGTGATCCCTATATGTTTATTGTTACAATGTTGTTATACAATGCTGGTTATAACAATTACAGAAGGAGATTATAAGCAGGTTTTACAAGGTTGTCCTCAGGAACTGTACAACAAAATAGAGGACTGCTAGAAACAGTGCGATCTGATAGAAATCTCGTTGAAAACTGTCATCTCTTTGGAAGAACTGAACCAAATCAAAGCAAGCAATGACAAAACCCAGTAAGGATGAATGAAAATAAACATCATGTTTCAGTTGCAAGTATGCAGATTAAGATGAGATAATGCATTATGTTCCTATCTTACTTTCTGGTTTTCTTCACATCTTTCTGTACAAGAATCATGGATATGTCATATTGATGAATGAAATTGCCATCTTTCTCTGCATGACACTCCCTATTCTTTAGGAGTCTTACACTAAATGTCATTGTTTAGAGTTCTTGTTATAACTTTGATAATATCATAGGATGCACGTAAATTACTTCCAAATCTAGTTTTCTTTTCAGGTTTTTTTTGGGGGGAAAAATGCTTTCGTAATGTTTGGAAGGCATCTGAATTAGAGAAAATATGCCATTTGAGCAGTTCATAGGACATGGATTTTCCCAGAAATTTCAACTTGGTTTCAGAAACAGTTCTCCAAACAGGAAAAGAACCTAGACGCCGCTCAAATGATTCTGATTGATAGTGAAAAAAGGGTAGGTGGTTGGTTACCTTTGTTGGATCACCAGAAGGGTCAGGATAGATTTCCAGGTTTTCTTTTTCAGTTGAAAGACGGCTCCCCCAGTTCTTGACAGAGTCGGCAAAATCTTTCCCAGCCTCAGTTGCAGCAAAAAGGCGACGAGAAGCCCAGAAATACGCCTGAGCAATGGCTGATGATGCTGATAAATCCCAGAACTCTTCGTGCTCAATCACCTGGCCACTTATCTGGTTCAGAGTGAACTGGGAGTTGACTCTAATGATCAAATCTCCTCCAATACTAGCCAGTAGAGATTTAGGCTTCCCTTTGATCGTCCACTTGATGCTCAGCACACTTGTCGACAGCATCACCATCTCCTGCACAGTCTGTAACAAAAATTTCATCCAACACAAATCATGAAAGTTGATGATCTTGCAAGACAAAAGCAAACCCAGAATTCATTGCTCACCACAGACGGATCATCTAGTGCATCGGTCACCCATAGCCGTCTCTTGTACTTCTCACGACCCGTAAAACTTCTAACTGGGTCCTGCAATTAGAAAGAAAGTTCCAGTTCCATTCTACTAATAAGCAAACTGGTATATACCATAAATCATTTGAATGGAGCTTAGGAATGACCAGTACTGGACGCCAAGGTCTATGGTGAGTTAGATGTTCATGCACCGAAAGAAGTGGGTTTGGAAGAAAAAGCGTTAATGGTGACAGAGTCTTGAATTCATGGGGTAATCTTCAGCACAATATGCAGAGACATGAGGTTGCCTCTGATAGGGAATGTGTCCCATGTATCAACTGAAAATGGAACTTCCCCACATGTAACTTTGGTTTCTCCTCTTGAGTAATTATACTACTAACCGAAAACAAGTACAAAGAAGGATGAGATACTAATCGAAGAAAGCAAGAATACAAAGTGAAAGGTAAGGCCCTCTCTACTCAAATGACAGCAATACCTAGCTTTGATGCCCCTTAAGGCCACCTGACTTGTCTAAGAAGGAAGATTTCACCCCATTTGAAACAAAATCTGAAGAAAAAGACCCAGTATCCAATCTTAAGGTTCCTAAAGTAGGACAAGGTTTCCTTGTTTGAACGAAGAACCCTACGAAAAACAAATGCCTTCTCAAAAACTGTTTTTGAAAACATTATCAAATAAACTAACAGAAATTTCATGTGAACATAATGCAAATGTGATAAAAGGGACAGGAAGGGGAGGAGAGAGGAGCATTCTAGGGATACCTTGTACTTGACTGAAACCGCAAAGGTTCCCAGGGCGCGGTTGCCTTCACGAAGCTCTAGAATGTCGCGGGCGAGTTGCCTGGCCGTGGATTCCACAAGGGGGCTGCTGATGCATTCAAACTCATTGCAGAGCTCCCCAAAGTCCATTCCATCCACAATCTTATCGGCCTCTGATCTTTCACTTTCTATTGACACCTCTGCTGTCCTCCTATTTGGATCATTTGTAACTGCACATCATTCCAACTATTTAAGTCATTTGGGTGGTTGATGAACCACTGGCCATTAAAATGGATTTGTGTTCTAGCCATGGCTTCTAACCAACTGCAGCCCAAAAGACAGAGAGACTCAAATTGCTTGGTTGTTGGCTAAATTTGAGATGAACCCTTTTCATTTTTCTGAATCATTCAGCCAAATCCAACCCATTTTTCAAACATTTTCAATGGGTATTTATCCAAATTAGAAAAATTACCAGTGCAAAAACATTGATTCATTGGTAACACTGTCCAGATACATTGAACTCTCACCTTATTCCCACCCATTCTAATCATGTAATAACTCAAACTCATAGAGCAAGATAAAGAAGAAGCACAGAGAGGAAGAAGAACCTTTCAATGGAAATGGGTGGTGGAGGTGGTGATGGTGGTGGTGGAGAAGGAAGGAGGCAGTGGGAGGCTGCTTAGAGAAGAGAATGCAGCTGAATGGCCGGCAGAGGCTGCCGGCGGCGGAGAAGGTGGTTGCAGAAGTGCCCATTCTGCCACCATCATCTGGGTTCACTTGGATGGAACTTTTTCTGTTTTTTTCTTTTTTGGGTGATTATTTTTTCTTTGGCGGATAAGATTTCTGTGATGATGTTTGTGTGAGGTTGGAGATTTTGTGCATGGTCCAATCAGACCTTGCCACGTCAGGTGGGTTCTTGGCACAATTTTAAATTGGAATACTATTTTCCAATTCATTGTTGCATCAAAATTTTATTATATTAAAAAAACATAATTTAATCTTATTAAATTCAATTTATATTTATAACAAAAAAGGAAAATTCTCAAATGTCTCATTGTTGAGTTACTTAGCTAAAAAAATCGATCAATAATGAAGGCACTAACTTTGGAAAATAAATAAATATATCAAAGAAGCCTAATAACAAAATCTTGGTCAATGTTGAGTTACTTAACACCCAGAAGGATTTGAACCACAAACTACAACTTATGTGGGCAAATGTCTGCCATGCATTATAAGACCCATCATCGCATTTAACAAATTTTGGAGTTTATTTGAAAAATGATGAAGTACATTTTTTTAGGGATAGTTTTATTTACTTTTCTCGTGGTTTTAGCTAAATACAATTCATTTCATTGATTTGAAAATTCGTCAATTACCTCTCTTATTTTGAATTAGAGAGGAGATGGATGAAAATATCAAATGCAAAATATATGGGATGTATGTAATGAACTTTTAAACCAATGAGACTTAAATGTATTTAATGAAAACTTTAGAGGAGGTAAATGAAATTAATTGTTTTTTGTTTTTATATTTATTTTATAATAAGATGTGTTTGATTTTTAAAAAAAAATTAGAGATTCATATGAAATGATTTTTGTATAATTGTCGATGAGATTGGAAAGTATCTAATTAATATAAATTCATTTTAATAAAAAATCTTGTATAAAATATTTATTAAATTAATGTGTTATTATAATATTAGATTTTCTTAAAAATAAAAAAAATATTAATAATATTTTTATAAATATCCTAACTTAATAGAAAAATTTATGAAATGCAAACTTGTAAAACACTATACGAAATAGATGAAGTGGACAAAAATGCGAATTAGGAAATATGAGATGTTTGAAGAATCTAATAATTATATTTGATTTATGTATTTTCTAATATTATCTATAATATTGTTGGATGATTCTTTCTCGTCCGAAGACATATCTGACCGAGCTACATTAAATATCAATTGCTTTATCTGTGTACTCTTATACTAAACTAATATTATTTACATCATTAAAGTTTTTGCTACCACAACAATTACAACAATTTTCAATCGAGATTGTAAGTTCTTTAGGCATGAATTGATACCCTAGAAATTTTCTCGTCTTAAATACTAAATATTAACTATAATAATCTAAAGTCTGTAAATTTGAAGTCTTGAATCACGCATGAGATTCAACATAGGTGGTAGAGGCAAAACACTTCAATTATGTTTGTGTAGACCCCCTCTTTGGCTTTGTTTATATATATATATATGCATTTATATTTAGCCTTCCTGCCACTTGGGAAGCGCCTGGAGGATGACATTTGAAGGGGGGACCGGGCTTCTTGGAGGAGCGGCTGCATGGAGCACGTGACGAGGCAGGTGGCCCTCACCATGGTGGTGGTTGGAGCTTCTGAGGTTGCTGAGCAGTGAATAGTGGAGTAGCTGATGGCTTACGGGTGAAGATAGGAAAAAAGAGAAGAAGGGGGAAAAAAAAAAACGGGTAGCAGTGGGGAGGATTCTTTGAAGAAAAAAAAAGCCTGGAGAAAAGAAGAGAGGAAACCCAAGAGAAGGAGAAGGGAGACCGCTCAGGTTAGATTACTTTTGTACCCTAGGTTCTCCATTTTTTTTATTATTCATTTTGTTCTATTTTCAGCCATATCTCACTTCTTCCTGATATTTAGATGTTTCCGGATTATTTAACTCGTTAAATTTGCTCCTCATTTCATGAATTGCTTGGTCCATGTTTTGGTTCCCATGCAAATTATATGATAGCCATGCATGTTGCCACCTTTTCTCTCTCTTTCTCTTCCTCTTTCCCTTCCTCTTCCTTTTCCTCCTCCTCTCCATGCATCTTCTCTCCGGTGGCGCGAAGCATGCAGCGTTTCCAGGTGGAGGGGCAAGTTGAAGGAGATGATGCCTTGGGCTTGCCTTGATTTGGGCTTAAGTTAAAACACCCAGCCCAAGTTGATGTTAAAATGGTGCCTTGGGTTTGCCTTGATTTGGGCTTAAGTTAAAACACCCAGCCCAAGTTGATGTTAAAATGGTGCCTTGGGCTTGCCTTGATTTGGGCTTAAGTTAAAACACCCAGCCCAAGTTGATATTAAGATGATGCCTTGGGCTTGCCTTGATTTGGGCTTAAGTTAAAACACCCAGCCCAAGTTGATGTTAAGAGGATGCCTTGGGTTTGCCTTGATTTGGGCTTAAGTTGGAGCCCAGGCCCAAACTTTTATAGTGATGGTGCCTTGGGCTTAGGTTGGAGCCCAGACCTAAGCTCTTGGTGACGGGTTTGGGCTTGAGTTGGAGCCCAACCCAAGCATGTTGATGAAAGGCCCCATGCCCCTTATGCTAGCCACCCTCATTGGCCCATGCCCACATCCATTTAGCCCTTTAGGTTGCCCAAATCCAAATAATCCTCTTAAAAACCTCTAATATCCATAATTAATTAATTCAATCATTCCCTCTTGTTTGTTATCTTATTCTATTCCTACCAATTTATTTAATTCATCTTAAAGACAATTAAAAGGCAAATTATTATTGTTAATTATATTTTTTTCATCTTGAAATTTATACTACTCAATTTCACTAGTTTAAACATTATGATTGTTAATTATTATTACTTCGTACACATCTATTTATCATCTTTTAAAATCCCACTCATTAAAGTTAAATTCTAATCCTTCAAAAACCCCATATCTTAATTTAATTTTTCAATAATTAGTTCAAATCTCATTTTCATCAATTAAGGTTATTATCTCATATTCATCTAGTTATTTAAAATCTAATCCTTCAAAAAATTCATATTTTAATTTAATTTTTCAATCCTAAAAAAATCCTACAATTCATTTAAATTTCATTTTCATCAATTAGAATCATCCTCCCATATTTATTTAAAGTCCAATCTTTCAAAAATCTCAATTTAACTTTCAACCTTTGAAATTCTATTATTCGCCCAAACGTTATTTTCGTTAACTAGAATTCTTATCCTCTATCTTTTTATTCATTTAAGGTCCAACTCTTCAAAAATTCAACGTCCTGATTTAATTTTTAATCCTAAAAATTCCACCACTCACTTTCTATTCGTTTAAAATTTTGTTTCCATTAAGTAGCATTATTATTCCATATTATCTATTTAATCTAATCGTTAAAGTTCAATTCATCAGAACCCAACTTCCAAATCTAATTTCTAACCTCAAAAGCTCCGTCGTCCATATATCGCCGTTTAATGATTATTCTCGTTATTAACGCTATCTCATCCACTCGCTTATTCAGTTATTCATATATCAAAGATCTCATCTCTAAATAAATTCTTAAGTTTTCAATCTCTAAATTCACATCTTCAAATCTCTAAAATTCCATCTTTCGCAATTATTTACCTAAACTTTGTTACTTCACCATCGTTATTATTCCATCCCTTTACTTATTCGCTCATCCACTCATCCCCTCATTTAAAATCCCAAACTCTCAAATCATTTTCAAAGTTTCCAACCTCGTTCAAATTTAATTTTTAAAAATTCTCATTCCCGCATTTAATGCCTGAAAGTCCGATCTTCAAATAAACTCTAAAATCCCAATTTTCTTTAAATAACTTTCGAGACTCCAATTTTTCAAATGAATTTCAAAAATCCAATTTTCTCTCAAATAGCTTAATTCCATTATGGTCTTCAAACAATCTTCTGCTCCTCTTATTTTTAATAAGCATGAACGAATTTTTCGCAATTCCAAACAATGGAATTTATGAGATGAATTCATGCAAAAATAGAAATGGGCTTTGGTGGGGGCCCAACATATGAGATTTTATGATTGATGGATTGTTTGGTTGATTCGGTTGCCATACATGATTTATTCTGCTCTATGATATGCATGTGACTATTCTTTAGTTGTGCACTAACATCACTTCTTGATAGCGCTTTATGGATCACTGCCCAGGTACGCATCCACACCCGCTCGGGTCATTTTCTGTATGCATGTTTAGATTCTCACATGTGCATGATCACTCTGAGTATTCATTGATTCCCTCATCAATTGCCATGATTGCTTCATTTTATTAGTAGAGACCCGAATCTAGGGACTTAGAGGGGTGCTATGGTTTTTACCGTACCTTCCTGATAAGTAACCTGACCCCCGAACCCGATCCGGTTTTTCAAAGACCACCTTTTCCAAAGTAAGGAGTCACACTTAGGGTTTTTCTTTCTTATTTTGTTTACCCTTTTAAAAAATAAAACAAAAATAAGTGGCGACTCCAAGTCATTTTCTTAATCAAATAAAAATCAATTTTTCAAATCAAAATCGAGCTCGCCATCGAGTGGGAAACGTATTGAGCCGAAATGCGGGGTCCACAGTTTGGTTCCCGTAATATACTAAGGAAAGAAAAAAAATGCAAAGGAAAATGATTTTTTCATGTTTGGTTGTCATATGAAAAATATCAAAGAAAAACAAATATAATTAAAACTAATTAAAAGCTTATATATTCTTAAATTATTTAATCTTTATATTAATGAGTTAAAATAAATAAAATGAGTTTGAAGTAACAAAAAAAATAATTTATCAACTTTTAATCTATTTTTTTTATTTTCCTTCATTTTTTCTTTCCTTCTACTTTTCCTTTGTATTTTCTTTCTCTTACATTCTTCTTCAAATTTTCTGAACCAAACATAGCCTCAACCCAGGAGATGAAAATGATCTCACCTTCAAACTTTTCCTCTCAAAATCATTGTACAACACATAGAACTCGAAATCCGAGGGCAGGTCTGGAATTAGCGCCAGCTCCCCGTCATGGGTTGCCTTCAAATCCATGGAGTGAAACCGGGGCACCATCTGTTTGAAAATATTTCACTCAGAGGGAAACATAATCCTCCTCTCCCTGCTCCAAACCCCATTTTCATCGTCTTCCAAAACCCACATGCTCAAGTTGTTGCCCTTTCCCTCCAGCAGGCCGATGAAATCCAGCCAGGCCAGACGCTCACAGAATTCTGCCTGCCCGCTACACTGGTCGGAGAGGAAGAGATCATGGCGGCGGCGAAACAAATCGAAACCTCTCGCTTCCCACACCGAACGCCACCAGATTGTTCTTCTTCCCCCTGCGCCAGTACAGACTTCCACCCACGCAATACCCTTCTCCGGACAACCGATAAGTGGAATGATCATAGATGACGTCCCTCCATTGTTGGGAGCCCAAGGTCAGGATTTGGCAATTCCTGTTTAGCTTCACTTCGGCATAGATTTGAATCCATGTCTTGAAGATTTTGTGGGTGTTGGCGCAAGGGTCAAAACCCAGATGGAAAGATGAGTTTTGGAAACGATCGTACTTGGATTGGGGAAGGGTGATGGTCTCTCTGCTGCTCACATTGCAGACTCGGACCATCTCGCTATTTATCAAGCAGATTAATCCATTTACACACTGTGTCGCATACGCAAGACTGAAATAGTGTCGATTGAATGATAAGGATCGATTATGCTGCTGCTTCTGCTGCTCTTCAGAATAAATTGCAATGGTTTGAAAACTGGACCGGACAGGCTAGTCCGCCGATCGGCCATGGTTCTGGTCCGGTCCGGCCAATTGGATTGGAATGACTTCGAACCGGGGTCGGACCGCTTGAACTGACGGTCTAACTGGTGAACCAATCGGTTCAATTATTATTATTATTTTTACATAGCATCAAAACGACACCGTTTTGGAGGGTATACAAGTTGCCTAAGTTTGGAAACTGGAAACCCTTGCCGCCTCAATCCTCCTCTCGTAGCAATTGTTGGCGTGCCGCTTCGCTTGCCCCCGACGTGCCTCTCCACTTGCCCCTGACGTGCCGCCCCTCGTGACACCCAGATGGCGTCCACCGACAACCGTTACAGGCCGGCAACCTACGGCGTTGGAAGCTGGCGAAGCTCTTCCTAGTTCCACGCGGTGTTGGAAGTCGGCAAAGCTCCTTGCTGTTGTTAATTGGCAAAGTCGGCGTTGGAAGGCTGCTCCGGCTGGTACCCCTCCCTGCTATTGGTAGATGTTGTCAAAATTTACGAATTTATTAATTTTTTAATTTTTTATAATATATAAAATAATAAAATATATATTTATGACGTCACCGGTTTGACCGCGGTTCGACTGTCGGTCCGACTAGTGAAACGTGAACCGATAACTTTTTCTATTCAATGACCGGTTCGATTCTGAAAACATTGATAAATTGAGACCAGTACAGTGTTGGGTGCACTGGCCGGAACATACTTCGAGAAGGAGAGGAGGAGGCCGTGGCCACCGGGCCGAGTAGTGGAACGGAGTTCGATGCAAATCAATGAAGGATGGATCAGAGATCATAGAGCGCCATAGCTTCGAGATGCATTGGAATCGGATGAGAGATTTGATGGGAAGTTTGGTGAGAATTTCGATAATCAGATCCAAGGGAATGGTAATTGGAACTCTGCCGCTCATCTTCACTCACTACTACTGTTGTTGCCTCCTCTTCTGCAGAGGAATTTGTCAAAGAAAATCGAAACACAAACTCAGGGGGGAAACCAGGGTTAGGGCTTCAAATTTTTTGATAAAAATGTTGTTCGTCAACTTTTTTTATTTTTTATTTTATATATATGGAGGAATTCAAACCCTAGCCCATAGTCGTGGGTTTGTGATTCGTTCTAAATGAGTCTACATTTAAAAAAATGTATTTTGTTTGAGATTTCCAAATGGGAGTTCACTTTTAGAGCAAGAAAAAGAATGAAAGATAATGCATGTTTGGTTCCTAAGAAAATAAAAAGTAAAGAAGGAAATGGTAAATGAACCTTATGTACCTTCATTGAACCATAAAAGTTATTGGTTCACGATTCACTGGTCGAACTGGCGGTCAAACCGCGGTTGAACCGGTGGTGTTATAAATATGCAATTTATAAATTATTAAAATTTAAAATAATTATAAAAATAAAAATAATAATTTATATATTATTTAAAAATTAAAATTTTATTTAAAAATCAGAAAATTAGTTTCAAATTAGAAATTTAAATTAAAATCATAATTTTAATTTAAAATTTAAAATTTTAAAATTTAATTTTAAATAAAAAACTTCTTTTAAAATAAAAAATTTATTTAAAATTGTAATGTTTATAATTTTACCATTAAATCATATCTCATACCATCCATGTAAATCCATATAAAAAGGTTACCATCTATGTAAATCCATATAAAATGCATTAAATCATATCTCATACCATACATGTAAATCCATATAAAAGACATTTTTTACTTTATCCATATAAACTGAACAGTTGTCTTCACCTTGCTCCAATGGCGTCTTGCTATCGTTCTCTGTCAAAACTAACCCTATCATTCCTCAAATCCACCATTACCAAAACCAAGCTCAGCAACCCCACTTCTCTTCTTCACATTCCAAGCGCTTCTCTAACACTTCCAAGGCAAACCCTAAACCCCACTTCACGAACCCATTTCAGTTTCTTCTATCAACAACATTTTTTAATAGTTGGACCGCCGAGGGAAGAGGGGGTTTGCAGCGCCGGGAGAGGGCTTTGTAGTGGGGGCTTTGTAACGGGGAGTCTTATAGCGCGAGGGAAGAAGAGAAGGGGGGATGGTTGCAATGGGTTTTGCGCCGGGGCGGCCAAACGGGTAGGCAGGTGGTGTAACGGTCGGGGAGACCACCAGTGGGAGCTAGCATGGGTGTCGCAGCACGGGCGACAATTTCTTTACCTTCGGTCCATATGGAGAAGGAGGCCTCCAAAACGATGTTGTTTTGATGTCAGAAGCATCAAAACGACGTCGTTTTGATATTGTAAAAATTAAAAAAAATATATTAATTGAACCGTTTAGTTTGGATGGAACCAAAACAACGTTGTTTTGATTCTGTAAAAATTTATAAAAAAAAATAAAAATTAATTGAACCATTCAGTTCGGATGGAATTGGTTGGTTCATCCAGTTCGCCGGTCATACCGTTGATTCCAAGGGTCTGATTCTGGTTCAACCTATTTTTGGGCCAATTGATTAGACTGGACAGAAACCGTGATCGGCTGGTCCGGTTTGGTTTTTTAAAACCATGGTTTTAGGGCTTAACCCTTTCTTCACATTTTCAACTTCGTTTTTCATGCTTTCTACAAAGTATAGACTTAATAATCACATCATATTCATTTCTTAAGCTCTAATAACTTCAAATTCCCACAAACCTCGAAAATTACCAACTCTAAAGTAAGTCATTTGAAGTTTACTTGAAACGAATGAAATCCTTAAGCTGACGGGATAAATGCATTGAATGAGAAATGCATATAGCATGCTTAATGGGATATGTTATGTTATGTTATATTTATAATATGGAATTTATTTTATAAAATAAGTAATACTTTAATGAACTGCCAGCAAAACTTCAGTTCTTGGGTGCTAGAATTGTTCAAGTGAGTATTGAGTAGTTAATCATTGTTTAAACCAAAAAAAAAATTGATATACAAAGATTGTTTCTAGAGACATCACTCTGTTTCTTACTAAAACCATGACTAAAAAAAGTTTTGGCATTTACATCTCAACTAAAGTCTTGACAAATGTTTAGTAGAGAATATTTACAAAAGTACAAATGTGGTTTTATCTGATAAATGAGATGCCAAAAGAATGTCTCCTACTTTGGGACTAAGACCTTACAAAAACACATAAATAAAAGTCAAAATTAATTTTTTATTTATTATAAATAATGGTTAATGTTACTCACTTCCCCTAAGTATTTGACTAAATATACTTGACTCTCGTTAATTTAAAATTTCATCAAATATCTCTCTTATTTCGAGAGAGAGTGAGGTGAGTGAAAATAACAAATAAAAAGGGTAGGAAGGTATTTGATGAAATTTCAAATTAATGGAGGTAGGTATATTTAGTAAAAAAAGAAAAGAATGCGAATGAAATTATCCCTTGTAAATAATTAAAATAAAATATAAATAAAAATGAAATTTACATATCATGGATGACTAAACTAATATCGTTTCCCTTAGGCAACTCATGAATCAAATATAAAAATTCAAACCATAGTTTCTTCAAATCCTTGACAACTTGCTTTGAGTATCTACAACCCAAGTTTTGGGCCAAGGATTTGTCCATATAATTTGAGGAAAGCTATGTGACACAATGTTTCAAACAAACCTCATTGGTATGTGCCACAATATTTCTTCTTTCTTTGAGGAAAGCATGCCCATATGGACTCTTCCCAGTTAATCTACAATGACTTTTGAAAATTTGGCCTATTTGGTGTCTTATCTTTTCAATTAAAGGGTTATTTAAATCTGATTGTTAGATCTTTAAAAAAATCATCATTGATATGTTGATATTTCCTAAGCTCATGTGTTACACTTAGATAATTCACACCATTTGATGGTGCTAAGTCAACTTTTTCCTAAACTTAGCTTGCTATGCTAAGCAACACTACTCTAATCGAAATATAGAATGCACAACAAAGATAACACTAGAAGAAAGGAAGCTTTCATTTCACTAGAGCACCTTAAGATGTGTGAATCTGCTCAAGTGCTTAGTGCCTTGAACAAATGATGCCACTCTCCATTTATAGGTACTTATGAAACTTCATGGAACCCACAAAGGTTCCAATCTATCTTAAAACTCTCTAGAATTTCCTATACAAAAGCTATGTACAAGATATGAAACTCTTTAGAATATCCCACACTTTTCCCTTGTCTTGCAACCTTGTGTAAAGATGTGTGGACTTTCCTTGAATCTTCCACTCTCATCAATTAGTGTAGATGACTCCAAATATTTGCAAAAGTTTTCTGCTCCTTTATATAAGCTCAAGGGAGGGTTTTGAGTAGGTTGTGACACTTAGCACTTTTATAGTCCAAAATATTATTAACAATCAACCCATATGTGAGTCTTCCTTTCAACCCAAAGAATACTAGGTGATTGCTTGTGTTTCTTAATCTTACCCTAGGATGATTACTCATATTTCTTAATTTTGTGATGTATACAATCAAAAAATAATTATAATGTGAAAAAAAATTGATTTGTAAGAAATTAAGGAATCAATGTCATACCTCATATCATAACAATTTTTCTTAAAAACTAGGGAAGAGGTAGAAATCATGGGGGATTGACTCATTTTTGTTGCAAAATATTCCTTTGACCTATTCTACGAAAGCTTGACAATTATTTACCTTTGGAACAACTATCAAATGTATAATAATTGCATGCTTTCCCTTGACAACAATGTCCTAAAAGCCTAAGTTTTCATGATATATATTTGCCTATGAGAACCTCTGCATAATTTATATTATGTAGAAAAATTAATGATTTTTAAGCTCATATAACTACAAGCTATATTAAGTATGTTTTATATAAAAAATCAAATTTATGGCCCAAAGTTATAAATGTGAAAAAGAGAAAACAACTTATTATTCATACTCAAAAGCTATGGAATATGATTTGAAAATTATTCATAGGCAAAGCAATAAAAATAAGAAAATCAATATTTTTTTTCCTGCTAACTAGAAACTATGCTCAAGTTATTACAATAGCCAAAAACTATGCAATTATTTGATTATTTAATTACTAAATTCTTGTATAATTTTTTATTCTCAATTTCTTTAATATAGTTCTTATGAAACTTGAATTTGTTGCTATGATATTTTGAGAAAAATTGTTTCTCTTGGATATATCCTTGATGTCGAGATTCACTTGGATGGTGTGATCTTAGTTTAACCATTAAGAAAATGGAAATCATGTATCCTCATACAATCATGCAAAACCAATGATATTTCTTTGCCATCATATTGATATAAGTTTGAAAAGTGAATACCTCATAGTACTAGACCCTTTCATCTTTTGAAGTAGTTTGAAATAAAGAAATGACCATCAAAAGGCTATTATCCTCTTGAAAGCTCATTATGATTGGATATACTTAAGGTTACAATATTTTAAATTTGTCAATAAATATTGAGAAAATAAAGGCTAATCTTTAAAAGAGAAAACACCCAATAAGGGAAGGGTGGGAGGGTGAATTGGGATTAAAAAAAATCTTTTTAAACACAACAAATTTAAGCACAAGAGGAGCAAATAAAAAGATATAAAGTTAGAGAATTAAAGCTCAGATTTTATAGTGGTTCGACACTTCCTTACCTACGTCCTTAAAAATATTCATGATTAAAATATTTAAATTTTACAAAGAATTATTTTTTATATTATGTTATTTAATATATAAAAATAATTTATATATTATATTAATATTATTTTATAGATATTTTTTAAGTTTTTCTTTTTTAATCATAAAATTAATTTATAATTAAAAATTTATTTTGTAAAATGAGTATTAAAAAAGCAAAAAAATTGATAAAAAAAAAAAAAAAGAATTTTTGATAATGGGATATGTATGTCCCATATTTTACCATAAAATTAACATATTCCATGTGAAAGGGATGAAAAAAAAAGGTGGATAATATATCCTACCACTTATGCTATCCTATGTTTAGTTGAATATAGGATATGATAAGTGATGAGATAACTTATCATATCCCATCACCAACCAAACATTGGACAAGATATAATATATTCTCTCTTATCCTATCCCATGTTATATCCGGTCAACCAAACACGACCTTAATCTATATAAGACTACTTAAACTGTTGGTAAATGATTTATTTGAAGATTCAAATGGAATTTATTGGGAGATTAATGAGAAATACTAGGTTTGTAGTGTATTAAATCTCGTTCTACCTAATAAATAAATTATTTAACAATTAAGCATTTACATCAAGCCTATTTTCTTCATAAGGATTAAAAATAATGAAAGAAACATGAAACCGTTATATAAAATAAATTAAGCTTCACTTTTTTAACTGGTTTTGAAGGAAATTAACGGACAATTCAAAGTTTATAATCATAATCAAATGGTGTATTTTACCATATAATTAATCATCATTGCTCATAGTTCACACTCATTTAACTGTTTTTCTAAAACAAAATAACCAACTTTTCCTTCCCCCTCTTTCTTTCTTCGTTTGTGGTTTCTCTCACTTTCTTGGGAAAATTTAAGGTGATAGTTATCCTTCCTAATAGGAACTAAGTTGTTGGAAGCTTTCACCTTGAAGCCTTCTTCATAAATATCTCTCCTCAAGCTCCTAACCGAGTGAGGGTTCCACTAACTTGAAGCTTCAACCAATCTTCTAATCACTTTTACACTTGGATTCCGACTCTAATGGGCTCTTACACAATCTCTTCAAGTTTTAATTCACTTGAAGGCTTTAAAATTCAATTAGCAAGTATGAATTTCTCAACCTAGCTCAACAAAGGCTCAAATACAACTTAAGGCTAGGATGAATCACAAAGGTGCACTAAAGGATATGCAAATGGAGATTTAATGCACCAAGAAAAGAATGAGAGCTTTTAAGGCAAGATCAAGCGGGTAAAAAAATAAATGCAGGTGTTCTCTCACTTATAAATGAAAAGGAGCTATTTACTTATAGGTTTCTAATCTCGAGAGCAAAGAAAAATAAAAGACAGCTCAACAGGTCGAGCTGGGGGTTGACTGGTTCACTAGTTATTGGAGCATTTAATGCTTGACAAGTGACCATTACCCTTGACAGGAACCTCGATTAGGAAGGCAGATCCTTCGACCGGGAAGGAAAGACTACTGGAAGAGAGAGAGAGAGAGAGAGAGAGAGAGAGAGAGAGAGAAAGAGATAGAGTTTTTTTTTGTACCTCTTGACCATACCTCGACCGGGAAAAGGGAATTGGTTGACCGGTACCCTAACTGGTTGAGCCGATTTAGACAGAGCCTTGACCAATTCACCATTTTTGACCTAAAAACCTATCTTTTTCTAGTCTTTTCTCTTCTAACACTTAGGCAAGGTCTTTAGGTAAATTAATATGCCAATTTTGAAGTGATTTGCCTAAGGTTCATTTGATAAAACTTGGGTTTTGATGAAACTGTAACTTTAAAGAATAAACCGAGTTTTTCAAAGATGTATGAAATGATATGTAAATCCTAAGTGCACCCATGCATTCATCTTACATATGTTTCCTATGACTAAAGGTCTTCCAAAGGTTTTGATCTTGCATCCATTAGGTCATTTGATGAATTTCCAAATTAACACCTGAAATTCTTTATAATTCAAACCAATTAGTAACTTAACCATGGTTTGTTATCATCAAAACATGATTAGGAGAACCATTGGGCTAACAATCTCCCCATTTTTTATGACGAAAAACCTTGGTTATCTAGGAGAAGAGGAATCTCCTCCTCAAACCAATCATGGGTCAATAATAAAATTTTATGAAGTTAAAACCAAGATAATCAAGACATGTTAGAAAAAATTTGTAATAAGAAACACTGTAAGTCATGAAACATATATGCATATCATATATAAGTCAAATATATCACAATCAAATATGTACGATCCAAACAATGATATGACACTGATATGCATGTAAGGTGGTGTTTGTTTTTCGGTTGAATAAAAAAAGCCAAAATATTTGGTTTTTTCTATTCAGCTAAAAGTACCTTGTTGATATTAGCCAAAGTAACTAAAGCGAACTTGTTATTAATAAGTTTAGTTTAATTATATTGGTTGATGTCAATGAGTTACTTTTAGTTTAATAGAAAAAGCCAAATATTTTGATTTTTTTATTAAACCAAAAAACAAACACCACCTAAGTCTCCTATAGACTCCTAGATCCTAAATATCTTTCCCTTTTGGCAACATAAAAAAATGAACAAAGGAGGTCTCTAAGAAATCCAGGTTGAGGAGATGGAGGTGGAAACATAGAGCGCAGATAAGCCATCATCTCTTCATGCTGACTCTCCAAGAAATCCTCAATATGCTCAATCATCTACTGGAGATGCTCAAACTGTGAAGTGAAGCCAGCTTGATGTTGATCCATGCGATCCTCAATATGTTCGAACCTCTGCTGGAGATACTCAAACTGAGAAGTGAAGCCAACTTGATATTGATCCATGCGATCCTCCATAAAGTAAAACCGTGTATCACTGACTATAGCAAACTTCTCTATATGAGTGCCTAGAGAGCTAATCTGACCAAATAAATCCATCAATGGAGCATGGTTAGGAGTGAGAGGTGCCCGATGAGGTGGTATCTCAGTATGAGGAGGTTCAGTGAATACAGGTCCAGAGGAAGACTCAATGAATGATGACTGAGTAGATGGACCTGCCGTATAAGTCGGCTCAGACATTATTGGCTCAGAGAAGGTAGCCTCAAATTGAATACCCTCTGATTGGAGTGAAGGAATGTTAAGCTCGAGCTCTCTTTGCTGATAGTCACTTTGAAGGTCTACTTCATCCTCAATTTCTCGTATCTCGACCTCTTCCTCAACTCCGAGATGTGCCTGTCTCTATCCTCGGGCTTGTGCAGGTGCTCTCTTTACTCTCATTACACAAGAACCATTTGGGGCCTTCTCAAATTTCATCATCTTCATCGACTGATCATCATATGTATCATAAGTGCTGAAGGCCTCAAAATCTGCCTCTTTGCTCAAGTCAATGCCGACATCCTTGAACACTCTGGTGAGGAAGTGACCATAGAGGAGAATGCGAGTCATGCTCTCGCAACATTAGATCATGTGCATCATCATCAAGTACCCCAAGTGGATCCGTCTCCCAGTCAGAATGGAGTCGATAAAGAATGCCTCATAGTAAGAGACCTTATCTCGGTGCCTGTCCCGTAGAAGAAAGATAGAGCACAACATATGGTGTAGCACTCTGCTGATGATCGTCAAGCTGTGGGCCGAGGGTTTGCCCATCCTCTGGGAGTCTGGAAGTCCACAAATCCTCTAAATGGCCTCTCTAGGCTCAAATCCCAGCACAGTGGGCCACATCTTGGACTTGTACACTTTGAGTCCAATCGGAACAATATAAAAAATACGGTAGATGCTCTCCAAGTTAGGTAGATCTTGACTCCTCTAATAGTAGAAATGATTGGGCTACCCATGCCATAAGTCACCCTTGAGTAAAACACTCGTACCAGAGTCGAAAAAATCGGCTCCGAAATAGTGACCGCTGGCAACCAACCCGTCCTAGTGAATAGACCTTTGAATCCAAAATGTTGAAGTTGGGGAAAATTAATATTTCTCCTAGGAACTACTCATCTTTGAGCAAAATGCTGCTTGTATCGCTGGTAGTCCTCCATGAAATTGAACAAGGCGGTGTCAAACTTCATCTTTCGGCGTACCTCCGACTGAGATGGCTTAGCTGGGCATTTGCCCTATGCCCTAGAGGCAGC
Organism: Vitis vinifera; assembly: GCF_030704535.1. Taxonomy (NCBI): domain Eukaryota; kingdom Viridiplantae; phylum Streptophyta; class Magnoliopsida; order Vitales; family Vitaceae; genus Vitis; species Vitis vinifera. The sequence continues at coordinate 18,541,641 of NC_081808.1, read as the reverse complement.
AGACTCTTGTCTAGGAGCCATATGGAGTAAGAAAAAAGGGAATAGTGATTGATAGAGAGAGAGACACTCACAACTGAAACCCTAGATGTGCGGAAAAGGAGAGGGAACAATGCTAAAGCTGACTGTGACACACAGGAGGAAGACAAGACAGTCCAAATCCGAAACCCTAGCTTCCAATCTCCTAAAAATCCAATCCAAAGCCTTCAATATGCTACAATGACCTCAAAAATCACTCTTTGACAATTGAATCAGTAGAGCTCTTGAAGAACTAGAGGAAATCGGTGAGAAAATGAAGCGCGAGAGTCCCTTAAAATCCCAAATCCAGACAAACCGGTTGACCGATCTTGGTCCGGTCGATCGTTTGGTCAACGCGGTCAATGTTTTGACTTTTCAATTTTTTTGTGCACTTTCTCATTTTGTGATCCCTTCTCTGCCATTTTCAGTTGAAATCCCTAATTTTTGATGCCCAACGCCAATGGAATTTTGATTTTTGGTCGAAATTTGACCATTATCTAAATATATGTCTATAAGATGCATATGACATGAAATTCATGCAATCAGAAGGTATATTCATCAAGAATTCATTAAGCAAACATTAAATCATAAAAAAATCACCCATAGTTGTCTTCTAATATCAACAAATTTTTCTTCACTTAGAGGTTTTGTAAAGATATCAACAAATTGATCTTTTGTGCTTACAAATTCAAGTGTTATGTCACCCTTTTGTGCATGATCTCTAAGAAAATGATGTCTAATCTCTATATGCTTAGTCCTAGAGTGTTGCATGAGAATTTTTGATATACTTAGGGCACTAGTATTATCACATTTAATAGGAACATGATCAAAAGATAAATCAAAATCACTAAGTGTTTGTTTCATCCAAAGGATTTGTGCACAACATAAACCGACTGCTATGTATTCGGCTTCCACTGTTGACAAAGCTACCGAATTTTGTTTTTTACTATGCCATGAGACAAGTGAGTGTCCTAAGAAATGACAAGTGCCACTAATGTTTTTTCTTTCAATCCTACAACTGGCAAAATCGACATTCGAAAATCTAATTAATTCAAAGTTATCACTCTTAGGATACCATAAGTCTATGTCCATTGTTCCTTTCAAATATTTGAGGATTCTTTTTATGACACTTAAGTGAGATTCTTTAGGACAAGATTGAAATCTAGCACACAAGCATACACTATACATAATGTCGGGTCTACTAGCGGTCAAATATAGTAAAAAACCTATCATGCCTCTATACATAGTAGAGTCAATGGATTTACTTTTCTCATCCTTATCAAGCTTGATGGATGAGCTCATTGGAGTCTTCATTGTTTTGGCTTCCTCCATGTTGAACCTCTTGAGAAAATCTCTTATATACTTTGCTTGATTGATGAAGGTTCCTTCTTATAGTTGCTTGATTTGAAGTCCAAGGAAGAAGTTGAGTTCTCCCATCATGCTCATTTCAAACTCACTATGCATGCACTTAGAAAATTATTCACAAAGAGAGACATTAGTAGCACCAAAAATGATATCATCAATATACATTTGAACTAATAACATATCATTTTCTTTGGTTTTTATGAAAAGAGTTGTGTTAGTTTTTTCCATTTTAAAACCTTTTTTCAAAAGAAATTTACTCAATCTTTCATACCATGCTCTAGGTGTTTGTTTCAAACCATAAAGTGCTTTTTTAAGTTTGAAAACATGGTTAGGAAAGTTGAAACTTTGAAAGCCGGGTGGTTTTTCAACATATACTTCTTCATTTATAAAACCATTTAAATTTGATATAAAACAAAGCCCCAGCCCTGAGCTGAGCCTTCATCATTTGGTCGCCCATGAGTGGTTTGACCTGGAGTTTGCATATCGCATTCTCCTTCTAACCGATCAGCCATAAAGCCTGGAGCTCATAGCCTTGAGTTATTCATCGTAACCCCGAGTTACTCATTGCATCATGACCTGGAGTCATTCATTCCATCCATAGCCCCGAGCTATTCATCGTAACCTTGAGTTACCCATTGCATCACGACCTAGAGTCATTCATGCCATCCATAGCCCTGAGCTATTCATTGTAACCTTGAGTTACTCATTGCATAATGACCTAGAGTCATTCATAGCATCCTGAGCCCTAATCTCACGACCCAAAGTCATTTGCATCATTCACATCCCTGAGATGTTTCGTTTTCATCATTCTAGCCACTTGCGAGTGGCCTCGACTCGACACCATGAGCCAGAAAGCATCCTGATCGACTATCCATTTAGAGCCTTGAGTTCACGACCCAGAGTTGTTCTTCTTATTTATGAGCTAGAGTCATTCTTTCCATTTAGAGCCTCGAGCTCACAACCCAGAGTCGTTCTTCTTATTTATGAACTATAGTCATTCTTTCCATTTAGAGCCTCAAGCTCACAACCTAGAGTCGTTCTTCTTATTTATGAGCTAGAGTCATTCTTTCCCTTTAGAGCCCTGAGCTCACAACCCAGAGTTGTTTTTCTCATTTATGACCCAGAGTCATTTCTTTTCCATTTAAAGCCCTGAGCTCACGACCCAGAGTCATTTCTTTTCCATTTAGAGCCTTGAACTCACAACCCAGAGTTGTTTTTCTCATTTATGACCTAGAGTCATTTCTTTTCCATTTAAAGCCTAGAGCTCTGAACCCAGACTCGTTTTTCATTTATGACCCAGAGTCATTTCTTTTCCATTTAGAGCCCGAAGCTCTCAACCCAGAGTCGTTTTTCATTTATGACCCATAGTAATTTCTTTTCCATTTAGAGCCCAGAGCTCACAACCTAGAGTCATTTTTCTCATTAACTACCCAAAGTCATTTCTTTTCCATTTAGAGCCTAGAACTCACGACCCAGAGTAGTTTTTCTCATCTATGGCCTAGAGTCATTCTTTCCATGTAGAGCCTTGAGCTCACGACATAAAGTTGTTCCATTTTTGTGATTGTGATCCTGTGTTCTGAGCTTACTTTCGTCGTGTGTTAGGAAAAAATCTCTAGTCTTTTTCTTTTAGTTCTTCAGTATAGTTCACTTCGTTCTACTCATTATTCATATTTTACTCATATTCCCTACACTTGTGATCTCTACCGAAGAGGGGCATATTTGTAGACCCTCCATTTTGTCCTCCTAGAACATGTCATTTTACGTGTTTGTTCGATACTTTACAGCAATTCCCTGGTGGTCCATTACTACTCGTGTAGCTTACCTTTTCTGAGCCACTTTAGAGACTTTGGTTGAGTGGTTTATCCGATTCCACATTATGACCTTGACTACCCTTCAAGTTTAGACTAGGCTTCACTTAGGTGCACTTTAGGTTAGACTTAGTTGGCCCACCTAGTCTCACTTTAGGCTCGTATAGGTATACCTGGTCCATTAGGCACCACCCTAGGCCCACTTAGGCACCCTAGGCCCATTTAGGTACACTTGGCCCATTAGACACCTTAGGCCCATCTAGGTTCACTTAGGCCCAATTAGGCACACTTAGCTTATTAGACATTCTTAATGTGATTTGTATGGCTGCATGGCTCATTTATCTCATTTACTTATTTATTTATTTTTGATTTTATTATTATTATCAATCAATTTTAGTTAATCATTTGTCATTTTATTTATATATTTATTTATTTTATTGTTATTAATCACTTTGGTTTATTTAGTTATTTTGTTCATTATCTTATTATTTATTCATTTATCTAATATTATTTTATCATTCTCCAATTTATTTATTTAATTTTATTTATTCATTTATTTAATTTAATAATTTGATGTTTTTATAGGAAAATCTACCAATCGGAGGAAAAAGAATTTTGAAATTGGTAAGACTTTGAAAAGGAAATGAACTCTTCCAAAGAGCTAAAATAGGGATGGAGTTTTTGGAAAAGATGAAACTCTTTAGGTGATATGCATGGATTGGCTTTGTTTGATATTTAAAAGAGTTTTTTTGGTAGATGAGATAGAATTCAGAGAGGGGAGGAGTCCTCAGGTGGGACAACTGCCAATTGCTATAAAAAGCATAGGCTGGTGGTTTTGAAAGGATTCTAGAGAGGGTCTTTGTAAGTTGAGGGGAGAAAACATGGCTTTTTGAAGAAGAGCATGACTAGATCTTTTAGGGAGGCTACACGACTTTTTGAGGAAAAGTATGACCAGATTTTTTAGGGGAGGAAACATGGCTTTTTGAAGAAGAGCATGACCAGATTTTTTAGGGAGGCTACACGGCTTTTTGAGGAAAAATATGACCAGATTTTTTAGGGGAGGAAACATGGCTTTTTGAAGAGGAGCATGTTTTTTAGGGAGACTACATGACTTTTTGAAGAGAAGCATGACTAGATTTTTTTAGGGGGGCAACATAGCTTTTTGAAAATGAGCTTCACCAGATTTTTGAGAGGACTCATGGTGGATCTTCAAAGCATCATGGTTGAAGAAAAATCAGAGAATACCATGGCTGCATCTTGAAATGAATATGTTATATAATTTATGCTTGTCCAAACCACTCTAGCATTTTTGGAGGAATCTTATAAATTATGCATGCTATCCAGGTATGCTCTCTATCACTTGTTTTTCGGAATTTTATGAACATGCATGTTGTTGTGAGCCATATCCATGTCTGATTCCATCATTGGGTGCTTAGATATATGTTAGATTTGCTTGGATAAAATGCATGTTCCATACTATATTTCTATACTAACTTTGATGTCTTATGATAGTGCTTGAGAGGCAGTTCAGGTACGCATCCTAACCTTTCTTTGCGATTATGATTGGTTTTCTTGTTTGGCATGCTATTTTTTTTTAAATCACCTAGCCTACCTAGGTATCTATAATCAACCAAATTAATTGCCACATTTCCCTCAACTTAGTCAATAGAGACCTTTTAGAGGTACATTCCCAATAGGTAACCTGATCCCCGGACCTAGACTCGGGTTTTTCAAAGACACGTTTTTCCAAAAGCTATGGAATCACTTCTTTAGGGTTTTCTTTCTTATTTTATTTTCCATTTTAAAATAAAATAAAATAATGGGCACTCCAACTTTTCCAAAACTAATTTTTCATAAATGAAAAATGAGTTTCGCTGATCGAGTGGGAATGCACGTGAAAAATGCGGGTCCACAGGCATATACTACTAATGTGCCCTCATCTTCTACAAAAGTTGCAAGTAGGGGAAGAACTTGCACTTGTGGATTCCTTTACAAAATAGTTTTTAAAATACTTTTGATTTTTTGAAGATTTGAATCCTAGTCCTTGTTTGTCAAAAACACATTTTTGGCTAACTAGAATCATTTCAAAAGATTTTTGTCCACAAGAAAATATTGAAAGATGGGAGGTTAACCATTCATTTTTCTTTCTTAGAATCTCATTTTATTTTTCAAGATGAGTTTTAGAAATTTCAACATTTGAAAAATTTTCTTTTACTTCTCTAAGTTCTTTTTCAAGTTGTTGAACTTTTTTTTTAAGAGAAATATTTTTCAAAATCCTCATACAATTCTTCAAATGCATCATGTATATCTTCATCACTAAGGTTAGAGTTTACCTCATTAAGTTTATCTATTGCCATGAAGCACATGTTTGCCACTTCTTTCTCATTTTCTTCTTCGGAGGATTCTTCACTTTCACTCCAAGTGGCCATAATTGCCTTCTTTTTTCTCCTTTTGGCTTTACTTTTGTAGAGAGGAAAATCATATTTAATGTGTCCTGGTTTCTTGCACTTGAAACACACCAAGTCTCTTTTCTCTTCCCATTTCTCCTTATCACCATGAGATGAAGATTCCTTTTTAGAAAGGTCTCTTCTAGAAGTGAACCTTCTTCCTCTAAATTTTTCACTCCTCATGAATTTGTTGAACTTTCTTGTGATGAGGGCTAAATCTTCATTTTTTTCACTTTGTTTTCCTTTTTCAACTTCTTCTTCTTCCCTAGTTGTAGCTTTGAGAGCTATGTTCTTCTTCTTTTTGTCTTCATCTTCTTGTTACTTCTTTGCCAAATTGATCTCATATGTCATAAATGACCCTATGAGCTCCTCCAAAGGTAGCTTGGTCAAGTCTTTGGCTTCTTGAATTGCGATGACCTTTGTATGCCACTTTGATGGAAGTGACCTCAAGATCTTCATCACCTTTTCGAATTCCTTGTAGATCTTTCTCAAGGCTTCAATACCATTGACAATGTCGGTGAACCTAGTGATCATCTCAATAATAGTCTCATTATCTTTCATAAAAAATAATTTATGGTTATGAACAAGTAAATTGATTTTTGATTATTTCACTTGATTTGTTTCTTCATGAGTTATTTCAAGCAATCTCCAAATTTCTTTAGCCGATTTGCATTGACATATTCTATTATATTCATTTCTATCCATAGAGCATTGCAAAGTATACACAACCTTAGCATTTAATTGAAAATTTCTTTTATCACGCTCATCCCATTCTTGCTTGGGTTTTGGAACCATGACTCCATCAACTAGTTTTGAAGGAAAAGTTGGGTCATTTTTAATGACGTCCTATACGTCTAAATCGGTTGATTATAAAAACCAAGTCATTTTAGTTTTCCAATAGGGATAATTGGTTCTTGTAAAAAACTGGAGGTCTATTGGTTGCAAAACTTTCAATGTGAGATGAGCTTGATGGATTAGTCATTTCCTCTTAGACGATTAAGTCTTAAACAAGAGGCCTAGCTCTAATACCAATTGAGAAAATAAAGGTGAATCTTTAAAAGAGAAAATAACTAAGAGGAGGGAAGGAGGGTGAATTGGGATTAAAAAAAAATCTTTTTAAACATAAAAAATTTAAGCACAAGATGAGCAAATAAAAAGAGATAAAGTTAGAGAATTCAAACTCAGATTTTATAGTGGTTCGACACTTCTTTGCCTATGTCCACTCTCCTCAAGCTCCTAACCGAATGAGGGTTCCACTAACTTAAAGTTTCAATCAAGCTTTTAATCACCTTTACACTTGGATTCCGGCTCCAATGGGCTCTTACACAATCTCTTCAAGTTTCAACTCACTTGAAGGCTTTAACACTCAATTAGCAAGTATGAATCTCTCAACCTAGCTCAACAAAGGCTCAAATACAACTCAAGGCTAGGATAAATCACAAAGGTGCACTAAAGGATATGCAAATGGAGATTTAATGCACCAAGAAAATTGATTACTACCAAAAAGTGCTATTTTGTAGACCTAATAATAATGGTTTTAAGCACCTTTGAGTAGTAATCATATTCATTTAACCCAATTAATTCATTAAGGTCCTTAGTAATTGGTTTTAACCATTTTGTGGCAAGTTTACATGTTTTTATCAGCTTATGAACCAATTCAAGCATGCCAATTGATGGAGGAGCTATTTGGGCGAGTTAAGCAAGGATTTTGGATGATTACAGGCTTGAATTTCAAGTGGAAACACGAGCACAAGCAATGGAGAAGAGGAAAACAGAGTGAAGAAAACAGCTGCAGTCTTCTTTCACACTTTTGGAGCACTTCCTGAAGTCCATTTTCTACATGCTATATACCATTTGAAAGCTTAGGAAGTCAAGAATCCAACGCTTCAAACCGTGTATGATTTGGAGCTGAAATGAGGAAGATATGGCCTTCGAAAGGCAACTGCATCATGCCAAATGACCAATTTCGCAAGGTGAATTTCACATTGCGAAAATTTCGCAAGGAGATTTTCTTCATGGTGTGAAATTTTGCCATTTCGCAATGTGAATTTCACATTGCGAAAATTTCGCAAGGTGAATTAACTCATGATGCGAAAATATGGCACTTCGCATCATGAGTAATTCACATTGCGAAAATTTCGCAATGTGCCTTTTACATTGCGAAATTCCTTTTAATCCTCTGTTTCTCCACGCACGCACCACCGACTTCCCAAATATTTTTAGCTTGATATTTTCTCATGTAAATTCCTTTTGTAACCTTGTATTCAACCGACATAAAGCTTTATCTTATAATTTTGCTATATATAGAGGTGCACAACACCTCCAACAGGGGACGAAAAATGGGATGATTGGGGATCGATCCTGTGTACATTAACTTAGACATATATAAAGCTCTGTTTTTCTCTTCTCCTGTTCTTCCCCATTTCTATTTTCTTAGTAGCCAAACAGCCTCTGAGGGCTTTTCCTCAGAGGATGATTGGCTAAAACTTTTAGTTTCTCAAAGTATGGATGTTATGTGATGGCTTGGATGCAATCCCATGGAAATTTCTCGCACCTGGAAGGTAAGGTAGTCGTTTTTCATTAACGGTTCATTAATGCAAAGTTTGGTTTTTATTTCCTTTGGACAACTTCCAACGGCCAATACTTGATAAGCTTTTGGATTTCTATCCATTAGTTATCTCCTACGAGCTATTGGAAGGTGAGGTTTTCAATTCCAAGTTTTGCATTAATCCGTTAGAACCAATTTCAATGGCCATTGAAAGGTGAGTTTATCACCTGGAATGACTTTGAGTTGCCAATATTTGGTAAGCTTTTGGCTTTAGACCATTAGTTATCTCTTACGAGCCATTCAAAGGAAGTCTAAAGTGAATAACCATTGATGAAATTCACTACCATCTGTTTTGCCATTTTAAAGGATTAAAACTTGATTTGCTAAATCCATACCGGTTCGGGAAGCAAGCATCACCATAGTTGCAACCCCAACGCGAGGAGCCTATCCTGAGATTTCCAATTTGCATAAGAGCCAGAGCATAGCTATCCTATCTTTGAGAAACTTGTTTTTACACCCTTTCATTTTAGTCTTTAATGTTAGCTTAGATTAGTTTAAATCTTTCTAAAACATTTACATCTTCTTTTAAAGCTAACATCCATAAGAAAATCACCTATTTTCCTAATTTGAATATCACTAGTGTTTGTGAAAACCCTTCCCAGTGAACGATCCTAGAACCACTATGCTATAGTAGCTTGGCTACTTTAGTAATAGTATTTAAGGTATAAATTTTGTTGATACGCCTTTAAAGCTAAGCTACCATGAGTCGCATAAAAAATAATGAGAGTTTTTAAGATAAGAACAAGTGGGTAAACAAATAAATGCATATGTTCTCTTACTTACAAATGAAGAGGAACTCTCTATTCATAGGTTTCTAACCTCGGGAGCTAAAAAAAACAAAAGACAACCTCAATCGGTCGAGCTGGGGGTCGACTGGTTCACTAACCGTTGGAGCATTTAATGCTTGGAAGGTGATCGTTACCCTTGATCGGACCTCGATCTGGAAGACAGATCCCTCGACCAAGAATGAAAGGCTATTGGAAGAGAAAGAGTGTTTTTTGTACCTTTCGACCGGACCTCGATGGGGAAAAGGGAATCAGTCGGCCGGTACCTTGTCGGTTGAGTTGGTTTAGATAGAGCCTTGACCGATTCACCATTTTTGACCTGAAAACCCATATTTTTCGGGTCTTTCTCTTCTAACACTTATGCAAGGTCTTTAGGTAAATTAATATGTCAATTTTGAAGTGATTTGCCTAAGGTTCATTTGATAAATCTTGGGTTTTGATGAAACTGTAACTTTAAAGAATAAACTGAGTTTTTCAAAAATTCATGAAATGATCTGTAAATCCTAAGTGCACCCATGCATTCATTTTACATATGTTTCCTATGATCAAAGGTCTTCCAAAGGTCTTGATCTTGCATCCATTAGGTCATTTGATGAATGATTCATGCTCAATTGGTGTCTCAGCTGATTTGTGTCCAGCTGGTGCTCCTTGATTGAGGGAGTAATCAACAAAATTTATAACCTATTACACCATATACTAGGGTAGTAAAGACAAAGCTACTATAGCATAGTGGCTCTAGGATCGTTCACTGGGATGGGTTTTCACTTTGCAAATGATATTAATTCAAAGCTGAATTGGTGTCTTTTCATTTCAAGGTTAGCTTTAAAAGAAAACATAAAGATGTTTGAATGAAAAAGATGAAAAAGGTTTAGTTTTAAACTAACCAAAAATAGTAACTGATTTTACTTATAAAGAAAAGCGTTTCTTGGAGTTTCAGATCACTAGGCTCAGATTCCTCATACAAAAAGGGAGTTCCGGTCACTTGTTTCTTTTCCTCGCATTAGAGAATTAACATATAGTTCCTTCTCCAACCGGTGTTGTACAGATGCTTCCCATTAATGGGTTCAAACATTAAATCCATCTCACTGATGCACCTTGCAATGGCTCATACCTCTCACCTAGCACTTGCCATTCAAGGTGATCTTTAACCTTGGATTACCCATCAAAAGCTCGCAAGAGATAACTAATGAATGTCTCCTTGGAGTCCAAAAGCTTACCAAGTGTTGGCAATTCTAGAAAATCCTACCTTCAAACCACCTCCCAAAGGCTCGCAAGGGGTAAACTAGTGCATCTCCATGGACGGAGATCACTTGCCTTACCAAGTGTTGGCCTAGGTGATTTAAAGGCGTTTTAAGTTAACTAAAAAGATAAAAACCATTAACGGGTTACACTTTCTCTTCATTAAAAACTAAAACAACAAAACTTCCAAATTATACATGTGGAAACTTACCCGGCTTTCCTTACTCCAAGAGACAAAAAGCTTAGCCTCTCATCCTCTGAGGAAAAATCCTCAGAGTTTGGTTGGCTAGAAAGAAAACTAACGAGAAAACAAGAATATATATGAAAAATAGAGCAAGTGCTCTGTTCGTTGATTCTATATATGATATATCTATATATTGATCGATCTTTTTTACAATGGATGCAAGGGAATATATATAGAGATGTTTTTCCAACCTTCCTAACTAAGAAATCTTATGGTTGGTGGATTACAAGGAGAAGAATGGAAATTTATACAAAAATATCTGAAGAAAAGATCTAAAAGAGTCGATGCACAAATATCGGGAAGCACTAAGGACCATTTCGCAGGTGAAAACGAGGTCTGCGAGATTTCGTAGACGCACAAAAAGGGCTGCGAAATGACTTCGCAGCAAACGGCTGATTTCGCAATGCTGCGAAGTGGTCTTTCATCTTGAGGTTCTCAGCTTCCAACGTGCGGCATATGTCAGGCAACTTCAGGAGGAAATCCACAACACTGTACAAAAAGGCTGCGAAATCATTTCGCAACAAAAGGGTGATTTCGCAACACTTTGCAAAATGCTTCCTTCAGCTTAGAGTGATTGACTTGCAGTGGCTGTAACTTCTTTGTTTCAACTCCGAATCGCACACCGCTTGAAGCATTGGATTTTTGACTTCCTGAGCTTTGAAATGGTATATAGCATGTAGAAAATGGACTTCGGGAAGTGCTCCACAATTGCAAAATAAGACTGCAGCTGCTGTCCTCTGTTTTCTTCACTCTGTTTTTCCTCTCTCCGTTGTTCTTTCCTTGCACACTTTGAACGACTTTGGCAAAGGGCTATGAAGCTCCAAAGCTTGGTTCTTCATGAATTTGAGCTTCCAAAATCTTTGCCATGAACTATATACAGCTCTCCCTCATTCTTGGATTGCTTTGGTGATCAAAAAGCTATCAAAACATCAAAACTTAACACAATTTGATTAGAATTGATTGCAAGGGTCCTTAACATGTTAATTGGGTTAAAAGGCAATAACTACTACTCAAAAGTGTTTAAAAGAGTTAATTACAAGCTATCAAATAGCACTTTTTGAGTAGTAATCAATGAATTTCCAAATTAACACCTGATATTCTTTATAATTCAAACCAATTAGTAACTTAACCATGATTTGTTATCATCAAAACATGATTAGGAGAACCCTTGGACTAACAAATACAATTCCGTCTTATTTAAAACTAGTTCCTAGTTAATGATATATGAAGAAAAATGTATTTGAAAAAAAAAATGTAAACATTTACTATTTTTCATGTCTTGAATGTGCTTTATTAGTTAAAAAAAAATCAAGAACATCAATTTATGAAATATTGAAAATTAATATCATATCTTCACTTTTATAGAAAAATAATTACTCTTATTAATCTAATCCTGTGTCATTCCTTCAAATGAATGCCACCTCATTTGATTAATATGAATTTGAATGAGGATGTAGTCTTCTTGGCACCATGAAGGTCATAATAATTCTTAGAATATATATATATAAACCACTACTGCTAAAAGTGGAATAAGACAACAATTGCATAAGAAGAGAAGAATGATGTATAAGCCAAAAAGACTTTTGAGAATGGATGTTTTAGTTATAGGATGAAAGTATACTATTCGTGTACATATTGTACATCAAAACATTTGTTTTCCTTTATCAAGGCAAAAAAAAAAAAAAAAGTTGGAACAAATTCCACTAATGACAATGAAATTGTGGATATAACCCACTTAGGTTCTTTAAATTTCTTTGAGGATCAAAGTGGAAAAATTGATCATTTAATTGGTACTACAAATGTTTGCTATAATTAAGTATTATGTAATCTTTATGTTCACATGTTATGTTTTATACACTATTTCTAAAGTTTACTTTTATATCTTTATTGATTTGCATATACTTCTAAAATCTATTTTCATATCTATATTTCTTTTCAAATACTTTATTTTATTATAAGATTCAGATTCCTTATAATGACTTGATAAATTTACGATAAATTCAATCAAGATGTATGTTTCATTGATTGTGTAATAACACATTCTTTGAGATAAGAAATACTTCTCAAACTTAAAGTTAGTTCAAACTAATTTCAACACCGTATCAGGTTTTGTAAACTTAATTCAAAATTCTAGAATAGCTAATCTTATGTTACCTCATGGAACTACGTTCCATATCACTAATGCCTTATATTTTGCCAAATCTATTATGAAAATGAATATGTTCTTTCAAGTTCTCTCTCTTTTTTTTTGTTTTCTTTTCCTTGAAGTTCTCATTGAAACTTGAAAATATGAAAATGTAAGAAAATAATTACAAAAAAGTTGGGAAAAATCAACCTAGTTTTGTGAGGCATGTGGTCAAACACCATCCTAATTAAGGTTACTTTCGCCTCCCTACATGTAGTGGTGACAAATGATAACCATTTTAAGATGTAACACCAATCATTAGCTCGTAGCATGGTCTCCTACTATAGGCATGTCAATATTGTGGACAACTTGTCCACAATTTAGTTGCCCATGCCCAGAAAATATGAAGATTCTAGGGAAGAAAAAAAAAAAGGACCTTTGTGATATAGACAAATTAAAGAGTAAAAGGATGACCATTACTTGAGTCTGAATATCTTAGAACGATCAATTCCATTAAATCCAATAAAACCTCATAACATCTAACCCAACGGTTGGAGAAGTAAAAGTCAAAAATTGCATCTAACTTTTACAATCTCGTGTAAGTTTCAAATATTTAACCCAACTATAACGAAAATTATTTTTAATCAAATAGTATAAAAACAAATATTTAAATAAGGTAACCCTAGCAACCTACTCAAATAATTTTAACATTAAAAAACACAAATTCCCTAAACCCCCAATTCTCATCCATTCTAGTCTAACTCTAGACTCATATTAGTCCATTAATGAGGGAAAGCATATTAAACCATATAGACACTAGCTTGCAATCCATCTTAGATCATTAATGTAAAGTAAGAACAACCACCACACACATTTGTTTATAACTTCATGAATTTCTAACACAGAGTATACGACATGTTTGGTGTCAACATTAATTCTTGATAACCATAATTAAACTAAACTTTATTAGTGTTAAAACTTTTAAACATTCAACCCATTTTGAACAAATTGAATTATTATGGTGCATGGTTGTTCTCTTCCCGAACAAACAACTCTAACTTGTGAAAAGATAAATCAAGTAGGTCATGTGGATAAGTTTGGAGTGAATGTGCAGAGAGGTGGATACAATGTTTTTTTTTTTTTTTTTAAATATTTTCTTAAAAATTATCTTAAAAATATTTAAAGAAAAAGGACAAAAATGAGGAATTCATGTTTCTCTTTTGGGTTTTTTTCCTTAAATTATTTGTCCTTTATTTTATTTTATTTTATTTTTTATTAATGCATTATTTTTCATTAAAGGTGCAATTAATATGGTTTAAAGGTTCACGTAACTTGGTCATTAGACTTTTAATGAACTAGTGGGGACACATAACATTATTGTGGACTTGGACTTCACGTGTAGTTTAATGCTCCCACTTCTAAAACCCTAATATTCCCCTAGTTGCCAAACCATGTTAGTAAGTGGGCTCAGCCATGAAAATCCTTAAACCCTCATTTTTCCAACATCATGGATGAAAGGGATAGCCACCTGATGAACGGTCCCGATCACTAGAAGATATTTGAGTTCCAGTTAGGACAATATTGTAGATCGATGCATTCTAACCATAACTTTTTTACTTTAGATTGTTTTGTCTTTCTAATTTATTTTCATACTTATAAGTATCAATCAAAGGATTACCAATTTGTTATTTTGATATTTAAATTATCTATATGGAATTTCTTAAATCGAGATTTGACCATTTCATTTGAAAACTAATTGGTGTTCGGTAAGGATAAGTCAAATCTTTTATGACATTTCACGTTACATTCTATGAGCTTGTTCTAAGAGCCATCATTTGGGTGACACATTTTAGGGCTTAAAAGCAACATTGTTGCACTCCAATACAATTTATTGAGATTTATATGGTGGTTTTTTTTTCTTAATTCTAAATATAACATAAAACTAAACAATGCTCAATAACGTTAGACATTAAGTTGTTTGTTTTTTTAAAATCTCAGTTATATTAAACATCAAGAAGTATAGAAAAACCAATAAATTACTTTTAGCATTCAGAAAAAGCTAAATAATTTAATTTTTTTTAACTAAAAAAATTTAAGAAATAAGTAATAAGTTAACAAAAAGTAAAAAATAAAAATAAAAATAACTATTTAAAATCTAAAAGCAAGTTGTTTCCATAAAAAAGTTAAAAAACAAATAGCACCTTACTCAAAAAACATACTTGATAATATAAAAACGACTATGTTTTGTTTTCGAAAAATGCTAAGAAAAGAAAAAAAAATACTAAAAAAATTAATGATTTTTTCATATTTGGACTTACCACAAAAATATAAAGAAATAAATATAATTAAAATTTGTTAAAAACTTATACCTTTTTAAATTAATTAACAAGTTAATACATAAAATAATTAAAATAGGTTAAATGAATTTTAAATAGTATATAAAAATAATTTATTAACTTTGAATATATTTTTATTTTCCCCTCAATTTTTTTCAAATTTTTTAGGAATCAAACATAGCTACAAAGAACTTAAAAAAATAAATTAGACCTCAAGAAGGATCTTTGTTTCATAAACTCTATTTCATAAACTCGTAATGTTTCTGATCATGTGATCATCATCATTTTGTTAAAGGTATATTAACTTAATTGTTAATCGATTTTTTCACTCATTAGCTTAACATTAATTTAAAACCCTAAAAAGGGTTAGAATCCTTATGTTATGGTCTATTATCTATTTGTTATTTGAACTTTTAAAACCTTATACTTGGCCTAAAACCCTAATATTCCCTTAACCTAATCCAGGTGAGAGACTTAAACAAGAGAGAATTAATTGATGTGATTCACCAGCTGTGTTCAGTGGAATCACAACCACCAGAACTCTCTCTCCCCTATTCCCAACATACAAAACTGATCAGTGGACCCACCAACCAAACTCTCCACTCAGAGTTCACAAACAATATTTGGAGAAAGTTAACAAACTGGGCTCCACCCTCTTCCCATCTGGCCGATATAAACTAATCAAATGGTGTTACCAAAAGTAGGAAAAAGCTTGATAGTTTAGTGGAAGTGCCAATTATTTTCCACCAAAGATCCTTCCTGATTCCATACGCACATCTGTATCGCTTGTCTTCTTTTGGATTAAAAGATCACAACTATGCATTTTTCCCACTCTCATTATAACTACAAATATCATCACTCATTATCTTCTTCATAGAGGCCATGGCCATGGCCAGTTTCTATTTGTTCTCTTCTTCACTTTGCATGCTTTTTAGCTTTGTGGTATTCACTGAAGCAGCCCCTAAAGGGTCTCTCATCACACACCTTCCTGGGTTCAATGGAATTTTCCCTTCCAAGCACTACTCAGGGTATGCATATATGCATATAGATATGTCCAGAACTGTTGTCATTTTTTCTAAGTATTGGTCTGGTTGTGCATGTTTCGATGGGGTTCTGTGATCTTGGGGGCTTTCAGTTATGTGGACATAGGAGGTGAACCTGCCAAGAATCTGTTTTACTACTTTGTTGTATCCGAAAGAAACCCAGCGAAGGATCCTCTTGTTCTATGGCTGAATGGTGGCCCAGGCTGCTCTAGCTTTGATGGTTTTGTGTATGAACATGGTACTGATTCTTAAAACTGTGTATCAGATACTGGAGTATAAGTAACAGTTATTTTGATTTTCTTGATATTCTGAACTATATATATCACTGCCACCATACTTACTACATTTCAGTTTGTTTTTTTGTTTTTTTTTTGGGAGTTTGAATTAGCTGCTGATTTTCTGGATACATCTTGATTGATTCATAAATTTATCAAAAGGGATGGAGCAATATTTAGAATATTAGATTCTTCCACTCTGATGATCATCTAAGTTGTATGAATTGATCCACTCACATAAACTGAAAATTTTGAATTTGAGTTGTTTGATCCAAATTTCTGCAGGACCTTTCAATTTTGAAGCAGGAAAGACACCCATCAGCCTGCCCACTTTGCACCTCAACCCATACAGTTGGTCCAAGGTGAGAATTCCTTTTGAAACACATCCTTGACAATTGGTTTTTGTAGGTTGAATTAGCAATAAATTTTGTTTATCAGATATATACTTAGATTAATGTACTATACATATTGTTTTCTTGTGTTTCTTTCTTTTTTTTTTTTTTTTTCAGGTTTCAAGCATGATATATTTGGACTCTCCTACTGGGGTTGGGTTTTCCTTCTCGAAAAACACATGGCAATACAAAACTGGAGACGTTCAAACTGCCTCTGATACACATGAGTTTCTCCTCAGGGTAAATTTAACATTACAATCACAGATTGATTGAAAAACTAGTATACTCATTTTATTGTTCTGCAACCAGTGGTTCAAAGAATTCCCGGAATTCATCACCAATCCATTTTATGTGTCTGGAGAGTCTTATGCTGGAGTTTATGTGCCAACTCTTTCTGCTGCAATAGTGAAAGGCATCAAAAGTGGTGCAAAGCCTACTATCAACTTCAAGGTATGTCACATTAATTAGAGCTACCCACCTTGAAAATTAACTGAAATATATTGTAAAGACTTCAGATTCAGTTCGGTTTGGTTTATGCAGGGCTATTTGGTGGGAAATGGGGTCACAGACATGGAGTTTGATGCCAATGCCCTAGTCCCATTTACACATGGGATGGGCCTTATATCAAGTGAGATGTTTGAGGTACTGAATTTTATTAGCTACTTTCAGCTTAGTTCTTGCTTGAAAGCATCTCAAATAGTTCCAAAACAACTGGTGCAGAAAGCAAGAGATAACTGTGGAGGAAACTATTACTCAAATGAAAGTAAAAGCTGCATAGAAGAGCTGAACAAAATCTATAATGTGAGATGTTTGTTCTTCTCTCATTGATCTTGTCTGAAATTCAGAAAACTCTGAAGAAAGTGGAGCTAGTTATAGTGTTTGATTAGTACTCTATATATATGTATCATGGTTTGATCTTCTGGTTAATTACCATGCAGGCCATTTCTGGCCTCAACCAATACGATATCCTTGAACCTTGCTATCATAGACCGACGAAGAAAGGTGAAGAAACTGGAAATACAACACTACCACTTAGCTTCAAGCAGTTAGGAGCTACTAACCGGCCACTTCCAGTGAGGACGAGGATGTTTGGCCGCGCCTGGCCTTTTCGTGCACCAGTTAAAGATGGCATTCTCCCTCTGTGGACTGAATTAATCAAGCAAAACCCAATTCCTTGCACGGCAAGTTATTCAAATTAGTCTTTGGATTACTAGAATATGACTGCTAATACTATTTGATAGTAGCTGCCTTAAGCTCATTGTTTTTCAGTTGATGGCTACATAAAGAAGTAAACCAACTAGTACTAGTTCTAAATTAAATTCACATACTTCGAATTACTTCATTCGGACACTGTTTTCGTATGTCAAATTGCAGGATGATCAAGTAGCAAGTGCTTGGTTGAATGACAAAGGAGTTAGGACTGCAATTCATGCCCAACAGGTAACACAACTACTCTAGCTAGTCATATGAATATTTCTCATCAGTACTATGCATACTCTACTGAAATTTGGAGCTTAATTAATTCAAATTGTTTTTTGTTTAGAAAGATGTGATTGGGGAGTGGGAAATATGCACTGGCAGACTACACTATTCCTCTGACTCTGGGAGTATGCTTCAGTACCACAAAAACCTAACTGCCAAGGGATACCGAGCACTTATATACAGGCAAACTTTTGCCCATATGAATTGTGTTTATATAGTTTCATCTCCATTCTGTATGATGTTTTGAAGATTTTTCAATTATATAAGAATTTTCCCATGAAAATCAACCTCCTGTTAACTGTTATGGCAGTGGGGATCATGATATGTGTGTGCCATTCACTGGGAGCGAAGCATGGACCAGGTCACTAGGATATAAGATTATGGATGAATGGAGGGCTTGGATTTCCAACGACCAAGTTGCCGGGTACTCGAGGCAGATGAAACTGTGTCTTTCGCCATTTTTGTGCATGGTTCTTTGCTTCTTGTTCAATCATTGTTCTTGGGTTAACTGTATTTCTTGCAGGTACACACAAGGATATGAACATGGCCTCACCTTTCTCACCATCAAGGTTAGTCTTGTATCCATTCTGTTGAATTTTTTTTCTAGTTTTTGCAGTGAAGTTGTGTAAGTGATGGTGCAGGGAGCTGGGCACACTGTCCCTGAATACAAGCCAAGGGAAGCACTGGACTTTTTCGGCAGATGGTTGGAAGGAAAAGCAATATAACTAACAAGGAGAAGCAGTTCTTACAGTCTTTCATCAATCTATCATTTGGCTTAGGTAGAAATGGAAAAAAATAAAAATAAAAATGTACTGATCTAATAAGAGATTGACAGTGTGTTTAATTAGTTGATGCCTACTTTCTTCGTCACACGAGTCTAATTTTTTTATCTGTAAGTCTCTGCTGATGCTTCTCATTCCTATGGTTTGGTTAGTTTTTAACTAACCTAGGAATCAAGCCGAATTGATCAATTTTAATTAGGTCCATCTACAAACCGAAAATGCACTATTAATCGGTTGATGTTACTTACACTTACATCTTGTTGTGTGTATTTTTATATGTTGATTCTATTTATTTATACTTTTATTTAATGATTTAGATTTTATCATATATATATATATATATATATATATTTGACTGTCCGAATTTGGAGTACAATAGATATCACTTTGGTACCTTAGTTTTTTTCCTTTTAATTAACCTGACCTAACACTAATTCGGTTTGATTTGACTTGTTTAATTCAATTTGACCTAACGTATGGGAATGGACTTGAGCGTTACGGATTACTAGAAGTGGGTTAATGATACTTGGTAGTGTCTTAATAAGTACCCCCACTAATTTAAAAAAAGAATATGCATATATATAGTGTATTTGGTTTGATAACCCGACCATTCAAAATATTTTTTATTTTTTCTAAAATTAACCCAATAAACTTAATTTTTTTAAAAAAAAAAAATCATTTTGTCTCTATGTAGTTTGATTTTATTTTATTTTTTTTGGAATTAATTAGTTTGTCACTTTTTTTCCTTCTTTTAAAAATAATGTTGGAATTAATTGTAATAGATTTATTTATTAACTTAAACTTGGAAGTGATAAAACTAATCTAAACATGCTCAAAACTTAATAACATAGATCAAATATGGAAATAAAGGAAGAACTAAAACATACCTTCAACCATTGATGGTTTGGGAATCTAGAAATCAAATTTGATATTCAAATGGGTTGAGGTGCTTCTAAACCCTTAATCAATCTCAAAATGATGGTGTCTATGTTTGAATAGAGATTAGAGGCTTAAGGACCTAACCACGAAAGTTCTATTTATATTCACTCTGCCCATAACAGAGTCAATGCCGTAATTCATGGCTATTAATGACAACAAAAAAATGGAAAACTAAATCAATGGAAATCCTAAAATTTATGGAAGATTATGGGCTAGATTTTTGGACCATTTAGGAAAATCTAACATTCTCCCACTTGGTCCATATATTCCATCATTCACCATAGTAAGAAACAAAATACACGAATCATGGCGATAGGTTCTCTAAAACAAGTATTATTTTCCATGTATCACAGTACATTATGTCTCTTAAACACTTGCCTTCATTACTTAATGAATAAACCTTATGTTTATTCTAGGTCCAAACATTAGAAATATTTCTTAAATGAATGAATGTGTACACAAATTAGAAACAAATACGAGAAAATATTATCACATAAATAGAGTTTCATCACAAATAACATTTGTCCTTATAACGAAAATCATACAAAGGAGCCAAGTCCCATTCTATCCACATGATCCTTGAATTTCGATGGTGGCATGCCTTTTGTCAAAGGATTAGCTATCATCAATTCAGTGTTGATGTGTTCAATAACCTCTGTTTTCTCTTTAACATGTTCCTTTATGGCTAAATACTTGATGTTGATGTGTTTGCTTCGATTACCGCTTTGTTGTTTTTAGCCATAAAAACTGTAGCTGAATTGTCATAATATATCCTCAATGGCCTAGAAATTGAATCTACAATTCTAATCCCATAAAGGAAATTCATAATACACCATGAGTTATAGCCTTAAAACAAGATATGAACTCAGCTTCCATAGTGGAAGTAGCAGTCAAAGTTTACTTTGCACTCCTCTAGGATACAACTCCACCAACGAACCTAAAAATGTATCCAAATGTTGATTTCTATGAATCAACACAACTAGTGAAGTCCGAATCTGAGTAACCAATCACCTCAAAATTATCAGTCCTTCTATACATAAGCATGTAGTCCTTTGTTCCTTGAAGGTACCTCAACACCTTCTTTGTAACTCTCAAGTGGTCTATACTTGGATTACTTTGATATCTTCCCATTATCGCAACAGAAAATGCAATGACAGGTCTTGTGCATACCTGAACATACATTAGGTTTCCAACAACAGAAGCATATGAGATGTTTTTCATTTGTTCCCTGTTAAGATCATTTTTCGAGCACTAGTTCAAATTGAACCTATCACCCTTCATAATAGGAGCTATACTTGGTGAACAATCTTTTATCCAAAATCTCTCTAAAACTTTGTTGATATAAGTCTCTTGAGATAAACATAAAATTCCTTGAAATTTATCTCTATGTATCTTAATGCTAATGACATAAGATGCATCACCCATATCCTTCATGTCAAAGTTTTTAGATAGAAATTGTTTCACCTCATGTAGCAAACCCTTATCATTTTTTGCAAGTAAAATGCCATCCACATATAGAATAAGGAAACATATTTTACTCCCACTGACTTTCTGGTATATACATTGATCCATAATGTTCTCTACGAACCTAATGAAGAGATAACATCAAGGAATTTCAAGTACCATTGACAAGAGGTTTGTTTCAATCCATATATGAATTTCTTGAGCTTACACACCAAATGCTTACCATCTTTGGAGGAAAATCCTTCTGGTTGTTTTATGTAAACTTCTTCCTCTAGATCTTCACTGAGGAAAGTCGTTTTCATATTCATTTGTTGCAACTCCAAATCAAAATGTGCAACCAATGCCATAATAACATGAAAAGAATCTTTCTTGGATACAAGAAAGGTCTCCTTGTAGTTGATTCCTTCCTTCTGTGTGAATCATTTAGCAATGAGTTTTGCTTTATTTCTTTCAATGTTGCCCAATGAGTCTTTTTTTGTCTTAAGGACCCATTTACATCCTATGATTTTCTCACCATCAAGCAACTCAACAAGATTCCAGACTCCGTTAGATGCCATAGAATTCATCTCATATTTCATGACATAATACCATAAATTTGATTCTTTGCAACTCATGGCTTGTGAAAACGTTTCAGGATCATTTTTGGCTCTAATGTTATAGTTTGATACTTATAGATACATGACATAATCACCAGAAATTGTTGATTTCCTTGCTTTAGTAGATCTCCTTAATGTTGAATCAATATTTTCTAAAGGATCATGTTGTTCAACTAGTTGTTTAACAATTTCTAACATTTATTGAACAACTTGATCAACTAGATTTTTCTTAGCATAACTTATGAAACTTCAATGATTGGTTGTTCAACTCCCATTTGAACTTGAGGGGTGCTGTGAATGATAACCAACTTTTCACTTGAGGTAGAAGGTTGACTTTTCTTAGAGATTGTGTTCTGGGATTGACTAGTCTCACTTAATAAGTCATTCTTAAGAAATTTTGCATTTCTTGATTCCACAATCCTAGTGTTATAAGATTGTCAATAGAATCTGTACCCCTTAGACCTTTTGACATATCCAATGAAAAATCCACTTATGGTCCTTGGGTTCAGTTTTTTTCTTTTGTGGGTTGTAAACTCTTACTTTATATGGGCATCCCCAAATGTGTATATGCCGCAAACTTGGTTTCCAACCTTTCCATAATTCAAATGGCGTCTTTGAGACAACCTTAGTTGGAACTCAGTTCAATATATACACTACCATTTTAAAAGCTTCAATCCATAAGAATTTATGAAGCTTAAAGTTGTTAAGCATACTTCGTAGCATGTCCAATAATGTTTGGTTTATTCTTTCTACTATGCCATATGGTCTAGGAAACTAGGCATGGCATATTGGGTAACTATCCCATGCTCTTGAATAAACTTCGTAAATGGACCATGTGTTTGTCCATCTTTAGTGTATCTACCATAATATTCTCCACCTCTGTTTGTTCTCACTATCTTAATTTGCTTTCTGCATTCATTCTCTACTTTGACCTTAAAAGCCTTAAAGGTATCTAGTGCTTCATTATTGTTATGAAGCAAGTATAGATACATGTATCATGAGTAATTGTCTATAAAAGAGATGAAGTATTTCAAACGATACGAGTCTATGTTTGGACTACAAATGTCTGAATGTATGATCTCCAATATGTTTGTGCTCCTTTTGGCACCTTTCTTTGACTTGTTGGTTTAATTTCCCTTAATGCAATCCATACAAGTGTCAAAATCAATAAAATCCAAAGCACTAAGTACTCCATCATTTACTAATCTTTTAATTCTTTCTATGGAGATATGCTTCAATCTCTGATGCCACAACAGAGAAGAATCTTCATTCATAACACATCGTTTAACACCAATGTGAACATGCATAACATTATGAGTAGCATCTTGCAAATTAATAGAGAAATGACCATCACACAATGTATAATTCCTAACAAGATCATATTTATAAAATAAACCGAATGATGTTTTTGAAAAGTTAAAGGAATAACCAAAAAGTACAAGTCTTGAAACTAAAATCAAATTCCTAGAGAAACTTGGAATATAAAATGTATTTTCCAAATTAAAAACAAAACCACTACTTAAAACTAAAGTGCATGTTCCAATAGCCTCCACATGTGAATGCATCTTGTTTCCTAAATAGATGTATTGCTTACTTCCCACTAGCTTCCTTAGGTTTGTAAACCCTACAAGGTATTTGAAATATGGATTGTAGAACCATAATCAATCCACCAGGTGTTATGATTAACATCAACCATATTAGATTCATAACAAACAAATAAGATTGGATTACCTTTCTTTTCAAGCCATTTATGAAATTTAGAGCAATCTTTTTTTACGTGTCCCTTCGTTTTGTTGAAAAAGCACTTAGATTTTTTTTTTTTTTTATCTCTCATTGGGGTGGTATTTTACCTTTCCCCTATTGTTTAGCTTGGTTATGGTTCTTTCCTTATGTTGCCAATAATGCACTCTCACCCATTTCCATTACTAGCCTCCATTCCTCTTGAACACACATGGTTGGAAGTGTTGGGAACCTCTGATCACTCCGTTTCCATGCCTTGGATCATGTAGGGTGTATGCATCTATTCTTAGGCATATTTAAATCTATCGCAATGGAAACACATGGCTATAAAAACCATTATTGATACCACAGAAATCATGGATCTAGAGAATAAAGCCACATACCTTTTATTCGGATGTTCTCGGATCGATTCCAATTAGTGTAGATAACTCTAAAGTCGTAATGGATTTTGTAAACACCATGATCTTCCGCTTGATGAATTTTCTTTTGTCTAGGCATTGAAATGGTGAAGATCTCAAGGGTAGAGGCTACTTTTTTTCTCTGGATTGTAGAGAGAAAATGGCAAGACATGGAAACCTAAACCCCTAAAAGGGTATTTATAAGTTTCCTACTAGGCTTAAGTGACAAGTGACTTAAGCCCACCATGGGCTTGGGTCACTTAATCTAATCTAAAAAGGTTACTAATTGATTAATTAACCATCTAGAACCCTAATTAATCAATTAGCCTAGTCCAGATATACCACTCACTTATCCCTATGTAACCTTATGTAATTACCAAAATTTCCTTATACACAAAAAGTGAACTAAAAACCCACTTAACCCTCATAAATCGTGTCATCAAGGAATATGAGCTCAAAACGGGGACCATTGAGACTCATAGGAGTATTGAATCCCTCATAATCAAATTCTGAAATTGACTCAACATCCCACCATAGAGAGTCAATTGCACTCTATACCCTATGTAAATTACAACAAGACACCAAGTGCTCGGGTCCGTGACCTACTACATGCAGACTCCCCATGAACTCGTGTCCATAATCTAACAAGGTAGTGTTATCACCTATTAAAATTACCTCTCAAATCCTTGATTTACAAACCTTACTTATTATGTGATCAATTGACATACTTTAACTCCAAGGAAAATATGTCAAATTCTATTAAAGGAATTATTGTGGCCACAAATTTCATGATCACATATCCTTTGGATTACCCAAGAGGACACATTGTCTTAATCCCATGAGATATCATGGTACCTCTATTCAGAATACTTGTTGCCACCAACCTCCATCAACAATAACTCAATCCATAGGGATATATGACCACTTAGGGTCTTACCCATAGCTCAAAGTCTCATGTTGATTTTGGCACAACCTCAATATCCTCTCAAGGTTGAATGTCTATGCAATATAGTAGCTTGGTGAATCATGAAATTTAATAGTCTTACATCATGATTCACTGTAGGTCCTATCTAGTGTGCATCACATACACTAATTCACTCACAATGAGAAACCCATCCTGATGGCCAAGATAAGTCATACCTCCAATTAGGAGGTGGTACATTTCAATCTCTACTAGATTGCCCAAATCCATGAACCAATTGTGAATAACTTATCTACTTACAAAAAACTCATGACTTGTATTTTTTATGCAACTTCTAATGCACCCAAGTTATGTATAATGTTAGAGATATGGACTAAATGCTCAAATCAATGTCAATACACCAAAGGGATAGTAAGTGGATAGTTAAGTCTAACATTGTTACATCATGTCTTGCTTTTAGGGTCTTAATCCCAACAAGAAGTTCATTGATCGACCATTTATTTGTATGTGTGTTATAAGAGATTTTTTTAAAGCGTCCATATTGTTTTAGAAGAGTGTTCGGTATGTAGTGCACAAGGAAAGATTCAAACATCTCAACCTCGAGTTTTCAGCCAAGCCGTAATGTCCCTTATTTGCATGATGTGCTCACACACACCTCTCACACTAATGAGCTTTAAGGATGAAAACTTCATAATCAAGGTATTGATAAATGCCTTATCTGAAGTCTCAAACTGCTCATCAGTAGCCTTCAGTAAGACCTTAACTTTATTATGCTGATCGGATGAACCTTAAATACCAGTAGAAATTTTGGTCTTTATGAATATCACACTAAGGTGATTAGATTGTTCCCATCGTTCATAAAGAGCCTTTTCATTTGCAATGTTGGTTGCAATAATGATCGATTCATATTTCCTAATAGCATAATCAATGTTCATCTACCCCAAATGAAGGAGAATTCTCTTCTTTCATACTTTATAGTTGTCACCCTTTAGTTCAAGAATATCACATCTTATATCAGAAAAATTCGCAGGTTGCATAACTGCATAAAAATTAAACATTCATGCTTATATAACAGTAATTTGAGGCTAATAAACATATATCATGTTTTACATATATAACATGTTTCGAAAATATGAATCTAGTGACATAAAACTTGTATATGGGCTAAAGTTCTAATTCAATTAGATCCATTTAACTTTATGATAAAACTATCAAATTATATTCCTTTCTTAATTCATGTCGGTAAATTAAGAATATAATTTGATATTTTATCCTAATTAATCATACAAATATAATAAAAATTCTCATAGGATAAAATTTGTTATATTTAAATATGATTAATTTCAATGTCATTTTTTCTAAATGCGATCCTTAAACACTTAATATATAATTTTGCATAATTAAAAATGTTGTGACTAATCCCTAATTAATTAAAACTATATAGAGCACTAGACATTTAATTTTATTCACAAAATTATTCATATAAATTGAATGCAACCATAAGTAATATTTACATATATGAACATTGTCTAAATTTATGTACCAAAAAATTTCAAATTGCATGTATAATGAAAAAAATAAATTATACATACAAAAATGACATAATTTTAACATATAAATATCCAAATCTCAATTCCACAAAATGTTATTTATAAAATCCCAAATTTATGATTTTTTTCACAAAATCCAGAATTTTTAAATTTATGGAAATGTAGTTGTATGTTTTTGCACAAAACGACATGTTGTTTTACTTGTGTTACCGAAACTTTCTCCAAAAAAGGACATGTCATTTCATCACCCAAAAAAAACAACGTGTCATTTTGCCTATATGACAACAACCTTCAACTAGTCCAAACAATATGGCGTTTTTTTCTAAACACTCAAAATGACATGTCATTTGGCATCGTCTTCAACCTCCAATTGGGTCGTTTTCGACCTGGTTCACAACTCAATCTTTTCTAACCTTTTGGACACCAAAATTAATGTTTCAAATCATATAAATGTTAAATCCAATTACCTAATGATTTCTAATCTTATTTTTCATCAAAAATTCCAAAAAAAAAAACTTTCGGATACAAAAACTCAAATTTTCCATAATGCGCATAATCAAGGCATAGGCAATATTGTGGCTTTGATACCAATTGTAATTGATAAAACCAATCTAAACATGCTTAAAATTTAATAACATAGGTCAAATGTAAAAATAAAGGAAGAACTGAAACATACCTCTGACCATTGATGGTTTGGGAATCCAAAAATCAAGTTTGATATTCAGATGCGTTGAGGTACTTTCAAAGCCTTAATCAATCTCAAAACAATGGTGTATATGTGCCTGAATAGAAATTGGAGGCTTAAGGACCTAACCATGAAAACTTTGTTTAGATTCACTTTGTCATCATAGAGTTAATTCCATAATTCATGGTTGTTAATGACAATAAAAAAATGAAAAACTAAATCAACGAAAATTTCAAAATTGATGGAAGATTATGGGCCAGATTTCTAAACCCATTTAGGAAAATCTAACAAAACTAACTTGACTTAACATCAGTTTGATTCGATTTAGTTCAATTACCTCTATTCAACCCAAAATTAAACTCATGTTTTTTTTATTTTATATTTATGATAAATCTCAATTGATAAACATTATTATACAATGCTCAACAACAATGAAGAATGTGTGAGAATACAACTATTAGTTGTATATTACTAGAAGTGAGTTAGTGTGACTATTGATACTAATTTTCTCCAAAAAAAAAATGTAAAACCATTCATAATATTCATTAAAAAAAATAACCCAAAAAAACTTTATTTTTTTTTTTTTAAATCTTGACTTAATGTGGTTTTATTTGATATTATTAGATTCATTCAATTGACATATTTTTAATAAAAAAAAATGTTGGAATCAATTACAACAAATTTATTTATCAACTCAAACAACCTCACTTAACATCAATTTAGTTTGATTTAGTTAATTTGGTCGATCTAAAATTACGCACATATGTTTTTCACTTTTTAATTGTCAAAAAACTTTAAAAAAAAGAACTCAATATTATCATTCCATACGTGCCTAATAATGAACATTAAGAAAGAAAATATGACGTGTGAATGAATCTCTAGGTGACAAAGTTACTAGAAAATGATACTAGCTATTAGTGTCGATGGAAAGTATTATGTAAGCTATTACACTCACAAATCTTGGTATCAATTATTATTATTATTATTATTATTTTGATTAATTTTATTTACTTCTTTTGTTCAGGTTTTGGCTAAACACACATTTATGTGGCTTAACACACATACGTGGGTGGTAGCAAGGCTCCTTTATGTGTCTTGCTCATGTCTAAAACCTTGCATTATGTTCCTTTGGTGTGGCTAGGATCGAGCAACACTTTCCTTTTTGACTTGAGTCATGGACACCTCTTTCCCTCAAAGAGCATTTTAAACCATTCTCGAAGTGTTTAGGGTAAACATTAAGAGTGCTTGCGAAGATTAATGATTTTTCATAAATTAAAGAAAATTATAAAAAAAAATCAAAAATTTCACTTGAAAGCCCCATCTCATAGCTTTCTTTTCAATGAAGAAAATACTAACATCCCAAAATTCAACACTTGAATTTTGGTTGAGTTGAGTTATGTCATGTGTTGGATTGAATGTTGAGCCATGTGCTAGAACGTGTTAAGCCGCATACTAAGACTTTCTAAGTCGTGAGTTGGGATGTTCAACATGCTTTAATATTCTAATTAAGCCTTGTGTTGAGATGTTCTCAACCGCATGTTAGGACATTCTGAGCCCTATATTGGGTGTTGCCTTAATTTGCCAAAAATGTGTGTTGCACTTTCAGTCACCACGAATCCCGTGTACTTAGACTTTCTAAGTTGCGAGTTAAAAAGAACTCAATATTATCATTCCTAACGTGCCTAATAATGAACATTAAGAAAGAAAATATGACGTGTGAATGAATCTCTAGGTGACAAAGTTACTAGAAAGTGATACTAGCTATTAGTGTCGATGGAAAGTATTATGTAAGCTATTACACTCACAAATCTTAGTATCAATTATTATTATTATTATTATTTTGATTAATTTTATTTACTTCTTTTGTTCAGGTTTTGGCTAAACACACATTTATGTGGCTAAACACACATACGTGGGCGGTAGCAAGGCTCCTTTATGTGTCTTGCTCATGTCTAAATCCTTGCATTATGTTCCTTTGGTGTGGCTAGGATCGAGCAACATTTTCCTTTTTGACTTGAGTCATGGACACCTCTTCCCCTCAAAGAGCATTTTAAACCATTCTCGAAGTGTTTAGGGTAAACATTAAGAGTGCTTGCGAAGATTAATGATTTTTCATAAATTAAAGAAAATTAT
This sequence comes from Vitis vinifera, assembly GCF_030704535.1. Lineage (NCBI taxonomy): Eukaryota > Viridiplantae > Streptophyta > Magnoliopsida > Vitales > Vitaceae > Vitis > Vitis vinifera. The sequence goes on along the minus strand of NC_081808.1, from coordinate 18,512,268 downwards.
AAATAAAAAAAAATTCACTTGAAAGCCCCATCTCATAGCTTTCTTTTCAAGGAAGAAAATACTAACATCCCAAAATTCAACACTTGAATTTTGGTTGAGTTGAGTTATGTCATGTGTTGGATTGAATGTTGAGCCATGTGCTAGAACGTGTTAAGCCGCATACTAGGACTTTCTAAGTCGTGAGTTGGGATGTTCAACATGCTTTAATATTCTAATTAAGCCTTGTGTTGAGATGTTCTCAACCGCATGTTAGGACATTCTGAGCCCTATATTGGGTGTTGCCTTAATGTGCCAAAAATGTGTGTTGCACTTTCAGTCACCACGAATCCCGTGTACTTAGACTTTCTAAGTTGCGAGTTGGGATATTCAACATACTTGAATGTTCTAAGCCTCATGTTGAGATGTTCTTAACACATGTTTTGACATCCTAGGCCACATGTTGGATGATGCCCTAATGTGCCGAAAACAATGATGAAAATTTTAGGATAGATCAAGGATATATCATCAATATATCGTGTATTGGGAGCTTTGGAAGCAAAATTTTGTGGTGATATATCAAAGAGGCAAAATTTCTAGAAAATCTCTAAAAATCACCGATATATTGGTAATATATCGGTAACGTGATAAACCAACGATATTGTGAAATAATTGCTTAATGTTGCCAAAAATCATTGATATATCGACGATTTATTGACGATTTTTATGGAAATATCAACGAGGGTGGAGGTCATGATCTAACAACCCAAATGATACTTGTGTTGATCCAACGACCTAGATCATGCCTGTGTTTGCAACGGTCATCTACCTCCCTTAATGTTTCATCTAACAGCTTAGATTAAATCTAGGTGGTGATCTAACGACTGGGAAGTGATCCTAATGACTATTTGATAATCCAATGGTCAGATTTCGCCCAATCCAATAGCTAAAATTGTTTTCTAACGTTAAAATGACATTCCAACAGTTATTTTGGCCCAATTTTTTTTTTTATATAAATAATTTATTCTTCATTCATTTCATTTCATACTTCAATTGCTCTTTATTGCTCATAATTTTTTTGTTATTATTTTCAAAATCTTATAAATTTGGGGATTTATAAATCAAGTTTGTGAATTAACTCCAAATTCCAAACCAAGGTTGCTCAATTATTGTATGATATGTTTGTTTTCAAGTTTAATTATTTTTGTATTAAAGTACAATTAATTAGTAGATTATCAATAGATTTAGTAAATTAACTTAGCTTAGTTATATATTTGATTCACATAATTAGTAGATTTGCAATAAGTTAATTTGAAATTAATTATTTTATTTTATTTTTATATTCAATTGTAATTAATTAGTATATTTTCAATAGTTTTAGTAAATTAACTTAGCATAGTTATATATTTGATTCATATTGTAGGACCTCAGACGCTACAAACTCTCCTAAAAGCAATTGCTGTTAGGAAATTCACATACCCTAAGCTTATAGTGCATTCACCCAAGCGCCCATGACGAACGACGAACACAAGGGAAGTTGATGGATGCGGTCAACCCTCCGATCTACCAACAATCTCCCACCCCCCAGCGACACCCAGGGGTTCGAACCCATGACCTCGGCTCTGATACCACTTGTAGGATCTCAGACGCCAGCAACTCTCCTAAAAGCAATTGTTGTTAGGAAAGACCCATACCCTAGCCTTATAGTGCATTCACCCAAGCGCCCACAACAAACACAAAGGGAGTTGATGGACGCGGCCAACCCTTCGATCTACCAACACATATAATTAGTAGATTTGCAATAAGTGAATGGAATTAATGATTTAATTTTAATATTTTGCATTATTACTAGGCATTGAACTTAAATTACTTCAATTTCATGTTATGTATACTTCTAATTGAATAGAATGACTAGTGCAAGTGGAAATATAAGTGGAGGTGGTGCGAGTGGCATGGTGGGGCAAGATCCAACTTTGAAGCATTGTTCATCGGTGGAGGGGGACAGAAATAGGACAATTTGTAACTATTGTGGATTGTTGATGAAGAATATAGGCATCACTCAATTCAAGTTCCATTTAGCACATAGAGACTCGCACAACAACACCAAAAAAGTACCTCCTGAAGTGAAAGAAGAGAAATGAGAGATGTTGCATAAAAAAACTAAAGCAAAAGCAAAAAAAACTAAAAATATTAAAGAGATCTATGCTCAATTACATGGCATAATGAGGGGTAGTCATACACATGTCATAGATGAGGATAATGATGATGATGATGATGATGATCAAGATGTGTACATGTATCCGACAAATACGCACCTGGATGAGTGGGATGCTTATTGAGTTGGGGTTTGTGCTTCGAAAGTGACATAATGAGATTGACAACAACATGAAACCTTTGTGGGAAGAAAACATAAAATAGGAGAGTTGTCACGTCTTAGTGATGCACCGACGCTAATGTGGAAATCATAAAATATGTGACATTCGAACCCATCACCACTTATTACCCCTTCACTCTACAAGTATTTTGTAGAAAGATAAAAGAATATCAAAAATATATTCAAGGGTGACTCAATTAAAAAAACGATGAGATGCTTAATAAGAAAAATTTTCATTTATGAGAGCATTGCATCTCATAAAGCAAACTTTCACCACTTCAAGAATATGATTATCGGTGCACAACAAGTAGGTAATTACAAATTACTCAATTTTTATATTGTTTGAGTAGTTGTAGTCTTTTGTGACATGTTTTAAATATTTCTTACATATGAATTGTAGGAATGAGAATCAAGTCTCCATCTCCATATGAAATAAAGAACAAGTACTTGGAAATGGAGTACAATGAAATGGAAGGTTATGTGAACCAAGAAAGAGAAAAATGGAAGACATGTGAGTGCACAATAATGTCAGATGGATGGAAAAGGCCCACGAAATTAAGTATAATTAATTTCATAGCCTATTCAAAAGGGACCACAGTATTCCTTAAGTTAATCAATGTATCAAACAATATCAAAGACCACAAATATATATATATATATATATATATATATATATATATATATAGATAAGCTACTGAAGAGTGTTATCAAAGATGTTTGGGAAGAAACCGTGGTCAACATTGTCATAGATAATGGGTCGGTGTTCATGAAAGCAAACAAGTTGTTGATGAAGAAGTTTAACTTATATTAGACTCCATGTGCGGCGCACTACATCGACTTAATGTTTGAAGACATTGACAAAAGACCTAGTGTTGCAAAGGTGATAAACAATGCTCACAAAATAACCAACTTCATTTACAACAATGGTTGGTTACTTGCACAAATGAGAAATTTCTATGGTAGAGACATTATTCAACCAGGAGCTATAAGGTTTGCTATCAATTATATTGCTCTTGACAAACTTCTTAAAAAAATGGCTGATTTGAAGAGATTTTTTATAAGTGATGAATGAGCATAACACAAACTTAATCAGACAAAAATCGGACGAGAAGTGGAGAAATTAATGTTTGACCATCTATATTGGGATAAAGTGGCAAAAGTAGTTTCATTATATGAGTCACTATACATGGTGGTTCAACTCGTGGATTCAGAAGATGTGCCCACAATGCCCTTTGTGTACAAACTTATGCAAGTGATAAAAGAGAACCTCATTCGTCAACATGCTAGAGAATGAATGTTCCAAATAATAAAAGGTCATTGGGAGAAAACACTAAGACATCTACTTCATGCAACAAGTAATTAAGTATTATCTATCTTCATAAGTTCTTACTCTTAATTTATATAATTTTCTCTTACAAAATACTAACTCTACTTAATTTTATTGTGGCATATTTCTTGAATCCAGGGTTTCAATACAAGTGTTGAGTTGGTAGAGATCCCAAACTACTTCAAGTGGTTAATGACATTTTTGTTAAATTAAACCTAATTGCTGAATCGCTTGGTCAATTTGAAAATGAGGTAAATAAAAAACTGTTATTTTACAGAATCTAATCAAACAATGATTTCATTCATCAATTTATTTGAACTTTTATTAAAAATATGATTTTGACATATTGAATGTTGAATATGTTGGCATCTTAGATCTAAGCAACAAAAGCAATACCAAATTTTCAAAAATTGATCTTTTAGAGTTAAAGTACTAACCTTTAGGTTTGGATGTTCCTAAACCTTAAATTCCAAGTATTGAAGACGACCTTGAAGTTATTGGAAGTCTTGTAAACCCACAATCTTTCGTCGATGATTCGACCTTGTTCTTAGCACACTTCTAGTAGGGAAGAAAGAATGGTGGAGGCTATGATTCTCTTTATCTCTAGATGACATAAGACAAAAGTGATGGGACCACTAACCCCTAGGAGGTATTTATAAGGTTCCTAATTAAGCTTAAGTGAATTGAGCTCACATAGGTTTAGGTCACTTAATTTAGCCTACATTAGGTTCTAATTGATTAATTAATCCAACAGGACCTACTAATTAATCAATTAGCCCAATTTAGAGACCTTGTTCACTTACCCTTATGCAACCTTGCATAATTATCAAAATTCCCTTATGCACAAAAGTAAATTTAGAGGCAATCCAACCCTCATAACCCATGTTAACAAGGTGTATGAGCTTAGAGCGGGGACCATCAAATTTTGAAATTTATTCAACATCTCACTATAGATAATCAACTAAACTATAGTATCCTATGTAAATAACAATGAGACACTATGTGCTCAAGTCTATGACATGTTATCCATTATGTTCCGTCTCCCCATGAACTAGTATTCGTAGTCTAACAAGGTGAAAGTTATTAGTCTTTCAAGACTACCTATACTATTCTTGAGTTACAAATCCCCCCATTGTTTGTTCAACTAATATGTCTTAACTCTCGAAGAGTCTATGTCAAGTTTCACTTAAAGAACTACTATGACCATAGTTTCCATGACCACACCTCCTTAGGATCACTCAATGGGATACACTGTCTCAGTCCCATGAGATACCATGGTGCCTCCATGAACTACTATTGTTTGCTACCGGTTTCCACTAACAGTGACCTAATCCATAGGGAATAAATTATCAAATTGCGATCTCACCCATTGGTCAAAGTCATTGCTAATTTTAGTATAAACTCAATATTCTCTCAAGGTTGAGAGACAACACAATGAAGTAGTTTGGTGAGGTCGTGACTACTTGATGGCTTTAAGTCATGACTTACTTAAGAAATGTACTTGATATTATAAAAACGACCACATTTGGTTCTCAAAAAATATTAAGAAAAAATATATTAACAAAATTAATGATTTTTCATGTTTGGGTTTCCCATAAAAAATATATAAAAAATAAATATAATTAAAATTTATTAAAAACTTATACATTTTAAAATTATTAAGTTAATATACAAAATAAGTGATGTGAATTTAACGAGTATATGGAAATAATTTATTGACTTTAAATATATTTTTATTTTCTCCCATATTTTTCCTCAAATTTTCTAGAAACTAAACATAACTACAAAGAACTTGAGAAAATGGACTAGACCACAAGAAGGATCTTTGTTTCATAAACTCATAATGTTTCAGATCATGTGATCATCATCCTTTTGTTAAAGGTATATTAACTTAATTGTTAACCGATTTATTACTCATTAGGTTAACTTTAATTTAAAACTCTAAAAAGGGTTAGAATCCTTATGTTATGGTCTCTTATCTAAGTGTTTGAACCTTTAAAACCTTATAGTTGGCCTAAAACCCTAATATTCCCTCAACCTAATCCAGGTGATAAGAGACTTAAACAAGAGAGAGAATTAATTCATGTGATTCACCAGCTGTGTTCAGCGGTATCACAACCACCTGAACTCTCTCTCCCCCATTCCCAACATACAAAACTGATCAGTGGACCCAACAACCCAACTCTCCACCCAGAGTTCACAAACAACGTTTGGAGAAAGTTAAACAAACTGGGCTCCACCGTCTTTCCATCTGCCTGATATAAACTAATCAAATGGTGTTACCAAAAGTAGGAAAAAGCTTAAAAGTCTAATGGAAGTGCCAATTATTTTCCACCAAAGATCCTTCCTGTAAATATTAAAAACACACATGTACATCACTTGTCTTCTTTTGGATTAAAAGATCACAATTCTATGCATTTTTCCCATCCTCTCATTATAAGTACAAATATCATCACTCGTTATCTTCTTCATAGAGGCCATGGCCATGGCCAGTTTCTATTTGTTCACTTCTTCACTTTGCATCCTTTTTAGCTTTGTGGTATTCACTGAAGCAGCCCCTAAAGGGTCTCTCATCACACACCTTCCTGGGTTCAATGGAACTTTCCCTTCCAAGCACTACTCAGGGTATGTATATATAACATTTGTCATTTTTTTTAAGTGTTGGGTTGTGCATGTTTTGATGGGGTTCTGTAATCTTGGGGGCTTTCAGTTATGTGGACATAGGAGGTGAACCTGCCAAGAATTTGTTTTACTACTTCGTGGTATCTGAAAGAAACCCGGGGAAGGATCCTCTTGTTCTATGGTTGAATGGTGGCCCAGGCTGCTCTAGCTTTGATGGTTTTGTGTATGAACATGGTACTAATTCTCAAAACTGTGAACTTGATACTAGAGTATAAGTAACAGTTATTTTGATTTTCTTGATATTCTGAACTATACATGCCACTGCCACCATACTTACTACATTTCAGTTTGTTTTAATTTTTTATTTTTTTTTTTGGGAGTTTGAATTAGCTGTTGATTTTTTGGATACATCTTGATTGATTCATAAATTTATCAAAGGGGACGGAGCAATATTTAGAATATGAGATTCTTCCACTCTGATGATCATCTAAGTTGTATGAATTGGGCTTTCTTTTTTTGAGGCAAAAGGTATGAATTGATCCACTCCCATAACCTGAAAATTTTGAATTTGAAGAGTTGTTTGATACAAATTTCTGCAGGACCTTTCAATTTTGAAGCGGGAAAGACACCCAACAGCCTGCCCACTTTGCACCTCAACCCATACAGCTGGTCCAAGGTGAGAGTTCCTTTTGAAAACAAATCCTTGATAATTGGTATTTGTAAGTTGAATTACCCATAAATTTCGTCTATCAGATATATACCTAGATTAATATAGCATACATATTGTTTTCTTGTGTTTCCCTTTTTCAGGTTTCAAGCATGATATATTTGGACTCTCCTGCTGGGGTTGGGTTTTCATTCTCGAAAAACACATGGCAATACAATACTGGAGACCTTCAAACTGCCTCTGATACACATGAGTTTCTCCTCAGGGTAAATTTAACATAACAATCACAGATTGATTGAAAAACTAGTATAATAATTTTTTTTTTGTTCTGCAACCAGTGGTTCAAAGAATTCCCCGAATTCATCACCAATCCATTTTATGTGTCTGGAGAATCTTATGCTGGAGTTTATGTGCCGACTCTTTCTGCTGCAATAGTGAAAGGCATCAAAAGTGGTGCAAAGCCCACTATCAACTTCAAGGTATGTCACATTAGAGCTACCCACCTTGAAAATTAACTGAAATATGTTTTAAAGACTTCAGATTCAGTTAGGTTCGGTTTATGCAGGGCTATTTGGTGGGAAATGGGGTCACAGACATGGAGTTTGATGCCAATGCCCTAGTCCCATTTACACATGGGATGGGCCTTATATCAAGTGAGATGTTTGAGGTACTGAATTTTATTAGCTACTTTCAGCTTAGTTCTTGCTTGAAAGCATCTTAAATAGTTCCAAAACAACTGGTGCAGAAAGCAAGAGATAACTGTGGAGGAAACTATTACTCAAATGAAAGTAAAAGCTGCATAGAAGAGCTGAACAAAATCTATAATGTGAGATGGTTGTTCTTCTCTCATTGATCTTGTCTGAAATTCAGCAAATTCTGAAGAAAGTGGAGCTAGTTATAGTGTTTGATTAGTACTCTATATATATGTATCATGGTTTCTTCTGGTTAATTACCATACAGGCCATTTCTGGTCTCAACAAATACAATATCCTTGAACCTTGCTATCATAGACCGGCAAAGAAAGGTGAAGAAACTGGAAATACGACGCTACCACTTAGCTTCAAGCAGTTAGGAGCTACTAACCGACCACTTCCAGTGAGGACGAGGATGTTTGGCCGTGCCTGGCCTTTTCATGCACCAGTTAAAGATGGCATTCTCCCTCTGTGGCCTGAATTAATGAAGAAAAAAACAATTCCTTGCACGGCAAGTTATTCATATTAGTCTTTGGATTGCTAGAATATGACTGCTAATACTATTTGATAGTTGCTGCCTTAAGCTCATTGTTTTTCAGTTGATGGCTACATAAAGAAGTAAACCAACTAGTACTAGTTCTAAATGAAATCGCATACTTACAATTACTTCATTCGGATAACATTTTCGTCTGTCCAATTGCAGGATGATCAGGTAGCAAGTGTTTGGTTGAATGACAAAGGAGTTAGGACTGCAATTCATGCCCAACAGGTAACACAACTACTCTAGCTAGTCATATGAATATTTCTCATCAGTACTATGCATACTCTACTGAAATTTGGAGCTTAATTAATTCAAATTGTTTTTTGTTTAGAAAGATGTGATTGGGGAGTGGGAAATATGCACTGGTAGACTATACTATTCCTCTGATTCTGGGAGTATGCTTCAGTACCACAAAAGCCTAACTGCTGAGGGATACCAAGCACTTATATACAGGTAAACTTTGCCTGTATGAATCGTGTTTATAGCGACTCATCTCCATTCTGTATGATGTTTTAAAGATGTTTCAAGTACACAAGAATTTTCCCATGAAAATCAACCTCCTGTTAACTGTTATGGCAGTGGGGATCATGATATGTGTGTGCCATTCACTGGGAGCGAAGCATGGACAAGGTCACTCGGATATAAGATTGTGGATGAATGGAGGGCTTGGATTTCCAATGACCAAGTTGCCGGGTACTCGAGGCAGATGAAACCATCGTCTTTCACCATTTTTGTGCATAGTTCTTTGTTTCTTGTTGAATTATTGTTCTTGGGTTAACTGTATTTCTTGCAGGTACACACAAGGATATGAACATGGCCTCACCTTTCTCACCATCAAGGTCAGTCTTGTATACATTCTGTTGATTTTTTTCTGAGTTTCTGCAGTGAAGTTGTGTAAGTGATGGTGCAGGGAGCTGGGCACACTGTCCCTGAATACAAGCCAAAGGAAGCACTGGACTTTTTCAGCAGATGGTTGGACGGAAAAGCAATATAACCAACATGGAGAAGCAATTCTTACAAGTCTTTCATCAATCTGTCATTCATCTTCTTGGCTTAGGTAGAGAAATGGGGAAAAAAAATTGTACTAATCTATTAAGAGTTTAACACATTTTAATTAGTTGATGCCTAGTTTCTTCATCACATGAGTCTAATTTTTTCATCTCTAAGTCTCTGGGGATGCTTCTCATTCCAAAGGGTGAGCATGGTTCGGTTTGGGTTAGTTTTTAACTAACCTAGGAATCAAGCCGAATTGGTCAATTTTAATTAGGTCCATCTCCATCTAGAATACCGAAAATGCACTATCAAATAGTTGGTGTTACCTATACATCTTTGTTCCTATCATTATATTTTGATTTAGATCTAGATTTCATCTTATATATTTAACTTTCTGAAGTTGGAGTTCGATAGATATCACTTTGGTACCTTAGATTTTTTCCTTTTAATTAAATTAGAATTGATTACATCAAATTTATTTTAACTCAACTTAACACTAATTCAGTTCAATTTGATTTGGTTAATTCAATTTGACGTAAAAGTAGACCCATATGTTATTCACCTTCTATTAATTTGTAAGAAAACCCCAATGATCAACATTATCATTAGGGATGGCAGTTTAATGGGTTACCCTCTCCGCCCTACCTCGCCCCACCTTGCCCATTTTAAAACAGGTATGGAACTATACTAATCGGGGATGGGACAGTTATGGGACTCTCATTCAAAACCTAAATCGGGTTTAACACGGGTATAGGTTTTGTACCAACGTCCTGCCTCGCCCCGAATGTAAATTTATGAATTGACCCTTCTGATAAATAGCTATTTCAATCCATAGTTTAGGGTTTCTCTCATATGACACCTCTTCTCCCCATTTCTTTTGCCCTAAAACCACATCCTCCCCCAAAACCAAATCACCATTTCCTCGATACCTTTCTTCTTTGATTTTTTGATTCGCAAATCTAAAGGGCTTTCTGAGATTGCTTTGGCAATGAGAGTTAGGGTTTCGACCACGACAACATTCATTTGAGATCGAGATCTCGTGGCGTTGGCCCAAGTCCTTCTCCTAACAACACCAAGGGCTTGGTGTTGGTCCACTCCTTCGGTTTCTTTCATTGTTGTTAGCTTCGTCATCAAGAGAAAAAGTTTTGAAGAAAGCAAATGCTTTTTAGGGCTACTATTTCCATTTTTTTCAAATATATGTAGTGGATTTTGGGATGTTTGATACTTATGCACAATAATTTTGTAAAACTAAGAATGAAATTATGGAATTATTTAGGTTGTTATCATGTTTTTTGATTGTTGGCCATGGGATTTATATATTTGTTTTGCTTGGTATATGATTTTGTGTTAGAACCCTAACCCAACAAAATTACTCCTTCGAGGCGGGATGGGACGGGATGAGATTATTGTTATTTTTTGTAAACAGAGATGGAGGCATGTCAATCCGCCCTGTCCCAAGTTTAGGATGGGGATGAGAAAAATATATATATGATTGGGACGAAAATGGGATAGCGGTGTCCCATCCCAAACACACCTTATTGTCATCCCTAATTATCATATTAATAATAAAGGGATTGTGGATTACTAGAAGTGGGTTAGTGATACTTGGTAGTGTCTTAGTAAGTAATCCACTGATTTAAAAATGAATATGCATATAGATGTATATAAAATTAACCCAATAAAACTATTTCTTTTAAAAAAAAATCATTTTGTGTCTATGTAGTTTGATTTTATTTTATTTTTTGGATTCATTAATTTGTCACTTTTTTTTCCTTTTTTAAAAAATAATGTTGGAACTAATTGTAATAGATTTATTTATTAACTTAAACTAACTCGACTTAACATCAGTTTTATTCGATTTAGTTCAGTGAACTCTATTCAATCAAAAATTAAACTCATATATTTTTCATTTTATGTTTGTCATAAAACTCAAATGATCAACATTATCATACAATGCTCAACAACAATGAAACCAAAATAAATAATGTGTGAGAATACAACTGTTGGTTACACATTACTAGAATTGAGTTAGTGTGACTATTGATACTAATTTTTTCCCAATATATATATATATATATATATATATATATATATTGTGTGTGTGTGTTTGTAAAACCAATCATAATATTCATTTTAAAAACAGAAAAAGAAAAAGAAAAAATGACCCAATAAAACTTATTTATGTTGTAAAACAAGGATAAATGCAATGCAAATCAAAGTAGTAGAGATAAAATATATCTTACTTTGATAATAATATATAATAAGGAAGAAGGAATTAGAGAAAAGAGTTGAAAAAGTTGAGAAAATGAAAGACAGAGAGAATGAGATGAAGTAAGAAATTTCTTTCTTGCTTAGGGATGCATATTATAGGGGATGGGAAGCCATTTTATAGACTTTCCAAATGGCTTCCATTAATATTCCCATTAATGAATATTAATGGAACTCATAAATAACATTAATGGTTTCCATTAATGAGTATTAATGGAAGTCATAAATAATACTTAATTAACATTTATTATAATTAATGTGGTGGCATTCATTACTTCAGTTATAACACTCCTCCTTGGATGTCCACCACATTGAAGAATATGCCTCATTAAAACCTTGCTAATAAAAAATCCTATGGGAAAAACCTAGCGAAGGAAAAAGAGTACAATATTCTTATAATTATTTAAGTTGCTATTAGTATGTTAGGACTGCCTTGTTAAAAACCTTGTCAGTAAAACCCGGTAAGACAAAACTTGGACAAAGGAAAAAAGAGTACAGTATACTAACACCTTTTTACAAGCATATTCTCACTCATGTTGATATCCTTGAGTTAACGCATTCCAATTCTATGTATTAACTTCTTGAATGTTGAGGTTGGCAATGATTTTGTAAATAAATATGCTAGATTATCACTTGAGCGTATTTGTTGCACATAAATTTCACCACTCTTCTGGAGTTCATGTGTATAAAAAAATTTTGGTGAAATGTGTTTAGTTTTATCTCCTTTAATATAACCCCCTGTTATTTGTGCAATGCATGCAGCATTATCTTCAAATAATATTTTCGGGTCACTTTTGATAAAGAAGAGTCCACATGATTCCCGAATATATTGGATCATAGATTTTAGACATATACATTCACGACTTGCTTCATGAATTGCCAATATTTCTGAATGATTTGCTGATGTAGCCACCATTGTTTGTTTGAAAAATCTCCATGAAATAGCAATACCATTATAATTAAACACATACCCTGTTTGTGACCTACCTTTATGTGGATCTGAAAGATATCCTGTATCTGCATATCCAAGCAATTGTTACTTTGATTCCCTTGAGTAAAATAAACCCATATCAGTGGTTCCGCGAAGATAACACAATATATGTTTGATACCATTCCAATGTCTTCGAGTTGGAGTGGAATTGTATCTTGCTAATAAATTGACAGAAAAAGCAATGTATGGACGTGTACAATTGGCAAGATACATAAGTGCACCAATAGTACTAAGATATGGTACTTTAAGACCAAGTAATTCTTCATTTTTTTCGTAATGACGAAATAAGTCATTTTTCACATCAAGTGATCGGACAACCATTAGATAACTTAAAGGATGCGCTTTATCCATATTAAAACGCTTCAAAACTTTCTTAAAGTATGTTGATTGATGTACTAAAATTCCATTTGGAAAATGTTCAATCTGCAAACCGAGACAAATTTTGTTTTTCCAAGATCTTTCATCTCAAATTCCTTTTTCAAGTAATTTGTTGTTCTTGTGAGCTCTTCAGGAGTTCTAACAAGATTTAAGTCATCAACATACACTGCAATAATTACAAATCCGATTTTGATCTCTTAATGAAAATGCATGGGCATATAGGGTTATTCACATACCCTTCTTTTAGCAAGTATTCGTTAAGGTGATTGTACCACATGCGTCTAGATTACTTTAATCCATACAAAAATCATTGTAACTTGATTGAGTATATGCTACAAGGCTTTGTACTATTTACTTTAGGCAATTTAAATTCTTCAGGGATTTTCATGTGTATACCATTATCCATGAATCTGTATAAATATGTTGTAATAACATCCATGAGACGCATATCCAGTCCTTCTGAGACTGCCAAACTAATTAAGAAACGAAATGTGATTGCATCCATGACGGGAGTGTATGTTTCCTCGTAGTCAATATCAGGTCTCTGCGAGAAACCTTATGCTACTAATCGTGTTTTATATCTTATGATCTCATTATTCTCATTGCGCTTTAGTACAAATACCCATTTGTACCCAACAGGTTTTACATCTTTAGGTGTTTGGACTACAGGTCCAAAAACTTCTCGTTTTGTTAATGAATTTAACTCTAGTTGTATAGCTTCTTTCCATTTTGGCCAATCATTTCTATGTCGGCATTCTTCCACATTTCATGGTTCGAGATTTTCATCATTTCTTATAATATCGGAGGCCACTTGGAAAGCAAAAATATTGTTAATAACAATATTATTTCGATCCCATTTTTATCCCGTGTGTACATAACTTACTGAGATCTCACAATTTTCAGGTACATGTGCCTTTTCAAGGGCTTGTTGTTCAATATGTGCCTCTTCAAGGGTTTTCTATATTATTTGTGCCTCTTCTAGAGCTATAGATTTATCAATTTTAAACTGATCAGTCGTTTTGATGGTCTCTTCAAGAGTGCCAAGTTTTTCTTGGGTTTTCATCTTCTGGGGAGTTACATCCTTTGAGCCGACAGGTCTACCACGCTTCAGGCGTATCTTAGATTCATTTGTTAACTGTCCTACAGGGACATTAATCTGTGCTGGAGTATTTGCAGTCGAGATATGTGACTTTGTCACTTTTTTTGTATTAATGAATGCATCTGGTAATTGATTTGCAAGATTTTGCAAATGAATGATCATTTGAACTTCTAGTTCACATTGATTTGTAAGAGGATCAAGATGGGTCATAGTAGATATCTTCCAACTAATTTCTCGTCATTCTTTAGGAATCGAATTTTCTCCCCCTAATGACGGGAGAACACTCTCATTAAAATGACAATCCGCAAAACGGACTATAAAAAGATTGTCAGTCAAAGGTTCAAGATATCTTATGATAGATGGAGAATCAAAACCTACATAAATCCCAAGTCTTCGTTGGGGACCCATTTTAGTGCGTTGTGTAAGTGCAATTGGTACATATACTGCACAACCAAAGATTCGTAAGTGAGAGATATTTGGTTGTTTTCCAAGCACAAGTTGTGAAGGGGAGTATTCATGGTAAGTTGTAGGTCGAATACGAACTAAAATTGCAGCATGCATAATAACATGTCCCCAAGCGAAAGTAGGTAATTTGGTTTTCATGAGTAATGATCGAGCTATTAATTGGAGACGTTTGATGAAGGATTCTACTAAACCATTTTGGGTATGATTATGAGCAACAAGATGCTCAATATTTGTCCCTACTGATATGCAATAGTCAATGAATGTTTGAGAAGTAAATTCGCCAGCATTATCAAGACATATTGTCTTAATTGAATAATCTGAAAATTGTGCTCGTAATCTGATTATTTGTGCAAGGAGTCTAGCAAAGGCAACGTTACGTGTAGAAAAGAGACAAACATGTGACCACCTAGTAGAAACATCTATTAAGATCATAAAATAACGGAATGGTCCACATGGTGGATGGATAGACCCACATATGTTCCCATGTATTCTTTCTAAAAAGACTGGTGACTCATATATGACTTTAGTAAAAGATGGTCTGATTATCAATTTACCTTATGAGCAGGCAACACATGAGTATTCATTGGGCGAAAGAATCTTCTGGTTCTTTAGTGGATGTCCATGTGAGTGTTCAATTATTCGACGCATCATTGAAGACCTTGGGTGACCTAGCCTGTCATGCCAAATGACAAAAACTTTTGAGTCATTGAACTTCTGGTTCATGACAACATATGATTCAATAGGCTTTATAGTTGTATGATACAACCCAGAGAAGAAAGTCAGGAGTTTTTCCATTATAAGCTTATGGCCAGATATAATGGAAGTAATGTAAAGATATTCTATATTATTTTCATTCATAGTTTCAATATGATATCCATTTCTGTGGATATCTTTAAAACTGAGCAAATTTCTTCTGGATTTGCTAGAATATAAAGTGCCATTTATATGGAATCTAGTTCCATTTGGTAGCGTTATGTTTGCTCTTCTAAAGCCTTCAACTAAGTTTGTAGTACCAGATATGGTACTTACATTAGCTTTTATTGATGTCAATTTGAAGAAATATCTTTTATCTCGAAGAATTGTGTGTGTGGTTGCACAGTCTGCGAGACATACATCATCCTCATTCATCTTGAGACTAAATAACACATGGATTTCACATATAACTAAAAAAACAAGGCATAATGTAAATAACAAAAGAAAATCAGATGACATAATAATATATTATTTGATATATAAAGTAACATTAATCAATGTTAATCTTCTCATCATTTATTAAATGGTCTGTTTTTTCATTGGGACCTCCAAAGAAATCAACGTCATAGTAGGTTAAGTCCAATCCATCACCATCGGTAAAGTTCATCTCTATCTCTTTTCCTTTTGCTTTTATTGATGCTTGGTAAAGGTCAACCAAATGTTTGGGTGTACGACAGGTACGCGACCAATGCCCCTTCATACCACATCTATAACAATTATTCTTATGGTTCTTAAAAGGTTGATATTGTAAACACTTCCCATTTTCTTGTTTTGCCTTAGTATTGTTCCACTTCTGGTGGTGCAATGAGGCTTTCCTTTTCTGAGAATTTGATGAATTATTACTATATGAACCATGGTATTGGGGATTTCTTTCACGACCACAACCACGTCTTCGTCCACGTCCACGAGTTTGGGACGATACTGCATTTACTTCAGGGAATGGTTCAGATCCAGTTGGACGAGACTGGCGATTTCTCATCAAAAACTCTTTTTTTTTTTTTTTTAAACCTTCATGGAGATGATGACAAAGGAAAATAAGTGTTTTTGTGCGATCCTGCAAGGATGCTTGATTTTCTTCTTTAATCATAGCTCCAAGATTCATTACATCAAGATATATTTTAGCATCAAGGATCCAAGATAAAGAGTTCTTTCTCAAAATGTCAAGTGCCACAAATGCGAGTTTTGTGAGATTCGACATTGTCAAATAATTTCAAATATATGCCAAAACAATATTATTAGAATCAGTTATAATAAATTGATAGCATTGTTATAACTTTGATTATAAACAAAATCAAATAATTTGTTTATAACTTTTAAGAATATGTAACAAAACAAATCAACAATAATATAAATATATAAAATTTTATTCTACATAAATAACTTCAAGTTTAAGATATGTGAATTACCTTCAAAGCAATTCGTGTTGATAACGTATTATAAAACAAGGATAAATGCAATGCAAATCAAATTAGTAGAGATAAAATATATCTTACTTTGATAATAATATATAATAAGGAAGAAGGAATTAGAGAAGAAAGTTGAAAAAGTTGAAAGAATGAAAGACAGAGAGAATGAGATAAAGTAAGAAATTTCTTTCTTGTTTAGGGATGCATATTACAGGGGATGGGAAACACTTTTATAGGCTTTCCAAATGGCTTCCATTAATATTCCCATTAATGAATATTAATGGAACTCATAAATAACATTAATGGTTTCCATTAATGAGTATTAATGGAAGTTATAAATAATACTTAATTAACATTTATTGTAATTAATGTGATGACATTCATTACTTCAGTTATAACAATTTAATATATATTAACTTGATGTGGTTTTATTTGATCTTATTGGATTCATCAGGTTGACATCTTTTTAATAAAAAAAAAATGTTGGAACAATTGTGACAAATTTGTTTAGTAGCTCAAACAACCTCACTTAACATCAATTTGGTTTGATTTAGTTTTAATTTGGTTGGTCTGGAATTAGGCATCTATGTTTTTCACTTTATAATTGTCAAAAAAACTCAAAGGGTCAATATTATCATTCTATGCTCAATAATGAAAATTAGGGGGAAAAAAAATGTGTGAATGAATCTTTAGGTCACAAAATTACTAGAAAGTGATACTAATTATTAGTGTCGGTGGTAAGTATTGTGTTAGTTATCACACTCACAAATCTTAATATCAATTATTATTATTATTATTATTATTTTGATTAATTTTATTTACTTCCTATGATGAGGTTTTAGCTAAATGTACCTAACCCCCATCTCATTGCATTGCATCAATATGTAGGTGCTAGCAAAGCTCATTTATGTGTCTTGCTCATGTCTAAAACCCTACATCATGTTCCCTTGGTGTGGACAAGCTCGAGACACATTTTCCTCTCTAACTTGAGTCATGCACTCTTCTCTCTTGAAGAGCATTTTAAACCATTTTTGAAGTATATGGGGTAAACATTAAAGGTGCTTTAGGAGACAATGATTTTTCATTACTTAAAGAAAATCCACAAAAAAAAAAAACAAACAAAATTTTACTTGAAAGCCCCATCTCAAAGCTTCCTCTTCAAGGAAGAAAATAACAACATTCCAAAATTCAACATTTGAATTTTGGTCGAGTTAAGTTGTGTCATGTGCTAGATTGCATGTTGAGTCAAATGCTAGAACGTGTTGAACCAAAGCCTCGTAAGATGTTCTTGACCGCATGTTGAGACGTCGTGAGCCAAGTGTTGGGTGGTGCTCGAATGTGCCAATAACATATGTTGCACCTCTAATCAAGGATAAAAATATCAATAATTATGGATATATTGGTACTTCAATTTTACGAATATATTGGATATATCGGCGGATATTTTGGCACAAAATATTGATGGACCTCAAATTGATCAAAACTTATAAAAATGTAACAAAACAAAAACAAAAACAAAAATTCTTAAAAATGAAATTAGAAGTATAATAGATATTTTAAAATTATTTTATTCAAGAAATTGATATATGTATAATATAATTTATCATATTTCATAATAACATTGTATAAGTTGATAAAAAAAATATATAAATTTCATAAGTATACATTTATTATTAAATTATTTCAAATATTATTCGATAATAATGTTGTGATATTTGATTATACTTTGTCTAATTTAAAAAATATATTTAATAATAAAATTATAATTCATTTAATATATGTATAATTTTTAAAATTTAATTAATATATTAATGATATTAAAAACACTATGAAGAAAATTATCATGATAATTTTTATATTTTTGGTGATTAATTAAATAAAAAATCTCATTTAATTATAAAATAATTATAATTACTTTGTTCATTAAAATATTATTTTAATATTATGTTTATATGATGAGTTTTAGGTTATATATGTTTGGTGCGAAACATGTTATAAAAAGCAAGTGGCCCAATGGTTGGCCAAGTTGCAAGTTGGATCTTTTGGTTGGGGTTCAACCCCCCTAACTGCAAAAAAATCAGGTGAGCAAAATATCGCAATAAATTGTCGAAAAATCGATAAAATGACGAGATATCGACGAAATTCATGATATTTTTTAACATATATCCAATGTAATTCTTTGATAATTGATTTTATATTATCACTAATTGAATTATTGAAATCAATGATTATGTAATCAAAGATGAACTTGCATTACCAACTATCAGTAGTGTCGTAGGGGGTTGGTTTTCATGAAATCGATGATTATGTAATCAAAGATGAACTTGCATTACCAACTATCAGTAGTGTCGTAGGGTTTTCATCTCACAAACATAATGATAACCACTAAAACCAATCTAAATCAATCCAATAAAACTGAGAAGTTTGAAAAGAAAAATCATCTGAACTCGATTTGATTTGTTTGGGTTGATCCATTTCTGACTTCTTTTTCATTCTGATCCAAACAATCAAATATTCCGTACAAACTTTCTTTGTCTTTCCTGGGAATTTCTTTAACAGATATGATCCGACGGTGCCCTTCTTCAAAACTCCATTATTGAAGTAGAATCAATGATGGGCTGAAGCTACTGATATTCAACCAAATGGGTCCCCAAAAGCTAATTCAAACCTGCGGTTTCAGCAATATTTCTCAAGTTTTCATGGATTGACAGTGTGATGGAGCCTCTGGATTTTCTTTACACAGAACTGAAGCTGATCAACGATTAATCCTTTGAAGTTGCAGTACTTCTGAGGAATGATTTCCAGGAGGGTACATTGGTCAAGGACGTCTCATTTTCATAGCAGAAAACACCAGGTACGTATGATGATTGGAGACCTAGAAAATATTAGGTGATAGGAACTTGAAGAAAATCTAATAAGAGAAAATGATTAGCAAGAGGGTCACGTAAGTTTAAATGAAGATGAACTTGCTGATATTCAAATAGGGCACGTAAATGTATCATGATTCATGTCACATTCATCTCCTCTTCCCCATCTCTCATACCAAGCTCATCTCTCATCATTTGGTATGAGACAAAGTGGGACTGCTTGTTATGTTCATACGTGTCATGCTTCTTTCCTTAATACTTTCCCTCAAAGTTTATGAAACCAAACATAGTCTAATTATATTTGTTTTTCTTTAATATTTTTCATACACCAGGTCAAATATGAAAAAATTATTTTTCTCAATAATTTTTTCCTTTACTCAGTACTTTATAGAAACCAAACATAACCTTAAATGTCTATTTCGAAACTTTAGGTAGCCATTTCTAATTTACTCCCAAACATATCCTAAGACAATTTAGGGTATAAGATATTGGGAGACCCACATACTTTTTTCAAGTAAAGTTTAGCATGAAGTCTGTCCAAAAAACATTCAACTTTTCCATGCATGTTTTTTTTTTTAACCAAAAGTTAAAACCATGTCAAAGAGCATTCGATATGCTGCAAAATCTGGGCATCAACCTGATCTCAAAAGGAAAAAACCAGAGCTTTGCTAAAAGTTACGGCTGTGTCAAAGAATCCATGAGAAGGACAAAAACATACAAAATATCTGCATTTTAGAATTGGAATAAGGTGATGAGATAAAAGGCTTCCATGATAGAGACACTTGTCCTGAAAAGGAAAGAAAAAGACCACCACATTGCCTTCTTGCCACAAATCCAAGCTTTTCACATTCACACTATGTATTTGTTTCTTTACCATCTGGGTTTCAACCTGGCAACTTGAGCTGCAGCTGCACTCTATATATTAGACCACAGAGAAGTAGAAGTAGAAGAAGAAGAAGAAGAATACGTTTCCAGTCCTGTAAATGTGAAGAATGGTGCAAATACGAATACAGCAAGAGGGAAAGAAAAGAACTGGCCAAATTCCAAGTTGAAACTAAAATGGAGGCTTCATTACCACAATATTATTATCAACATAATAGGGACCAACAAATCACACAAGAAATTTGGAAGAACAAAGGCAATTAAAAAAAAAAAAAAAAAACTCGGAGAGTTGGATTTTACAAAAATTCCAATTCTACCCACGCTAGAGAGAAAAAGGACGATTTCCCAGACACACTAATATAGCCGGGTCCACCTCTCCGGTCCAAATGAGACATCAACGACCACCCTACAAATCTTTTTCCCCCTTCTGTAGAGAGAAAAAACCATGAAACAGAGATGACGATGAAAAAAAATCAACAATGAAGAAAATCAATCAAAGCCAAACTAATCCCTTCCTCTCCCTTGGGATTATTTAGGAGGTTTTTCCAGAGACTTTTTTGTCATCTTTTCCAGGCACAAACCTTGGCAGAGTCAGAAGGGTGTTTACCCGAGACACTCCCTCAAGAGCAGACCATTCTATGCCTGACTCCGTATGAAACTCTTCCTGCTTTGATGCTTCCTCTTGGCTATCTTCTGGATGGATCTCTTTGCCCGTTCGAACAGTTCCTGAGCGGTCCAATCCAGTCGGGCCTAAGAGATCTTTCTCAATGCCAGCGTCCGTTTGTTCCAATGGTGTCACCTGCTCTTTGGATTTGGTGGAAGCAGTAGAAAAATTGTTTGTGTTGGAATTGAGGAAGAGGCAAACTACAGCACAGTCATCAACTTTGGAAGTTGGGTATTTGAGCCTCCAAGCTCTTACTGCAGTCTCAACCAGGGTTCGAGCTGCAGTGGAACGCGATGAGGCCGAAGCTACAATGTCTACCACTTCTTTGTTGGAGAGCACATCCCAGACCTGTGAATAAATATTCATGTAAACTTTAGTCCTGAACAGAAATGATAAATCCACTCAGCAAACTAAATGCCTTGCTTCTTTACCCCATCTGTAGCCAAGACGACAAATTCATCCTTCTCAGAGAGGCGCCGATAAGAAATTTCAGGCACAGAGATCAGACCAAAATCCTTGAGGCAGAAATCTCCGAAAGCCCGGGCCATGGCAAGACCAGGGGAATCATTGTTTGGCAGCCAGACTCTGGCAACCTCAGGTTCATCCTGAAGGGCAAAAACACGCCCTTTGAATCTTCGAATTCTCTCTGCTTCCCCTATAATGAAAGAACAAAAAGAATTATGCAAGAACTACATAACTAGGAGAGAGTTTTCTGACCATTAATGGATAGCTTTTACAAATAAAAAATAAATGAATAACAACCATCATTTGGCTGGGTGAGAATACAGGGTTATAAGTAGATTTTTTTTTTCCCTATCTTTTATATACTAGCATGTGCAGTGTCTTGTCTATGACAGACATGATCTAACTATTGGATTCCAAGCTCCTCTTGATGCACCTTCAAGTCTCTATTAGGCTGTATCTGTAACATGTAAACTGTACATTCTTAACAAGGAACCTCTACTGTGGAGTTTTTTCTCCCAATCTGTACATTCAGCCTATAATTTTCCACATTCCTTTTCATCATGATGATGTATAACTCAAAATATTTCAACACTTAGTTGCTTTAGTTGATCGGACCCTCATTGCTGAATGATGTATCTAATGCTGTCAGGTCAAATTCTCTCCTAACAGGGAGCAACCACTCTGTTCTTTCTGTATGTTCACAAGTAACATGTGCATGTGCTACATGTGAACCAAAGTATGACCAAATCTCACCAAGCTTCCAAGCCAGACTCCAATAATTCAATTTGGATGTATTCTCTGCAAAAGAAACAACCTTTCTTTTTGTCCTTTTCTCAGAAGCAACCAGGCTATGTTTTCATATGAAAGGAAATATGGCTGTGTTTTCAATCACCAATTACCTATACTGGTTTTGAGCAGCTCACTACTTACTAATCTTTAAAGTTAAAAAAATAAATAAATAAACAGTTGCAAGCATTTTAGTGGGAGTGAAATTGGATTTTATACACACAAACAGAGAGAGAGAAAGAGAGAAACCTGGAAGATTTGGTTTGAGATCGACGGTCAACTGAATGGCAACAAGATAACCGTCCTTATCTCTGGTACCCAATACAGCCCGGGAGTCCCCAACATTTCCAATGACAAGATCCTGACCCTATATAAAAACAGCCAAGGCAATTGTTATTAGGAAAAATAAAGTCCATGTCAGAGAATCCTATCTGAATCAAGTTCGGAATGCTTATGAGATCATACCTGCTTGACCAGAGTAACCGCTGTTGTCCCACTACAGAAGCAATCTATATTTGTATGCATTCTCAGCTCCCTGTCCATGACTTTGAAAGCCTTCAGAAATGATTCTTTCAGTGCCTGAAAGATCTCAGGCTGCTTTTCTGTTTCTTCAAGATCAATAGAGGGCCTGGATTCCTCATCGGCAGATATGAAGGCAGTATCTTCGGAGTTCATGCTTCCGGTGGTGTTAAGGCTGATCTCTTTGAGTACATCCTCATTGATATTGACTTCCCAGTGTGCACTCAGTTTTAGGGGAAGGGAATCCCTCACCCTCTTTGCAACCATATGACCATATGGACCATGGCCATCAAAAACGCCACAGAAAACCGTGTCTGTTCTTGAACCAAAATTCTGGAAAATCAGTCATATAGAATTAGCAACAAACATTATATCTCACAAGAACAGCAGAAAAAGCAATAATAATAAATAAAAAATGACAAAATTTTAATATTAAAAAAGAGAAATGTAATATTTAAAATCACAGAGCTTATAGGCAAAGCCCCTTTTAGTCAAATAATATAATAATTAGAGTGAGGAGTGAAGGACAAACAATAAATGTAAGAAATGAAAGAAACCAAAGAATTCTTATTGGGCTTTACGGACTGGCCTAGAAAAAACTAAGTCATATATAAATCTTGTGATCATCCTGCTTGAAAGGAGCAGCATCTTAACAGTTGCAATATTCTCTTGAAATACCGAGCTCTATTGAAATAATGAGCCCATCACTACACTCGCCGTCTTACCTGAGAATGTTCCCTATGTTGTGACGTTATGTAAATGAGTTATACTAAAACTACATCTTACAATATATTGAACAAATCACGGTTACATCACGCTTCTGGTTTTGGTCTTTAAAACACCACATCTAAGTCTCACTAGCTCCAACATATGCTTCTTTTCAAGAATAATACATCATAATCATAAGTAATTAAAAATGAACAAGCTCAGAAAAATTAGCAGTCAACATTCCAAAGGAAGACTGCAGTAAAAAAAAGGAAGGAAAACCATGAAGAAAACTGAAATAGGATGAAGTCAACTGGTATATATGATGGGACATCATACAAACAAAGAAAAGTCCCAAATACCCATAAGAAAGCTAGTTCTATGGGAACGTTGACTCAGAGAAAAGGTATAAAATACTCATACGACTGGAATAGCTTGTTCAATGAGAACTTTTGAGTTTATATGACAACAAAGGTGAGACAATTGTTTTATCATATCAATATCAAAAGCAAACTAGAAACCAAAAGCATCATTTGGTAAAGCATTATATCTCTATACCACAAAAAAAAAGGATAAACTAAAATTGAAAAACTGCATAAGTGAATATTACACCCATACACGAAAAAATATCAGTTAAGATTATCAAAAGACACCAACCCTTATTCTATATGTCATGAGCTATGCAAGTGTTAAACATTAAAATAGTGATTTTGGGGCAAGGACAGGCATGGAACCGGGGAAAGTGCCATTAACACCGATATCCAAACAGCATCCAAACCTTGTTGGCTACTCCTAACTATGCAGCAGCAAGAACAATAACAACAATATGGAGAGCACATTATTTTATTCAACATATGGAAAAAATGTTAAATTATGGAGATTTGAACATTTGAAAAGATAAAGAGTAACTTGGAAGGAAAGAAAAGAGCTCACCTCCCAAACAATCATGGCATCCTGGTTGGTTCCTTTCTTGCCCTGCTGTGTAAACAAAGAGGCGAAATCACTCGCCCCATTCAGGAACATTCGCCCTGGAATCTTATGCAATTGTTCTTCCCTCCTGGAGTCGAAGGAGGAAGTCCGAGACCCCAGTCGTCTCTTGGAGTTCTTCCTCCTCCTGACCCCTAAAGAACCCGAGGGCGAACTGGGGAGAGGGCGACTGCTTTCAGCAGACAAGCAGGACCCCATTCTCAGGGCCCTGATTATATTTAATATGCACTCCAGACCAGCCAGACAGTCACACCCCTTGTTTTCTGTAGACGGATCCGTCAGAACCCGCCGATAAATCCACCAAAAAATTCTTGATTTCCTGGCCTAATTTGCAGGATTAACCCACTAATTTGCCTTCAAATCTTTCCAATTAAGCTCTCAATTTCTCAGCTTAATTACCAGACTAATCCACAAATCTCCCCAATTATGCAATTCTGAAATCGATCACTCCAGAATTCAACTCCCAAAAGCTTAAAAACTTAACCCAAAAACCTAACCAACAGTACTTTCCAGAACCCTTTTAAAGCTGAAACACAAGGATAACAATCATCACCCTTTTTTTTCCTTTTTTCCAATTAGAAATCTTAAAATATTCACAAAAAGCTAAAAAGGGGATACAATAAAGAGCAGATCTATGCAGAATAACAAAGGCATACCCCAAGATTGATCCAAAAGCACTCAATCTCGAATCTGCAAAAAATCATTCAAGTTCTCCAAAACCCAGATACAATTTCCGCAAATTGTCAACAAATCAAGCCTCAAATCACGCCCGAAGCACCAGAACCCACCGATTTTTCCTCAGATCAAGCTCCAAATTAACCCAACAACCAGCCAGAACAACCAAGAAACAAAGAAAACATTACAGCTGCAGCGCTTTAATGAAGAAGAGCCCAATTGAGAATTGATGGTTGAGAGAGAAATGGATGAAAAAAATGAATGGGGAAATAGGGACAACCACCACAAATAAAGAGAGGTGGGGAGGAAAAAAAACGCGGTTCAAAGAAGGCGAGCTTTCTAGAAAGAGAGAAATGGAGGCTTTTTCTGAAGAGTTGGTGTCACTTTCAAATCTGGGACGTTCTTAATAACGGAATAAAAAAAAAATGATTCCAAGCCCAATCAATGGTGGGGTTTTGGAGATAATTGGTGGGTTAATCTGCAAAATTTGAAGAATTCAGGAACAAGAAAGAACAAGGAAGAAAAAGGGAAGAAAGGGAAAATCTTTTGGGTTTGTGATGTGGGGAGATTATATAGAAAAAGGTGATTGAATGACTAGTGGATATATGTATGCATATGAGGAAGAAACAAATAAGCAACCTTAGATTTTGAGCCTTCTGCTGGATGCTTTTCCCATTTCTATCCTATGGTTTCTGTTTTTTCTTTTTTCATTCTTCATTTTTTTCTTTTTTATATTTATTTATAATTTTTTTATATAAAAATATAATTTGGAACCTTTCTCTTTCCATTCTGGTATCTGGGCTGTAATACCCCTGCTTCATTTTATTTATTTATTTATTTATTTTAATTTCAAATAATTATAATTAATATTAATCATAATTCATTATATTGACTATATAATACTCTTATTTTTATAAAAAGTATAATTTAATAAGATAATTTCATTTTTTTTAAATATAATTTCTTTTTATTTATTTATTTTAGTTTTGGATAAAGATAATATTCATGAGTGAAGTCTAAGGGAATTATCCTTATATATTTATAATATATAAATGTTTTTTATTTTATAAAATTTTATATATATATATTTTTTGGAAAATTATAAAAATAAGATTAGATAAATAATTTAATTATATAATAAAACCATTTCAACATAATTTCTTCTAGATTTAATCATGTAATAAATGCAACACAAACCCTCAAGGTATGCTATTAAATTTATTTTTAATTAAAAAATATAAAATTAATATATGAAAATAAAAAACTATTATGTGTCAATTGAAATTGTTAATTACGTGGTGGTTGAATAAAAAATGCACATTCAATAATACTTTGAATATATTTTATTTTATTTAGTTGTTCAATGGCGTACAGAGAAATTAAGAAATTATAATTTTATCTTATTAAATTTTTTTTTCAAATAAGTAATTTAATAATATAATAATTCTAGATATAAGTATGGTATTTTAATTTTTGTTTATTTCATGAAAGGATAATAATTTTTTTATATACTAAAAAAATTTACATATTATATAATTGATATAATGTTTTATTTTATCTTTGTCGAGTTGGGTGGATGCCCAAATCAAGTTAACTCAACCCGATCCAATCAAGAGATCGGGGAAATTGTAAAAAATTGTCCAAAAAGAAAGTGAAAGGCTTTTGTACTTTATTTTAGTATAGTTCCACTCATAATTTGGGATGAAGAATTAAACGGTAAAACAACTGTTTTTAGATAAAGACAATCCCAAGTTTTCCTATATTATCAATTAATACATTTTTTTAAATTTTATATTGGATAAATATACCATTTTAGATATATAATATTTTCATAGTATTTTTTTTTTAATCAAGGCCTATAATGTATAAATATTAAAAAGAATATTTAATACAAAAACTAGAAATCAGCACACTCTTCCTAAGTTTTTGTTTGTAAAATAATTAATTTTATATCTAAAATAAAATTATAAAATTAGCATATTAAATTTAAAATTTTTCATTTAGTATATATAAGATAATATTTTTAAAATTTTAGCTTATCATAATTTTTTTTTTTCCTCTCTACTTTTCTTTTCTTGAAAATTTATTTGGTTTTAGATTAAATGTTTAAAATATGGAGTTTTTGACCATAGCTTAGTTTTTATAATAAGATAACATTTTTAATAATTCAATAAATATTGTCAAATAAAAAAAATTAAAGGGAATTTTTTGTTTTAGGTAATGATAAATAAAGTTTTTTTTAACTTGGATAAGAAAAATGTCATATAAATGTAGACATAGATATTGTTAATCATATTAGAAAATTATGATTATTTTTTTAAAATTTTTTTTTATTAGCCTTTCTTTTTTTTATGATACTAGATAAAAAAAATTATCTAATAATAATAATAATAATAATAATAAATGATTAACTATGTAAAAATAAATTTTATTATTTTTAAAAAATAAATTTTTTTTCCAAGCAAGTTGGTTTGGGTGGGAGTTGACTTAAGTTTTTTTTTTTTTTTTTTTGAGTTTACTTATACTTAAATAAATTAATTAAAATTTTCAAAAATAGGTCATAATCTTAATTAACATTTTTATGTGAAGCCTTTTAGACTCAATTTGGAACATGGAAAATATTAGAAAATTTTAAAACGTAAGAAGAAAATTCAAACGACCTTATTTAGTTTTCCTATAAAAAAACTAAGAAAAATTAAATATAAAATTATTTAAAGACATGCACATTTTCAAATATGTTTTTTCATGCTTGATATAAATGAGGAAAGGAGGCAAATATATTAAAAAACGTTTCTCATATTCTTACTTATATTCCTTTTCTTGCGCTTACTTTCAAACTTTTCAATTTAAATGAAGATAGTATTTGTTTTTTTTCATTGAATAGAAAAATATCAAAATATTTTACTTTTTTTATTTAATTAAAAGTTAACTTGTTGATATCAACTAATATAACTAAACTAAACTTCTTATCAATATATTTAATTTACTTACGTTGTTGATTACTTTTAACGGTATAGAAAAAAACAAATATCAATTAAAAAACAAATATCGCCTTAATATGATTAGTCTAAATCACATATTTATTTCCAAAATCTAAACTTATGACAAAAAATAATTAAAAGTAAAACTATATATATATATATATTCTTAGAAATGAAAATAAAAAAATTTATATTTAAAATAAAAAGTTGCTGCATGTCAAGCCTAATTAGTTGGCCCCATAGGAAGGTGGCCAAGGCTTGGTGGACCATGAGCCAACTTGATTCATGAGGTAGTACATAAAATAAATTTCAACAAAATGATGATCATATATTATTACGTTTTTATTATATTATTAATTTTTAATTAGTTCACTCTACAATGAATTGAAAGATAATAAATCTTTCTTAATTTTCATGAAACATGGTAAATCTTTATTAATTTTCTTTGTTGTTTTTCTTTAATTGAAAGGATGCAAATAAGATAACTAAAGTCGTCAATCATAACGTTAATATGAAATATTTTTAATATTGGAACTCATTGGAAAATATCCTAAATTCATAATTAATATATATTCTTTTTTGTAAAGAATATTGTATAAAATGTTTTTTAAAACAACTGTTATTATAATATTAGATTTCCTTATTAAATAAGAAAAGTTATTAGAAATATCTTTATAAATATTGAATGTCATAAGGCAAAAAAAGTGATGAAATGAAGATGAGTTTGTATAGATTATGCTAAGTGGAGGGAAAAATGGAAGATGTCTCATGGAATTATTTGTAGTATTCTCTATGGTATAATTGAATCTTTGTAGTATTCTTTATGGTATAATTGAATTATTTTCTCTTATTTATTTTATCTTTATATTTTTGAATTAATATATTTGTATTAAAACTTCTATTGACACAACGAATTAGTTATATCATACAAATAGAATTAAAAAGGCATACTATAATCACTTTTTCCTCATAAGAAAATTCAAGAATAGTCAAATTCTCTATGTCACAAATGAACCCAAGAATAAGAAAATCAAAGGATATTATTATTGTCTTGTTTCAAGTTTTTCTTATATTCTATATTTTCATTGTACAAATCTCAAATCAGCAACTACGTTACTACATAGAAAACTATGAGTCATTTGAAAATTTTTGTTTGTTGACAAAAATAGTTTTAAAAATGGGATTGTTAATTATTTTGATGCACGTTTTTCTTTCTTGTACAACTATTAGGACTCGAGTCTTGTCATTATGCCCACATTATGAGCTGTTTGGAAATCTCTTTCAAGATGGATGATAGTTTGTTTTTCAAAGGAATTAGAAAAAAAAAATGCAGACAAAGAGTGACCCTTCTTTTTATTAAGTAAATAATATGTAAAGGGATGTGGATCTTTTATATATATATATTATACTTTTCCTTTTAACTTTAGGTTTTTCATAGTACAAATCATAAGACAGGTGAGATCTTTCCATAAAATTTAAAAATGATCTTTCCATAAAATTTTAAAATTTAATGCTCAGTTTGGTTTTGAATGTTTATCTAAAATGAGGAGAGAAAAAAAAAAGGGTCAATTTCATTTATTTCCCCTTAGGTTTCGACTAAATACATCTAATTAAGAATGTAAATAAAGTTGATTTAATCGATTTTTGGATAAAAAATGAATCAAACCAATATAATTAGTTTTATATGTGATAAAAACTAAATTGATCATATTTGGAAAGAAAAAACCAAACCAAACCAAGTCTTTTGAGGTTGGTTTGGTTCAATTTTTGTGTCATCCAACTTAATAATCTTTTTTAGTCTTCAACCTAGTTATAGATTTGTTTTTGTTTTGAGTTCAAATCCTATTAATTTGAGTTTATATTAGGCCTTAAGTTTAATTTGTTTTTAAAATTAATTAAAACCAACTTGGATTTTATGTTAAAAATATATTAAATGCATTTAGAATTAATTTAATCATAATATAGAAACAATAAATTATTTTAATAGAATCTAATATAAAAAAAAATATCAAATATCAAATAATTATATATAAGTTTTAGAATATCGGTTTGATTCAGTTTTTATCGGTTATGAGACAAGAAAATCGAAAACCGAATCAACAAGATCGATTTTCAAAATTCTCAAATCGAATCAATCTTTTTTATTTTTGAAAATTGAACCAATATGATCAATTTTGGTTGGTTTGGATCAGCTTGTTGATTTTTTCAGTTTTGCTTACATCACTACATCTGGTCCTTATAGATTTGAAATTTTATCAAATATTTACCTCATCATTTTTATTTCTTATTTTCACTCACCTCTAATCTCATTCAAAATATAAAAAAAAAGGTGCATGATGAAATTTTAAAACTAAATGGATTTAATCAAAACCTTAAAGAAGGGAAATGAAATTAACCCAAAACAATATTGCCATTCTTGATATAAATTTTCTTTCCCAATTATAGTATTTGATTGTACGAATCTGAAACATGCATCATGTCATTGTGTTAGGGATTATGAATTGATTGAATGATTTGATTTAAACTTGAAAACTATTCAAGTTTGATTGTAGGTACACATTGGCCCTCGAATTGTTGTCTTTCACTATATTCAAATTCACATGAATCACACAAAAACATTTGATGAAATAAGCTTTAATTTTTTGTTTTAATAAAAATATGTATTTCATTTAAAATTCACAAAATTGCTGCCAAGCAATAATTATTTGGCTCCATGCATTTAAATATCGACTAGGCTTGGTGGATCATCGTGGACTACACATAGCCTAAATTTCAAATACCATTAAAATTTTGATTTAATTACATAGATAAACTATTTAGCTAATTATAAATCCACACGAATCAATACATGTCTTCATATTTTTGTGTTGCAATGCATTTAAGTTCACATGAATCACAACATAGATTAGATTATTCCAAATAATTTTTTTTTTCTATTTAGTTTGGTATTGAAAATGAATATTTGATTTAAAAAGTCTCCACAAGTAGAGCATGCAAATATTATAACATGAATGTTGAAAAAAATATGTCTTGATGTGACAATTAGGTAGGTGACTCACTCTCACATGGTGTTTGAATGATAACATTGAAATTATAGTTTAAAGCATATGGTTTGAGAAGTCCATTATTTTAATTTGGGGGGTGGACTTGGACATTGACCATGTGAAGCATGCCTTAGTAACAATCATTGTTACTATGTAATGAATACAATTTGTGGATGAAAGAATATTACCTAAATTTCACACTACAAGTTGAATTTGTCATTTGGACATTCCTCGAAGTCGTATCATTGATAGTTTCATTCTCAAGGGTGTTCAGTATTGTATCTTAACCTCAATTCTATTGAAAGATTGACATTTATTTATTTTTACTATGTTATACCTACTCTTAGATGCTCATTTACGATGGATGTATGCCAGAGGAAAGGTTCTTTCTTAATTTGGTATAGAAATATTACTTGATATTGTGAATGAAAGAGTTATATTGCTATGGTTGAGTAGGTGTTAAACAAGGTTTAAAATATCGGTAAATACGGATATATCGATACTTGAATTCAAAATATTGGTGGATATTTTTACACAAATATCGATTGAACATAAATGATTCAAAATTAATGAAATTGCTTAGAAAACTTTTTAAAAAAAATGATAAAATTAGAAACATTTTCTAATATCACTACCAAATGCACTCAAGCAGTGCGTTTGATAGTGATTTTAGGAAGTGTTTTTAGTTTTTCTAACACTTGAAAACTTTAATTTTTCAAGTATTAGAAATACTATAAACACTTCTCAAAATCATTGTCAAATACATTCTGAGAGTCCATTTAATAATGATTTTAGAAAACGCTTTAAATCTAAAAAGTATTTTTGTTTTGGAGCATTAAAAGTGTATTTAATAGTGATTTTAGAAAACGTTTATAGTATTTCTAACATTTGAATGATAAAAAATTTCAAGTGTTTAAAATGTTATAAACATTTATTAAAATTACTGTCAAACGGGCTCTAAAAGTTCGTTTGACAGTGATTTTAAGAAGTGTTTTTAATATAAAAAATGCTTTTGTTTTGGAGTATTAAGAACCGATTCAACAGTAATTTTATGAAATGTTTTTAATTTAAAAAGTGTTTTTGAAAAGAAATAAAGTGATTTGCAAATTTTTGGAAATATTTTTAAAAAAATTTTAAATTATTTATAATATCTTTTTTTTCAAAAAGAATCACTTGATGGATGATTCTTCTAAAAAAAAACTTATAAAGAAAACGCTTTCATTAAAATATTTTGAATGGAAACATGGTGAATGGAAACATGGTCAACCACACTATAAATATTAAAGATGAAGTTTCAACTTAAAACCCTTTTTCATTTTACAAAAAGTAATGAACTTTTTTATAGAACTTTTTTACAGGACATTAATTTTATTTTTTATTTTTTTTACAAAAGATAATAATGTTAGCATGCAAAAATATTTTTTTTATTACAAACACAAATATTCTTAAACAAATATTTTATAAACATTAATACACATTAAAAAAATACCCTTAAATTACACAAAAAAAATATCGATGAACCGACATAAACCCTAAATTTTTATTAGAAAAATCCCTTAAACATATCATTTCCTTTCTAATATCAACAATACAAGAAGAATTTTGAACAAACAAAAAAAACACATCTTACATAAACCTTACTTTAAAAATATGAATACAATGATCTTCATTTTGTATTTCTATTGTGGATCAACAAAGATCATCCACTACGAAAAAATTAAATAAAAATTTATTAAGAGCCTGTGGGAAGGTATCCATAACTTTATAATAAACTTAGATTGAGTAAACTTAGGAAAAAATATATATGTATATCTTAAGATGATATCAAATGTACATAGAGATTCTCTCATGTGGTAACACATATTGATGTCCCTATATATGGATAGAGGTGCATTGGCACTACATGTTGGGTAGTATTAAATTTTAGGGTATACCCTAAATCAACTCATGTTGTGGGGTCCTTGTATAAACATTCTTGTTTTTATTGTTTGGTCTTCCCACCACCACATGGTCAACTCCTTAGCCTTCATGGCAATAATTACAACTCAAAACTACTTGTCAAATTCCACCATTTTTTACTGCAATCTTGTAATAGACTCAAGGTTTTTGGGTCATTTGAATTTGTGCCCAATTTTTATTTTTATTTTTGTTTTTTTGGTTGGAATAATTCATGGGTTTTGACTCCTTCGTTCCAACAGACAAAATTATACAATAATGAGTGAAGACTAAACTCCACTCCACAGGGTGCATTTTTATTTATTTATTTTTTTAAGCAATTCCACTTATGTTTGGTTAACAGAAAGTCAAAAATGTAAATAAGATTTCTTCCTCTTTTATAATCGCTGGAGATTTTTCTTTATCAGCACATTATCTACGACCAAACTCAAGTTCTATGATGTCCACCTTTAATTCTGGTCCTTCCAGCTTCTTTCCATCCTCTCCTGTAGTATGGTCAAGCTTCCAACCATATAAACTCCTGAAAGTTTTTTGGCAAACCTCACCCCTTAGCACCCCGGAAAAATGCAAGTTTGGATCTATGGAAAATACAAAAATAGTAATAATAATTAAAATTAGTAAAAAAAACTTTTATATCTTTAAATTATTTAATTTTTATAGAAGTGTTACATAAATTAAATGAGTTTAAAGTGAGATATTAAAACAATTTATTGATTTTAAATTTATTTTTTATTTTTTATCTCTCTATTTTCTTTTTCTTGTATATTTTTCTTATTTTTCATCTATTTTTATGAATATATATTTTTTTTTACAAACTCAAAAAATAATTTTTTGGATTTATTCTTTATACGGATAATATTTTGTGATTACTTATAATATAAAAGTTCTTGAAGTATTTTTTATATTTTCGGTTGTTTTTTTATAATACTTTAAATAAAAAAAACACCTATAAATACCTTAAATTTATTTTAAAAAATATAATATATTTTAAAATAAATTATAGAAAACTATTTTCAATTAAAAAAAATTATCAAAGGTGTTTTCTAAATTTAAAATATATATATAAATTAGTAACAATTTTTGTTTTTTGTTTTTTTTTTAAGAAAAAGGTCTAATTGCAAATTGTTTAACACAAACATTAATAATAATAGTAATAATAATAATAATTTCAAGTAATTTAATTTGGGATTATTTTTGCAAGTCAATTTTCACTCACGGTTGCCATGAGAGATATGATTGAAGTCAACAAGCCATCAATGGCAATCAACATCATCAAATAAAGTAAAACACTTTTTAAAATTAAGTCATGTGAGAAATGCAAGGCTTATTTATTGGTTTACTAATTACTATTAAACATTATGGAATCCAAAGTATGTATTTCACTTTCATGCTTGCTGAGATGTCAACATTCAAGCACTTAACTTGACACCTCCTTATAATTTTACACTTTATTAAATTATTTTAAAACCTATTAATTTCATAAATATAACAATGGTAGGCCCAAATACCTAAGATTTTTAGCTTGGTTTGAAATTTATGTTATAATAATCATTTTTTTTTTTGCCATGTGGATGCCATGTTGTTATTTTGATATAAAAAAAAATCAAATGAGAGGAAAAAATTCATACTTGAAAATTATGATGGTAAAATATAAAAAATGCATTTAATTCCCAAAAAACTTGAGGAAAAGAAAATTGAGAGAAAAAGTAGAAGGAAAATGAAAAATAGATTTAAAGTCAATAAATTATTTTTATATATTTCTTCAAACTCATTTCATTTTTTTTCCATTATATAAAGATTAAATAATTTTAAAATATATACATTTCTAATTAATTTTAATTATATTTTATTTTTTTATTGTGAAATTAAATATGAAAAAACTATTTTTTTAATATTTTCTGAGAACCAAACATATCCACAAATTAAAAATCAATATTTAAATATTATGGTTTTTATTACAAATTTAAAATCTATAATTTTGAGAACCATATTAAAAAAATATTAAGAGATTTGTAAGAAATCAAATTTGTTTTAAAGGCACTATTTCTAGATGTGATTCTTTTTTTCTCCTTAAGACTATGTTTAGTTTTTGAAAAATATCAAGGAAAAAAAATACTAAGAAAATGATTTTTTTCATATTTAATTATATCACAAAAATAAGAAAGAAAATTAAATATACTTAAAATAATAAGAAACTTATATATTTTTAAATTATTTAATTTTTATATACAAGAGTTAAATAAGTGAAACAAATTTGAAATGTGATATAAAAATAATTTATTAATTTTAAATCCATTTTTTAATTTTTTTCACTTTTTTTTTATCCTTTAACTTTTTCTCCCTATTTTCTATCTCTCACATTTTCTCCCAAACTTTAGGGACAAACATAGCCTAAAGATTTCTATAGGAAATGTATTTTAAAAAAGAGTCAACGCAAACCTGCCATGAAACCAATATTACAATGAATGAAATACTTTCCACTCATTTACAGCTAATATATAACACTCTTAAAAATCACATACCACATAAATTGTAGGTATCATGAGAGTTGTAGACTTGTAGTTGTACTTTCTATTGTAAATGTCACAAATTGAGAGTCCCCTTTGTGGTCCAAAACCACTAACATTTCTTAACCAAAATGCCCCACAATGGACCACCACCCCACCTCACCTCCTGCTTTTAAATATATATGTATATTTTCTTTATAAAAAAATTAATATTAAAAGTTTTTACAAACTTCATTAAAAATTGAATTGAATCCATTGCCAAATTATCTTCAAAAATAAATAAATAAATAAATAAAAATTCAATCTTGGAACATTAGATTCTAGTAAAAGAATTTCTATGTTAGCAAAAACATTGTTTTGCTATGAATATGCTAATACTTGTTAAGGAAAAAAAAATTATATTTTTCCTCAAATATGATAGAGAAAGCATATTTTAATTTGATTAAAAATTTTAAAATGTCAAAATTATTCTAATTTTTAATAAAAGTATTTATCTCAAAAATAAAATCAATTATATAATAAAAGTAATATTTCAATGGTGTTCTTTTTTAAAACTTAATTCTGAATAGAACTTAAAATTAAATAGTATTTAATAGTGTTAAACATTAAATGGTTTATTTTTATAATATTTTATTTCTATTAAGTATTAGAAAAAAAAATGTTAATTTTTTTCATTTAGAAAAGATCAAATATTTTAATTTTTTTATTCAATAAAAAATTTATAATAAATCATTAAAAAAAATAGAAAAACAAATAATTTAAAGTATAAAAGTACATTATGTTTAACAAAAACTTAAAAAACAAACACTCTCTTCCTTTCCTACTTATAATGCTAAAAGCAAAAGTTAATTGCTATACTAAATGGTGGTGGACATTGGTTTAGGTTAGCTTGTCATCACATGCTTTAAATAATGTCAAGGGTTCTACATGATTATCTCAAACCCTAATAAATTTTTTTATTTATGGTAATGGACTTTTGGGGGTTGGAGAAGATGGGTGGTCCATAGCTTGTATGGTTGTTGTTTTCATTTATTTAGTTCAACAGATTTTCAATGGCTGTGGAATCACATGACTGACTAGGGTTTTTCACCTACATTTCAAAACTTGACCCCAACATTTAAGATTTTAAAGGGTTTTCTGCATTAAATGATGTTAGGATGTACTCGATATTACTTAATTGCATCTGAATTTAGATGAATTGTGGTTGTCACATTATGATGTTCAGATGTCATCATTTGGATTTAAATGATGTTAAGATGAATTATTGTTTCATGGGAATTTTGACCAAAAATAGTCCATTTTAAAAATATAATCCATAAACTAGATTTACTTAGTGCATTTTCACTACATAAACATCCATATCATAAAATTGCAGTTAGTAACTATATTTTTGAATTTTTTTTAAAATGATCAAAATCGTAGTCATCAATTACGGTTTTAAACTTAAGCTTAAAATATTAATTTGTGGCTACGGTTTTGAATTAAACTAAAATATTTTAAATGAAATAACATAATTTCATATGTATAAAAAAATTTGAAGTTAAGTTCAAAACCGTAATTACTAACTATAGTTTTAAGCTTTAATTTAAAATTGTAGTTAGTTACTATAGTTTTAATCATTTTAAAAAATATTCAAAACCACAATCATCAACTACAATTTTATCACAGGGATGCTTATATGGCATAAACTTATTAGATTGGGAATTATTTTGAAACCCAATCTAGATTTCGAATTTTTGTTTTTGAAGGAAGTAATTTTTGCTCAAAACTCAATTTAAAGTCCAAAGTGAAAATGAAAAACTATTTTCTATTTTCAAAAAGATAAGTAAAATGGTACCAACCATATATTTGACAAAGTTTTCAAAATAAATCACTTTTAGAAAACCTTGAAATTTCATATTTTATGATATGAAAAATAAAAGCATTTTAATAATTAAAAGTGCCTATTGTCAAAATCAAAGTCCTGCCTTCAAAACCAATTTCTATTTTTCCTCCCACACACACCCTTAGATTCCAAAATTGTGTCACATCCAATAATAAACTTTAGCCCATTGTTTCCATAACATCAATTTCACCCATGTCTAACCCCCTCAAAAGACAATAAATTGAAATAATATTAAATACATATTTGACGATGTTTTTGAAATACATTATTTTTAGAAAATCTTTGAAAGATTGTATTTTATAATTTGAAAAACAAAGCACTTTAACCATTGTAAGTGGTCTATTTTCAAAATTAAAGTCATGTCTACAAAACCAATTTTCATTTTCACTATCAAATACATTCTTTCACATCCAATAATAGATTTTATCCCATTGTTTCGTAACATCAATTTTAGACATATGTAAGTCACTCAAAAGCAATTAATTGAAATGATTTAAAATACATACTTCGTGATGATTTTAAATAGATCATTTTTAGAAAACATTAAAATATTGTATTTTATGATCTAAAAAATAAAACACTTTAACAATTAGAAACAATTCATTTTCAAACTTGAAATCATGTCTTCTAAACCAACTTCCATTTTCATTATCAAATACAAGCTTAGATTTCAAATTGAGTCACATCCTTTGTAACATGTGTAAGCCTTTTAAAGGGAATCGAAATGATACTAGATAGATGACTTTTTTCAAAAAAGAAAATCATATTTTGAAAAAATATTGTATTTTATGACTTGAAATATAAAATTAGTTTATTTTCAAAATCGAAATCATGTCTTCAAAATCAAATTTTTTTTTTCACTATCAAATGCAACCTTAAATTCCAAAATTTTGTCACATTCAACAAGAAACTTTAGCCCATTGTTTGCATGACACCAATTTCATAACATGTCAAAGATAATTAAAATGATACTATATACATATTCTACAAAGTTTTCAAAATAAATCATTTTTAGGAAACCTTGAAATACCATATTTTATGATTTAAAAAATAAAACACTCTCACAATTGGAAGTGATTTATTTTCAAACTCGAAGTCATGTCTTCAAAACCAATTTCCATTTTCGCCACCAAATACTCCTTGCATTCCAAAGTATGTCACATCCAATAATAAAGTTTCGCCCATTGTTTCGATAACATCACTTTCATGCATAGACACCTCTCAAAAACAATTAAAATGATACTAAACACATATGTGAGGATTTTTTAAAAATAAATCATATTTAGAAAACCATCTTATGATTTGAAAAATAAAGCACTTCAACAATTAAATGTGGTCTATTTTAAAAATCGAAATTGTGTCTTCAAAACCAATTCCACTTTTCACAACCAAATATTCCAAAATTGTGTCACATCCAATGATAAACTTTAGCTCACTGTTTCCATAACATTAACTTCTTGCATGTTGATGTGTAAGCCTCTCATATCGCCTCCCTTTCTCACCAACATGTTGTCATTAGCTGGCTATCTACCCATGTGCCTATGACTTTTAGTTGAAGAAATATGCTATTTCCACTTTCTAGATAAAGCTAATTCATTTATTTTGCATGCATGGAAATATAAAATCCCCCTAACGTTTGATTTTCCATGAACTATTATTTTCTTGACGACCAAACAAATCACTATAAAATCCTAATTTAAAAAGAAAATTTTAGGTTGTGAAGAAAATAAGCATGAGATATAAGTTTTAGAGATGATGTTAAATTTAGAAACGACTTTTAAAAATGTTTGAATAAAGCTTTCGAATGTAGAGTCTCGTATAACTCGATCTTATTAATCAATATTTTGAAGAAAAAAAAAATATGAAGACTTTGTTTTGGATGTGTTTTTGAAAATAGTTCTAAAAAAACAGTTTTTTAAAACCATTTTATAATATTTTGTAAAATAAAAATTTGTTTCAGATCTTAAAATGTTTTAACCTATTTTTTCTATATTTTTAGATATATCTTAAAAATAACTTTTATGTATAGTATTTTACTTTTAATTATTTTTTCTTATTTATATAATTATATTTTAAAACAACATAAAAATAATTAAAAAATATTTTCTAAAAATACATTATTTTCTATTTTTAAGAATAAAACATTGTTTTTTTTGTATATTTTGGTTGTGGAACTTACTTTTAAATGTTTTTCATATTTTTAATTATGTGTTAAACCACCTTATAAAAAAAAACACTTAAAAATACATTAAATTTGTTCTAAAAATTAATGTATCTTTAGAATAAATTTTTAAAAACTGATTTTATTATACAATTTTTCAAAATTGTTATTCAAACTAAAAAATTATTTTCTTTCTAAAAAATTATTTTCTAAGATAAGTTTTAAACATGCGGTTAAAATTCCAGCTGCACAGCCAGAAACTTCTTTGTCTACTTGTGATCTTTTCAAGAGATCCAACAAACTCAAAGATTTAATGTTAATTTTAAATGAAATTGAAATTTTGTCACTCTCAATAAAATGCAATAGTGGACTTTGAGGCCAATTTTATTCTTTTTTTAGTTCTCTATGGGGTTTCTGCTGAAGTCTAGTCACTAGATTTGAATCACAAGAGAACATGAAAGGAAAATAAAGTCGCTTTATATGAGAGAGAGAGAGAGAGAGAGAG
Source organism: Vitis vinifera (assembly GCF_030704535.1). Lineage (NCBI taxonomy): Eukaryota > Viridiplantae > Streptophyta > Magnoliopsida > Vitales > Vitaceae > Vitis > Vitis vinifera. Next base: position 18,472,127 of record NC_081808.1, on the reverse strand, counting down.
AGAGAGAGAGAGAGAGAGAGAGAGAGAGAGAGGTGGAAATTGGAAGATGCATTGAATTACTATTCCAGGAAAATGATGGGGGGAAAAGGAAAATGAAGATACCCATAACTCAACATGTGGCTGAGTCGGGTCTATAATTTAGGCCTTTTCTTTTTGATGGGGGATTCTCATGAGATTTTTGCTTTGCCTGCTCCACATTGATTAATTGCAGAGAATGATTCTAATAAATTGTGGATTTTTCCATCAGAAAATTCAAAGAAATGGGTTTATGCCACATGTGAATGTAGTTAAAATTTGACAATCTTAATAATAATAATAATAATAATAAAAAGAGAAAAGAGAAATGGATTTGGAAAAATATATAGGAGAAATTTGTTAAGTTTAAGCTTTTATTTTTATTTTTTCACCTTTTTTTTTTAAAAAAAAAGAATAAAATATGATTTTCCAAAGTTTAAAAAAAAAAAATTTTACTAATTTTCAACTTGAAAATAGTTTTTTTTTTTTTTTCAAGAATTTCTTTTGAAAATAGAGATATTTTTTTTAAAAAAAAAAAATTAAATTCCTTAAAACAATTGTTTTAAGAAATGTTTTCAATAATTCATTTTTAATAGTTGAGTTTGAACCATCCAGATTTGTTTGATAACCTTTTTTAAAATAGTTCTTAAAAAAATAATTTTTAAGAATAAATTTTAAAAACAATTTTCAATTACTTTTAAGAACAAAATTTTGATTAGAAATTCAAATATAAAAAATAATTTTCTTACCTTATTCTCCGTATGAAAAGTTTTTAATCATTTTTTAAATTATTGTTTAGAATACTTTGCAAAAGACAAAAGAAAAAATATTCCGTAGATAACCTTATTTCCACGCTAGTCAGAAATTCTTGATGGTATCGAGCTGGAACAACTTGCTCTTCATAAATACCCGATCCAATGCCAAAAATTTACTTAACAACTAATTTTTTTTTTTAAGAAAAAAAAAAGTCTTAAAAAAAAACCTATTTTATGCATACAGTACGCAATCCCATTCAAGCCCTTTGTTTTCATTTTCTTTCACCACAATCCTCAGCCTAGCCCACCTCAATAGACTAAGTCCCTTTTTCTTCCCCACCCTTAATTGGAACAATTTTAGTGAAGCATTGAGGCTAAGACCTTCCTACAATCCATTATAGTATTGAATTATCGTCAAACAATTTTTTTTATTATTTTGCTTTTACCTAATCAAAGGCCAAAAGCATCAAGGCAGCTATGCTTAGTTTCTAAGCGATTAGGGTTTCAAATGTGGGTCCTCATTCATCCTATTGACCACGTTTCAAGTTCTAGTTTTGATCTTTCCATGTGCAATCAATAGCACTAATCATTATGCACTAGAAAGTTTTGTGTACTCTTTTTTGGATTAATTTGTTCATTTTCCATATGATAATCAAAATTGGTTTAAGGCATAGAAATTTTGACCAAAAGTCTAATTAGATTGACATCACTAACATGTTGTGTAAACGTAAACTCAAAAAAAAAAAATATTTTGAAAATTAGAAAATAAAAGATATATCCAAATAAATCCTCAAGTGATGTTTAAATATATTTTCTATTTTTTGTTTTTAAAAATAAAAAAAAGACTTTTAAGAAACATAATATTCTTATACAAAACCTAAGTATATTTCTTGTATACTTGAAAATATTTTTAAAAATTTTTAAAATTTAAGAAATGAATTCTTATCTTCTTAGCCACGGACCATGTTTCTTAGTTTTTTTCTAATAAGTAACAAATGAAAATGAAGGGTTACAATACTGAAGACTCTCACTCTCCTCTCAATTACGATCACACTCCATTTTTTTTCCTAAAACAAAACCCTACTATATCATAAGAAGGTTAAAAATACAATAGGGGCAAATTCGTCATACTTTTTTTTTCTAAAGGGTGCTGCCCCCTTAAAGCCCCGACAAGCTAACCGGGTAGCTCAATCTCCGTGATCTCAACCGGGAGTTTGACCCCCAACATCTCCTGTGAAGCACAATAAGACTCCTCTGTGATTGGCAGCTGATCTGGGGCTTAATCAGAGAGGTCCCAAACACAGTGCTTTCTGGTACCCCATACTTCATCCCTCTAATTCTACCATGGCAAACTTCTTCAACCTTATTAACTAGAGCCTGCCCCATAAAACCATAATCCTCTATATATAATAAATTCCATTAGTTAAACCAGAAAATGCAGTCCCCTGCCATGGGGACTTCTTCTTCAACAACTCACCTCCAAGCACCAAATTCCTCTATATAATATACTCAACCTGTTAAACCAGAAAGAACAGTCCCCTACCACAGTGACTTCTTCAAACATTTTAACAAAAGCCCATCCCAACCTAACAATCTTCAATATATAACAAATTGAACCTGTTAAAACTAGAAAAAACAGTCCCCTACCATGGGGCTCCTTCAACCTTTTTAACTAGAGCTTTCCTCAGAACCCCACAATCTTCTGCATATAATAAACTCAACCTTTTAAGCTCTAATGAACAGTCCCATGCTTCACCTCTTCTATCATAGCCCTAATTCTGCCTAAAAAAGAAAAAAAAAAAAACACCCTCCTCAGATTCAGACAATTGGGCAGCTGTCACAAACAGCTTCCGTGGGCACCAAATTCTAATAGGTAGACATCAGAGGCAAAAGAATACTAATCCAACTCAAAATGAATACTAATCCTCAGCCTCAGTTTGTTTGAACAGAAAATCAAATCAAGGAAAATGGGGGTGGAAGTGTGTTGGATAAGTCATGTATAGTTATGGTTTTAGTTTTGGTACAATCACATTGTTATTGCTAACATAATGGAAATGAATGAGACAATGAAGATAATATTGGTTGCATTTATGGAATCTTTCAAAAGAAATAAAATAAAATAAAATAAAAGTTCTATGTTTTTATTTTGCAGACCTAATATTGGTTGCATTACTTCAATTAGATGAAGATAAGTTTAACATGGATTGGAAAGCCACAAATGAGCAGGCATAATGCCCCACCAATGGATAGAAGTTATGACTTGTAAGGCATGACATTTGATGATAATCATGATGAGTCAGAGATGGGTACAGAATCAGCATCCTTGTTACAACCCTGAGGCTGACATATGCATTAGGAATATGCATATGAGCAGGAGGCTACATTATCAAAACTTCTAACAATCCAGTACTAACTTTACCTTCTTTTTATTTATGTTTGTAGGAAAGATCTAGCCTATTTAGGCATTCATTTTTTGTGGGACATGGGCTACAGTCAAGATACTTACAGTCAAAAACCTACAATCTAAACTTCTGGGCATGAGTGCAGGCTGTGGTCATTGACCATTATGCCTCCCCAACTCATGTTGGTTATCCTTTCATGAGTATTGCTTGATTGACAGCGTAATTCTTTGACCAGAAATCAATTAGTTTGCTCTAACATCTAAGGCACAAGACACAATACAAGGCTTGAGTGAAGTGAAACCTGACTTAAAATGCATATCAAAAGTAATGAAATTATACAAATTTCAAAATACAATTAAAAATTTCAAGAATAAGTGTAAAGTAGACAAAGGGGTGCCTCTTCAATAAGACTAGTCTTGATAAGCAAAGCGCTATAATTACAGAGTAGTTGCGTCTTGGAGCTATGCGTGCTTTAAACATGCCTTTCAAAACTATGCAAATACCCTTGCAAAGGAACCTCTGTTATCCGTCTTAGTCAAAAGAGACTTCATTGCTTTCTTCATTTCAGCTTCTTCTCAATTATTGTTAACCACTCAAAAGGAAAACCTTCTTCCAGACATTGAGGCGGCCCGGCAAGTGGTAAAGGGTTGGGGAGGATTTGTTGGAGGTTTTGTAGGAGGCTTCAGGTTCAAAGTCCAAATAGAACAAAAATTTACCTATGAAAAGAAGGGAAAACCTTCTTCTACCTATTTTTTGTAGGCACTTTTATATCCATCTTTTCAAGCAAACTTCATTACTTTCTCCTGCTATGACTTTGTAGTTGCACCCTAATCTATATTATTAAATTTACAGTCAACTTTGGAGGTCTCAAAAATTTCAAGTGTTTCTTGAGCCTGACTTTTCCCTAAAACATCTGGTAATACCACCAACCATTCTTCAGAAATGACACTAGTGATCCTGGACTAAGCTCTGGCCTAAGCTCTGGCCTAAGCGAAGCCAATATACATATAAAGCTCCTTTGTGATTGGCATGTTCAGTGAAGGTCCCAAACACAGCGCTCTCTAGTCCTCCATACTTCCACCCCTAATTCTACCATGGCGACTTCAACTTCTTTAACTAGAGCCTACCAGACACCAAAAACCTCCATATATAATAAATGCAACCTGTTAGTCCAGAAAAAACAGTCCCCTACAATAGTGACTTCTTCAACCTTTTCAAACCAGAGCCTGCTCCAGAACACCATAATCCTCCATATATAATAAACTCGACCTGCTAAACCCGGACAAAAACAGTTCCATGCTTCACCTCTGTTGTCATAATTCTACAAACAATATCCTCAAAGATTCACACAATTGGGAAGCTGTCACAAAACAGCTTCTATGAGCACCACAAATCTGATAGGTTGCCATCAGAGGCAAATGAGAATATTTTCTTAGAGGGTTAAGTGAATAGATGATTTTTAGGACAGAAAAACCTGAGTCAGGTTTTTTTTTTTTTCTCAATTGAGATGCAATGAAGATTAATCCTTAGTAATGATTAGGATTTTTATTGAAAAACATCTCATGAAATTACACTAATTATTTGCATAATGATAATGTTACAAAAGGGATCTACAGATTATCAGGGTTAAGTTCTCATTATACTGTCTCTTTCTTCATATATTATAGAGCTAGGAAAGAGCTCTCACTTGATGTTAAGGACTCGCCTAGGAATTCTGACCTCAACTGCATGAGAAGCCTACCCAGATAATTTAGGCCTTCTCCATCCCGACCTCCGCCCCAGAAGAGATCATGTGGGGAAGCTTCAACGAGAACTGACCCAGCAGTAGAGACCAGCATAGAATTCAAATGAGGATAAATTGAAAATTTGCATTTCAAGGCCCTGTACATGACATCAATCTTGACAGCGTCCCAATCAGATCTTACCTGCATTAGACACAAAAAATAGTGGCATCAGATTGCAAAGTAAATGCAAGCAGTTCAACTCAACATTAATGCTAATCATAAGCCTCAGTTTGTTTGAACAGAAAATCAAATCAAGGAAACTGGAGGTAGAAGTACGTTGGATAAGTCATGTATTCTTATGATTCTTCTTCGGTCATAGTTACATCTTTATTGGGAACATAATGGAAGTTAATGAAGAATGAATAGACATTCAGCATCCAAGTAAATAACATCCCAAAACTAAAAATAAATTAATTATTAGTAAATGATGTAAGATTACCTCTCCTTGGACAGTTATGGAATCTGTTATTAAAACATAAAATAAAATAGAAATGTATGTTTTTGGGTTGCAGACATGATACATGATACCAGTTAGCACTTTGTAATCAGATGAAGATAAGTTTGATATGGAAGGGAAAGCCATGACTGAGCTTGCACAACTTTCCACCAATGAACCAAAGTTGGGAGGCATGAAATTTGATGATAAGGTAACAATTCAGAGATGGGTCCAGAATATTCCCAATCAGCATCCTTGCTACAACCCCCGAGGGTAAGATGCATTAGGCATATGCATATGAGCAGTAGGCTACAATATCATAACTTTCTATTGATCCAGTACTAACCTCACCTTCTTTTTGTTTATTTTTTCATGAAAGATCATTCTTTTTTAGGTCCACATTTTTGTGGGACATGAATTACAATCATGATATTTACATCCAAAACCTATAATCTAATTTGTTGACATATTTTGAATCCAATGAAATAATGGTTTCTTTTATAAACTATACATTATAGCTGGAAATTGAAACATGTATTGTGAAATAATATTTTTATACAATGGTACACCTTAAAATCAAGAAATACAGCCAAAGTTCATAACCACCGAATTGTGTGATTATGGCCCCCATAACCTCATGAAGTAGTTCATAGTAAGTAACTTATTATAATTTTGTTTGTTTTCATGTCAACTTTCAACCATATAATCATATCACTTATTAGTGATTCATATTTATTTTAGTAGTTGCAAAAGCAACTATGCATGTATAATCATATCACTTAGTAAGTTGTTCATAGCTCTTTATCTTTGTGCATGATTTTATGAATGATGTGCCCATGTACCCAAATGTAATACATGGTCCTTTGTGGAAGTAGATTTGGGGGGGTTGGATGGATTGAAATCCTGGATTTTCTCCAACCACCTACACCCACATCAACAGTTGACACCCACACCTTTGTGCTGGGGCAGCCCTTTTTTTGTTTGCACAAAAGCAGTTGACATGGTAAAAAGCAAAAATCGTTGGAGAAAAATAAATAACACCTATTTGTTCTCCTTCATGATGGATCAAAACGATGGAACTTAAATTTTACATAACTTTTCCAGAAAAAAAAAAAAAACTTTGAAATATAGCAATAACACCCCACAAATTTAGGAAAAGTTTACCAGTCAAGGAAGTCAAAGCTGATAATGTTAGGGATCTAATAGTTTAATTAACCAAGTTTCTGCAGGGAAATATTTTTAGACAGAAATAAATGAATATTAGAAGAAATTGTAGTCTTTTAACTGGGTTTTGAGTAACTAGACTAGAAAAAAATCAATTGCATGAGAACCATACCAGATCAGGATGCTGCCTCTGTATTGTCCTTCCCATTCTTGCTGCTTCCTCAGGACTTTTTGCAGATTTTATGTCCTCGACAAAATCTCTTGGTACAGGGTCATTAACCCCAACAAACTTGTGTGCCTGCAGTTGGGAGAATGCTTTGACATATCTTAACCAAAGTTGCAGCAAGAATAATATAATTTATGCAGCAAAAGTAGTAACCTGGTAATAATGCTCTACGCTTGACCAGGTCTGATAATCACCATTTTCATCAGGCATTTGTATAGGGTGAGGAGAGAAGTTTGAAAAAGCTCCATAAAGATCCCATGTTTTATAAAAGAATATGATGATTGATTCATAAGGAGTAACAGAAGGATCAATTGCATAAGTTTCATCCACTGATGGGATAACAGGAGTAGGATCAGGAAAGGGCTGAAGAAATCCACTAATAAGCATGTCAGGTCCAATCTGCAGTTCATATGCAAGAAGTAAGAACCAGTACAAACCCAAAAATAAATGCAGACAGAAATTTCAAAACAAAGCACATGCATTATAATTATATTTCATGGTCATTGCAGCCCATCCGAAGTCTAGTAGTCTTCCCCATTTAGCTCTGCTCATGAAGATTGCACTTTTGCAGAAATCTAATTTATCCATTTTTTTTATTAGACAAAACGATACCCTCACATCATGCATACAATAGAAATTCTAGAGTGGCCAATTTTATCATTTGACTTTTAAGTTGCAATTGAAGTTTATATAAAAGGTTTACTGATAACCAGTACAAAGGAGTGATTTAATTTATTTTAAGATTTAATTGATATAAAATATGTAATAAAAGACAAGAAGTAGCACAAACATATTTAAGGATAATAAGTATACAAGAAAGCTATTAAAAAGTTGGACGGCATTTTTTCTCTCCTTGCTTTCCCCACAGAAGTGCTGTTACAGGTGCATTGGTTTCTTGGGTGTTGTTGGGCTTCTGGTTGTCTTTCTTCTTTTTTAAAGAACATAGTTTCCTTCCTTGTGTCCTTTTTTCTATTGATAGAATTATGCTTCTTATGATAAAAGATTTAAAGTCTGCGAGCTGCCAGTAACAAGTATAGTCTAAAAAAAATTTGCCTGTAAGTTATTATATAGCATTGAGAAGTAAATACAATAGGCACACAGATATTAAAAATTAAAAGGAAAGATGAATGATAAAAAGATGCAATCAATCAGACGGACCCAAACTTAAGGCAATGAAGAGATATTGTCAGTGTGAAACAAATGTAGTGTCAAGTGCATACAGAACCACCACCAACCTGCTCATAGGAAAAATCGATTAAATCTAGTGCTTGCGTCATCTCAACCATTCCCAGTTCACCAACAGGAGTTGGTGCATTCTTTCCACCTATAATTTTAGGGGCAACAAATGCAAATACCTACATTAACAAGAATCAGTTGAACAACCATAAAAAAAGCCAAAACCACAAGGGAGCCCAAAATGAGGAAAATATTTACAGTAACATTTATCACCTAAACTAGCAAAAATCCTACTCTTATTGAAAATTTGTAAAGAGCTTCACCTGATAAAATAATAGGCCTCAATAATACACGAGGATATACAATAAACCTTTCAATGACTTTTCCTTATCAATTGGCTAAAATTTAACAAGAGAATGAACAACCCTGTCGACACATTTGATATAAATTCATAACTAACAAGCACCTTGTGTATGATGCCAGATGAAATAGCAGATGCAGCCAATGTTCCTCCGCATTCCCACAAAATTGAAAGGTACCCACGATCATAAAAATATTCCATAACATCTCTAGTGTTTAGGATGTCAAATTCAACTACTTCAACACCTTTTGAAGCAAGAAATTTCTGGAAACTCTTCCTTGCACCTCTTTGTGTTACAACTATAGTAGGTACACTTGATACATCCCAAAGATTGGCTACCTCAGGAAGATTAAGTGTCCGTGACATTACAATCCGAATGGGCACGTGTCCACCTCCATGTCTTGCAGTTAGCCGTGGATCTATATTCAAAAGAAAATGAAGAAAAGGAAGAACTTGTAACAGCAACCTGAGCATCTTCATAACTACATCACTGGATAAGCTTCAAAGCAACAGAAAATGAATACATACTGTCTTTGCGCACAGTGTTTCCTCCCACAACTATGGCATCACTTCTACCCCGCAGTTCAAACACTCGATACCTAGATTCTTTGCTGCTTATCCATGACGCATGCCCACTACTAGCAGCAATTTTTCCTGTTAGAACCAAAGAAGACCATCAGAGAATAAACTACTGTTTATTTCAAATTTTGAAGTCCTCTTTAATTAATTGGAGGTTAAGATTACCATTAAAAAAAAAGAAAGAAATTGGAAGAAATAAAAAAAAATTAAAAATTAAGAGAGAGAGAGAGAGAGAAGAGGGTAAAAATTTTATTAAATTCATAACCCTCACCATCAAGGGTCATAGCATACTTGAGAACAGAAAAGGGAACTCGAGAAGCAGCTCTATATATCAAAGGAGCATTGACGATGAGGCACGATTTTAAAGCTTCCTAAAATAAAATTTTGAAATGTCAGCCAAAATATAGCATTGAATACTGAAATCACTTGCAATGAGTGCTTGGAAGGCAAACAGCTCAGATCACTTTTCCCAACAAAATCAGCATAGAAACACAATGTATAATGCTCATTACACATTGATTTTTGAGCACCTTCCAAGAACCTATTTTTAAAATATTCCCATACTATATATCTAGTCAATAGTTCTAAATGTGATGCTTAATTTATATATCTCGTAGTAAGTGTTTAAGAGACAAACAGCTCAAAACACTTTTTTCCCAATGAAATGAGCATACAATGATAATGTTACTCATGATACAGGTTTTTTTTTTTCTTTGATAAGCAAATAATACAAATATAATAAAATGCACCAAAAGACGACACACCAAAGTACATAGGACGTATACAAATAGCACCTAAAAGCACATCAAACAAGAGAGAACATAAAAAACAACACCCTCTCTTAACAGTAAGGCTTTATTGGGAAGTGTTTTTGAAAACGATTCTAAAAACAGTTTTTGAGAACAATTTTTAAAAATTGTTTTATGATGTTTTGTAGAATAAAATTCTGTTTGGAAATCTAAAATGCTCTTAACTTATTTTCTATGTTTTAAAAAATAACTTTTACATGTAGTGCTTTATTTTTAATAATTTTTCATATTTGTATAGTTATTTTTTAAAACAACTCTCAAAAAAACAAGTGAAAACAACTACAAAATGTTCTCTAAAAACACTATTTTTTGTTTTTAAGAATAGAAAAGTGTTTATATTCTCTAGTTTTCTAATAGCCAAACGCGTTTTCCTTTTTTTTTTGTTCTAGAGAAAAGAAAATTGTTCTAAAAACCAGTTACCAAACAAGGCCTAATTGTTGCGCACTTTTTGAGACTATATTCTTAAAATATCCTGATGCTATAAATCTTTCAATAGTTCTAACATGTGATGCTTAATGAATTATATGTATGCACACTTATGTATATAAATGTGAGAAAGAGTCCCTAACAACTGAAATCTAGAACAAGCTTGCATTCATCTAATGAGTTTTCCATTAATAATAAAGGCAGTCACACCATGCCCACATTTATGAACCAAATATTCAGTACTGCAGAAGGCATTGTGGCAAGAATATAGCTTCTGGCTCAAGTGCTATTAATGTTAAGAAGATTGGTCACAGGTACTGAAGCGTACATATAAGAAGGTAATACATATTCATATTCTTCCAATTCTAAATTCTAATCTAGTACAGCCAAAAATTTTGCTAAACTCTTGAACTTCAAAACACCTAACCATATGAAAAAATAAACAGTCAAGGATGTTGAAGTACCAACTTCATAAAAGCTTAAGCTGTGAGGATTTGAGCCCAAAATGTATATCATACTCTCAACTCTAGTACCCCCTTCCGTGTAGTCCCATATTCACACATGAAAAGACATACAGTGAGCAGACAAGAGGGAGACAAATCACAAATGTTAATGACATTGGCAACCAATTTTCCTCACAGCTCGAGCTGTTAGGATTTAACCCATAATGTATATCATGTTCTAGCATCCCTCTCAAGTACGGCCCCATAATTGCAAAAGGAGAGACAAAAAGGCAACTAGCAGACAAATCACAAAATTTCATGATCACAGATAGGGATAGTGAAATGCCCACTTTGTCACGGTTAGGTAATAAAATGTAACCAAACAGTCTTCAAGAAAACCTATGAAGCACATCAAACAAACAGGTCGAGAATGATAGCATCATAGACCAAATTTAATGAAGAAATTGTCACCACCTCAACAATTTTACTTTTCAGATCCTCTCCAAGAACATCCACCTGCAGTCCTTCACTCCTCATTGCCCGTAGAGCATGGCTGCGAAGATGTTGCAAAGGATGCCTGATCCCAACAACAGCTCGTGTAATTCCTGCCTAATGTCAGACATATGTCAATGCTGAGCTGACACCAAAATCAATCATTTAACTATTTATGCAATTCGTTAAAACAATGGACTATAAATTTCAAGCCTCAATCATCTTTAATTATTAAAGTGTTTGAATTTTTTTTTTAAAACTACGGTAATAGAAAAATGAAAATTACACCAGAGATGTTTCTGATAAAAATAAATGATTTCTAGAACATGAGAAAATAACATTTTCACCACTGCCAAACAGTCTCATATTTTCTACGGCTTTCTTTACTGAAAACACTTCAACATTATTCCAAAAACAAATCTGTTTCGAACACATTCTCAAAAAAATTGTTTTCATTTTCCAAACCTGTTTTCTAAGTTATAAAACTGTTTTTCATTCAATAGAAAACTGTTTTGAAGAACATTAGTGTTTTCATTTTTTTCAATTCCCTAAAACAGAAATCAGATCACTTCACTCATAGCTAGAACTGCACAATGCGATGAAGAATTGAAAGGAATCAAAAAAACAAACAAACACATTCAAAAAGAAAAGAGAGACAGAGAGAAACTCGAGGCCAAACCTTGACAAGAGCAGAGACCGCCGTACGGTCACCGTGACAATCGCCGGGCTCCATGTTGAGATAAGCAGTGGCGCCTCTGCACAACTCGCCGGCGGCCTCCACCGCCTGGACCTCCGCCGGCTTAGTTCCTTGAGCGTAGAGGTAGCCCTCCCCGACGACTTTCCCGGCTGTGGCGATCACGCAGCCGAAGTTGGGGTGCGGCGACGTGAATCCGGCAGATTTGTCGGCGATCTCAGCGGCACGTCGCACGTGGAAAGAATCGAGCGCGTGGGGATGGTTGTTGTTGGTGGTGGCTTTGCAGATGATGGGCGAAGGGAAGGACGCCGCCATTGATGCGAAGGTCTCGCTTCTCTCTATTCAAAACCCGGCGTTTTGGCAAACTACGCAACTCTTCTTCCTCACGATCGCGTTGGTAACCATAGAATGAATATACCATATCCAATGCAGATGATTAGAAAACAAAAGGGTAATTTTGAAAACTATACCCCACTATTTTTACCATAAATCGAATTTTGGGGTGTGAAAAACTATTTTGGTTTTGTTCCTACATGATGCTAAATGTTTTTAGATGAGGTGAGGCTTTTTGACAATTTGGAGAATATATTTTGAATTTTAGTTTTCCTTTTCATTCTTCCTTCTCTTTCTCTATCTCTATTATTTATCATTTTCTTGGTTACCAAACAAAGGATGGAGCCAATTCTCATCATATTTAATGGCAAAACTCTTTTTCATGAGGAGGATTGTCTTTTAGGAGAGGATAACACTAGAAGTGCATCAATCTCGAGTATAACTCAGTTCCTATTGTAAGATTTTTCAATCTCTCATATATAGTGAAAGTTCTCTTGAATATTTAGATTCATTGTGGTTCATTTAAATTTCATGTGTGGATTCTTGAATAGATCTAAAAGATGAATAAGTCAGACTTTGAATTATGAAAATGCATTTCATATTTGTGATAGATCTTGCTTAATGATCTTCTATCATTTGAGAGATCCTAATTATTTTGTTTCAAGTTTTCATCATTATCCAATATCATAATTTTTTTTAGAACCATTAATCTTGAGTAATTAATATGATGAAAACTTGATAAGGAAGTAAAAATTAAATTTTCTCACTTTCTCAAATTTTTTAAATTTTCTAAAGAATTTTAAGAATAAAAATGTAAACTTCTCTGGTTAAAATATTTTCTCTACAAATATTTTTGAGAAAATCACTTCACTGGTTTTTCAATTTTTGAAAAACGCTATTTAAGTTTCATCAAAAGTATTTTCTTTATGTTAGAAATGTTTGCAAATTTTATGTTTTCTAAAAACACTCTGTAACAAACTTTATCATTTACAAAAATGCTTTTAGAAAACATAAAATTTAACCAAAATCATGAGAAAACTCATTTCATACTTCTGTTTTCTCAGCAACCAAACGCAAGTTCCACTGCCAGAAAAGAAAACTCCCATGCATGAAAATGTAACCAGAATAAAAGATGAAACCGGTTGCTTCTCCATACCTGGTTAAGGCTGGACAATTAGGAAAGTAGAACCCACCGATCTTGTTAGTCTTAACTGGAAATTTTGGGGTTTCTTTCCCCCCAAACATTCAAGCATATAGAAGATCACAGAGCTAAGACACAAAGTTTAGTCGATTATTGCAGATATTAAAAGCATTAAGGTTTGAACATCATCATCATCATAGTCATCATATCATCAAACACACACCAGATGATATGGAAATTTTTAGTATCACAGTAATGGATAGTAGAGAGAGAAGCGAGGTAGATTGCAGCATGCTGCACTCATTCTTCTTCCTCGGCCTCCTCCAGCCAATTCACAAAGGGCTCCAGTGCCTTGACGAAAGTTTGCCTGTTGCATTCAAAAACCAACACCGTAATCATAAGTTTTGTTCACAGTTTAAGCATTTAAGAAAATTGAAAAATCAAGCATGGTATCAAAGCTCTGGTTTAACTGGAGGCCTTGGGTACCCATGATATTTATCGAATTGAGATTATTCTCCATTCTGGAGAATATATTTGTGTCTATAACTGGCTAAACCAAATGAAATTTTGCTTGCTTAGTATCGGAATGAAACGGATTTCAAAACACTTTTTGATTCTCACCATAGAAAAGGTTGAAAATATTCACTTTTGGGATCTGTTTTGTGAAAATACTTGCATTTTTAAAACAGGAATATACAATATTTTAACATTTTCCAGGAATAACCCGTTTTGGTGAAATATTATTGAAAACACAGTCCAGAATGCATTTTCTGCTTTCAGTTTCATATCCCTGTTTTTGAAAAGGAAAAGAGAGGAAAAAAAAAAAAAACACCTCATTTCCATTACCAAACAGGCCCCGATATTGATTGCACCCTTATTATTCAACTTGGCACCACAAATAGAAACGGAAATGATTATTAGAACCCATCAGTTAACAGAAAGCAATTCTCGATATAATTAAAAAGGTGTCTTGTGTATCAAGTGGCAAAGTAATGAACATACGTACCGGCCCTTAGAGTTTGTTCCCCTGCGGAACCAGACAAGAATGGTGTCTTCAGCAAGCACATCTTGGTCATAGAGAGACCTCACAATTTCAGGAAACAACTTCATCAGCTTGGCATCCTCATAGCATTGGATCTGAACTTTGTACAACAGCTCTAGTTCGAGCTTCCCATTGGTGCAGAAGGTGTTCAGAAGTTTTGCCCATGCTTTCACCTGTAAAATAGGAGACTCTCAGCAATATAGAGGGCATTTCTTTAAAACAATGGGAAAAGAAAAGAAAAGAAAAGAAAAGAAAGGTTCCTCTGAAACAAAAGAACTTCATATGCATTTCTCATATAATGAGACAGAGGCATCACACAGAAATTCCTGATGTGGAGAGAACCTGGTTTGAGCATATGAGCGATCTCAGAGGGGTATGTAACTTTTATAAAACAACATTCAATTTTTTTCCTTTTTTTTTTTTGATAGGAAAAACAACATTCAATTCAAAGTCCATCCATTAGTAGCAAAGCATTTTCTTCACCATTAGATAGTCTAAGAATCTCGAGTCATCAAGGTCTAAAGCTTTATCAGAGCAAATTCTAAAGACACCCTCTTGCCTCTTGATTGAACTTTCTACAATCACCCAACATGTATTAGCTAATGAAACAACATCTAGAATTGGGTAATTCTAAGACAGGTTTCTTATTCTTAAGATCATGAGATTGTTTCATGGTTTCCCCTAAAAACTATTTCAAGCATCCTAAAAGATATTTGAAATAAATTTTACTATTCAAAAAGGATCTCTTTTTCTAACTTCTCTTTTTTGGGGGTGGGGAACAGGCTTCACTTATTCTTTTAAGTAAAACATCACTTTTTTTTCTTTTAACAAATAAAACGGATAAAGCATTAAGAAGAGGCAACCACCAAAAAATATCAATCATGTAGCCAATATCTTTGGCTCAATCACTCTATACAAGCAAATATGAATATAGAACATTTAAATGTTTTTGGTACAGAAATAAAGAAATAATACACCAAAAGCATACCTGGCGTAGAGCTGCATTGGCATTCTGCTGCTGGTTTTTCCCAGACCACTGAACTGCATCCATTATGACATCCCACAAGATTCGCACAACCTCAATGTCTGGTAGCTTAGCATCTTTAACTCGTTGTTTCACAGTTTCTATTACTTCAGATATATCAGTATCATCTGCAATCTGGGTTGTTAATGCAGATTTCATTTCCTTCAGTTTCACCTCAAAGATCTTCTTTTCATTGTATTCAACCAAGGGGACCAGCCCTTCTTTGCTGAAAAATTGAAAATAATCAGACAGATATAAATTCAAACTTACAGTGACGCATCAAAGAAACTATAAAGTATTGAAAACTCCACATGCTATTGTTCACATCCAGTGACATACGATATATGCAACACTCTAAAGACTTGAAATAGGAAATCCACAAAGAGCATACTTTTGCAAATACAAGTTCATTTGAAAAACCACTCAGACTGAACTTAATTTTCTCATATGTTTGACTTAAACCCCAGCATCATTCCAGTATTTATATGTAAATGTGGCTAACATTTACATGCAATCTAGATAGAATAAGCTATCAAAAAGGTCTTTGGTGAATACAACTGAATGTTGCAAAAATTAATGTCCAATAATGTATCAATCAAATACACACTATCTAGGTTTTCAAAATTGTAGGAATCTGGATCATTAAGAAATGATTTGTAATGACATTCCCTCATCTTTAAAAGGAAACACTCACGTGAAATGCTCAGAGAAACCTTCAGCAGAACGCTTAGCAGAAGGGAAGAAGATAAGAAGATTGTCCTCCATTTTTCCCCTTTTCAGGAGGGAAATCAAGTCATCAAGGCTATTATCAACCAGATATTCCTTGAAGAAGTCTGTTATAAAAGAGAGAACTAGCCCTTTGGCCACAAGATTATCCTTGAGCAGTGGTTGGAGCACTGTCTCTGGTGGAAGCCCAGATAGCTTCTGAGAGAATGTAAGTGCTGTGAAAATAGCCAGCTTCTTCCTCTCATTTTCCTCAAAAAGCTCCAATGACTGGAGGAATCTTCGCATGACATTTTCAAGATTCTTTATGAGAAATGGTCTCCGCCTTAAAATCTTCTGTATGTAGATTACAGATGGTAAAACAGCTACACGATTAGGTTCACAATCAATTATAGAGTAAGGATGGCGCTCCCCCTCATCAGACTTTGTTGTGCCAGGTTGTGTGCGACCTCCGGTGAAGACAACCTGCAGTAATAAAATAATTAAATCCCAAATCAAAGTATATAATAAATGTTATTTCACCAGCAAATGACAGGAAAATAAAAATAGAATTGTACAAAACCCACAAACAATGAAAATGTCACAACAATGCCCTCAATCCCAAATAACTGGAGTTATATGCACAAACACTAATTTTATTTCCATGCCAACCATAACCTCCTTGAAATGGAGTACATAAAGAAAATAAGTACATAACACCAAATATCCATCAAGGTAAGAAAATCCTATACAATATAGACAACCCTATTGAATTTCTTTTCCTTTAATTTTTTTGCCATTTCAGAAATATAGGCTATTGCAGTCATGAGTACAGCCTCTGAAAAATAAACATGGATAAAGGCATCTGTTTCCACTTATGACCAGTGTTAACAGGAGCAAGATGGTTCCATGTCTTACAATATCTACACACACAAACGAATGTTCCATTAAAAACCATATTTCAGCATTCAACAGACATAAAGATAATGGACATGCTGAAGGAATGAATCATATAAGTCAAATAATTGAACCTATTTTCACCAGTAAATGGGTATGGTATGATAGAGAAACAGGGCTCAGATTTTAAGCATAAATTTTATTGCACAGAAATTTTTAGAACCCCTCTATCATCAAGATATCAGCATCTTGAAAGCTAAACTAGTAAATAAGGAGACTTTTTCTTTTCTTTTTTGGTAGGAGTCACAACAAGTTTGAATAGCTCTCAAAATCCATGATAAGTTTTAAATCAATCCATGATAGAAGATTCAATGAGCTACATCTTAGGTAGATCAATTTCAGAATAATAATAACAAATCAGTTGGTCCATTTCCATTCTAGCTTTTGGTAATGTACTCCACATCCTTTTTGATTTATACATAATATGTTCACACAGATAAAATCAACATGAATTGGATGAAGAAGTGTAAGGTTGCCTCAACCTTGAAGAAACCCGAGATGAGCATAAAAAACATTATATGCTGTTGTTATGACAAATAAATGCCCATATGCACACAGATCTTAGGTTGATGCAAATAAACTAAGGTGAAGAATGGTACAAGATGAATAATGCTTTACTTATGGAAAATGTGTGCTACATCAACCTTGAAGAAACCCAAGATGAGCATAAAAAACAATTATATAGTGTCATTATGACAAATAAATGCCCATATGCATACAGATCTTAGGTTGATGTAAATGAAATTAGGTAAAGAATGCTACAAGATGAATAATGCTTTGCTGATGGCAAATTTATGAGTTCAGGTGTACCTCTTAAAGAGTTGGTTTTGTGCAAGAACTATATCAGAACATTGATGGATTTGACTAAGAGAATGTTCTCCAAGTACAAAGACTTAAGACACATCATTTATCAAGTAATAGAAATGTGATTCTTATCTTGTATGAATTACTGAAATTCCAACAAAGAAAACTTAGTTGAGTAAATTGATCAATTTCAGATGGTGCATCAGATAAGGGCACTCGCCCAAATAATGGAATTTATCATTGCAACGTCCACAATAAATGAAATCATGCTTCAGAAGACATCATACGGAAGACATTAAAGAACTTCTATAAAGAATCAATGCTTGCCTCAAAAAAGGTGTCACCGTATCTAGAGAAGTTAAGGTCTGAAGATTCAATGCTTTTAGCGATAAGTTCCTGCATTTAGAAATTGCCATATTAGCTGCACCAAAATGATAAGGTGAAACACAAAACATATAGGATTTCAGACACAGGAAAAATTACCAGATCACCAGCATTATCCAGATAAATCTGGACCACTGCATCTGCAAATGTTGCAGGGTCCAGCGGCGCTGCAATATTCCGTTTGCGGGTCTTAATCCGCGTGCCACTGGAAAAAAATAGAAACAAATGACAACAGGCTTATGTCAACAAATTTGATAACAAAAACACACGTCAAGAATGTTCGCTACTGTAGTTACTTTCCACCACTTACCAGGCAAGTCATTCTAAACAAAATAACAATAATAATAAATCAAATACAGCTAAAACAGGGTGGGGGTTTACTATCCCGCATACAACTTGGCACCAACAGCAAGACCAACTCATGAAGAAGGGTTGCCAGTTAGTTAATCGGCTAACTACATCCTTATTCATTATATGAAAGCTTGCACCTTTTTCTCTCTCTTAGCTGTTACATAGGTCAAGGATATCCTACTTGGTTGGGAGAGGGAGAGAGAGATTTGAGATACCCTAGCCCTGTTTGGTAACTATTTTCAAAAAAAGCACTCAAAATTAGTTTTTAAGAACAGTTTTCAAAAATGATTCTCTAATATTTTGTAGAGCAAATATTTGTTTGAGAACTTAAAATGTTTTTAACTTGTTTTTTATGCTTTTAAATATGTTTTAATCATTCTCCATATTTTATTTTTTGATAGATAACACAAATATATTAAAGCAACCCTTAGGAAACAAGTGAAAGCAAGTGAAAGCAATGGAAAACAACAAAAAGATGTTCTCTCTTATTACCAATGTGTTTTCCTGTTTTTTTTCAAAAACAATTACCAAATAGGGCCTAGGTAGCTCAAATTCCTGACATCTTACATTGAGCTCGCTAGGAAAGGTCCCAAGCTACAATTGGAACGACAAATTGAGCAAAAAGACTTACTGCATTTCTTTAAACATTCCTTCCCCATGTCCTCAGCCGCCAACCCTAAACTCTAACACTAAAGCTTCCTAAGCCATATGTGGTTAAGTTACCACCACCATCTTCATCGTGGTTCCATGTGCAGATATGCACACTGACCATCCATTATTAATGGAAATGATGACGATTGAGGAAATTAAACCAACAATTAATTCCGCACAAGAATAGCAAATAAATTGCATTAGGGGCAGACCCATTTTTTAATCAACTTAGGCTTCAGAATACAAAAGTTGAAAAAACCGAATATAGGGGAACAAAAAGAGCATATTCAGAAATAAAAGCAGCAGAGCACTCAAGGAAAACAGAACAATATCAAGAATAAAGTGCCCAACTAGAAACTTAATGGCCCAATGAACGCAATTATTCAGGAAAGGTAAGAGAGAAAAACGAGAAAAAAGGTTAAAACTTTGTAGGGACATACTTCAATATACCGTTGGATAACAAAAAAATATAAACATAAAATCCAAAACTTTATTTTCTTTTCTTTTCCTCAGTTTTTTCAGCAACCAAACAGGTAAATTACAAAATAAGGATTGTGAATATCACAAAACTTACCCGAGAGTGGGTCTCTCCTTCGAGCTGCAAAAATGAAAAGAAAACACTTAGAATTAATCAAAATTAAATAAAAATTTCAGAATTACCCAACAAAAAACTTCATACCACAGTTATCACCAAAGGAATGATCTTTCTTACATCACCAAATTATCAATTTAAAGAAAACGAAGATCCAATGATTCAATCAAGAAAAAGCCTAAAAATTAGAAGTAATATTCAAAGATTATAAAACAAGTCTCAGATTCAAACCCCAAAAAATGTCATCAAAAAGGGATAATTTTTTCAGGAACAAAAGTAGAAGAAATCAAGAAAGACCCACAAAAGGTACCTCGAAAAGATCAAATCAAAACCCCACTTCAAGGTTTGAAAATCCATCAAATCAAATCATATCATTTTCCACAAAGTAGAACCCAGCGGTAAAATCAAGAGATCCAGTGATTCACCCATCCCCACAAACAAAACAACAAACCCACATCTTTAATCCAAAAAACCAACCTCGACCTACAAAATTTTGCCCAAAAACGATCACAAAAGAACTTTCCTTTCTGGAACAACACAAATCAAATCAAGAACAACAGATCTACGAATAACAAATTTTTATTTTAAAAAAAAAAACAAAAACTGATGCATGAAAAGAAGAGAGAAGGAGAAGAGAACCTCATAAACCAAGACCGAAGAGGGATCGAAGGAGAGGTGAGGCTGAGACTCTGCGTTTGGAGATTGCGAGAGAAAGAAAAGAGAGAGAGAGAAAGAGAGGGCGGTTCAATTGTGTCAATGGATGCAGATATTTACCTTTTTGGAGAGAGAAAAAGTAGAGAGAGAAAATAAAAAAATAAAATAAAATAAAATAAATTTAAAAAATATTAAAATAAAATAAAATTTTAGGTGCCCTTATGTTCTCTCTTCCTTAACTATCTCCGGATTGGACTCAATTTTAAAAAATTAATAAAGAATTGTTTTGTAGAAAAAAATATATATTAATTTGATAATTCTTTAATAAATTTTTTCTTTTAAAAAATTTGTTTTTAAAATAGGTTATTTGTTAGAAGAAAAATAAATTTGAGGTATTTTAATTTTTTAAAAGTGTTTTAAAATATAAAATATTTTACAAATTGTGACCTTAATTAAGAATATATCAAAAAATTTATTTCAAAATTTGAATTCTTAAAGGTATTTTAAAAAAATATTTAAAATTTAAAATTATTCTAAAAGTGGTTTATAATTGTTGTTTTTTTTTTTGTAAGAAACACTAATATTTGTTCGTATTTTTAAATAATTTAATTAATACAAGTAAGAGAAAATATTTTAAATTTAATTCCTACTTTTGGTGAAGTGTAACCAAAATAAATGATGAAAGATGAAAATTTTATAGTTATAATGAAATTAAAGAATTAAAGGATATGTTTAGAATTATTTTTTTAGAACAGTTTTTAGTTTTTCAAAACAAAAAACACATGTTCAACAATTGAAAAACCGTTTTTTATTTTCTGTTTTTAAAAAATTTTCAAAAAATATCTTTTATATTTTCATTTGTTTTCTAATGGTTGTTTTAAAAAATAATTAAAAATAAAACATTATATATAAATTTTATTTTTAAAACATATTTTAAAATAAATTAAAATATTTTATATTTTTAAATAAACTTTTATTTTATAAAATAAAAGAACGATTTTAAAAAATTGTTCTCAAAAATCATTTTTTAAAATTATTTTCAAAAATAGATACCATCAATCCTAAAGTATTTTATTTTTTCTAATTTGATTTTAAAAGGAAGATAAAAATTTAAAAAAATTAAATGATGCTTTAATTATTATATTATTACCAAAATAATGAAATAATAATGAAAGAATTTATTTAAGTACATAAAAGTTTCTATTTATAGAAAACATTTAAAATAAAATTTAAAAAAACTCATGCAAATTAAGTAAAAACTCTCTCTACATTTTTATCACATGAGGTAAGATAGTTGGGAAACAAGGAAACGTGTTCGGTTTGCAGCATATCACGTGCAGAGCTGCTGGTAAAATTGTAATAAAAAAAAAAAAAAAGAAACTTTCCTTTCCCACAACATTGGGCCCTGCCGCACGGGGGGCCCAGCCCAATTATAATGGAGATTTTGGGCTTCAAACTTTTGGATGTTTTACACTTTTTAAGGTACTAATGCATGAATCCCAGCCCACTCAAACCCGCAGATTTTAGATCTCAAATCTTTGGATAGATTTTTTCGAGTTTCAAAAGTTTGGAATTACATTTAATTTTTATATTTAATGAAAAGATTTTAATAAACTAAAAATTTACTTCCTACGTCATATTTTAAAAAAAAATATTAATATTTTTTGCTTTTCTAAAATCTGGATAGATCATGTTTGGAAGTGTGTTGGTGAGCTCTGATATGTTGTCATGCCACTTCAACTATATTTCATATTTTAAGCTTGATTTGTGTATTAAACAAATTCTTAAATTATTCAATTATATGTTACCTTATGTATGATTGGTTTTTTCATATTTTTGATGAATTGTTAATATTTACAAACTATTATCATAAATAATGATGATTGGGAGATCTGAAATACAAGAGTGAGGTATTAGTGGAGTCGAACGATCAAAGTTACATGAAGTTCAATGACAGTTTTATTTCGACTAATCAAAAGTTTGAGGATAGTTGTGGGGTTAAATATATTTAAATGAACGAAAGTAAATTTTATTAAATTCTATACTCTTTTTGAAGATCAATCTTACCAATTTTTAGAATATTTGGACATCATTTGCCTATGCAAAAAAATTAGGAAAGATTGGTGAAAATAAGAAAAAATCTAAAGGAGTTGAGGGCCGTTTGAAACACTGAAAGCACATGAGACCCACATTTTTTTTTTTTACTTTTCCTAAGCTATTATTGAATTTCCTACATTGTTTTTTATGCCCCTATATGGTATATCACTTAGGGCAATATGGAAGCACCTATTTAAAGAAAATTTGTAGCTAAAGAACTAGGATTTTAAGGCCCTTTAGTAAGAAACTCTTTTTCAACCTCTAACCTTGGGACTTGCTGCAACTTCAATTTTTGTAATGTTTTTCAACTTTTAAAAGTTTTTAATGAACTTTTTTTTTTTTATCTTGTCCGTGTTTATATTTAAGTATATTAACTTTGTAATTTTGTATAAATTTGAAACTTAATCTTAGATTTCAACAATTCTTATTTTACACTTTTTATTTTTTATTTCCATTTTGATTCAATTTTTGTGTCTTTTGAGTAGTGGTTTAGGCTAAGAAAAGGGGGCCCTTAGGACCTCCATTTTGGCCTTGAAATGACCCTTAAATCTTAGGTAATTAATGATTTATTCAACTTGTATGTTAGATCTCTCCATTTATAATTAGAAATCCATGCCTTGATGCTTGGAAATTGGAGTTTAGGGATTCATTTGAAGTTATCTTAAGGACTTAATAGTGAAAGCTATTTTAACTTGAGACAACCATTATTGAGCCCTTGATGCTATAATTTGGCAAGCAAATGGATAGTGGATTTAAAGATTTCACAAGAGGTTCAACTCACCGGTTGAGAATACCTATACGTAGTCTTGATTATGTTAGCTTAATTAAGGGTCTTTTCATGAAAAGAAGGGAGCTCAAGGGACCCCCTATCCTTAGCACACTTGTAAATCATGTTAAGCCAAATTTCAATTTAAGTTCACTTGTTTGTTTTTTCTTGTTTTTCACAAAATTCATTAATCTTCTTTTTTTCAAGCAATTGAATTGAAGTGTTTGCCTAAAAATTTGCCATTCATATTCTAAACCTCTTTATTTCCTTGTACACCTAAGATTATCTCACTGGGGTTCAACATGCAACTCATCGAAATTTTAAACTACAACTGACTCTTTTTACCTGGGAAATGATATCGACTCTTTATACTTAGGGTAAAAGGGTTAGTTGTAGTTTTAAAATCTTAATAAGTCAATTGTTGAACCATAGGGAAATGATCTTAGGTATATAAGAGAAATGGAGAGGTTTAGAATGGATACAAATTTTTGAGGCAAACTCTTTCACTCAATTACTTAGAAAAAAAAAAGGTTAAAAACCAAGTAAACTTAAATTGATATTTAACTTAACAAGATGCGCAAAAGTAAGACTTTTTTTCCCATGAAAATACCCTTAATTAGCTAAAACAATCAAGACTATATATAAGTGCTCTCAACTGGAGAATTTTCAATACAAGTAAAATTTAATTAAACTCAATGCTTCAAACTTGTGAGTTGAACCTCTTTGTGAATTCCTTAAAGCCTCCAATACCCATTTGCTTGTCAAATTGTAGCATTAAGAGCTTAATAATGATTGTCTCAAGTCAAAATAGTGTTTACCATTAAATGTTTGAGATACCCTCAAAAGGGCCCTTAAACTTCAAGAGATTCGCATCAATGCATGATTTTCTAATTAAAAATGGAGAAGTCTAACTTACAAGTTGAATAAATCATTAATTACCTAAGATTTAAGGGTTCTTTTAAGGGCAAACAAAAAGTCCTAAGGCCCCATTTCCTTAGCCTAAACTAATACTTAAAAGACATGAAAGAGTTTTTTCATGTCTTAAGGACACTAGTTTTTTCTTGTTTTTCACAAAATTCATTAATATTTTTTTTTTTCAAGCAATTGAATGAAAGTGTTTGTCTAAAAATTTTTCATTCATTTTCTACACCTGTTTATTTCCCTTGTACACCTAAGATCATCTTCTTATGGTTTAACATCCAAGTCACTGGAATTTTAAGACTACAATTGACTCTTTTTACTTGGGAAACCACATTTTGAAATACACATTTGAGAGTGATCAAGTTTTTTAAGATTTTAAAACTACAACTAACTCTTTACACTTAGAAAACTATTTTTTGACAACTTCATGAATTTCTTCCACTCTCTTCACTAAGTTGTCAAAAAGTAGTTTCCCTAAGTGTAAAGACTCGATTGTAGTTTTAAAATCTTAGTTGCATAAACCATATGAATCATCTGTTATAAATGTTATAAATTTCTATTCTAAGCAATGTAGGTGTACGCACAAATTTCGTAAATGATCCTACGATGTAAGCAAAACAATAATAAAAATAATGCGAACAAAATATTTATTGAAATTTAAAATATTGTGGGTACAATCTCAAATATAATATTCTTTACAAAAGAATTTTTTCGCTTTGACCACAACTTGAAGAATGACAATGATTTTTTCTTAATTTCAAAGATCAATCGAGGGCCACAAGTGGCTTATCCTTGAATGAACTCGTTGAATGACGAAGAATGCGTGTAACAGTTCTTTTGCCGTTAACCGAACTTGTAGGGAAATTTGATGAAGCTTTTTTCCTTTTGTTGTAAAACTTCTTTTCTCGTACGAAGTTGCCTTTGGATTTTCTCCCTAAGATTTTCCTTTCTGGATTTTTTTGATTTCTGAATTTCTCTCCCTATCTTGAAAGAAGACACCTTTATTTATAGGTGAAGATAGAGAATTTGAATTTCAAATTCTCAAATTTTAGTTGCTTAATTCAAGGAATTTAGTTAATTGATTTTAGCAATTTTTCTTCTCCTGAGATGTTTTACCAACAAGATAATAATAATAATATTTTTCTTATTATTATTATCCTTTTTATAGTTGGAGATTAGTTTCTTTTGTTTTTTTTTAAGGAAACTTATCCATAAGAGGATATCTATTTTTTTTTACTCATTTTGAAGACCAAATTAGTGGTAATTTAATCCACTAAAAAAAAAAGTATGTCAACAAATGCTCCCACTTCAAGACGCATCACCTACATGCATTGTCATGTGGGTAAGGTGAGTCTTGAAGTATTTTTTTTTCAAAGAAATATTTTAATAGGAAGTTTCCTATTTTTTTTTTTTAAAAAATATTTTTTCCTATTTTTTTTTCCAAACTCCACTTTGTTCCCTTTTTTGCTTTACACTTTGAATCCTCTTCCAATTCGTTTTCCTTCTTACTTTATACTTTCAATCATCTTCCAATTTGTCATCTTTATGTACATTTTTTTTTCATATAAATGGGACAATAGTTGAGAAACTTGACTTGAACTTTTTCAAAGAGCTCTTTTGATCTTTGGGTGTTCTTCAACCCAACTTGAGAAACCTAACTTGAATCCTTTCAATTTTTTATTTTTGTCAATTTTTGGGTGATCTTCAACCCAATTTTAAGAAACTTGGCTTGAATTCATTGCGAGAAGTCTTCACCCTTTCAAACCTGTAATATATATATATATATATATATATTTTGGAGCTTGTGTGGGTGTATGCCGAAGTCAATGGGGATGGAGCCACAATGTTGGTTGCGTTGGGAGATGTCATCATTAGGCTATATATCTATATATTGGTGTAAGAGTGAGGATTTAATATATATATGTTGACACATGATCTCTATATTCATTTTTTTTTTTGTGTCAAGAGATAAAAATACTCATATTTTTCAAACATATGTCGACCTTCATTATTCATAGAGATGAATTTGATTTCAGTTAATTTAATTAATTAATTAATTTTTTAAATTACCTTAATACTTGAGGGGGAATTTTTAATAAACTTAAATATCCATAAAAAATATAAATATTTAAAGTTTGACCCTCATGTAATCAAGTTGTAGTCTTGACGCGAAACGGTGTCATATTTTTGCCACTTATGTGCTAAAATCTTCACCCATGCAAAGTGCCTT
The DNA here is from genome assembly GCF_030704535.1 of Vitis vinifera. Lineage (NCBI taxonomy): Eukaryota > Viridiplantae > Streptophyta > Magnoliopsida > Vitales > Vitaceae > Vitis > Vitis vinifera. Next base: position 18,445,716 of record NC_081808.1, on the reverse strand, counting down.
GACTTGAATGCATAGTGGTGTTCAAGTTTTAACATTTAATTAAAATTACAATAATACTTGGTATCTATGCAAACAAGTTAAGCCCTGAGGCATGACTTTCAGTACTTAATACGACTTAAGTGATAAAGTCTTCACTCATGCGAATTGACCTAACTTAAATGCATAGTGGTATCTAAAAACTTAGACCCATATTTTATTATTCTCTCTCTCTCTACCTTCCTTTTTTTTTTTTTGTGTAGGATGACGTTCTTCAAATGTTTTAAAGAGAAGACTATAACCATTTTTGAGAATGATAGTGAAGATTTTGAAGAGGAGACTACCTTGTCAATGCATAAGTCACTTACTGACCTTCAATCTTTGTTAGTGCTAGTGACAAAGGATTCATTACACATTTCTTCTTGGTCTCGATTTGTATCTTGCAAGCTTACAAATATCAGCAATTCAAAACTCAATAAGGTGAAACTTGTTTATGATGTTCTGTTGTCGAATTCCTCTCACCCAACTATTGCTAAAGTTCATGATGAATTTGGATTGTTGGGTTCTTGTGTTTGTGACGGAGAAACCAAATGATGAAGCTCATTCAAAGTACTTGGGGAATCCTTCTTTAGCGAAGGATATTGGGAATGGGTAGAGGAGGTGTTGGGTCGACATTGGCTATTTCTTAAAGGATGCAAGCTTTATGAAACTATTTTTGCATCCTTATTCAGCTATGATTGTCATGCCTCTATTATTAGAGCCTTTTGCGAACGTTGGAGTCATAACACTAACACCTTGCATACTTCCATTGGAGAGCTTTTCATCTCTTTTTGGGACGTGTATCGTATTGCTGGACTACTCATCATTGGATATTTTTATGATGACATGGTACCGAGCGCGGAATAGTTATCTAATGATGCAACAAAGTCCTCACTCCCACCAAGTTGTCGAAACTTTTTTAAAGCATATCTTCAAATTGGCTCTAAGATGAAAGGGAATTCTTCTGTCAAGTAAGTCTCTTGGGTGTCATTTTGGTACAAAGGCTTCATGAAGTATGAAAAACCCCTAAAGAAAAGTACAAGGAATAAGGCACATAGGCCTAAGGAGACTCATAACCCCTATGGGGATATTGATCCTGTTAAATCTCGTACTCAGTCGGAGATGGAAGTTTTTGATGACCTTGGTGTAGCTGAGGTAGATGTTAAGGAAACTTACTTGGTCACTTTCTTGGCATGTTGGTTATGCAAGTTCGTTCTTCAATGAGTGTCAATTTGATTTGTCCTGGAGTCTTCAAGGTAGCTACTAGAATGACTCAAGTTGAGACATTTAGTCTTGTTGTTTTGATGTTAGCAAGCATTTACAACGACTTAAATGAAATCGTTTGTTCTTCGAAGCCTGGGACTAATGCATCTATTTTTCTTATTCATTATTTATACGGATGGTTAGGTGAATATTTCAATACCCATTTCATTTCTCCTTCTTGGAACCATTCCCCACAGATGACTTATTATGCCGACGAGTTTTTTGCTAAGTGTTTGGATGATTTGCAAGCTCAAACTTTGATAATGTCTTACAAAGGCATAAAACTGGATCACTTGGCATTGCGCCACAATGAGCATGTGCATTGGACTGATAATGAATCTATTACTGTTACCCAATCTTCTTATTTCATAAGTCTTTCCTCTAGCTATTTATCTTTGCGACAAGGTAACCCTCGGGTAATCCAACCGTATTATCCTCATCGGTTTTCCAGGCAATTTGGGTATTCTCAAGACTTTCCGAGGGGTTTGCCAGAGATCTTTTGCATTGAAACCTTAGAGGCGGTATATCAACATTGGGAGTCATACACTAGGCTTGGTACTTACTCCAAAGTTACTATACCAAATTATCATAGTCTTAAAGAGTTTTCAGTTACCAAGGCTTATGCGGATTGGTGGATCAGAGTGCGTAGTCCTAATAAGGAAATTCTTACTGCTGCTTGTGTGGAGTCCTCTCCTGATTATTCTCGACAAATACCCTCAAAATCTTTAAAGAGTAGAACACGCAAGGTTGACTCAAGTGTTTATACTAAAGGGAACATTAGAGAAAATGTTGAGAAGAATTTTGATGATTTACCTAATGATTCAAGAGCTTCTTTTAAGCGCTCAATGGGTGGTCATCAAACTAATACCTCTAAAAACTTGGAGTATGAGGAAACTATTTTCAATTGTGGTAGTGCTCACTGTCACAAGACTTTTAAGCAACATAACAATCTACAAGGTCTTTATGTATCAGATGACTACTCTGAAAATACAAGTGAATGTCACTTCAAACACCGAAAGATTAGACCTAACCTTGTGTACTATGATGAGACTAACTCTCATCCTCTTGATGCAGATGTCTTTTTAGCTAACGTCCCAACTTCTACTCAACCGATGGAACTTGATGGTGAAGGGGTAATTTTTTATTTTATTTTATTTTATTTGCATTGATACTAACAAAAATAAATATTTGCCTTAGGTGGTGGGTGAAAACCAATTTGTCGATGAATGGGATGAGTCATCTTCTAAGGATCGGTTTGAAAATGTTGTTGCTACTAGGGGATCAACGCACTTTACCTTGACTATACAACAAAATGATCACTCTATCATCCCATTACCTTTGTCTCATTCACATTTGGGTGATGAAGGTATTACTAACATCTTAAGTGATGTTCTTATTGAATCTCAAGGTCAAGAAACCATAATTGGAGATATAACATATGATGAATTGACATTTTTAACAGTTACAGGTTTAATTGTTGAACAACAATCTCTATGCCCTATTATTATGACCCTTTCTACTTCCATTCACACATTCGATGTCGAACAAATCATCCTTAAGGCCCAACGCCAAGCAACACTTATGATAGGAGAAGACATTAAATAAAAGATTATCAAAACTTCCAATGAGTGTCTCCTATTATTGAAAGGAAAAATTGATGAGTTTTTCGATGCTATCACAAAGACTGAAGTGGACCCTTCACCATTAAAGTTTCAGATTGAGAAGTACATAGAAAATGTAGATCACCTCAATGCAATGCGACACACCCATTCCATGAAGATATCTCTAGAAGTACAAAGCGAACATTTAGCTATTGTTGCGTCTCAAATTGTGGATGCTTTAAACTCTAAGGTTGTACAGGCGAACTATCGTCAATCATTAAAGGTTGACTTAACTACTCTCGATACTAAACAGGAGGCACTTAATAAGGAATTATAGTAATTAGGTATACAAAAAGAGCACCTTCATAACTCAATCTTGGAGATCAATGAGATTATAACCAATAAATAGAATGATGTTTCTCATTTGAGGAAAAAACACGTCATTATCACCCAAACCCCTATGCTTATTGATGTCGATGTCAAGACTCTAGAGACACTTCAAGAAACCTTAAGGACTCAACGTGACAAGCTTGCATGCTTGGTGTGGATGTGATCGTTGTACCTTCTTACTTAATTTTAGCTCTGATTCTTTTGCTCCATTCATTTATTAAGATGTAATAAAGTCTAACATTTGTTAGCCATATTTATTTATTAATAAAAATGAGACTTGTTTTTTTTTAGTGACTGAACTCAAGTAGTTTCCCCGAATTGCCTACGTATCTTTCAAAGAGAAGGGATCAAGTCAAACGTAGTTCTATTTTTTTTTTCACGTTTTAACTTTTGTCAAGACTAAAAAGAAATATTTAATCTTGTGAGCATATGTTCTAACTTTTGCCTAAGTCGTTTTTTCAGGTTTTGACTTAGTGGATTTTTTAAAAATTTTTTTTATGCTCTAACTTTTGCCAAGACTAAAATAAAGATTTAATCTTGCGAGCATATGTTCTAAATTTTGCCTAAGCCACCTTATCAGGATTTCAACTTAACGAACTTTTTTTTTGGTGCGTTGTCTGCAACTTATGCTTATGCAAGCCAGAAGCGCAATGTGACTCAAGCATAGTAATGCTTTAAGAATTTCCCATTGATAGGGTCAATTCTTAATTCGTCTTCAACGGCGATCTTATAAGCACCATTGGTGTAAACTTCTTGCACTACATAAAATCCATCTCATTTTGATGTAAATTTGCTCTCAATCTTATGTGTGGTGATGATGGGTCTACGAATGACAAAAAGTAGATCACCGACTTGAAAAAATCAAAGGCGCACAAACCTTTTTGTTAAAAGATTTTGAAAGGCGTGCTTGATAACACTCTAAGCCTTGCTATGCTTCAAGTCGATTTTTGTTTAATACTTCCAACTCTTGAAGACGTAACTTGACATTCTAGTCTTTCATGTATAGCAATCCTTAATAAAGGGATTTGATGCTCAAGGGGCAATACAATTTCTACACCATAAACGAGGGAATAAGGGTTGCTTGTATAGGCATTCGATATGTTGTTGAATATGCCCAAAGTGCTTCTCATACGCATTCATGCCAATCTCTCTTTGACTTATCAACAATTTTCTTCAATAAGTTGCCAAGGGTCTTGTTGAATGCTTTTGCAAGACCATTGGCCGACACATTGTACATTGATGAATTGTGTTGTTTGAAATTGAACCTCTCACAGAGATTGTTCATCAATTTGTTATAGAAGAGTTTCTCATTGTTAGTGATTATGTACCGTGGTGTCCTACACTTCTTTAAGTGGCAAAGCTTCTGCCCATTTAGAAAAATAATCTATTGTTGCTAATATGTAAGCATGCCCAATAGAGGATTTAGGAGTAATGGGTTCGACCATATCAAGTCCCCATGCATCAAATGATCATGATGCAATTGTAGAATGGAGTGGCTTAGGGGGTTGGTATATAAAATTTGAATGGAATTGACATGATTGACACTTCTTTGCATATTTCATACAATCCTTAACCATAGTTGGCCAATAGTATCCCATCATTTTAATTCCAAAATGAAGTTTTGGCCCTAATTGGTGAGCTCCATAGATCCTAGAATGAGCTTATTAAATTTCTTGATTTGTTTCTTCTCCTTCTAGGCATTGAAGAAGTACTTCATCAAATGAGCGATGATAAAGTGTTTCTTTGTAGTAAATTAAGCATGGAGCTCAACGTCGTATTTCTGTTTAATGCCTTAGTTCATCAAATAATTTCTCATGCTCTAAGTAGTTAATTAATGGTTGTCACCGATCTTCACTATCAATAGTGAATATTGATGTAGCGTTTACCTCTTCTTGTTGTAATATTGGCAATGGTGGTAGTACCCACCTATGGCAAAGAGGGACATGTATAGTCTCATCCTTAAGCAGTGTTAAACTTACAACTAGATTAGCTAAAACATCTACCATTTGGTTTTCTTTTCTTGGAATACGAACTAAAGAGATTCACTCGAACTTTTCCATCAATTGGGCAACATATTGGAAGTAAGGAATCAAGTCATCACTTTTAACCTCATACAGGGCTAAAAGTTGATTGATTACCAACTTAGAATCCCCACATATCTCAAAGCTTGTGATTTTCATTTCAATCGCCATTTGTAGCCTGATAATTAAGGTTTGGTATTCAGCGACGTTGTTGGAACATCTCTCACTAAGAACAAATGAATATGCTATATCTATCTTTGTGGTGAGACAAATACAACACCTACACCTGTTCCTTGATAGCATGTTGACCCATCAAAGAACATCATCCATTAAGGAAAAACATCAACATAAAATATCCCTTCATCAGGGATGTCGTCTGAAATTTCCTATGTTGTAAAGATAGGATGATTTGCCAAGAAGTTTGCAAGTGTTTATCATTTGATTGCCTTTTGAGGGTTGTAGATTATTTCATACTCAATGAGTAGCAAACCCCATCTTACTAATCATCCTGAAAGAACTGGCTTTGATAGCACATACTTAATGGAATTAGTATGTGCTATTAAGTGTACCGTGTATGCCTATATGTAATGTCTTAGCTTTTTTGTCAAGAAGATTAAAGCCAGACAAGTTTTCTTTATTGGGGAGTAATTTAGTTCTGATCCCGTTAGAGTTCGACTTAAGTAATACAATGTCCTTTCTTTATTCTTCTCATTTTCTTATCCAAGTAATGCTCCAAGAGAGCATTCTTGTGTGGTAATGTAGAATATTAATGGTTTCCCTGCCATAAGAGCACCTAAGATTAGTGGATTAGCCAAATACATTTTTATGTTCTCAAAGGCATTATGACAAGCCTCGTCCCAAACAAATGGGACATCTTTCTTCATAAGTCGGTTGGAGGGTTGACATCGTCCTTTTGAGAACGTGTCATGTTGAAAGAAAAGAACACTTGTATTTAGAGAAGTTGGAGATTTTAGTTTAGAATATCCGAATTTGACTTCTTTAATTCAAAGAGTTTGTTTCTAGGTTTAAGAAGTTTGCCAAGAATGATATATATATATATACACTACAATTTAAGCTCTTGTAGAGTAGGAGCAATATACAGTTTAGGCTCATGCTTTAAGAAACATTACTAGAATACTGAGGTTTGAGAACAATTGTGGTAAAATTTGATGTCATGCTCTCTTCATCATCACTAGTGAAGGTGATGGTTCCACAACATGTCGCACAATTGTGGCATTGGTCCTCAAATCGTTTTGCCCCATTTATTTTTGTGGCATAGAGTGATGGATTCTTAAGTGTTTGGATCAATGCAATTAGTGTTTCCTCAGGAAGCTTTAGCATTTCATGGATACTAAAGAGCGAGGGTAAGCACTGTAGGTTTGCTACTACCTCATCATCTTCTTTGGTTTTGCTCGACTTCGCACCAAGAACACTTTCTTCATCTTCACTTGGTTTATCTTCTTTCGAAGTCTCATGACAAAAGACCATATGAGTTGATGTCATCATCCCTTTATCAAAGAACTTTGGAGATAAGTATTCTCTTAAGGTGATAGGGGTGATGAGCTTTTGTACCAATAGGTTATCAACCTGTACAATCTCTTGTTTTTGTTTGGGTTTCTTTTCTTTTTTCTTTTTCAAATATCGACGAACATTTTGCTTATATTGTTCATTCCTAGGAAGATTTGGGTATGGATGATTCTTGCTTCTTGTGAGGTTTTCTTCATGTCACCAATGTCCAACATTCTCTGTTATACGACATTGATTCATTATCAAAGTAGAAGTGAAGGATGGTGTCATGACATGACACTTGTGTTTGCTTTGGTTTTAGTGACTCGCATTGGATAGTACCGGCGCATGCCCCTCGTGTCTTAGGTGGAACATGTAACAGAACAGGATCAAATGACCCACATGTGACTTTAGTATGATTTGACTCTACTATTTCCTTTAGATCTAGATGAATTCTTCTTTGATTTACAAGTTTCATTATGAGATATTTCAAGATGAAACATTTCTTCACTGGGTGATTGGTGATTTGATGGTAATGACAATAGTTTAGATCATTAACACGACCCATTTTTTCTAGACGTTTGCACTCAGGTAGCTCAATAACCTTTTTATGGAGCAGGTCTTCCAACATGCTAGGCACATCAGAGTTAGGAAAATGATACTTCTTTTCTTCTAATTCCTTCAAAGTGAACCGACACCTCTCATTTTCCTGGGTTGGTCTAGCCTATTTTACTTCCTTCTTTTTATCTCGTGTTGAGATTTTGATAGGAGTCATATTTACCGTCATTGATTCCTAGATGGGTTTTATTGAAGTCTTATACTTTGTTTTCCCATCATGTCGCTCTCCTTACAGGTAAATGATAAATTCCTTTTTAGCATCATGGTTAGCTATATTGAGCTTCATGTCATGTGCTTGAGTAGCTAACTCTTCAAAAATGCGAGGTTGTATCCCTTAGAGGATGTACAGAATACCCTAATGCATTCCTTATATGCACATTTCCACAGCTGACACTTTAGATAATCTATCTTTGTAGTCCAAGCTTAAGGAACGCCAACGATTGATGTAGTCTACAACCGACTCGTCTTTCCATTATTTAGTATTAGTGAGTTCCATCATGCTTATAGTTCACCGAGTGCTATAGAAACGGTTGTGGAATTCGCATTCCATTTGGTTTCAACTATCGATACACTCAAATGCAAGGTCTATGTACCAATAAAAAACATTCCCTCAGAGAGAACGAACGAATTGTTTGACTAACAAGTCACCATTTGTACTTGCATTGTTACAAGTTTCAATGAAATGGGCAACATGTTATTTTAGATTTCCCTTCCTATCAAATGATTGAAACTTTGGAGGTTGATAACCCACAGACATACGTAGATGATCAATCCTCTTAGTGTACGGTTTATAGTACATGAGTGCACTCTGTGAGGGTTTACCATATTGCTCTCTAATGGTGTTAGTTATCATGTCCTAAAGTAGTTGGACAGGTAATGACACCATCGAGGTAGATTTTTTTCATTTGTCTCCTGACTTGCATTGTCCTAGACGCATGTGGTGCATCATCGAGAGGAGATGCAACATTTGGAAGGTGTTTGAGTCCTTGACTTGACTCACCCGTATTTTGTACTTGTGCTTCAACCTTGTTTATGAGAAAGATTATTTGCATATCCTTCTCCTTGACCATCTTAGTGAGTTTGGTGATGGCATGAGCCATCTCTGCTAATTGTTCCTCTACGGATGTAGTATTGGTTGTCATTATCGACATAGTCATCGAGAAGGGAGAAGTAAAAGAGTCAGAACGATTATAGTAGTTTTCCTCCTTTAACATTCTAGTTGGCAATTCGGAGTGTGATCTGGTGTTGGAGTTGGCATCGGTAACAGAGCAAGGAGATTTATCCCCGAAGTCCTTTAATGTTGAAGGGAGTTTTCCCCTACTATGAGGACTATGGCCCTTTGCCCCCAAAGAGGCCAAAATAATGAATGGTTAGTGTTCATCAAACATTCTTACTGGTTTTAGTGAACAAGTAGACTCACTTGTTTGTTTTGTTGAGAGTGAAAATGTTGATTTTGCTTTGCTACAAGTCATGGGGCTCATATTGGTGTTGTGTGTCGATTGCACAATGACAATATTGTCATTTCCCTTGTTGACATGCACAACTTGAGTTTTTTTGGATGTCATCGATGTAATAGTGATCAATTTTATAACGAAATAGATGAGAAGTAGAGATATCCCATTGGGTGTACTAGAAATTTGTACGCACAAATTTCGTAAATGGTCTTACAATGTAAGTAAAACAATAACAAAAATAATGTGGACAAAATATTTATTGAAATTAAAAATATTGTAGGTACAATCTCAAATATAATATTCTTTACAAAAGAATATTTTCCTCTGATTCTTTCGCTTTGACCACAACTTGAAGAACAACGATGACGTTTTCTTAATTTCAAAGATCAATCGAGGGCCACAAGTGGCTTATCCTCGAATGAACTCGTTGAATGGCAAATAATATGTGTAACGACTTTTTTTCATTTACTAAACTTGCATGGAGATTTGATAAAACTTTTTCTTTTTGTTGTAAAGCTTCTTTTCCTGTAAGAAGTCGCCTTTGGATTTTCTCCATAAGATTTTCCTTTCTAGATTTTTCTAATTTATGAATTTCTCTCCCTATCTTGAAAAAAGACACCTCTATTTATAGGTGAAAATAGGGAATTTGAAATCAAATTTTAGTTGCTTAATTCAAGGGATTTAGTTCATTGATTTTAGCAAATTTTTTTTCTCATGAGAGGTTTTACCAACAAGACAATAATAATAATAATATTTTTTCTTCTTCTTCTTATTATTATTATCCTTTTTATAGTTGGAGATTAGTTTTTTTTTTTTTTTTAAAAAAGGAAACTTATCCATAAGATGATATCTATTTTTTTAATTCATTTTGAAGGCCAAATTAGTGGTAATTTAATCCACTATTTTTTTTTAATGTCAACAATAGGGTATCACAATTAACCAATCATGTTAGGTTGTATAGAGCTCAAGTTTATTCTTAGGGTTATTTGATTAAAAGAGATATTGAAAATGCAAATTCAAAATAATGACCTCCAATTTTGTAAAAATGTTAAATATAACCTTTTTTTTAAAAACAAAATTACCCTTTTAATAATTTTTTTATCCATTTTTCATGTTAAAGTTATGTTTAGTTGACGAGATAAGATATGAGAGGATATGTACATTCAAGTTGTTACGTTATGCTTGACGAGATAAGATATGAGAGGATATGTACTTACTATCTTAAAATATCATATCCCATTGGAAATGATATCTTAGGATATGCATTTCATCTAATAGGATATGATATTATTAAATATTATATCCAATGGATATGATATTTTAAGATAGTAAGTACAATGAGATATATTATGTTATGTTATGCTTATATTTGGTTTGTAAAATGAAGAAAAATGATATGAAATATATATTATTTCTCAATGTTAGATATTTATTTAAAGTAAACATTTTATTGTATTTCAATATTGAATACTAAAAAAATTCAAAATTTCTTTTATATTTAAAAATATTTATGATTAAAATATTTAAAATTTATTATTTTGCCCACAAAAGCTTAAAGGTAAATAGTTAATTCAAGAACAGAGATAAAACAATACACACAATGGTATACGAGATTTTAATGTGGTTTAGTCAACCATGTTTACATTCTTGGATGAGAGAGAATCTCCCACCTAAATACAACTATTGGATTATTAAATTTTCTTACTTTTTGTATCCACACATCCGACGTCTTATTCTTTCCCACATCTCTATCCACCTTGTATGACTATTTCCATCTGATAAGTTTTTCTCCTTATAACTTATAATAATTATAAAGATATTTCTAATAACTTTCTTTATTCTATAAGAAAGTCTAATATTACAATAATATATCAACTTCGGAAATATTTTATATAATATTCTTTACAAAAAGAATTTATACTAATTAGGAATTTAAGAAACTTTTCAACAATAAAAAAAAAAATTGTATTATGTTATTCAATAAATACAAATTATATATATATAACACAAATATTTATTCACAATGTTTTACTTTGCAAATAAAATAATATGAAAAATAAATAAAATTGATAAAATAAATAAATTTATAATAAATATATCATATTTTATATTTTACTTTAAAATTAAGATATTTTATGTATTAGGGATATGAAAAAGATGGTAGTAATATATCTCATTATTTATCTTATTCAATGTTTGATTGAACATAGGATAAGTGATAGGATAATATCCTATACCATTATTGATCAAACATATGATAAGATATGTTATTCTTTCTCTTATCTTATTTCATGTTATATCCAACCAACCATACATGAAGTGAGTGTTTTTCAATAAAAAGCTCAAGGATAAAAATCTCAAATGATGTTATATGTGTAATTTCTATAGTAAAAATTATTTTTCCATGGATATTATTTCATCCATTTTAATAAAATATTTTTAACTTTATTGAAAAAGGTTATTTTCAAGATTTAAATGAAATTTTTAGCATTTAAAAAATTTACCAAACAAGTCTTCAAGACTTAAAACTTATTTATATCAAATAGGCCTCAAGCAAAGATACTTGTCGAAAAAGATTTTAATTTTAAAAAATACCTTAATAACTATTCAAGTGATATTTTAACTAATTATATTAAATTAAGTAATTTTTGGGAAAAAAATAGGGAACAATTTTTTTTATTATAAATCAAATAATATTTTTGACAAGATATGAAATTACAATTTAGCATAGTAAATATTTGAGGATATTTTAAGTGTACAAATTTATCTTTTCACATTATTACTTGTTATTATGCTATACCATGTTAACAACTTATCTGTCTTACTTAAGCACAAGAAAGTAAAATGAGAAAAATATTTTGATAATTTATTTTTAATTAGAAATTTGAAAACAATTTTAGAAATTATATTGAGTTATTCTTTTGAAATTGACACCAAAAATTAAGTCTCATTCATTTGTTGCCTTAATACATTATAAAAATAAATAATATGATGTCAAAAAATAAAACATTTCATAAATTAGCATTTTAAAATATCAAAGTAAAAATAACACATCAATATAATTGCCATTAGAAAATTTATTTAAAAGAAAATAAATAATTTTTTTTAATTTGCATTATAAATACGGATGAGAATGTAGAAATAAAAAGAAATTTTTTTAGATATAAGTGAAAAAATGAGCTTTATAAAGATATTTTACCAAAAAAAAAAAAAGACATTTTTTATTATATTTTGTGGTAATAATAAAAAACAAGTTAATAGATAGGGTATAATATATGTAATAAAACTATAAATTATTTTAAAAAAATTATAAAAAATAATATATTAAAAAAATATGGAAAGTTAGATAAGAAAAATATAGAGATGGAAGAATAAATAAATAAATTATTTAGGTCAAAGGGGAAAAAAGAGATTCAAAGTTTGACGGTTGTTTGATACATGAGAATGAAAAGTGGAAATAGGCATCTGTAGATCCCATTTGGGGCTCATTTTCATGCAGCTCGTTTTGCCAGGTGTCGCAATCCTAGGAGACCACGTGCTGTCTCCTGATTAGCTGGTAAGGAATTAGTGGATTGAAGAGGTAATAAGGTGGTGATACGTGTCAAGAATATTATGAGGAAACCTTCAGGCCGTTGCAAGGGAGGAGCGTATTCTGTTACCTGCAGAGAGAGGAGATATTTTGGAGGGTGGTTTTCTTGGAGAGGAGGGGGTTTTGAGGCTAGAGGGGGGAGTAGACGGGTTTTCTCGGGGGATGGTTAGAGGGAGAGAGAGTTTTTTCTTTTGGTTATAGTTGTAGAGAGTGTAAAGGGAGGTGTCTTTTTTTGTTGTTGCTTTAGAGAGATATTTTTGAGAGGATTTATCTTGGGGAGCAAGCTGCCAGGGAGGGGTGTTTTTAGTTGTTTTACAGAGATATTTTTGGAGGTTCCAGGGGTTTTGGGGGTGTTTCTTAGAGAGTAGGTGAGAGTTGACAGAGGGGGTAGCGTATTCGGTATTTGCAGAGAGGAGATTCCTTTAGCTTGGAGGGAAGTTTTTTTTATTATAGGGAGAGGAATAGAGGGGTGTCTGTGGTAGACAGAGAGCAAGGTATCTTGTTAGAGATGACTCGGGAGGCAAGACACAGATGAAGATAGGAGCCTCCAGAGAGGGAACCAGAAATATACAGAGAGTAGCATGAACAGAAAATGAGCTGAGGGAGGAATAGCACATGTATTGGTTTCTATCAGCTGGATTCCTTTGTATTCATACCATTTTGTTATGTTTTTCGGGATTAATAGGATTTTTATCTTAATGACTAGGAGTGAGCATTGGAGACTTTATTATGTTTTTGTGGAATCTGAGCTCGTTTGCCCCCACTTCATGCTTGATTTCTAATCTGTTTTCTGGGCTTCATTTTTGGTATTCATGTCTTGATTTTTCCTTGAAGCCCGTTTGAGATACATTTTCGGCTTACCACTGCATCTAAGCACATTGATTAAAGTATGAAATGTGGCTTGTGTGGATTTATTTATTTTTTTACTCCTACACTTTGTGCTCTGTTTGTTAGCTTCACCTGTTTCTAATTTCTGTTCATGGAATTGCATGATTTTTTTTTTCTCACCTATACGTAAGTCCATTGATTTCAAAATTAAGATGGGGCTCAGGTAAGTGTTTTTTTGAGTTTATTCCATACTCTGTTTTTGTGTTTGCTCCCTTGTTGTTATTCTCTATTCTCGACAACCGTTCGTACCCCCACGGAGAAGAGATTTGGCCAGCATCGCCTTTGGTTGTTGTAAGAGCACTATTTCTGAATTTGGACTGTTGCTGTTTCATTGTCCGTGGAGTTGCTAAATAGTCATGCTCTGAGTTTGTGACTGCCACATCAGGAGAGTGTATATGCTTACTTGATGATGCTAAAAGTGGTTTAAGAAGAAGGAATTCGCCTTCACCTAAGCTCCCAAACCTCCACCTATGGATGGATGTCTTGCAGTATCTGGAGTCATTATGCACGTATCATCTAGGATAGGCAGAGTGGTGTGGCTCATTTGTTGATTTGTGTCTGAAGAGGTTTTGGTCTCAACTCACCCGCAAGCTTGGACTGTCATCTTCTTGAAAATTATCTTCAAATCCTTGAGACTCTTAAAGGATGGAAACCCGAGCACGAGGTGTAATTTTGAAGTCACTTCTTAACCTTTCACGTTTGAAGCTGGGTATAAATTCTCTCAGTTAGATTCCAGCGGACGGATTTCCAGCGATCTCCAAGCTCCAGATTCTGGATCTATGCGAGAATGCAGCTCCATTACCTGACAATCCAGCATTTTCTAGCTTGCATCAGTTGTAGGAATTTTATCTGAGGCAAATGCAGTTACGTGAAGTTCTATCGGATACATTGAGCTTACAATAATTGCTCTTATGCAAGCCAAAGCCTCTGTTATTCGATTAGCAGCTGAAGAACTTGATTTTGAAACTCCAGCTGTGATAGCTGAGTTTGAGATAATATGTAACTTTCATGAGGCACTGAGTTCTGGTGGTACCATTCCCTCACAGGAGAAACATCAATCAATGAAGAAGCATTTGTACAAACCCCAAGGTGAGGATCCATGGCGAGTCCTCAAATTCTACAGTTGCATCGACAGAATGAGATACTCTTTAAAGAAGAGAGGTGTAAATGCAAAACTTGTGGAAGCATTCAACATCAACCCACAGTCATATCTCTATCTATTCTCACTGCTGCTTTCTCATTTCTATGCCCGCATGGCATGCATGGCCACCCTCCTCTTTCTATATCCTCCATACCCACCAAATTCATAATTGTACCCATTTCTTCTCTTCCATACAACCACTTTCCGTTTATCTCCAATATGATACCCATCATCTACCAATAATGCCCACACCATTCCCACCCCAACATATCCAACTCCGAACCCATTTCCCTTCCACCACACCCCTTCACACCCATCAAATCTTTCACGCCCATACCCATCATCCATCATTCATTCCCTACCCATTTAACTCTATTTCCACATGCATGAATTCCCATACCTAGCCATACTTCACTCTTCTCATACCCATCACACACCTATATCTCCACTTCCTCTCTCTAAATTGCTCCTGGAAAAGCTCACGTAATCAATAAAGATGGTGTGCATGGCTTGTTGACTAGCTTATAGTTTCCGATTTGAATTATCTATAAGACCTCTAGTCACAGTTAGATAAAGAAGATCATGAAGGGTAGTTGTGTTGGAACTGGGCATGTTGGAAGACCTACTATGGCAGTCATTACTCTTAAGTGCCCATCCATTAAGGTAGCCGTTGTTGATGTCCTTGTATTTTGGATCACAGTTTGGAACAGTGACCAACTACCAATTTATGGGCCTGACCTGGATAGCGTAGTGGTAAGAATTAAGAAGATGTTCATGGATTGAGATGCTTACACAAAGAAAGGAGGCTCGGGACCAAGAATAGCCATGAAGAAGAAACTGCTTACTAGAGGGAAATGAAATAAACATGCTAAGCTAATTGAGTATACTCCTCTAAAATGGTTGAGGAATGTGTTTCTACCTATGGGAGGGAATTTCCAGAGAAGGAAGACAATTTGAGTAAGAAGAATGGAGTCCGGAATACAAAGCATATCTGAAACAAATCTCCATTGAAAATTGGAGACATAGCTCAGAACCAAGTGCAAATTTAGAATTTCGGGGAGCCTTTTTTTTTTCTTGGTCATCCATGAGGGTGAAACTCTGGCTGAAGTTAAGGTGCGAATACAGAAGAAGCTGCTGGTTCCGGAGGAAGAATTTGCTAAGTGGAGGTTTGCTTTTTTTTCCCTAGGTCGTCCAGAGTACCTTCAAGATTCTGACATTGTCTCCAGTCGTTTTCAGAGAAGAGATGTTTATGGTATTTGGGAGCAGTATCTCGGACTAGAGCATTCTGACACTACTCCTAAAGGCTTATGCAACTAATCAAAACTGACACCACGACGTCAAATTATTCGAGAGACTATGGGGAAGCACATTATTGTGAGAAACACGCTCCTGGAGACGCTCATTGATCTACAAGTTGCAATACTTTCAGAAGAGTTGTTTAAGTAGTGGCATAAGATTGTTTCATCCAAATTGATAACATATTTTCTTGACGAAGCTGTTCATTTCACAAGTATGAGATGGGTGATGACTCTACTTGGTGTGTCTTACATTGTCTCCTACATTTACACTTAAATTCCGCACTAGTGGAGATTGTCAGGGTGAAAGTATGGATGGGTAGTAACGCTGGTCACTACTATATCCTCTCCAGATTTCCGCTTAGTCGAATGATGACTGTCACTAAGATCCCTCATCACGAATCCATTAACATTCTCTTGAACTCGAAAGACTGCCCATAAATGACAACATTTTGTATGCCCTCCAATTTGATCCGGAAGTTAATCCTGTTGGGCTTTGTGGAGCCTAGTTTTTTGTTTGATCCGGTTTGGCGACCCGACCCGAATAATATTGCATGGCTTTTTAATGGGAGATTTACTAAGGCTTGTTGGGCCTGTTTAGCCCATTGTGGAACCACCTTTTGTAATTATGGTTTTTTAGTGTGGTGTGGTTGCCATGTTATATATAGAGAGAAAATATTGTAGCCGTCTATGTTGTACTCTGTATTTTTCCCTGATAATAGTGATATCCCTGCAATTCCGTGGATGTAGGCAAATTGCCGAATCACGTAAATTCTGTCTTGTGCGTGTGATTGTTTTTCTTTGGTGTGTGTTTTTCTCTATTTTTTGTTTCTCACAGGTTGAGAATTCGGTTTAATTCCCTACAACTAGTATCAGAGCCTAGGGTTAAGTTTGAGTGGGAGCAATGGCAGAGGAAGCAGGAAAGGCGTCTGGAATAGAAAAGTTCGATGGCACAGACTTTGCGTATTGAAGGATGCAGATTGAAGATTATCTTTATGGGAGGAAATTGCATCTGCCTCTTTTGGGGACAAAACCTGAGAGTATGAAGGCTGAGGAATGGGCGCTTCTTGATAGACAGGTTCTAGGAGTTATTAGGTTAACTTTGTCTAAGTCTGTTGCACATAATGTTGTAAAGGAGAAGACCACAGCAGATCTGATGAAGGCTTTGTCTGGTATGTATGAAAAGCCATCCGCAAACAATAAGGTGCATTTGATGAAGAAATTGTTCAATTTGAAGATGGCAGAGAATGCATCAGTAGCACAACATCTCAATGAATTTAATACAATCACAAATCAATTGTCATCTGTAGAAATTGATTTTGATGATGAGATTCGTGCTCTGATCGTCTTGGCTTCTTTGCCAAACAGTTGGGAGACAATGAAGATGGCAGTAAGCAATTCTACAGGAAAGGAAAAGCTCAAGTACAATGATATACGATATTTAATCCTGGCTGAGGAGATTCGCCTAAGAGATGCAAGCGAAACCTCAGGATCTGGTTCTGCCCTAAACCTTGAGACAAGAAGTAGAGGTAATGACAGAAATTCAAACCAGGGTAGATCAAAATCCAGAAATTCTAATAGGAACAGAAGTAAATTTAGATCAGGCCAACAAGTATAATGCTGGAACTGTGGGAAAACAGGTCACTTTAAAAGGTAATGCAAAAGTCCTAAGAAGAAGAATGAAGATGATTCTACTAATGATGTAACAGAAGAGGTACATGATGCATTACTTCTTGCAGTAGATAGTCCACTTGATGATTGGGTTTTGGATTCAGGAGCTTCGTTTCATACCACTCCACACCGAGAAATCATACAGAATTATGTTGCAGGTGATTTTGGTAAGGTGTATTTGGCTGATGGTTCAGCCTTGGATGTTGTGGGTTTGGGAGACGTCCGGATATCATTGCCCAATGGGTCTGTTTGGTTACTGAAGAAGGTTCGACATATTCTTGACCTGAGGAGGAATCTGATCTCTGTTGGACAACTTGATGATGAAGGACATGCAATACTATTTGTTGGTGGTACTTGGAAGGTTACAAAGGGAGCTAGGGTATTGGCTCGTGGAAAGAAGATTGGTACTCTGTATATGACCTCAAGTCCAAGAGACACAATTGCAGTTGCTGATGCAAGTACTAATACAAGCCTATGATACTGCAAACTTGGTCACATGAGTGAGAAAGGGATGAAGATGTTGTTGTCAAAAGGAAAACTACCAGAATTGAAGTCCATTGATTTTGACAGGACACCGAAGGCTGAAAAATTGGAACTAGTACACACTGATTTGTGGGGGCCTTCTCCGGTTGCATCCCTGGGAGGTTCAAGGTACTACATCACTTTTATTGATGACTCAAGCAGAAAGGTATGGGTTTATTTTCTGAAAAATAAATTTGATGTATTTGAAACTTTTAAGAAGTGGAAGGCCATGGTTGAGACAAAAATAGATTTGAAAGTAAAATGTTTGAGGTCAGATAATGGAGGAGAGTATATAGATGGACGGTTCAGTGAGTATTGTGCTGCATAGGGAATTATGATGGAGAAGACTATTCCTGGGACACCACAGCAGAATGGTGTGGTTGAGCGCATGAATAGAACTCTCAATGAGCGTGCTAGAAGTATGAGGTTGCATGCTGGACTACCAAAAAAATTTTGGGTTGCTGCTATTAGCACTGCAACTTACTTGATAAACCGATGACCATCAGTTCCCATGGAGTTCAGACTTTCTGAGGAGATTTAGAGAGTTTAAGAGGTGAAGTTTTCACATTTAAAAGTTTTTAGTTGTGTTTCTTATGTTCATATTGATTCTGATGCTCGTAGTAAACTTAATGCAAAATCAAAAATATGTTTTTTCATTGGCTATGGTGATGAAAAATTTGGTTATAGGTTTTGGGATGAACAAAATAGGAAAATCATCAGAAGTAGAAATGTGATATTTAATGAACAGGTTATGTACAAGGACAGGTCAACTGTAGTGTCAGATGTTACAGAGATGGATAAAAAGAAATCTGAGTTTGTCAACTTAGATGAATTGACTGAAAGTACTGTCCAAAAAGGGGGTGAAGAAGATAAAGAGAATGTAAATTTACAGGTAGATCTGAGTACACATGTAGCTGAAGTTAGTAGATCTTCCAGGAACATTAGACCTCCACAACGTTATTCACTTGTTTTAAATTATCTCCTATTGACTAATGGTGGTAAGCCAGAGTGTTATTATGAAGCCTTGCAAGATGAGAATTCAAACAAGTGGGAGTTAGCCATGAAGGATGAGATGGACTTCTTGTTGGGGAATGAGACATGGAAACTGACTGAATTGCCAATAGGAAAGAAGGCTTTGCACAACAAGTGGGTATATAGAATAAAGAATGAGCATGATGGTAGCAAACACTACAAGGCCAGATTAGTTGTTAAAGGGTTCTAGTAGAAGGAGGACATTGACTACACAAAGATATTTTCTCTAGTTGTGAAGATGTTAACAATCAGACTTGTATTGGGAATGGTGGCTACAGAAAACTTACATCTTGAGCAGTTAGATGTGAAAACAACATTCCTTCATGGTGACTTGGAGGAAGACCTTTACATGATTCAGCCAGAAGGGTTCATTGTTCAGGGACAAGAGAATCTAGTCTGCAAACTGAGAAAGAGCTTGTATGGCCTTAAACAAGGTCCTAGATAGTGGTACAAAAAGTTTGACAGTTTTATGCATAGAATTGGGTTCAAGAGATATGAAGCTGATCACTATTGCTATGTTAAGTCTTTTGGCAATTCTTACATCATATTACTGTTGTATGTGGATGATATGCTTATTGTAGGGTCTGACATTGAGGAGATTAATAATCTGAAGAAGCAATTGTCCAAACAGTTTGCAATGAAGGATTTGGGAGCTGCAAAGCAAATCCTTGGTATGAGAATCATTAGAGACAAGGCTAATGGTACATTGAAGTTTTCACAGTCAAAGTATGTGAAGAAATTTCTCAACAGGTTCAACATGAATGAAGCTAAACCAGTGAGCACACCCTTAGGGAGTCATTTCAAACTAAGCAAAGAATAGTCACCGAAGACAGAAGAAGAAAGAGACCATATGAGCAAGGTGCCCTATGCCTCAGCTATTGGCAGCTTGATGTATGTTATGGTGTGTACAAGGCCAGACATTGCACATGCAGTGGGAGTTGTGAGCAGATTCATGAGTAGGTCTGGAAAGCAGCATTGGAAGGCAATCAAGTGGATTCTAAGATATCTGAAGGGTTCATTAGATACATGTCTTTGTTTCACAGGTGCAAGTTTGAAACTACAGGGTTATGTAGATGTTGATTTTGCTGGTGATATTGATAGTAGAAAGAGTACTACTGGGTTTGTTTTTACTCTAGGTGGTACAACTATATCATGGGCTTCAAATCTATAGAAGATTGTTACTTTGTTTACTACAGAAGCTGAGTATGTTGCAACAACTGAAGCTGGAAAGGAGATGATTTGGCTACATGGTTTCTTAAATGAATTGGGTAAGAAATAGGAGATGGGCATTCTACACAGTGACAGTCAGAGTGCAATTTTTCTTGCCAAAAAATCGGCTTTTCATTCAAAGTCGAAGCATATACAAACAAAATACCACTTTATCTGTTACCTTGTTGAAGATAAACTAGTAATATTTGAGAAGATTTGTGGATCTAAGAACCCGGCAGACATGCTGACTAAGGGTGTCACTATTGAGAAGTTGAAGCTGTGCGCAGCTTCAATTGGTCTTCTAGCTTGAGGACAGGAGGATGAGTTGCAGGAATGAGGGATTGTTTCTTGAATGATAACGGTTTGATGTTGGTGATTGAACTAGTCTCCAAGTGGGAGATTTGTGGGGTTTTGTGGAGCATAGTTTTTTGTTTGATCTGGTTTGGCGACCTGACCCGAATAATATTGCATGACTTTTTAATGGGAGATTTACTAAGGCTTGTTGGGCCTGTTTAGCCCATTGTGGAACCATCTTTTGTAATTATGGTTTTTTAGTGTGGTGTGGTTGCCATGTTATATATAGAGAGAAAATATTATAGCCGCCTATGTTGTACTCTGTATTCTTCCCTGATAATAGTGATATCTCTGCAACTTCGTGGACATAGGCAAATTACCAAACCACGTAAATATTGTCTTGTGCGTGTGATTGTTTTTCTTTGGCGTGTGTTTTTCTCTATTTTTTGTTTCTCACAGGTTGGGAATTTGGTTTAATTCCCTACAAATCCATTTGAGGTGCTGTATTTGCTGCTGCCCAATGAAGGATGTAGCAATGGCAGAAATGAGTTTGATGATCTGGGTGAGTTCTATGGGTGAAGATGGGGCACTAATGGAACGCAGATTGCATCCCAAGGGCGGAAACTGATGCTAGCTATGATGAAGATGCTAATGTCGAGTGAGTTCGCGCTACCATCAGGTCAGAAGTTGAAGATTAGCATTGTTCTGTCAGTAAGCCTAGCACCCGGGAAACCCATTGTGATATTTGAAGTATTCAGATATTTGTAAAATCATGTGAAAGGAAGTATCATTGTTTCTCCAATATCAGGCCCATAAATGTCATGCTGAAAGTTTATGGATGGAATAATATGTTTTCTAAAGCTAAAGGGTTGTTTGAAGAATTCAGAAGATCTAAGTTCGCTTCTAATACCTGTGTGGATGATGACGGTATTTCCCCTCTCACCAGATTTGTACGCATATAGCTCACTGCTCGAGGCATCTACCAGTGCACATCAATGGGAGTTGTCTATTGGACAATGCATAAGTATAGAAGAGATGAAATTTGTTTCTGCATAAACACCACCAGGATGTGTATTCCTTGGTTGCTTGCACGTTCTACAGTGACTTGCCGCTTCTGGCTGGTTACCATGCTATGCTGGAGTTCTAAAAAACGAAGATGCTTAACCTTGATAAAGCCGTCCAAGTCCTAGGAGTTATCAAGAAGAGTAGCTCGATATAAGCTAACACGTAGGGTGTTCAATGATGTGGTTACGTGGGTTCGCGAGGGATGGTTGATCACTTATGGGTGGTGAGGAACACGATTGGAGGGATTATTAAGATGGACATGCTTATTACTGTAATAATGGATCCATGCATCTTTGCTAACTGAGGACTCCATGCTTGTTATTGGGAATATGTGAAAACCCAGAATGATGAATGGACATCCTACACGGCTGAAAATGAATGGAATGGCAAAAATGTAGTAGTTGTGATCATTTCCTCAAGGCGACTTGGAACAGAAGATGAATTTGTCTTTCAAATTGGACTCATTGCATTGAAAAGAGAAGGTGATGATGGAAAATTGGTCATGGAGTTTCTAAAGTCTGAAGAGTTAAACAAGAAAGTTGAGGTAGAAGATCAGACGGAGTACTCCTCGAAAAATGCGCCCAGAAGAAAATGCTTATTGCATAGTTTGCATGGCCACTTTTGGACCATGTGTCATCTTCCATTTTCTCATTCCCTGCTTTTGAAAATAATTTCCCCAAGCCCCATTTTGTCAATATTTTCTCAAATTCTGGTTTTCAAATAATACCAACTTCCCCATCTTTCATCTTTAGAGTTTTTAGGTCTTAAAAGTCACATTTTTAATCAAATTTTGCTACCATTTTTCTTTTTGGCACACAACTTTCATAACTCCTATGTTTTTTAAAATAAGCAAGAATTAATTTCGTAATTCCAAGTGATGGAATTTATTGAATTAATTCATGCAAAAATAATTGGGCTTTGGTGGGGGCCCAACATCAGAGATTTAAAAATAAATTTGAGTGAAGCGTAGTGTGATATTTGATCATCTTTTGCTCAATTTAGTA
This sequence comes from Vitis vinifera, assembly GCF_030704535.1. Lineage (NCBI taxonomy): Eukaryota > Viridiplantae > Streptophyta > Magnoliopsida > Vitales > Vitaceae > Vitis > Vitis vinifera. The sequence goes on along the minus strand of NC_081808.1, from coordinate 18,423,138 downwards.
ACATGTGTAGCATATTCTATGATCATTATTGAGCACTAATCACATTTCATGCTAGCGCTTTATTGATCGTTGCTAAGGTACGCATCCCTTCTCACTCTGATCATTCCCCATGCATGTTTTTGACTTTCAACGTGTGATCATGTCGATACCCATTGATTTCCTTACCAATTGTCATGATTGCTTCATTTTATTAGTAGAGACCCATCTTTAGGGACTTAGAGGGGTGCTACGGTCTTTATCGTACCTTTTCAATAAGTAACCTGACCTCCGAGCCCGATCCGGTTTTTCACAGACCACCTTTTCCAAAATAAGGAGTCACACTTAGGGTTTTATTTCTTATTTTTTTTACCATTTTAAAAAATAAAACAAAAATAAGTGGCGACTCTAAGTCATTTTCTAAAAAATAAATTATTTTTAAATAAGAAGCGAGCTCGCCATCGAGTGGAAGCGCATGAGCCGAAATACAGGGTCCACAACATCTCATTCCTTATCTTCTCATTTCCATATTTGGATAAATTTTATGAAAGGTAGGAATGAAATAAAAAATTATTCTAGTAGAAATTAAATCTCACTTATCAATGAGTTTTCAATTCTTCACAAGTAGATCAAATTTTATTCATTCATCTCATAAAAAAATATATAAAATAGTTTAAAATTACTATTTTACCATTACATTTTATTCATCAAACCTTGATGCCTCTTCATCCCATAATAAGACTATTTTTTTAGTCTTATTATTTAGTAACAAAAAAAACTCTCAAAATTTATTTATTTTTTTAAATGAAAATAAAAAAAAATTATTTTAAATTATGCGTAAGGATATTATTATCAATTTATTTCTATTTCATTCTCATTCCTATTATTACCAAACCTTAAAATGGAAATAGTTAATCATTTCAATAAATTCTTAGGTTCATCCAACCACTAAAAATGGAATCACCAAATTCATTTCCAAAATTAGGTATAAAAATAAAATATTCATTAGATAATCATTTCAATATTAAATTCTTAGGGTCATCCAACCACTAGAAATGGAATAACCAAATTCATTTCCAAAATTAGGAATAAAAATAAAATATTCATATCCATTCCAATCCCTTAGAGTAATAAATTAATGTTGATTTGATATCATTTTTATTTTTTATTTTTAAAATAAGATAATAAATAAAATATTCAACTAATTGCCGAAATTATTGTAGCTTCTATGTATGTGATTTAAATGTCTATAAATTTGATTATTTTTACTCTTATGATTGAAAGAGTTGGAAAATAAAGAAATCATGAAGAAGATGGCAGTACCTCTCATGCTTTGTCTCGTTATCTTGTCAAGTCTGCTTACCTTCGGTCAAGCTCAAGGTACTAATTAATTATTTTTTAAAGTAATTTTATATTCTTTAAAATAAAAAAATAGGAAAACATGATTATCAATGTGGAAATAGAAATTATCAATGAGAAAATATAAAATATAATTAATAATATAGAAAAAGATTAAGAATATTTTAAAATCTTAAACATATTTTTATTTTACAAAACATCAAAAAACAATTATAAATATATGGTTAGTTTCTGTCATGATGTTTTCAAAAATAATTTTCAAAAAATAATATTTAAATACATTTTAAAATCAATTCATAATATTTTTAAAAACAAAATTTTATTTGAAAACTCAGATATAATTTTTTTTTCTTTTTACCTTATTCTCTAAATACAAAAGTTGAAATAAATTATCAAAAACACATTTTCAATTAAAGATTTTCCAAACACATTTCTAGGTTAAAAAACTATTTTATATTCTTTAGAAAAAAACAAATATTCTTTTCAAAAAGTAGTTTCTAAACAAGCTCTTATATTTTCTATTTTTCTTATTATTTTTTTTAAAAAAGGAAAATAAAATAAGGAACTCTCATTTATTAAATTTGCAAAAAAATTCTAGAGATATATCTCAAAATCCATCTTTTTAAAAAAGAAAAAAAAAAAGGAAAAAAAATGTTGATACAAACTTGGTCTTTCATTTATTCTTGCAGGGCCATTCTGTACTGTGACTGAACATTTTCCGGGAAAATGTCCATCTGAGAATCTTGGTTGCTTCATCGAGATGTCAGGAAAGTATGGTGCAAGTAGCATGCTTCACGGATGCCATTGCACACAATTTAAGTCTGATCACACTTGCGCATGTCAAGCGGTTTGCTCTCCTCCACTTTAGCCATGTCATCTTCCAACAATGTAATAATTCGCCAAACACATTGGCAAGATTAATAATTGGTGGATTTGTTCACCATTTTTATTTAATAAAATCGATACTAAAATTATGTCTTGATGCTTAATTTTATTATGAAAAATATATAAAAAATAATATAATTTCTTATATCAAACTTTCACCATCTCAGCTGGTTATGGTTCAATCACCATTTTATATCTTGATTTAAAAGAGCGACTTTGTTACATCTAACATAAGTAAAATTAGTTTGATGCAATTTTTAAATTATTTTAATTTTATATAAAAGAGTCAAAATAAGTAAATGCTTCGGAAAGTGTCTTCTAGTCTTTCATTTTTTTAAAGATAGTTTTCATTTCCTATATTTTTTTCTTGGAAATATGGTTTGATTAAAAATAAATAAAAATTGTTTTAAAAAAAAATGAAAAGTATAAAATATTGTTTGGTTTGAGTTTTCACTGTCTAGAAAAATGTTAAAAAGAAATATAATTAAGATTTATATAATACACATATTATTAAAAAAAAATCTTTTTATGATATAACATAGTGCATTTTGTACAAATTTTATTTATCTTACATTTTTTATTATTTTTATTTTTATTTCATTGCTATATTTTTATTTTAAAATAATCTAATAAAATATTCTAGTATATTTAACTTTCTATGGAGTTTCCTTTAGTCGGGTATTTTAGTTATACTTCACTAAGATGAGAGAAGTCTTACATTTATTTTCATTCTATCATATAGGAGCATCAACAAAGATCTCCTTGTTAGGGTGAAGATCCTAGGCATCCCTTTTTTCATTCTACGAGATAGGAGCATCGACAAAAATCTCCCTATTAGGGTGGATAAAATTGTCATAATTTCACTCTGTATGAAGAAAATTAGCATATAGGATAAAAAGATCGGGTCTCCACAAGGAGATGGGACCAAGATAAAAATATCGGAAATTACGGGTATATCAGATATATCGAAAAATATCGATAGACGTAAAATTGATGAAAATTTATAAAAAAAAATATAAGAAAAACTTCATAAAAATGTAATTAAAAGTATAATAGATGTTTTAAAATTGTTTTATTAAAGAATTTGATATATGTATAATATGATTTATCATATTTGATAATATTGTATAAAAATATGAATTTTATAAATGTACATTTATTATTAAATTACATCAAATATTATTTCATAATAATATTATGATATTTAATTATAATATGTCTATTTTTAAAATATATATTAATATTAAAATTATGATCCATTTAATTCAATTATATTAAATGATATTAAATAAATTATGATATATGTATAATTTTTTAATATTTAATTAATTTATTAATGATATTAAAAATACTATGAAGAAAATTATTATGATATTTTTTTTTATATTTTTGGTAATAAATTAAAAGAAATTTTTGTATTTAATTATAAAATAATTATAATTAATTTGCTCTCTAAAATATTCTTTTAAAATTTTCTTTATATGATGACTTTAAATATATATTTTAGTGTATTACATCTAATAAGAAGCAAACTTGCCTTGGTGGTAAGATGAGATAAACCCCAATAATATTAAGAATATTTTAAGTACAGGCTTAAAATATAAAAATATTTTATATTATATTAATAATATAAAAAAAGATTAAGAATATTTTAAAATCTTAAACACATTTTTGTTTTACAAAAATTCAAAAACCAATTATAAGTATAGGCTTAGTTTATGATGTTTTTGAAAATAATTTTCAAAAAATAATATTTAAATCCATTTTAAAATAAATTCAATATTTTTAAAAACAAAATTTTACTTGAAAATTCAGATATAATTTTTTTTCTTTTTACCTTATTCTCTATATACAAAAGTTGAAATAAATTATCAAAAACACATTTTCAATTAAAGATTTTCCAAACACATTTTTAGGTTAAAAAACTATTTTATATTCTTTAGAAAAAAAAAATTCTTTTCAAAAAGTAGTTTCTAAACAAGCTCTTATATTTTCTATTTTTCTTATTATTTTTTTTAAAAAAGGAAAATAAAATAAGGAACTCTCATTTATTAAATCTGCAAAAAAATTCTAGAGATATATCTCAAAATCCATCTTTTTAAAAAAGAAAAAAAAAGAAAAAAAAAATGTTGATACAAACTTGGTCTTTCATTTATTCTTGCAGGACAATTCTGTACTGTGACTGAACATTTTCCGGGAAAATGTCCATCTGAGAATCTTGGTTGCTTCATCGAGATGTCAGGAAAGTATGGTGCAAGTAGCATGCTTCACGGATGCCATTGCACACAATTTAAGTCTGATCACACTTGCGCATGCCAAGCGCTTTGCTCTCCTCCACTTTAGCCATGTCATCTTCCAACAATGTAATAATTCGCCAAACACATTGGCAAGATTAATAATTGGTGGATTTGTTCACCATTTTTATTTAATAAAATCGATACTAAAATTATGTTTTGATGCTTAATTTTATTATGAAAAATATATAAAAAATAATATAATTTCTTATATCAAGCTTTCACCATCTCAGCTGGTTATGGTTCAACCATCATTTTATATCTTGACTTAAAAGAGCGACTTTGTTACATCTAAAATAAGTAAAATTATTAGTTAGATGCAATTTTTAAATTATTTTAATTTTATATAAAAGAGTCAAAATAAGTAAATGCTTCGGAAAGTGTCTTCTAGTCTTTCATTTTTTAAAGATAGTTTTCATTTCCTATATTTTTTTCTTGGAAATATGGTTTGATTAAAAAAAATAAAAATTGTTTTTGAAAAAATGAAAAGTATAAAATATTGTTTGGTTTCGAGTTCTCACTATCTAGAAAAATGGTAAAAAGAAATATAATTAAGATTTATATAACACACATATATTATTTAAAAAAAAAAATCTTTTTATGATATAACATTGTGCATTTTGTACAAATTTTATTTATTTTACATTTATTATTATTATTATTATTTATTTCATTGCTATATTTTTATTTTAAAATAATCTAATAAAATATTCTAGTATATTTAACCTTCTATGGAGTTTCCTTTAGTCGGGTATTTTAGTTATACTTCACTAAGATGAGAGAAGTCTTACATTTATGACAAAGATCTCCTTGTTAGGGTGAAGATCCTAGGCATCCCTTTTTTCATTCTATGAGATAGGAGCATCGACAAAAATCTCCCTAGGTGGATAAAATTGGCACGATTTCACTCCGTATGAAGAAAATTAGCATATAGGATAAAAAGATCGAGTCTCCACAAGGAGGTGGGACGAAGATAAAAATATCGGAAATTACGGATATATCAGATATATTGGAGATATATCGGTGGATATTTTAGAAAAAATTATTGATAGACGTAAAATTGATGAAAATTTATAAAAAAAATATAAGAAAAACTTCATAAAAATGTAATTAAAAGTATAATAGATATTTTAAAATTTGATTCATTCATCTCATAAAAAAATATATAAAAAAGTTTAAAATTACTATTTTACCATTACATTTTATTCATCAAACACTGATGCCTCTTCATCCCGTAATAAGACTATTTTTTTAGTCTTATTATTTAGTAACAAATAAAACTCTCAAAATTTATTTATTTTTTTAAATGAAAATAAAAAAATTATTTTAAACTATGCGTAAGGATCTTATTATCAATTTATTTCTATTTCATTCTCATTCCTATTATTACCAAACTTTAAAATGGAAATAGATAATCATTTCAATAAATTCTTATATTCATCCCACCACTAAAAATGGAATCACCAAATTCATTTTCAAAATTAGGTATAAAAATAAAATATTCATTAGATAATCATTTCAATATTAAATTCTTAGGGTCATCCAGCCACTAGAAATGGAATAACCAAATTCATTTCCAAAATTAGGAATAAAAATAAAATATTCATATCCATTCCAATCCCATAGAGTAATAAATTAATGTTGATTTGATATCATTTTTATTTTTTATTTTTAAAATAAGATAATAAATAAAATATTCAACTAATTGCCGAAATTATTGTAGCTTCTATGTATGTGATTTAAATGTCTATAAATTTGATTATTTTTACTCTTATGATCGAAAGAGTTGGAAAATAAAGAAATCATGAAGAAGATGGCAGTACCTCTCATGCTTTGTCTCGTTATCTTGTCAAGTCTGCTTACCTTCGGTCAAGCTCAAGGTACTAATTAATTATTTTTTAAAGTAATTTTATATTCTTTAAAATAAAAAAATAGGAAAACATGATTATCAATGTGGAAATAGAAATTATCAATGAGAAAATATAAAATATAATTAATAATATAGAAAAAGATTAAGAATATTTTAAAATCTTAAACATATTTTTATTTTACAAAACATCAAAAAACAATTATAAATATATGGTTAGTTTCTGTCATGATGTTTTCAAAAATAATTTTCAAAAAATAATATTTAAATACATTTTAAAATCAATTCATAATATTTTTAAAAACAAAATTTTATTTGAAAACTCAGATATAATTTTTTTTCTTTTTACCTTATTCTCTATATACAAAAGTTGAAATAAATTATCAAAAACACATTTTCAATTAAAGATTTTCCAAACACATTTCTAGGTTAAAAAACTATTTTATATTCTTTAGAAAAAAACAAATATTCTTTTCAAAAAGTAGTTTCTAAACAAGCTCTTATATTTCCTATTTTTCTTATTATTTTTTTTTAAAAAAGGAAAATAAAATAAGGAACTCTCATTTATTAAATCTGCAAAAAAATTCTAGAGATATATCTCAAAATCCATCTTTTTAAAAAAGAAAAAAAAAAAGAAAAAAAATGTTGATACAAACTTGGTCTTTCATTTATTCTTGCAGGGCCATTCTGTACTGTGACTGAACAGTTTCCGGGAAAATGTCCATCTGAGAATCTTGGTTGCTTCATCGAGATGTCAGGAAAGTATGGTGCAAGTAGCATGCTTCACGGATGCCATTGCACACAATTTACGTCTGACCACACTTGCGCATGTCAAGCGCTTTGCTCTCCTCCACTTTAGCCATGTCATCTTCCAACAATGTAATAATTCGCCAAACACATTGGCAAGATTAATAATTGGTGGATTTGTTCACCATTTTTATTTAATAATATCGGTACTAAAATTATGTTTTGATGCTTAATTTTATTATGAAAAATATATAAAAAATAATATAATTTCTTATATCAAACTTTCACCATCTCAGCTGGTTATGGTTCAATCACCATTTTATATCTTGACTTAAAAGAGCGACTTTGTTACATCTAAAATAAGTAAAATTATTAGTCAGATGCAAATTTTAAATTATTTTAATTTTATATAAAAGAGTCAAAATAAGTAAATGCTTCGGAAAGTGTCTTCTAGTCTTTCATTTTTTAAAGATAGTTTTCATTTCCTATATTTTTTTCTTGGAAATATGGTTTGATTAAAAAAAATAAAAATTGTTTTTGAAAAAATGAAAAGTATAAAATATTGTTTGGTTTCGAGTTCTCACTATCTAGAAAAATGGTAAAAAGAAATATAATTAAGATTTATATAACACACATATATTATTTAAAAAAAAATCTTTTTATGATATAACATTGTGCATTTTGTACAAATTTTATTTATTTTACATTTACTATTATTATTATTATTTATTTCATTGCTATATTTTTATTTTAAAATAATCTAATAAAATATTCTAGTATATTTAACCTTCTATGGAGTTTCCTTTAGTCGGGTATTTTAGTTATACTTCACTAAGATGAGAGAAGTCTTACATTTATTTTCATTCTATGAGATAGGAGCATCAACAAAGATCTCCTTGTTAGGGTGAAGATCCTAGGCATCCCTTTTTTCATTCTATGAGATAGGAGCATCGACAAAAATCTCCCTATTAGGGTGGATAAAATTGTCATAATTTCACTCTGTATGAAGAAAATTAGCATATAGGATAAAAAGATCGAGTCTCCACAAGAAGGTGGGACCAAGATAAAAATATCGGAAATTACAAGTATATCAGATATATCGAAAAATATCGATAGACGTAAAATTGATGAAAATTTATAAAAAAAAATATAAGAAAAACTTCATAAAAATGTAATTAAAAGTATAATAGATGTTTTAAAATTGTTTTATTAAAGAATTTGATATATGTATAATATGATTTATCATATTTGATAATATTGTATAAAAATATGAATTTTATAAATGTACATTTATTATTAAATTACATCAAATATTATTTCATAATAATATTATGATATTTAATTATAATATGTCTATTTTTAAAATATATATTAATATTAAAATTATGATCCATTTAATTCAATTGTATTAAATGATATTAAATAAATTATGATATATGTATAATTTTTTAATATTTAATTAATTTATTAATGATATTAAAAATACTATGAAGAAAATTATTATGATATTTTTTTTATATTTTTGGTAATAAATTAAAAGAAATTTTTGTATTTAATTATAAAATAATTATAATTAATTTGCTCTCTAAAATATTCTTTTAAAATTTTCTTTATATGATGACTTTAAATATATATTTTAGTGTATTACATCTAATAAGAAGCAAACTTGCCTTGGTGGTAAGATGAGTTAAACCCCAAACCTTTTGTTTGGGGTTCGAGTCCCCTCATTTTTTAGGTAGCACTGTAGCGTGTTAACCCCCATGTTGACCATCCGATTTTTTACGATTTCTCCTGAAATTTTGCTAGACCAATATTTATCCACCAAATATCGTATCCATACCCATACATGATATATCACGATATTTTCTTCCATAGGTGGGACTAGAAGCTTAACTATACTTGACTTTGGAAAAAATTAACACATTAAATATTACTATTTTATTTCATCTTTACAATTTTATTATCTTTTTCATTTTCAATTTTTTAAAAATAGTTTTCCTTTTTTCTTAATTTTTTTTTTCAAACCACCATATTAGTGTTCTAAGTTTTTCTATTTTTGAGCTCAAATTTTCAGAAAATGAAGAGGAAAAAAATACTACCAAGCATATTTTCAATCCTAATTTCTTTTTTCTTTGAAAATGAAAACAAAAAAAATGGTCTAATCAAACACGGTCCAACTTTTACTTTTGTTCCTCCAAACTACTCTTGAAGTATATCAGATTTTTTAGTAATCACTTTTTATTTATTTTACTTCATTGATTAGTTATAAAATATTATTGTAAAAGCGATTTTAAGGGCCTAAAAGAATTTCCAAAGTAAGACCTTATTCCAAGAGGTGGACACATATATTTACCTTTTTGAAGAGAGAAAATAAGAATAAAAAATAAAATAAACTAGTTATATATATATTCACGATATTTTTACTAAAATAATATTTTATTACATTTTCAATTATTCAATATAATAACAAATTTATAATAAACTAATTCATACTTGCACTATTACTCTAATTCTTATGAGATCAAAGTCCCGCATTAACATAAAAAATCTAAATAAATAATAATTCCCAATTTTTTTTTTCAAATTCCTAAAATTTTTCTAATTTGACTTTAAGTTTGATTATAATTCCAATAGTCTCCCTTAAGACAAGTTGTAAAGTCAATAACACCAAACATCATCTTCAACTTTATGAACACATCGGTCTTTAGTGACTTTGTAAAAACATCAACTTGATTATTTGATCTACAAAAATCAAGTTGGATCTCATCATTTTTCAAGAATTCCCTGATTTAATGAAGCTTGATGCTTATGTGTTTATTTTTCTGATGAAACATTAAATTATTTATCAATGCAATAGCAGACTTATTATCATACAAAATCTTTATAGGACCTTTTTTTGTTGGGTTGGGTTTTCCTCTCATGTGAAGGATGACCCAACAAAGCCCATATGATATGGGCATTTTTGTCTTTTGGTATAGAGTTTTTTTTTTTTAAAACCCCTAAAAATGATTCACTTCTCTAAATACAAAGTGAGAAGAGTACAGTTGATGATTTTGAGAGAAAAAGAGAGAATAGAAAGAATAAGAAATTGAAGAGTGTGAAGGAGTAGTTTTCATCCAAGTAATTGATCTTCATGATCTATGGTCCGTTTAATCTGAAACTTGGTCAGTTGGTTCATTACTTGTAGCTTTTCATTCTAGACGATGGGATTATTGATCGGAGCTTTCTATTTCATTCTATAACTTCCTAAATAGAGTTTAATCGCTTTGGATCAGTTTTGATAAATCTTCTTGATATTTGTTTTGAACCGTTGGATCGTTCTAAAATTTGGATAATAGCTTCATCTCTTATTTATATTGACTCTGGTCGGTTGGATCATTAAATGGAGTAGTAAAATATAAGTTATAATAATCCGAATAGAGCATAATGGAAAAGAAGAGGAGAACATCTCGGTTCTGTGCAATCGACATCAAAGATGATATATCTTTGATCCTTGGTCTGATTGAGGTGAAATTTTAACATGAGGTTCGACACTCATGGTTCTTCAATATGATTGGTTGGATCATCGATTGGAGTTTTCTAGACATATTAATATACCCAAACAGAACACCAAATTTGTGATCTCTTTCTGTTACTCTTTTATTATTTGGTATTTATGTTTGTGAAGCCAAACTTTTTTTTTTCTTGATGGTTTTTGCTATTGATGGTCCCTAATTAATGTTGGAATAGATTGTATACTCTAACTTTGGTTGATAGTAAAGCCTTTTTGAGTGGCCTCTAGTCATGTGGTTTTTACTCTTCACATTGAGAAGGTTTTTCACGTTAAAAATTTTGGTACATGCGTGATTGATTTTAATTGTAATATTGTGTTCAACTTTCTCCCAATATTTTGTTCATACTTTAATTCACGAGCCAAACCATTCCCAATCTCTCATTCAAGGATTCAAGCTTTGAATCTTAGGTTGAAAACCTTCATCCCTTCAATGAGACTGAAACGTATTCACTAGAGCAATCAGAGGTTATTATGCTGCAAATGTAGATGAAGTTGTAGGTACTAAAGAGTAAGTTTTAGGGTAAAATGTATAGGTAAATCTTTGTAACTTGGTCTCATATAGCGGATTTAAATTAGTGGTATTAGATCTCATGGTTTTTTATTTCCACAATTAGTGTGAGGGTTTTCCACACAAAAATTGTTGTACCTTATTGCTTATATTTATTATCTTCTTGTATTACCTATAATTGAAAGAATTGATATAACATATAAATCTTTATTTAATTTTTTAAATACACCCATTCACCCTCCCTCTAGGTGTTACCTTACCGGACTTTCGGGTTTTTCAGTACTAATTGTAGAGAAGCTAAAAAAGGAAGAACTAGTTATTCCTTATGAACAAACCTAGCAAAAAGATATAGAGACATTTCAAAGGTGGCATAAAATGGATCAGAAGACCAAATGTATCATACTTAGGTCTTTGAATAATATATTGCAACGATAACACATGTCCATGCTAGGATCTATGATATTCTCTCTAGTCTGCCAAGGATATTTGGTGATAAGGACATGTTGATTAGGCAAGTTACCATTAAGACTGTTATGAACACCAAGATTTATATGATCTTAAAGACCATATCAAATTCCTTTGGAATAGCTAAGAGGATTTCTAAAGATCACAAGGGTGTTCACATAGGATTTAAGATTTCTTTGAGCTTTTTTACCAAGAAGAAAAAGAAGAACACTAAATAAAGAAAATTCAAGAAAGGGAATTGAAAATCAAGCTCTAAGGTAGTGATTCATTTATGGTCCATGGGATGCTAGAAAAGGAATGCTTGGATTGAAAAGGAAAAGTGTGCATCATATTCTCATTATTAAATATATAGTGGTGGATTTCACCAATTATGGTGGCTAGGTTTCGAGGCTCACTATTTGTAATTCTTTACAAGGTTTTTCAACAAAAGAGAAGCTTGCATGATGGGGATGTACTTACCTTAACTTGATTTGCAAGGTTAGTAGAGGTATTATTGGGATTGAGCCCTATAAAGTATGACATAATGTAATAGATTAAGATTCGTTTATAACTTTATTTATCTATGTTTCTTGGTTTCCTATTTATTATCCCATAAACATTAATTAGTTATTTGAGCATACATGCTCATATATCTTATATTGTACATGATTTGAGTGCATTAGGAGTTGTATAGAGGATGCAAGTTATGGGTTCTTGGTAAATAGATAAGTTGTCCACAGTTAGTTAATGAATTTGGGCAATTCAGTAGAAACTATAGTGTATTGTCTTTTAATTAAAGGGGTGATTTGTCTTAACCGTCGAGACGAGTTTCCTATGGTGTGTGCACTAGTGTGTATGATTGCATATTGGATAAGATCTACAATGAATCATGACATAAGGTTATTGATTTTTATGATTCACCAAACTACTTTATTTCATTGACTTTCAACTTTGAGAGGGTATGAATTCTATGCTAAAGTCAACAGGAGGCTTTAACCTATGGTTGAGACCTTAAGATAGTCATATTTATGGATTGAGTCATTATTGATGAAGGCTAGTGGCAATAAGTATTCTCAATAAAGGCACCATGATATTTCATGGGATTAAGACAAAGTGTCCTTTTAGGTGATTTAAAGGACATGTGATCTAGAAGACTATGACCATAATATTTCATTGAGTGGACATTTGACATATGCTCCATGGAGCTAAGTATGTTAATTGATCATATAATAAATGAGATTTGTAACTCAAGGATTGGAGAGGTAATCTTGATAGGTAATAACACTACCTTATTAGATTATGAACACTAGTTCATAGGGAGTTTGTATGCAATAAATAGTAAAGACTTGAGGATTCGTCTCGTTGTAATAACATAAGATATTATAGTGCAATTGATTTTTTTTGGTGGAATGTTGAATATACTTTAAAATTAGATTATAATAGAGCCAATATTTTCCTATGGGTCCCAATGGTCCCCGCTTGAGCTCCTAAATCAAGGAGGAACATTTGTTTTGAAGATATTAGGTTTTAGGTTCATAAGTGTGCACAAGGGTGCTTTAGTAAAAACGCAAGGTTACACTAGATGTTATGAATTGGCTATTTCACATGGGTTGATTAATTAATTGAAGTCCAATAGGGCTAATTAGTTAATTAGAACCTAGGCGGATTGGATTAGGTGACCCAAGCCTAATTGAGCTCAAGTCACTTAGTCCTACTAGGAGCCCTATATATGCCCCTTAAGGTTAAAGACTTTATGATTGTTTTATTCCAAAGAGCCTCCAGAGAATGAACCTCGGTTTTTCTGTAAGAGAGAAAAGTTCATTCTTTTCTTAGGCCTAAAGCCTTTTGAGAAGGGTTTAGGTGGAAGAATAGTGGGTAAATGATATCCTCGACGACTTTGAACTTATCTTTCACTGTGTGGACTTGACTTGGGAACATCGAAATATAGCTATTGTTTCTATTTCTTTAGGTTATTATTTTATTTGGTTTTTATTTCCATTATTTTCGCTAGAATAGTTATTAGAGAAACCTAAGGTAAGTTATTTGCTCTCTATATGATCTAGAGTAAGGAAATAGGGAAATTTGGAGTTCCAATAGATATTACCTCTTTTATGCATGATTCCATTATCATTTTATCTTGTGTTGAGAATGATTTGTTTTCTAATTGACAATCTCTTGAGTAATGTCCTACTTTTCCACATTTAAAACATGTTGGTGTTTTCTTTTTTAAAAGTTGTTTTATTTGAAGATTTTGATTTATTAGGAGTTGATTTTACAAACTTCTTTTGAAATTTTGACTCTGTATATGGTTTTTTACCTTTTATTTTATTTTGGTTATTTTTTCTTTTTGAAGGGGCAACTATTGTATCATAACCATAATAAGAACAAAATTTTCCTATTTTTTTTTTACTATCTTGTTTTTCTTTTTTCATTTGACTCTTTAATTTAAGATCTGTACAAAAGGTTAATCCTTCATTATTGACAAAAGTAATTAGTTCTCCATATGTTAATGACTCATAAGGAATTCTACTATTATGAATATTTCTTATTCTTTGTCTAACCTTTTCTGCAAATAAAGTGGGTAAACCAGATATACATTTTTCTTTCCAATAATGACTTCCACAATCATGTCTTGTTATAACTTTGACCAAAAACATATCTTTATACCACTTGAAATCTTGAAGTGTTGGACATCTAAGATTATTAAGGATTTTAGAAGTTCTTTCTTGAAAATAAACTGGATCTCCTATAAAATGTTTTGTAATTGCAAATATTAATGTACTGACAGTATCTTCTTCATAAGATTGGACTAAGGTTCCTTCTTCTTTGACTATTGTATTTTTTGCATTTAATATGTATTCTCTATCATTTTGACTCAAATAATGATCCCACCATCCTTTAAGTAAACCAATGAATCCTATTACTAAGGCACCAGCAGCATGAAAGTTAGAATTACTAGTCTTGATTCTATAAGCATTAGCAGCCATCATCATTTCATGAAGTAAATTAATTATTTGATGTTCACTCATTCCATCTATATTCCATTCATAAAAACTACTACCATCATAACTAGCAGCTAATTGATAATTTCTATCTTCTGATTGAGCATCAGGAAAAAAGGGTTTTGAATAATAATTTTTTCTACTTACAAAATTATTAGAAATTGCATTGACTGTTGCAAGGGGTTTTTCTATTGAATCAGGAGACATTTTGAATTGTTCTTCTATTTTATTTATTTCTGATTTTCCTTTTGTTATAGTTTGAATTTGATTCTTAATACCGTTAATATTGAGTTTATCTAATCAAATTTGTATTTCTTTTAACATTGTTTCTGTTGGTGTGGCTAATTGAATATTTGATTTTGCAGCATTTATAGGAATAATAAAAGGTTGTTCTAAAGATTTGGAAGATGATGATGATGATGATGATAAAGTTGAGGAAATTTTTGAGGATTTTGATGTTAATGTTTTTGTTTCTCCTATCTTTCCTCCCGGGGCAGAAGAAAACAAAAATTTAGAAATTTTTGTTGTTTGTTGACTTAGATGTTGAAGAGAATGATTTGTATAATTTAATTGTTGTTGAACTTGTCTAATATCCTTGTAAATTATGGGACTTTGTTCATCTTTGGTTCTTGGAATTTTGAAGGGTGATGTAGAATTGAATTATTATCAAAATTAAATTGATGATTATTTAAGGGTGGTTGTGAACCTAATTCTGAAGTTATTGTTAAAATTCTTTTTTGAACATGTTATGAGTGTTTTATTGCTAATTGATGTCATTCTTTATCTCTTAAAGTTATAATTTGTTTTCTTTGTTTTTTAACTTTGAAAAACCAATAGAAAAAAGGAATAGTAATTTTCTTTTGATTCATATATTTTTCATATTGTTTTTTTAATGCATTTCTAGTTTGAGGAGGAAATGATTGAAAATAA
The DNA here is from genome assembly GCF_030704535.1 of Vitis vinifera. Lineage (NCBI taxonomy): Eukaryota > Viridiplantae > Streptophyta > Magnoliopsida > Vitales > Vitaceae > Vitis > Vitis vinifera. The sequence continues at coordinate 18,407,573 of NC_081808.1, read as the reverse complement.
GCTCTTTTAGTATTATTATAAGGAGCAAAATAATATGATTTTATCCATTCTATATTAGGAGTAAAAGGAGTTTTTTTTATAATTTTTCTTGTGAATAATATTGACTTGATTAGGATACATATCCGAATGAGTAGGTGACGCAGGAGGAGATTCTTGTTGCTGATATACAGGAATAGGAATTTTTGGAGTAAAATCAACACCATTTAGACTAGGATTTGAAGTAGAAGGTCTTGCAGATATAAAATCTTGATTGAATGAATATCTAGAAGTTGGACTAAATTCTACTTGAATAGTACCATCTGTATGTTGTATATTTTTTGAAGGAGTTGTTAAAGGTTTAATTGGTTTTGGAAAAGTTAAATCTTTTAATTCCCATTGACCTCCTTGAGTAATTTCATTCCATTTTAATTTTTTCGGAACAAAAGCTTGAGTATTATTAGGATTATATTATAATAATAATGTTTCATTTTTGACAGATTGACAGATAGCACTAGGATTTAATTGGGTTGTCATGACTTTATAATATATCCTATAAATTATTGCTATAGTTTGAGCTTCTTCTACAAAATTCATATTTTTGGTTTTAATGTTTAAAGTTAAACTTGAAAGAATACTGGGGTCATTTATATTCATGGAAAAGTTTGGAAAACAATTAAAATAAACAGGACCATTGGCAAGGTTTGAATCAATCATGCTAAGGACAAAATCAATAAATCTTGTTGACCTAGCGTCTCTTAAACAAAGAAAAACAGGAATATCTAGACCTAAACGAAACAAAGGCTTTATTGCAACTTGAACTAACCCTATATGAATATAATTAAATTTCTTCTTATGATGATTAATAGAGTTTTGACTTAATAATTGAAGACTTTCTAAATTTTGATTAAGAGATATAGTTTTTTCTTTAGTTTTTATTGAATAATTTTGACTAATTTCAAAATTTCCTTGTTGATATATTGTATTAATTTTCATGTGATAAATTGATCAATTATTTAATTGATTTTCTATCTGTGCTATATTTATTTCTTGACTATTAACAATATTTTGTGCAAGTGATGTATAGGTAGAATTATCTGATGAAGATGCAGAACTATCATTAGACCTAAGAGATCTAGAAGAACTACCTCTACTTAATCTCCTTATAATATTACTCATTGTAATAGAAAATAATCACAATTTTATCCTTAATCAATTCGAATAATTTCCTGAATAGGGACCACCACAAGCGAATCAACACGGGACTTATGCTTCTTCTACCCTTAAACACCGCTACCACAAGCTGACCAATCCGTTCACAAGAAATTCAACCCGAACTAAGTCAGGACTAAATCTGCGATTAATTATTGTTCCAACTCGTAACACCACTCGGTTCTCAAGCAGAACGTGGCTCTGATACCATTTGGGAAATTTACTCTTCCAATAATTCCTAAAAGTAATCTGTCATTCAGGATTCATAAAGATATAGAAGGAATAGACAGATCACAAAAATGCATTTTAGACAACCTCTGGAATGCAAAAAGTGATATTCAAAGTTGGAAGCTTTAAATGCCTTATCTTTTCATTTTAAACAGTTAAATGATAAATTAGAAAGTTTTTCTAACCCTTCAAGTTCTGATATACATTGCATCTTAATGGATACAGATCTTGAAAATTTCATTTGCAGGGAAAAAGCAGAAGAATCCAAAGATACATTTTCAAAAGCTTTTCAAAATGAATTTCAAAAAGAACTTTCAAATCAAAATGAAGATTCAAAACTTTCTGAGGAAAGCCAAGAATTTCAAATTTCTAGATTTTCATTTTTCAAGCTAAAGAATTTGGATCTTCTTCAAAACATTAGACAGATGATCAGTGAAAAGGCTAACAGGGGAAGCAAAACAAGAGCATATCATGCAATTTCTTGCTAACTGTAGCACTTTTGGAATTACTATTCAAGGGATGAGCTTCACTTGGATTTTTTATTATGACAACACTTACAATAATTGTCCAAAGATCGATCCCTTGTGTAAGGAAATTCCATTAGAAAGGCATGACTATAAGTGTGCTCTTACTTACAGTATTTGCAAAGCCAACATTGACCTAGACAGCTACAAAACAATAATCATTAAATTCAACAATGAGTCAATAGAATTAACTCCTTCTCTTCTCATGGATTATGGAGTTCTTTATCAACTAATTTTTTCCCATCCTGATCAAACCGATGGATTTGGAAGAAAATTAGCAGTCTGTGTTTTAAATGCCTTTATCAAGGATTTTAAATCAGTTGAACTCATCATAGAAAGCAAACCTCCTGAATGGTCGAATGATGGAGGAGTTTACCCTGCTCAACACCTCATCCTTCTCAAAGTCAATCAAAGAAAATATCAATTGTTTGGTATAGAGAGCCCTTGGCCTTGTACTAAATTCATCCTCAAAAAACAAATCAAACATTGGAGGTCAAGAATGATTTCAAGAAATCTTGATTATGAGATTTATAGTTATTCTAACTATAATCTCATTGCTGAAGACAACATTCAAAAAATCATTTCTTCAATCAATCTTCCAGAAGTCCCTCTTCTTTTCCAGACTCAATTTACTTATCTTGTTGATAAGGACAAAAAGGAATATGTTCTTGAAGAAGAAACCAAACGAACTTTTGAAAAATATCTCTTAGAAATGCTCAGTTAAGAGATATCAAGAATCTTTTGTACATTTGTAATTATCCAGTAAAAAAAAAGAAGTTCAATTAGATCTTGCTCCACGTGGAGGAATCAAAGATAGAAGAAAAAACAATAAAAGAAATTAATGAAATACAAAAAATAGAAAATAAAGAAAAAACAAAAACAATAAAATGTAATATCTTCAAAAGTAGATAAGCAAATATTTTTTGATGTTATAGATAAAATTCAAGATGAAGAAACACAAAGAAACTATTTAAAAAATTAAAAAAATTTAATTCTCAATGAAGATTCAAATAAAATTCAAATTAAACCTACACAATATTCAATGGATGAAATTTATAATAGATTCAAAAAGACTCAAAGGCCAATAACCATTAAAGACTTGGAAGAAGAAATAAAAGAAATAAAAATTCAAATAAATCAATTAGAATTATAAAATGAACAAATAAAAATAGAAAACGAAATAATAAAACAAGAAAATGAGCAAATAAAACAAGAAAATGAACAAATTAGAAATGTAATACAATATAAACAAGATTTTGCTAAAACCTCTGATAATCAAGATCCAGGAATAATAATACCTAATAAACAAACTCCTATAGAATCATTTATAAATACAATAACAAAAATAGATTTTCAAAGATGGTATACAAATATAAAACTCATAGTAGAAGATTTTGAAATGAAAATAGTAGCATTAATAGACTCAGGAGCTGATATGAATTGTATTCAAGAATGATTAATTCCTGTTAAATATTATGAACAAATCGGACAAGAACTTTATGCTGCAAACAAAGGAAAATTAGAAATAGAATTTAAACTTCAAAATGTTCATATATGTCAAGATAATTATTGTTTTAGAACTCAATTTATATTAATACAAAATATGACTGAACCTTTAATCTTAGGAACTCCTTTTATTACATTACTTTACTCTTTTCAAGTAAATGATGAAGGTGTCAAAACTACAATATTAGGAAATACCATATTTTTCCCTTTTATATATCCATTAACTAAAAAAGAAATACATCAAGTCCAAAGTGATTCAATCAATAAAAGAATAAATTTAATTCAAAGAAAACAAGCTCATATAAATTATCTATCAAAAGAAATTCAATATAAAAAGATAGAGGAACAACTTGTAGAAGAAAATGTTCAAAAGAGAATAAAAAAAATCCAAGATCTTTTTCAAAAAGAAATTTGTTCTGATCTTCCAAATGCTTTTTGGTCCAGAAAGAAACATGAGATAAGTCTGCCTTACGTTCAAAGCTTTGATGAATCTAAAATTCCTACTAAGGCTAGACCTATTCAAATGAATGAAAAACTTTTAGAATATTGTAAACAAAAAATTGATTCATTATTAAAGAAGAAATTAATCAGACCCTCAAAATCTCCTTGGAGTTGTGCCGCTTTTTATATACAAAATGCTGCTGAAATAGAAAGAGGAGCACCAAGATTAGTCATTAATTATAAACCTTTAAATAAAGTATTACAATGGATAAGATACCCTATTCCTAATAAGCAAGATCTACTCAAAAGACTACATAGTTCTGTAATTTATTCAAAATTTGAAATGAAATCTGGATTCTGGCAAGTTCAAATTAAAGAAGAAGATAGGTACAAAACTGCTTTTATTGTCCCTTTTGGTCATTATGAATGGAATGTTGTGCCTTTTGGTCTAAAAAAATGCCCCTTCTGAATTTCAAAATATTATGAATGATATTTTCAATCTTCATTTTCAATTTGTAATTGTATATATTGATGATGACTTAGTATTTTCTAATTCATTAGAAAAACATTTTGTTCATCTAAAAAAGTTTTTCAATGTCATTAAAGCAAATGGAATGGCTTGTTGTGCTCCAAAAATGAAATTATTTCAAACAAAAATTAGATTTTTAGGACATGAAATTTTTCAAGGAAAAGCAAAACCGATTCAAAGGTAAATAGAATTTCCTGATGAAATAAAAGATAAAAAACAATTGCAAAGATTTATAGGTTGTTTAAATTATGTTTCTGATTACTTTAAAGATTTGAGAATCATTTGTGAACCCTTATAAGACTTAGAAAGAATTAATTATTGCGTGCATGAACTGTTGTATGTCCTGGGTGCAAATGGTATCAGAGCCACGTTCTGCTTGAGAACCGAGTGGTGTTACGAGTTGGAACAGTAATTAATCGCAGATTTAGTCTTGACTTAGTTCGGGTTGAATTTCCTGTGAACGGATTGGTTAGCCTGTGATAGCGGTGTGTAAGGGCAGAAGGAGTGTAAGTCCCGTGTTGATCAGCTTGTGGTGGTCCCTGTTCAGTTGAAATTACTCATAACACTAATAAAAACAATCCTCAGAGGATTGTTTTTTCCAAATGTCAAATTCTCATAGTCATGACCATTGCTGATTGGAATAAAAAACCCTTCACCTGCAAGGCTTTTAGTCAACTTTTTCATCCAATGAGCTACAATTACATAGATTATATGGATGCTTGGTATAATATGTTCTATTTACAAAGCTATCAACATTCTTGGTTCATCCAATTTTCAAGAAATTGCAATACCAAATTCCCTACTTGGTTTCAAAAATAGACTTTCTTTGGTCTACTAGACTCCTTATAATCTATCTTCTTCTATAAAATATTTTATTTGAGATTTAATTTTTAAAATTTTATTACTTATGGTGCCAACTTTTTGTTATTGATGATTAATTTATTTAAATAATTAAAATTATTAAAAATTATATTAATAATTTATCTTATCAAATTAATTTTAATTTATAAAAAAATTTAAAAGTCAAGTGATATTAATTTTAAAAAAATAAGATTAATGTGATAAATGATGATACATTAATATTAAAATTGATACATTAACATTAGAGTACACATGTTAAAGTAATTTTGTAAGTCTAATTGATGTAGGTATGATAAAGAATAATAATTATAATTTTTTTTATAGAAAAATTATATTAAATTCCTTTAATATATTTATATTTATTTATTTTAAAAATTGAAAATTATTTTTATTAAAACATGCTTTTTTAAATTTTAAATAAAAAAAATTACATCCTTTTTAAGATTTATATAAAATATTTTATTTGAGATTTAATTTCTAAAATTTTATTACTTGTGGTGCAAACTTTTTGTTATTGATGATTAATTTATTTAAATAATTAAAATTATTAAAATTTATCTTATCAAATAAATTTTAATTTATATAAAAAAATAAAAGTGAAATGATAGTGACTTTTTAAAGTTACATTTATATTCATTTATTTTAAAAATTAAAAAATATTTTTATTAAAACATGTTTTATTACATTTTAAATATAAAAAAATTACATTCTTTTTAAGATTTATATAAAATATTTATTTGAGATTTAATTTTTAAAATTTTATTACTTGTGGTGCCAACTTTTTGTTATTGATGATTAATTTATTTAAATAATTAAAATTATTAAAAATTATATTAATAATTTATCTTATCAAATTAATTTTAATTTATAAAAAAATTTAAAAGTCAAATGATATTAATTTAAAAAAAAATAAAATTAATGTGATAAATTATGATACATTAACATTAGAGTACACATGTTAAAGTAATTTTGTAAGTGTAATTGATGTAGGTATGATGAAGAATAATATTTATAATTTTTTTTATAGAAAAATTATATTAAATTCCTTTAATATATTTATATTTATTTATTTTAAAAATTGAAAATTATTTTTATTAAAACTTGTTTTATTACATTTTAAATAAAAATTAAATCATTTTTAAAATTTATATAAAATATTTTATTTGAGATTTAATTTCTAAAATTTTATTACTTGTGGTGCCGAACTTTTTGTTAAAGATATTAATTTAATAATTAAAATTATTAAAAAGTACATTAAAAATATCAAATTAATTTTAATTTATAAAAAAAGTGAAATGATAGTGGTTTTTAAAAATTATATTTATATTCATTTATTTTAAAAATTAAAAACTATTTTTATTAAAACATGTTTTATAACATTTTAAATAAAAAAATTACATCATTTTTAAGATTTATATAAAATATTTTATTTGAGATTTAATTTCTAAAATTTTATTACTTGTGGTGCCAACTTTTTGTTATTGATAATTAATTTATTTTAATAATTAAAATTATTAAAAAGTATATTAATAATTTATCTTATCAAATTAATTTTAATTTATTAAAAATTTTAAAAGTGAAATAATAGTAATTTTAAAAAATAAGATTAATGAGATAAATGATAATACATTAATATTAAAATTGTAATTTATTTAATTTAAATAAATTATGATACATGTATGTTTTTTTTTAATATTCATATTTTTTATATTTAATTATAAATGATATAAGAAAAAGGTTTGTTAAGAAAATTATAATGATGGTTTTTACACTTTTAGTAATCAATTAAATAAAATTTAAAATAAAATAAATAGAATTAATTAATTTATTAAAATATTTATATATATTAACAAGGGTTGACTTGCCCGTGACCAAGCTTCCATGGTAACACTTTGATCACACGTTAACTGACAAAAATGTCATGAAGTTTTCCCAAAAAAAATCCGTAAAAAAGCTATAAATATCAATATTTAGACAATAATTCCGAAAAATGAGTGAAATTTCTTCCTATCACTTTTCATATGTTGTGTCGAGCCTCATCGATAAGTGAAATATCGACAAAATTTCGTCGATAAACCACAACATTTCAATCACAAGTGGTATCATATCATTATGCTGACATGATTTTACTAAACATTTACCATATGAATCTTGTATAAAAGGTAAAGGTTATCTTCTTCACCCTAGGAAGTTGAAACCAAATACTTAAATACATAATAAGCAATATAAAATAAAAGGTTATCTTTTTAGCTATTTTTCAAAAATATTACCAGAGTGAGTCAAATTCTTTTGTAAAGTCTTTTTATTTATTTTACCAAATTAAATAGTTGCAAAATATTATTGTAGAAGTGGTTCTTAGGGTCCTAAAAATCAAATCGCAAATGAGCCTCCATATTAGGGGAAAGTACATCTAGTATCATGTTTACATGCTAGATGTGAAAGTGGTACAATCACTCTTGCATATTAATAAAAAGACAAAGTTATTTAAGTTTGAAAATAATGATTAATTTTCTAGAAATACATTTTAAAATTATAACATAAATGAAATAACTTATCATTTTATCTATTTTTATAGTCAACTAATTCTTAATAATATGAAAATAAAAAAGATGAATTATGGTTGTATTCAAGAATGAAAATATCACTAAATATGAATAGATGGATGTTTGAATTTTACGGATATATTTGAAATATCAATAAAATATTGGTGGATATTTTGACAAAAATATCAATGTGATGGAAATTGTTCAAAATTTATGAAAACATTTAGAAAAACTTCAAAAATTGATAAAATAAATTAGAGTACACATGTTAAAGTTATTTTGTAAGTGTAATTGATGTAGGTATGATCAAGAATAATATTTATAATTTTTTTAAAGAAAAATTATATTAAATTCCTTTAATATATTTATATTTATTTATTTTAAAATTTTAAAATTATTTTTATTAAAACATGTTTTATTACATTTTCAATAAAAAAATTAAATCATTTTTAAGATTTATATAAAATATTTTATTTGAGATTTAATTTCTAAAATTTTATTACTTGTAGTGCCCAACTTTTTGTTATTGATACTAATTTATTTAAATAAGTAAAACTGTTAAAAATTATATTAATAATTTATCTTATCAAATTAATTTTAATTTATAAAAAAATAAAGTGAAATGATCGAGATTTTTTAAAATTATATTTATATTCATTTATTTTAAAAATTAAAAACTATTTTTATTAAAACATGTTTTATTACATTTTAAATAAAAAAAATTTACATAATTTTTAAGATTTATATAAAATATTTTATTTGAGATTTAATTTCTAAAATATTATTACTTGTGGTGCCAACTTTTTGTTAAAGATATTAATTTATTTAAATAATTAAAATTATTAAAAATTATATTAATAATTTATCTTATCAAATTAATTTTGATTTATAAAAAAACTTAAAAACTGAAATGATAGTGATTTTTTAAAATTATATTTATATTCATTTATTTTAAAAATTAAAAACTATTTTTATTAAAACAAGTTTTATTACATTTTAAATAAAAAATAACATCCTTTTTAAGATTTATATAAAATATTTTATTTGAGATTTAATTTCTAAAATTTTATTACTTGTGGTGCCAAGTTTTTTGTTATTGATGATTAATTTATTTAAATAATTAAAATTATTAAAAATTATATTAATAATTTATCTTATGAAATTAATTTTAATTTATAAAAAAAATTAAAAGTGAAATGATATTAATTTTTTTTAAAATAAGATTAATGTGATAAATGATGATACATTAGTATTAAAATTGATACATTAACATTAGAGTACACATATTAAAGTAATTTTGTAAGTTTAATTGATGTAGGTATAATAAAGAATAATATTTATAATTTTTTTTAGAAAATTTATATTAAATTCATTTAATATATTTATATTTATTTATTTTAAAATTTGAAAATTATTTTTATTAAAACATGTTTTATTACATTTTAAATAAAAAATTAAATTATTTTTAAGATTTATATAAAATATTTTATTTGAGATTTAATTTCTAAAATTTTATTACTTGTGGTGCCAACTTTTTGTTAAAGATATTAATTTATTTAAATAATTAAAATTATTAATAATTTATCTTATCAAATATATTTTAATTTATAAAAAAAAAAAGTGAAATGATAGTGCTTTTTAAAAAATTATATTTATATTCATTTATTTTAAAAATTAAAAACTATTTTTATTTAAACATGTTTTATTACATTTTAAATAAAAAAATTACATCATTTTTAAGATTTATATAAAATATTTTTGTGGACCCCACATTTTTCATGATGCGTTCCCACTCGATGGCGAACTCGCTCTTTATTTGAAAAATGATTTATTTTTTAGAAAATGACTTGAAGTCGCCACTTATTTTCATTTTATTTTCAAATGGTAAACAAAATAAGAAAGAAAACTCTAAGTATGACTCCTTATTTGGAAAAGGTGGTCTATGAAAAACCGAATATGGGTTTGGGGGTTAGGTTAACATGGCAATTTGTAAGGAAATCAGTGGATGCATCATGCACATATGGGAATCAAAACACGCATAAGAATGACCAGAGTGAAAGTAGGTGCATACCTTAGCAACGAGCCACAATGTGCTATCAAGAAATGGGGTTAGTGCACAATTAATGAACATAAAACATAACTCACATGCCACTAAACCGAATACAAAATCACCACTGCCACACATGACACTTCACTCAAGTTCGTTTTTATTTTAAATAAAACTTCTTTGATATTGGCCCCCCACCAAAGCCTATTTTATTTTTATATGAATCAATTCTGTAAGTTACATAGCTTGGAATTACGAAAATAAATTCATGCTTCTTTTAAAACATTTTTAAAATCATGGAAGTTATGAAAAATGCATGCCGAAGAAAATGGCAGCAAATTTTATTGGAAATAGGATTTTTGGGACCTAAAAATTCTAAGGATGAAAGTTTTTGAGACTTGAAATTATTTAAAAACCAAGAAAATTATTTACAAAATGGGGTTTGAGAAATCATTTTCAAAATCAGAAAAGGGATACAGGAGATGGCATGTGGCTCAAAGGTGGCCATGCACAAGGCGCATCATGCGAAAACACCTTCTCCTAGACCCAGGGTAGAGAGACAACATTATAGGGATTAGTGGTGTTGCTGGGCTTGTCATAACTGAACACTGTATTCCTCCCTCATAGCCAACTTGCCCACCCTGAGGACTGTTTGTCTGAGCTCCGGATTTCCCAAGGGCTTGTGATAAATCATATTTTCATGTGGCATTTTCATACCTTAAACTCCCAGTAATATCGCCATTGCCACTTACCATATAGCCATTTCACATGCCTTTAAGCCTGAACCTCTTTGCTACAGTCCACTTAGTGGCTAAGAGATTCTCAAACTGTATATCCCATATGAGTTTATCAAGAATAACCTCATGCTGCTGCTGATTGCATTTCCTTAGAGTGGGAGTTTCAATCATCTTCATCTCCGACTTCAACTTCTCAAATCATTTTCATGAGAAACCAACTCAGAAACTGTTTCTAAAGCCACGTATAAAGGAAGTGTAGTAGGTGAGTGATCTTCAAAAAGTTCACCAACACTCTCAGTTTCCTTAATAATAGCAGAATGTGAACCAGAGAACACAGTCCCAAACCCAGCCTCGCTATCAATTGGTGCTTCAGTTTTGTTGTGGCCTCGCGTATCCGGTGGTCCACGTTGCTGCTAAATGGATGGAAACGTGATTCTCAACACACAAGGGGTTCTTGATTCAGCGGTTGCACTTGCAAAAGACATCCGGACAGGGTGTCCGGACGCACCCTCCGATGGTCTTGTTAGCCATGGTGAAAGAGAGATATATAAATCAGTTAGCCTTTTACTAGGTATCAAGAGGTTACTAGAGGATCCCTTTCTTCTTCGTGTGAAGGCATATATATACAGCTTCAGGGGTACTGCCCCTCTCATTAATGGTGAGGAGATATTTTCTGTTGTGATGATGATAATAGGTGTTAGCAGGAGCACTATCATCCTACGAATGGCTGTCAGAGACCATGGTAGGTGATGCGGCTGTCAGAGATCGTGGGAAGTGATTATGTAGAATGATCGTGGGAAGTGACTTGCTGTCACCTCCTCTTGTCTTCTCACTCTGCAGGTGATGGGATGTGGGCCATGGCTGCTTGTTGTGATTGCGTGTAAGACTCGCTTTACTTTAATTGACCATCCAGACGATTTATATCCGGATGGCTCATGCTGATTATCCGGATGTGTTGTGGAGACTATCCGGATGTCTACGCTCTGCCAGCGTCGTTTGCTCTTCCTTGGATAGGAGAAGCTGAAACGTCGTCTGCCTTCCCTTGAGGTGGTCCGGATAGGATAACTGCACCATGCATATCTTTAGGGGAATCCGGATGATGATGGTCCGGCTAATAATACGTGCCACGCGTCACCATGAGCTGCGTGCCACGTGTTTCCCAAGGGGAGGGGTCCCTACATTGCCCCCCTTTTTAACTTGCCTATTTTGCCCGAAAAAATGGGCGGGTTAAAAATAACTGGCTTTTGAAAATTGAAGAGGTCCCTTCGTTTGACTGGGCCACGTGGCGAGTGGGGGTGCGGTAGCCAAAAAAGGCATTTATGACGAGCCGCCGACCCTGTGTATCCCCAGGAAATATGTCGTTTCAATGATAACATGGCTGTTGGTTTGGCTTTCCGAGGGGCTGTCCTGCTATAAATAGGGTACTGTACCTCTTTTTGCATTTTTTCTACTGCATTCTCTTGAGAGCCTTTCTTCTTTATTGGTTTTTTCTGCGCCCTTTGCTTCTCTGAGAAAAAAAAACTTCGAAAGCTCTTTTGTACCAGTGTTTTTGTATCGCGACTTCGTTTGTTTGCTGCTGGTGATTTTGTACCGAGGCAGTAACCGTTCTTCTTCTTCAGAGCTTTATTTGGTACGTACCTCTTTGCTACTGCCATTCCTTTGGTTGCATTTGCTGGTTCTTTAAACTTGTTTTCTGGCTTGTTTGGGCGTTGTTTTGATCGAGTCGTTTGCAACTGTTGTTGAATGTTGGTACTTTGTTGTTGTTCGGAGGGGTTTTTGAGGGGTTTTTCTGACTGCTTTGGGTTAGGGTTTGTGTATTTTCTGACTGCTTGGTTTGATTCATTGTATTGCTTTTGTATGTAGATTTTGATTTGGCTTTGTGGTAAGAAATGGCTCCAAAAAAGACTGTTTCATCTGTCCGGGTTAGCGAAGCTGGCGAAAAGGCGATAGACAAATTAGATGTGAAGGAATTCCGGGAGCGGTTCTGCATCCCAAATGGCGTATCTATAGATTTGGTGAACGAGGAGGCGGCTATGCCTACTGAGAAAGGTGGAGAAAACGTTATCCTCTTCACAAAGGAACAATTCAACGTGGGGCTCCGGTTCCCTCTGCCGGCGTTGTTCAAGGAATTCCTCCACTTCTCTCAGATTCCACCCATCTTCATTCACCCCAACCTTGTCCGGGTGCTGATGGGATGCAACATCATCAACATGCTGTATAGCCTCGACCTTACGCTACTGGAAGTGTTCTTTGTCTATTCCCTGAAGAAATCAAAGAATGATATCTTCAGTGTGTCCGCTCACCTGCCCTCCCTTCAAATGGTGACAGAGCTGCCAGATTCGACAAAGGGAGGGGCGAAGGGGCTGGTGGCGGTCCGGGGTGTATGGGCGGAGCTATCGCAGTGTGCGTCGAGGCCTTTTTCTCCAAATTATACCTTAAAAATTCCGGGTAATCTTGTTTTGCGATTCTTTGTCCGGTTTTTACTTTGCTGATTTTTTTCTGATTTTTTCGGACGGAATTCTCACCTTTTGTTGCTGTCAATGCAGGTTTGGAATTGAGGGGCCACCTTGTGGATTGGGTGGGAAAGGCGTCCTTCGCCTGTGTCTGCAAATTATTCGAAATAGATCCCAAGGAGAGGGCCTACAAGACACTGCTTTCCGCGCGGAATTTGATAGCGGTCGTTCGGGAGTCCCAGGAATATGTTATCAATATTCTCCCCAGGAAACTGTCAAAGGATGAGATAGTGCCTGGGGAGCATTATACTGTGAAGGAGCTACCCCTCTATCAGGAAGCTAAAGAGGCTGATGCTGAAAGACGGCGAAAGCTCCTGGAGGATCGAGATCAGAAAAAAACTGAAGGCACTATCCGGAAGGCTCCCGGACAGAAGCGGGGTCCGGACTCTCCTCCAAAGAAAACTCCAGGAAAAAGGAGGAAGCTGGTGAAGAAGCATGGGAAGGATGTGAAGGAACCCACTCCTCCCAAGGAGTTTCCCCCTCCGCAAATTACCTATGAGGGGGAAGTAATGATAGAGGAGCCAGTAAACGCTGCTCCGCACTCTATCTCAAGCGGCCCCGGACGCATGTCGGGGTTGAATCATTCGGGCCCTTCCTTAGCCACGGCTGCGCGCCTGGCTAACGTGGCTGAGGAAGCTGCATCTATCAACCGTCCAGGCAACCTTAATCCGGATGCTGATGCAGCTGAAACGGCCCCGTTGGAGGAAGCGGGGGCAGAAAGCCAAAGTCAGCCTTCCGACGACCCGGATCGCTTGGCCATAGTCCTGGTGAAAGGGCCTCCTCCAAAGAAGTCGCGTTCGACGCGCGATCTACGGTCCGGACTCCTTGGGCGGCTTCAGGAGCGGCAGCAAGAGATTGAAGTTAGCTGCGCTTCTGCTCATGACGCTCATCCGGATGGCGGCGAGGTGGAGATGACAACTGAGACCTCAGCCGCCTCGGTAATAATTCCGGACGAAGATGTGGAGGTCCCGAATCCGGGACAAGAGTTACCTTCTGTTTCCTCATCTGAGGAGGAACCTGCTGACGATGCAGCTCCTGCTAGCTCTTTCAGCTATGCGGAGTTGGAAGTTAAGCTAAAGTAGATTACACCCGACTGGAAAGCCATCAAGCCCTCTGCTAAGATGTTTGATATGATAGAAACGGTATACCGTTGTCTTGTGTTTTTTTTTTTTTTTTTTTTGACTCTTTGTTTCACTGATGTGTTTGTTGTAGTACTATTTATGTCTTTGCTTTTTTTGTTTGCGTGTCAGCTGGTGAGGGGCCTCCGCAGCATGGCTCAACAACATGATCTTTTTACTCAGCTGCTGCAGACTGCAGACTATATGAGGACCTTCTCCTCTCGGCGCCAAGAGATTGAAAATCAGCTGCGTCTGAGACTGGAGGAGGCTGAGGCCAATCTATCCACCATGCGAGAGGAAAATGAAGCCCTCCGAGTGGAGTTGGCTGAGGCGAAGAGTCGAGAAGAATCAACTGCGGGCCGCCTTCATGAGGCGGAAGGTGAGGCAGCCCAGCTGAGGGATGAAGTGAGTCAACTCCGGACAGAAGTTTCGAATGAAAAGAAACAGAAGGAAGACTTGCAGCTGCGCCTGGATGTGCAAAAAGAAGAACTTGAACGGGAGTTTGCTGTGGAAAGGGAGGAACTTGCAGCGGATTACCAGCAACAAGTTGATGATACGTTTATCTTTGGGTATCGCTGCTGCATGAAGAAGAATGGTATCAAGCGAGATACCCCTTCGATTCCTCCGGGTGAAGAAAAGAAGCTCCACGAGAAGCCCGCTCCCTGATAGCTTATCTCTTTTTGCAATTTTTCTGCTGTAATTTTTCCTTCTGTATTTTTGTGGTCCGGAGATCTTTTTGTAATTACACTTATTCATATCAATAAAAACTTATTTCTTTCTCATTTGCACTTGTGTCTACTTTTTATTGATAGTACTGCTTTAAATTGGACACATTCCATGGTCTGAGTAACGGAGTGCCATCTAGCTTTTGTAAATGATAGGCTCCATTTTCGTTTGCCTTAGACACTATGTAGGGTCCTTCCCAATTGGCTTGGAACTTTCCAGCGCCTACTTCAGTAGTATTTTCAAAAACTTTTCTAAGTACTAGCGTACCATTTTTGAAGTTTATGGGCCTGACTTTTCGATTGTAATGCGCTGATGCCTTTTGTTGATAATCTGCCATCCGGATGGCCGCGCTTTCTCTGACTTCGTCTGCCCAGTCCAAATTTCTTCCTAGTTCCGTGTTGGCATCTTTTTGTTTTGCTGCGTCGGTCCGGGTAGTAGGAAGGCCTATTTCAGTGGGAATGACTGCATCCATTCCATATGTGAGGGCGAAAGGAGTGTTTCCTGTTGGTCGTCCGGGTGTGGTTCGATAGGCCCATAGGACGCCGGGTAGCTCCTCCACCCACTTCCCTTTGGCTCGCTCAAGCCTTTTCTTTAAGGCATTGATTAGAGTTTTGTTTGTGGCTTCCGCCTGCCCATTGCTTTGAGGATAACGCGGCGTGGAGTATGAATTCCGGATATTCAGTTCCGAACAGAAATTCCTGAATGCAATGCTGTCAAATTGTGGACCATTGTCAGCTATGATGATTTGGGGAATTCCAAAGCGGCAAACAATGTTCTTCCATACGAATTTGGTGACATCTTTATCTTTGATGTTTGCATATGCTTCAGCTTCTACCCATTTACTGAAATAATCAGTGGCGACAAGGAGGAATTTCTTCTGGGCAGGTGCTGCTGGGAGGGGTCCCACTATGTTCATGCCCCACTGCGCGAAAGGCCATGGGCCTGAGACCGATTTCAATGCTGCTGATGGCATATGTGGAATGGGAGCGTATTTTTGACATTTATCACACTTTTAGACATATGCTGCCGCGTCTTTCTTCATTGTTGGCTAATAGTATCCATGTGAATGAGCTCTATGTGCCAGGGATCGTCCTCCCGTATGATTTCCGCATATTCCTTCATGTAATTCAGCTAGCACATACTGGGCCTCTGAATGCCCAAGACAGCGAAGATAAGGCCCTGTGAAGGATCGCTTGTACAGGTGCTCCCTAATCAGGGTGAAACGGGCAGCTTGCACCCGGATTTTGTGCGCTTGTTTAGGATCTTCGGGTAAAGTGCCTGTCCGGAGATATTCTGCAATATCATGCGTCCATTCTTGATCATCCGTTTGGTTTGCCTCAATGGTGTTGCAAGTGGAATTTTCTGCGACCGAGGGATTGGCTTGCACATGTATGGGCAGTAGAATGGCTTCTTTGATAGGGAGGGAGGCAGCTATGCCGGCCAAAGCGTCAGCATGCCTATTGTCAGCTCGCTTAATTTTTTCGATTGTCCACTCGGTGAATTGCTGTAAGGTGCTTCTTACTTTGGCCAAGTATCGCGCCATGCGTGCGTCCTTAGCCTCATATTCTTTCTGGATGTGCCTTACCACTAGTTGCGAGTCGCTGTAGATCCGGAGTTTGGAGATGGATAGAGCAAGGGCGAGGTCAAATCCGGACAGGATGGCCTCGTATTCTGCTTCATTGTTAGACGCGGAGAATTCCAGTCGGATGGCTTGCTCCAGATGTTCCCCAGTTGGGGACTGTAGTAAGAGCCCAACTCTAGAGCCTGATGAGCGTGAGGCTCCGTCAACTCGTAATGTCCACCACTCCTGTTCACTTGATTCGTGGTGCTGGTTGGGTCTTCGTGAATATTCGAGCACAAAGTCGGCCATTACTTGGCCTTTTTTGGATAGTCTGGGTTGGAATTCGATTCCAAATTCGCTCAATTCGATGGCCCATTGTAGCATTCGCCCAGTTAAATCCGGTTTGTGCAGAATGCTACGAAGGTGTTGGTCGGTCAGTACAATCACTGGGTGGGCTTGAAAATAGGGCCGGAGTTTTTGGGCAGCGCTTCGAAGGGCTAAGGCTGTTAGCTCCATTTTTGAATACCTGGTTTCTACATCTGCCAATGCCCTGCTGACATAGTAGACAGGTTTCTGCTCCTTTGGTGAAGGGCAGCGGAATAGAACGGCGCTGATTGCCCATTCTGAGACAGCCAGATACATGTATAGCTTCTCCTTTGGGATGGGGCTGCTTAAGATGGGTGGATGCATAAGACAATGTTTAATTCTTTCCAACGCGTTTTGGCAATTGTCCGTCCACCCATGCGTTCCAGCTTTTCGTATCGCCAAGAAGAAGGGTCGCAACTCATCAGTGAAGCGGGCTATGAAACGTCCTAACGCAACGAGCTTGCATGTGAGGCGTTGTAACTCCTTTTTGTTCCTGGGAGGAGGTGTCTCCATGACTGCTTTGACTTGATCCGGGCTGACTTCTATGCCTCTTTGGCTGACCATAAATCCCAGAAATTTGCCAGCACTCACTCCAAAGGCACATTTGGAAGGATTTAGCTTCATGCCATACTTTCGCAAGAGATAAAAAACTTCTTGTAAATGGAGGATATGCTGCTCTCGAGTTTTGCTTTTAACTACGATATCGTCAATGTATACTTCGACCAAGCGGCCTATCAGAGGTTTGAAGATTTTAGTCATCAATCTTTGATACGTGGCGCCAGCGTTTTTGAGTCCGAATGGCATGACTTTGTAGCAATAGAGGCCGTGTGGCGTTATGAATGCTGTTTTTTCTTCGTCATCCGGGGACATGGGGATTTGATGATATCCGGAGAAGGCATCCAAGAAAGAGAGCATCCCCTGTCCGGAAGTGGAATCCACAATTTGATCTATTCGCGGTAAGGGGAAACTGTCTTTTGGACACGCACTGTTGAGATTGGTGTAATCTACACAAACTCGCCATTTTCCTTCTTTTTTGGGTACCACGACTACGTTTGCCAGCCAATCCGGATAAGAAACTTCTCTGATGAATCCGGCTTCGAGCAATTTATCAATCTCGTTCCGGATGATTCTTTGTCTATCCGGGTGGAAACGCCTGATCCTCTGCCGGACGGGTCTGGTAGTCGAAAAGACGTTAAGCCTGTGAGATGCAATGGAGGGATGAATTCCCTTCATGTCAGAATGTGCCCATGCGAAGATGTCATGGTTCTGTCTGAGGATTTTTTGCATGCCCTGAGTTTCTTCTTGTGTCATGAGAGAACTGATGTTTGTGAGGTGATCGCTTTCCTCCGAAATTTGGATTGTTTGTAAGGGATCTGCTACCGGGGGATCTTTGTCCGCCGGACCCAATAATTGCTATTGGTCGTGCGCAACGCTAGGTTCAGGGGGAGATGCATCCTCCTAGTTAGCGACTGTTTCACGTGCTATTTGATAGCACTGGCGAGCGGCTAATTGGCTGCCATACAAGTCAGTTTGCCCTTCGTTGGTGAGGAAACTCACCATTTGATGATATGTGGAAGGGATGGCTTTCATGTAGTGAAGCCATGTGCGTCCCAAGATGACATTGAAGGGTGATAATTCTTGTACCACTGAGAATTGCACGATGAGAGTGACTGGGCCAGCTTGGACCGGCAGTATAATGTCTCCTAAGGATGTGGTTGATGATCCGTTGAATCCGGATAAGATTCGTCCGGGGTTTTCGAGACCCGCGAGACTATGTCCCATATGGCCAATGACTGATGCTTGTACCAGATCGGCTGAACTGCCTGGGTCAACCAAGATACGTCTTACATCGAAATCTCCTATTTCTAGGGAGAGGATGAGGGCGTTGCGATGTGGCTGTAGCGTCCGGGTGGGATCTACTGGTGGGAAAATGATTGTCCCGTCTATGGGGCGAGTGCCCTCTCCAGTAAGACCCGGCCGGATGGAATTAATGCGTTCGCGTATTGACGCGGCCCGCAGCAATTTCTGCCTTTTCCGCCTGGAATCGTATTCCTCGTCCGATGGACCCCCATTGATATAGTTTATGACAGCCTTGGGGCCGACTGGGACCCTCGGGGCCCCAGAGTTATGATGTTGTGATGCGTCCCTTCCTCCAGTATCTGAGCGGAGGTACTGTTTTAAATGTCCTGCTTTGATGAGTCTTTCAACTAGATATTGGAGGGACCGACATGTCTCTGTTGTATGACCATGGTCTTTGTGGAAGGCGCATTTCTTGCTGCCGTCCCTCATGGATGGGTCCGTTTCGAGGGGTCTAGGCCACCTGAAGTCGGACAACCCTTGGTTCATTGGGAGAAGTTTTTCGTATGATACAGATAGGGGTGTGATGGGCGGCCTATCCGGACGACTCGGCCCGTCCTGTCTCCGGTCAACTGGTTTTGGACGGTCCGGAGGTTTGGCATGTCTGTCTGCGTTATCTCTAGAAGCCCGTCCGGCAACCAAAACTTGCTGAGTGGCTGCACGCACGTCATCCTCGAGCATTGAATATTTATTAGCACGTCTGAACAAATCGTCCATCGTTGTAGGAGGCTTTTTGGCCAGTGATTCGAAAAATGGAGTGCCTGGACAAATGCTTCTCTTGAAGATTTGTAGGACAGCATTCATGCTGCAAACCTCTATTTGAAGTACAACTTGGCCAAATCGTTTCACAAATTCCCTCAAGGATTCGTTGTCTCTCATTTTTATATTTTGGAGGGTGCTGATATTCTGCTTGTGTCGAGCAGAGCACAAGTACTGTCCCACGAATGCTTCAGAGAGATCCTTGAAATTGTCAATAGAGTTAGGAGGTAGGCGATGAAACCATGAGAGGGCCTGCCCTTGAAGGCTGGCGGGGAATACTTTGCATAGCAATGCATCGTTGCCAATATCGAGCGTCATAAGCTGTCGATAGTGCATGATGTGATCGAAGGGATCGTTGGTCCCATCGTATGTGGAAAACTTTGGTACGAGGAATCCCCTTGGGGGCTCGTAATGGGTGATATGAGGGCAAAAGGGCGTGGAGAGCATGTCATCCAGCCTTTTGCTGATGGAGCCAATGGGTGGCTCGTTCGGGAGGTTTCTCCTAGCTGGTCGTTCCGCTAAGTGTGAGTGAACGTTCCGCATCGCTGGGGTGACCATGGGGTCACGATGCGGAGGTACGTTCTACACCATGGGAGCGATCATAGGATCGGGGCGTGGCGCCCGGGTTGTGGCTACTGGTGGCCTTGATCTCCCAGGCTCTTGTGGGCCTAGTCTTGCGCGCATGGAACTTGACAACTGTGATTTTCTATCACGTTGTCTTTTTGCTGAAAAATGAGTGGAATCTGAGCTTTCCTCACGGGGAGCTCGAGGCATGGGTGTGCGTGGCTCATGAGGCCTTGCGTTGTATGCTCCTGGGACAGCTCCTGTTGACCCAGGATATATTGATTCTGGCTCTGGCCTTGAGTTTGCCACCTGGCCTTTTGAGCGCTGACGACGAGGAGGTCCTGACGTTGAGGCTTGAATGCGTAACACAGCGTTTTCTTCCCTTAACCTCTCCGTCTCCTGGAGGAGAGCTCTTAGCTGTTTTTCGCTCGCCAACTGTCTTTTTTCGATGGCTTGACACCATTCGTGATTATCTTCCTCCTCTCTACCAGATGATCGACTTTGGGAAGGTGTGGCCATCTTTGCTAGTGCCTGAATCAAAATAAAAAGTAAAGTTTCCCACAGACGGCGCCAATGTTGTGGCCTCGCGTATCCGGTGGTCCACGTTGCTGCTAAATGGATGGACACGTGATTCTCAACACACAAGGGGTTCTTGATTCAGCGGTTGCACCTGCAAAAGACATCCGGACAGGGTGTCCGGACGCACCCTCCGATGGTCTTGTTAGCCATGGTGAAAGAGAGATATATAAATCAGTTGGCCTTTTACTAGGTATCAAGAGGTTACCAGAGGATCCCTTTCTTCTTCGTGTGAAGGCATATATATACAGCTTCAGGGGTACTGCCCCTCTCATTAATGGTGAGGAGATATTTTCTGTTGTGATGATGATAATAGGTGTTAGCAGGAGGACTATCATCCTACGAATGGCTGTCAGAGACCATGGTAGGTGATGCGGCTGTCAGAGATCGTGGGAAGTGATTATGTAGAATGATCGTGGGAAGTGACTTGCTGTCACCTCCTCTTGTCTTCTCACTCTGCAGGTGATGGGATGTGGGCCATGGCTGCTTGTTGTGATTGCGTGTAAGACTCGCTTTACTTTAATTGACCATCCAGACGATTTATATCCGGATGGCTCATGCTGATTATCCGGATGTGTTGTGGAGACTATCCGGATGTCTACGCTCTGCCAGCGTCGTTTGCTCTTCCTTGGATAGGAGAAGCTGAAACGTCGTCTGCCTTCCCTTGAGGTGGTCCGGATAGGATAACTGCACCATGCATATCTTTAGGGGAATCCGGATGATGATGGTCCGGCTAATAATACGTGTCACGCGTCACCATGAGCTGCGTGCCACGTGTTTCCCAAGGGGAGGGGTCCCTACAAGTTTGAATGGGTAAAATTTTATCCACAACTTCATTCAACCATGTCATTTGGTTCCCTGTACTCTCATGCAAATCAGCAACCTTATGGGACTCATCTGGTATAATTACGCTACCTTCAACTTGATCAGTTTCACCGGCTTGGGAGTTGGCCTTCACAGAGTGTGAACTAGCTTCTTGTTGGACCTAGTTAGAGGAATCCATTGCGACACTCTCAATAGTGGATTCAGATGGAGCAGCCAACATCACTTGAATCAGACTCATTCTTTCTGGGGTCGGCAACTACAATATATGTTCCCTCTTCCGAGATGCCTGGAGGCATATGACCCTTTCCTATTTGGACTGGTTCTCTTTCATCTTTGGCAGGTGCAACTTCTTCAGTAGGAGAAAGGGTGGACCCATCCTTTGCAAATGCAGGCTTCAGCTTTGCTAGTGATTTCACTTTGGGGTTGACGGTGTTGGATCATCGTGTTATTCTTCAAGCTTTACTGGTGTTTGCCATGGTGGATATTCATCAATGACAAAGACACCTGTGACATGTGGTTTGATTTTCTCTTCTTTTTTTTCTCCTTTCTCTTTGTTTTTAGTTTCGACAAACTCCGATACCTTTTCAATCTCCTTCTTGATCCTCTTAGCTGGAACTGTAACAGGATCATCAATACTTTCAACTTGCATCCTGTTTTCTTTTCAGCAACTTACAATGACGCTTTGACTGAAGATCCACAATGTGCTCCCAACACCATTAGTAATGTGGTTACAATGGGTGCTTTTTCACCAAGGACCTTATTTAACGAAGCTTTACAGACTGCTCTTTGGTACTGAATGTATTTCATTGTATCTCTCTCAAATGTCTCATACGTTAATGCCTCTAGATCATCCATGAGAGGCCGCAATGGAGACTATGAGAAGTCCCCACAACCAAGCTCAAATCGTTCTTGTTCAAGAAAGGGATCCATCTTTTGATAGAGGTGACCAACATAGTCCAAATATGATCTCAATGGATGTCTCTGAATACCATCAGCGTCATTAGAACCTAGTTCCAAATTTCCCTTTGGGAGACTATGCACTGGTTCACAAGAAAACACCACTTGAATCGAATGGTTAGGGGAAAATGCAGTCAGCAGCTTATGGCACCACTTTGATAGACACGGATGCCCACATGCATTGGTTAGAAAAGAATGGGTATGAATTATAAAAGTTGGAGTGGTGGAGGTTAGTGAGGGTGATGGGTATGAAAATAAGAAGATATAAATGAAGATGGGTATCCGTGGGCGTGAAGTTTAGGAAAAGTGGTTAGGTGAAAGGTGTGGATACCATTGATGGAATGAATGACGGGGGGTAGTGAGAAAAACGGGTCTAGTGGGTATTTGAAAATTGAAAGTGCGGGCATAGAGTCGGGCGTGATGGATATGTGGTGTATAAAGGTTGGAATGTGGCCATGTGCATGGCCATGCAAGGGTGGAGGAAATGCATTTGATGGGTATTTAGAAAATGGTTATGTCGTATAGAGAGAGAATAGGTACGAAGAGTCCCATGCATAACGAGGATGAGTGGGAAATGGGTATGGTGGTGAAACAGTGTGCATGAAGGGTATGTGGTGTAGAGAGATAAATGGGTTTATAGGTTTTAAAGAAAAGAGTGATATGCATGGGAGGTTATGAAAGATAAGCATGGAAATGGGCATGAGAAGGTGGGCAATAGGTATGTGGTGAATATGAAAAGCATGAGTTAAAGATGGTGGCTAAATGAGGGAGGAAAGACATGAAGACGGTGAGCAGGCGAGAAACGACCGGTGGTATGGATGTGAGGCAAGCGCTCTGGATTCTCATTCCTTATTGCGAGGCTCCGACGTGCGCATAAGCTAGCAAAATGCTAACCCGAATCCCTTGATTAGGTATGATCTCCTTGCACTCTCCAAGAAACTCCTCCACATGGAATACGTCACAGTACCCCAGCTTTGGCAATGTGAGATGATCAGTTGAAGGGACCATTTGCACACCCTTGCAGCAAGATACACATTTTGGAAGTGGCTTTTTTATATTTAGAATGAGTGATATATCCTTTTTCAGAAGATGCTCTCATGCAAATCCATATACCGACTTTCCTACCAAAAAAGAATTGGGGTCATGAGCGTCGATCTTCACAACTGCCATTTTCAAACGGTCCATATGCACTCTCAATCTCATCAACCTAACTGCATCATAATATTTATCAGCCTGAAAAAGATGCTTGGCTTCATAATTTGATTGATAAATGCCACATCATTTTCATCGTCACTCCTACTATTTGATATTTTCATTGGCATCCACTGTGAACCTCCTCTGGCATAGAGCTTGTCCATTTTGGTCATCTTAAAACATCTCAACCCATATAGAACATTGGTAACACAATTACCAGGAAACTGGAGTGTCTCTTTGAGCAGAAAACAAATGGCGAAAGAAAAACAGAGAATGGAGGAAGATAACAAACATGAAAAATAATACCCAAGGAAGCCACATCTCAGGATCGATCCATGGGCTCATACTGGAGGAGAAAAACATAAATTAATTCAAAACAAAAATGCCACCCATATCTCCAGGTGTCCCGTAATGGATATGATAATGGTCCTCATCAGTTTATCAAGCCCAAATTAATGAAACAGAGAGAATCAATAGCACAGGTGCACGAATGACGCAAATATCCACAGTGACACCATGTAAAATAGCATCCAAAAATTAGGAAGTGCATAGCTCATAGCGAATATACCTGAAATGTCTCATTGAGCCAGATTTTATCGTCTTTGGAGCTCACTCTTCCTCTTCTTAGCTAGTTCTTCTAGTTCAGCCCTCATACCTCCCTCTGTCTGTTCCTTTCTTTCACAGCCTTCCCCCAAAATCTCTCTCGATTCTCTCCGAAAACTCTCTCCGTTTTTTCTCTTTTTTCTTTTGTTTTTTCTCTAAGTGTCCTACCCTCAAAAAACGTCTTTTTCTCTCTCAGAAAAAATCTCATTTCCCCAAGCTATCCCCCTATCTCTCTGTAACCAACCACCTTTTGTTCAGTTCTGTCCCCTTTTAGATGTATGTATTTGTTATCATTCTATTTCTGTATTCTACGGGTTCCTTATCGTGTCAATTGCCAATTCTTGGTCATTGCGATTCATGGGCAATTCGAAGGGTCAGACTAATGACGTATACAATATTAGGCAATTATAGATCCTGGGAGGCAATTCTAATTGCTCAATAAAAATATATTTCAGTGTCTCCTCCATCCTAAGCAACTCGTTCGTCAGCTGTTTTTCTTTCACTTTCCATCTCGTCTAGTCACCCAAAAGATAGCTCATTCCCAGTCCTCTCTAGCCGTCTAAAACGACTCATCCTCGCCCTGTCCTTCCTCCATTTTTAGTCTTCCTTAGCTGCCTAAGAACGGCACCTTTTTAGGGTGACCAAAAAAAAAAAAAAAAATTGAAACCCCTCCGTCTGAGGGGGGTCTACAAATATGCCCCTCTTCGGTAGAGTCCACGAGTGCAAGGAATGTGAACACTATAGTGAAAAGAAAATGTGAAAAGTGAGTAAAATGAGGTGAACTCTACCGAAGAACAAAGAAAGACCCCCAAAAGTATACCAATAGAACACAAACCCGCTCAAACCAAACAAAAGGGCTCTAATCCTAAAAGGAAAGCATATCACAATGTGCCTCTAAAGTTGCACCAAGGACCCAAACTCCCTTTAAGATGCCTCCACAAGTGAATCGAAAAACCAACGTCGAAGATGAGTAACGATCAAACCACCCTAGAGTATAGGAAAGAATGTGCCCAAAAGGA
The DNA here is from genome assembly GCF_030704535.1 of Vitis vinifera. NCBI lineage: Eukaryota > Viridiplantae > Streptophyta > Magnoliopsida > Vitales > Vitaceae > Vitis > Vitis vinifera. Next base: position 18,382,331 of record NC_081808.1, on the reverse strand, counting down.
ATGACCGTATGTGCATACATGAGAATGTTAAGCGTAGGATGCCCAACAACATGACCGAAATATGTGCCTCGAACTCAAAAGACTATGTCACATGCAAGGGAATGGGAAGTCTAGAAGAGCATGGTGAATAAGTGATAAACACAAGGTGACGAGGTGAGGAAAACCAATGACGCATGCAAAATTGTGAAGGTAAGATGTGGAATGCCATGAGCTATGACTCTAAGTGATAAGGTTGAGGAAAAATGACTCTGGACGCCAAAAAAGAGGAAAGATGGTGACCCAAAATGTCGGAATGAGTATGCATGACAACTTTGAATGTCAAAACTAAAGGAAGATGGTGGCACCAAATGCTAAGCTGGACAATGACTCTAAATGCGAAAATAAAGACACGGCTCTGAACGCCAAACTGAAGAAGACGATGGCTCTAAACTCCAGGAATGTAGCTCTGGATGGTAAGAATAACCCTAAATACTAAACTAAAAGAAAATGACAATCCTAAATGCTAACAATGTGGCTTTGAACACCGAATGCCAGGAACTCTAAATGCTAGGAATGTGGCTCTAAACGTTGAACTAGAGGAAAATGGTGGCTTTGAATGACAGGCTGACTAATGGCTCTAAATGCCTGACTGTGAACGATGGCTCTGAGCGCCAAACTATGGAGAGGTAATGGCTTTGAATGTCAAACTGTGAATGACGGCTCTAAATGCCAAACTGTGAGCGACGGCTCTAAACGCTAAACTGAGGAGATGTGATGGCTTTGAATGCCTGAATGTGAACAATGGCTCTGAATGCCTGAATGTGGATGATGGCTCTGAATGCCTGAATGTGAACGATGGCTCTAAGCACCAAAATGTGAACAATGACTTTAAATGCCAACATGTGGAAAGGTAATGGCTCTAAACGCCCTACTGCAGAGAGATGATGACGACTCTGAATGTCGAACTAAGGACAAACGATGGCTCTGAACACTGAAATGGAGAAGTGATGATGGCTCTGAACGCCAAAACTGAGAAGCGATAATGGCTCTGAACGCTGGAATCGAAAAATGATGATGGCTTTGAATGTCGGAACTGAGAAGTGATGATGACTCTGAATGCCGAAACTGAGAAGCGATGATGGCTCTAAACGCCGGAACTGAGAAGCGATGACGACTTTGAACACCGGAACTGGGAAGCAATGATGGCTCTGAACACTGAAATTGAGAAGAGATGATGGCTCTGAATGCCAGAACTGAGAAGCGATGATGGCTCTGAACACCGAAATTGAGAAGCGATGATGGCTCTGAACGCCAGAATTGAGAAGTGATGATGGCTCTAAACATTGAAATTGAGAAGCGATGATGGCTCTGAACGCCGGAATTGAGAAGCGATGATGGCTCTGAACGTTGGAACTGAAAATGCAAAGAGATAATGATGGGAAGATATGCCCTAGTGTAGCGTGTTACTATAACTCTCAATCCATGAAAATGGTCTGAAATAGACTCTATGAGTCTCAAAGGATGCTCTACTAGCGAGTCGAAATGGTCAAATCAACTATAAACATAATCTCATAACCCATCTAATTAAAACATGAGGCCTGATGAAGCGTCACAATAATCTTGATGCCTCTAACTCGAGATGCTCTGCTGGGAGGATCCATCGTCATATCAAAGAAATAATCCATTGGAGAGTCACAAGAGAATAGTCTGTCAGGGTAACTACTACGATCTCAATCTACTGAAGAGTCATGGATAGTAGGGTAGTTAAACTCCTGAGGTCGTGCTCTGTTGAAGGCTTATCTTGATAAAAATCATCGAGACGATGACCATTAATGCGAATAAACATCCCTCGATCGAGTAATGTGAACTGTAACAAATTTTTGAGAAAACAATCATCTCCACAACTGAAATGGGGGAATATGCACCATTATGGCAACTAGGGCATCTAGTCTGTCCTGATAACTCAAGAATGACTCAATGGGAACGTATAGGAGATCTGATCCATACTCCGTTGAAATGATGATGCGGGAGTCTATGCATCTGAGATAACTACATCTAAGAATCATGACAACATCAGAAAATATGGGCCTGATCGAATGACTCAAGAAAGGCTCCACCGGAGAATCAAGGCAAAGTGAAGTCAAATCATTAGCCCAACGTGCATCTCGTAACTGGGGATGGTCATGCAAATCAATGGAGATCTACAAATCTCAACCGAAGAAGGAATATGCTCCAATATGGAATCAGACGTGTGATAGGTCAGAAAAATCAAATGGCCTCAAGTCATCCATCATCGAATGTACAGTCCTAGTCATCCACGTCCATAACCGAATCAGACTCACAGATAACAAAGGCATACCTCAAAAGGGGAAGTATGACGACATCCGAATGTCGACAAATGCGGGCTTGACTGAATGGCTCAAGAAGGGCTCCACTGGAGGATCATGATAAAATAATAAACAGGTTCTCATCTCAGCATGTATCTCGTAAATGGGGATGATTGTGCGACTCCATGAAGATCCTTGAATCTCATCTGAGACGGAATATGCCCCAATATGGAATAAACCGAAAATTAGACAACATCAAATCATCCATCATCAAATGTGTGATCTCTGTCACCCAAATCCATAATCGAATCAATCCCAAACATCAAGGACGTCTCCCAAAAGAAGAAGCATGATGATATCTAAATGCTGGAAAGTATGAGCCTGACTTAATAGCCCGAAAGAGGCTCCATTGAGGGATCATGATAAGATAACAATAGACTATCAACTCATCATGCATCCCGTGAGCGGTGAGGATCATGTGACTCCATGAAGATCTATAAATCTCGATCGAAAAGGGAAATATGCCCCAGTATGGCATAGATGTATGGTAGATCGGAAAATCGGATGATCTCAAATCATCTATCATCAAATGTGTAATCCCGATCATCCATATGCACAACTAAATCGGGTCCAAACATCAAAGAGACGTCTTTAAGAAGAAGAAGCATGATGATATCTAAATATCAACCAAATCTCAAATACTTGTCCAAGTAGGGGCTGTCGAAGACGACATCTAATCCCATAGCCTTAGGGTGGTCTTAAGACACGGGACATAACGTAGGCTAGAGTGATAGAGTAACAGAAATGAAAGGAAACTAGGCTCAAATACCCAATGATCAAAATCCATGCCCTCATGTATATGTAGACCCTCTATTTTGTCCTACTAGCACATGTTCTATTACGTGTCCGTTTGATACTTTATAATAATTCTCTGATGACCCATTGGACACCACCTTAGGCCCATTTTTGCACCCTAGGCCCATTTAGATACACCTGGCCCGGTAGGTACACTCCTAAGTCACCTAGCACGTTTTTTTTATCATTTGGACACCTCCTTGGTTTAGTTTCCGCCTAATTCACCTGGGCACTTTCCACTTAGGTCACCCAGGTCACTTAGATTTTTTTTTTATTTTTTATTATTATTTTTTTTTTGTAAGCTTAATTCTATAAGATTAGTTTCTTGATTGATGAATTTTTGAGACTAGGTGAGTATTTAGCTTGATATTTATTTATTATTTTATTTGGATTGCCTGAGATGAGTTTTCGATGTTTAATTGTATCAGCTTGATGTTCTATTTTTATTTTTATTTTATCTTATTTTTTCATTTGTGTTTTAGTTTAATATTTAGATTATTGTTATGTGCGTGTGGTATTTATTTATTTTTCCCATTTTATTTGTTCATTGATCCACTTATTTATTTTCAGAAAATTACAAGTGACTAGGGATCTTATATTATTATTATTAGTACCAGTATTATTAGTTGTTTTTATTATTATCAATATTATTATTATTATTATTATTATTATTATTATTATTATGATTATTATCCTTATTATTATTATAATCATTATTATTTTTTTATCGTTATCTTTGTTATTCTTAGTACCATTATTATTTATTTATATTCTGTTTTTACTGTGTCATTTTATTTTCATTTTTTTTATTGTATTATGTTTTTTTATTGTTTTATTTACTTTGTTTTTATTATATAAAAATAATAATAGAAAAGGAGAGTCGGTGGACTACATAAGAAGAAGAAAAAAAAAAAAAAGATGTTTTATGGAAAAATTAAAAGTCAAAATTGATACTTAGGAAGCCAGCAAGATGCATGAGGATTAAAGGTTGTTTTTTTAAAACAAAAAAAGGAAGAGTAGAAAAAGGATTTCTTGGAGAGAAAGGAAAAGTGGGGGGAGGGGGTTTCCTGAAGAGGCTGTGGGAAATTGGAGCTACATGGGAAGCTGTAAGGGAAGTCTTAAGGATGAAGTCTGGAAAGGGAGTGGAAAGGGTTTTGAAGAAAAGCATTCAGATTTAAAGAAGGAAAAAAAAAAAGATTGGAAGAGGAGAAAATAGAGAGACGAGAGTGGGAGAAAAGCAAAAAGAGACAACACAGGAAGAAAGAAATGACTGACATGGGGAAGAGATTTTCTAATCTTTTTGGGTAGAAAAAGAGGTTCCGGTAAAGTGGGTTTTGAGAAGTAAAACAAAGAAGAAGCAAAACAGAAGAGGAGTAGAATCAGGAGCACCTTGAGGTATGACTATTGCAAATATCTTATTCATTTTAGTTATTACCCTATTCCTCATTCATTGCATGCTATTCTTGGATGTTTATTTGTCAATTCGAGGTATGAGTAGCAGATGGTCTTATGTCGTTTATTAATGTCTGATACATTTGCAAGTTGGTTGCCATTTTTTTTTCCAACTACTGCTTCTTTGTTCATGCTGGATAAATAATGTAGATTTGGTCTAGTTTCGTTGTGCGTTGTGTAAAGATCATCTTTTTATTATTATCATTTATTTTTTCTTAAGATTTATGGTCTTTCTCACTTGGCCTATAAGCTCACTAATATTCCATGAGATGAAGCTTCATTTAATGGCTTAATGATTCATGTTTATAATCTATTTCTTTTGTTGCTATATTATTGTTGTTTGTTTTGGTGTCCATCCCAGAGTGTGCATCAGGTGGTTTACCACCATGCATTTTTTCTGGATACAATGCCTCGGGTATGAGTGTGTTTGGATGATTTTGGTGGAAATACTTTTTGTTAATGAAGAAATGATTTTTTGGAAAGTGGCAGCCGCGTGTTCTCATGTTTGAATGTGACAGAGAAATTAAATGATTCAATAGTGTTGATTTACTAGAAACCATGCATGTAGGTTAGTAGATTTTTTATTTTTTTATGGCTGAAATTGGTGGCACATTGAGTTAATATTTTAATGGAGGATGCAATTGTTTTCATGTGGAGATCTAAAAGAGAATACAACCACTTTCATGTGAACCCGCTTTGCTGCGCTAATGGAGAAAATAAATACAAGTGAAATTGGTTATTATGTGGCTGAAATTCATGTCGTGTTGGTGTTTGAGTGGAGATCATGCTAGTGGCTTTGATATTTAATTCTTTTTAAAAATGAAACAATGGGGATGTGCAGTGGTGGTTAATGGAGTATTTTTATGAGAATCCATAAAGAATTCATGAATGTGTAGTGGTTTTGGTTATTACATTTTTTTATGGTGAATGCATGAAGGATTCATGGATGCGTAGAGATTCTTTCTGTTAAATCTCCATGGTTGAATTTTTGTGGAGAATCACACATATAATGGTCGTGTGTTAGTGAATAAATTCTATGGAGAAACAAGTTGCAGACGTGATGCTCCATTTTGCCACATTGGTGTGGTTTTGATGCTTGATTTTTGGAGGAATTTCAACCACTTTAGTGCATGTTTTCATGACTATGTTGAGGTTAGCAAAGCTTTGATGTTATTTGTTTTTTTTCCTTTTTAAATCGATGAAATGGATTGAAAATATATGTCAGTTGTGAGATGATGTAATGCTTGCTTTGAATTTTACAAATCATGCAATAGATGAATTGGAGGTAGTGTACAACCAGTTAATGGAGTTGTTAGTGCTTTGATGTTTTAGGTTTTTAAATTTTGAATAAATCAAAGGAATATAAATGTGTGGCTGCATGCATGAGTTAGTGCTTTGATGTTTTAGGTTTTTAAATTTTGAATAAATCAAAGGAATATAAATGTGTGGCTGTGTGCATGTGCTTTGATGTTTTAGGTTTTTAAATCTTAAATAAATCAAAGGAATATGATTGTTTGGCCGTGTGCATGAGTTGTAATGCATTGATGTTTTCTATTTTTTTTTAAATTGATAAATCAAGGAGAATACAATATATGGCCGGCCATGAGATGTTTCAAGTATGTTAGTGGTTTGTTTCATTTAATTAAAAATCAAAGTGGAAGTGGTCGGTCATGGTGTTTTGGTTTGTATTGTTTTAAATTTAAAATGAAACAAATGAAAACTAATATCCATGTAGCTTTATAATACTCGTGAAATGTTGTTTGTTTATTTTTATTTTATTTTATTTTATTTCAATATTATTATTATTATTATTATTATTATTAGTATTTTTTTTTCATTTTCATAAAATCATTTGTTGTTAATTTTTAAATATCTACGTTAATTTATATTGCTCCTTAAATTTTTATTCTTATTTTTTATCGATCCAGGTTAATTTGCATTGTCATTAAAATTATTAGTTATTATTTTTGGTCGATCCATGTTAATTCTTCGTAGTCCTTTGAATTTTTTAGTTTTTAATTTGATGGCCTATGATAATTTGTATATACCTGGGAGTTTTTAGTTGTTGATTTTAATAACTCATGTTAGTATATATTGCTTCTTGAATTTTTGGTTTGGGTTGATCCATGCTGATATATATTGTTCTTTGAATTATTAATCGATATTTCAGTTGATCCATTGTTGTTCAATAATTTTCTTTAAATCTTAAGGTTTTAGTTTTTATTTGCTTCTTATTAGTTTGGGATTTGAATATCCTTAGATGTTAGTTTTTATTATTTTCCAATTATTCATTCTAATTGAATCGAAATTATTTCATGTTTTTATTATCTCTAGCATTAGTTTGGTTGTTCCTCATTAATTTAGGTTTTTAATATCCCTAGTTGTCAATTTATTTTAATGTCTCACGTTAGTATATATTCTTAATAATTTTAGGGTTAGTTTCCCTTAATTAATTTTCTTATGTTCTAATATTCCAGTTGTCAGTTTTCAATACTTCATGTGTAAATAGTATTAAAGTATATAAGGTTGAGATCGATCTATTATTATTGTTATTATTATTGTCTTTATTGTTATTATTATTATTATTATTATCATTATTATGTTATAAGATGTTCCATACCAGGCCTACACTTTGCGTGACCACCATTGGCATGCAAATCCCACCGACTACGTACCATCCTTATTTTATTTATTTATTTTTTAAAATTTTTTTATTTATTCTCGCGCGTCAAAATATAATTTTCAAAACTCCGATCTTCACGTTTCAATTTTCAAAAATAATTTTCCAAAAATTTCTATTTTCAAAATAATCTTCCAAAATTTCATTTTTTAAGTTTAATTTTTCGAAATTCTATTCTCGAAATCCCAATTTTCCAAATTTCCAATTTTTAAATTTAATTTTCCGAAATTTCATTTTTTTTAAAATAATCCTTCCAAATTTTCAATTTTTTTAATTTAATTTTTCAAAATTCCATTCTCGAAATTCCCATTTTCCAAAATTCAAAATTTATTTATTTTATTTAATTTTATTTTTAATTATTTTATTTATTTATTTATTTTGAAATACCATTCTCAAAGAGATTTCCAAAATTTTCAAACTTATTATTTAAAAAAAAAAAAAAAAAAATTCCACACTTCCAAAATTTCAAATTTTATTTTCAAAATTCCTCTTTTCAATTTTTTTTTATATAAAAATAAATAAGTTTTCACAATTCCAAAATGATGGAATTTATGAGAATTAATTCATAGCAAAAATTAATTGGGCTGTGGTGGGGGCCCGACATTCATAACATTTTTTTCGAAAATAATTTAAGTAAGTTGTGCTCTCCATTTTGTTTGATTTTGATTTGGTTTTGTATGAGATTTTTTTTACACTTGTCATTGTACACTAACCTTATTTTCATAACAGCACTTTATTAGCTACTACTAAGGTATACTCTTACTCTCACTTCGTTTGTCATTTCGTCATCAAGACTTATTTTTGAACTATGATCATTTTGGTATCCATTGATCTTCCAGTTAATTGTCATGTCTGGTTCACCTTATTTAGTAGAGACCCTTTTTTTTTAGGGGCTTAGAAGGGTGCTATAGTCTTTATCGTACCTTCCTAATAAGTAACCTGATCCCCGAACCCAGACTCAGGTTTTTCGCGGACAGCTTTTCCAAAAAATCAGGAGTCCATTTAGGGGTTTTATTCTTACTTGTTTTCCTCTTTAAAAATAAATAAAAGTAAGTGGCAACTCCAAATCTGTTCTAAAAATCATATTTTTCACCCAAATAACGAAAAACGAGTCTCGCCAAATCGAGTGGGAACACATCATTAAAAATGCGAGGTCCACAGTATGAAATGCAATATGTATAGAAAATCACGAGTCATGGACCTAAAGATGCCTAATGTAAGTATGATAACAACAACGAGGCAGTGAAAAAAATCAAACTGATAATGAGGTGTGTAATGATGATGCAAAGAGGGTAACAAACCTGAAAATGGGTCGTTGTAAGAAAAGGACAAGGGGTGAAATGAAATGGATGAATCAAAAGAAAAAACGAGAATGATGGTGAAGCAAAGAACATGAAGAGGAGTGATGATCCGCTCAAATCCAACATGAAGTGAAGTCACATCGTCAATGAATGTAATGATGGAAAAAACAATGACATAAAGCTCCTAAGAGAAAGTCACTTGTCTCACTCTCAAAATACATGAAAAAATGAATACAAAAAATAAAGGGCCTTGAAAAGCTCACATACGAGCTCTCATTGACAAACATACTCGATCAAGTGAGCCTCAAACATCAATATACACACCCAATGATGGAGAATACTATGCACATACATACATGTGCTTATTTTTATTTTCTTTTCGTTTTTTTTTCATGCATTTTTTTTTTGCATATATACAAATGCACACACCCTGAACATGAACAAAATAAGCCTAAAAGATGATATCAATAATCAATAGACACGCTCTCAAGTGCTAAGGTAACAAAAACTATCTCTGATAAGATGACCTTCTCAAACTAAAGATTTCTGAATCAATGTCCGTAGGATAGATAATGGAAATCATGTGACTATCCCCCATGTAGTGAACTAAGGAAGATCAACACTCAGGGTGGAGAGAATATGAAGTAAAACAAGCAGTAGATAGAATAAAGAAGAAGAGATGAAGAACACAACCAATGAGATACGATGGAATGCAACAATGTGATGGTAGGAAAAATAATGAGAGAAAGATGCACCTGTAGGTCCAAGACTCATGAGACTCCCAAACAATGCATGCATACACTAAAGGGCCCCTATCTCGATGTAAAAAGTGAGCAAGACAATAAGAAAGAAAGGTTATAATGCACATGCAAGGCTCAATGGGCTACCAACTGTCTATATATAAAAAATGTAAAAAGGTATATGGTTAACCGAAATGATGGCCACCCATCCTACGACCATGGTCTCAAACATAGTACCTCTTTAGCTGATCCACGTTGGTTGGCTTTAAGAATCGATTTCCATCTAGAACCATCAACCATGCAGCGCCCTTTGGGGTCAGCTCCCTAATGAAGTAATGTCTGCTCCAATTGAGTCTGAACTTCCCCCTAGGATCTTTGATCAATCCCTTGATGACCTTCAGAACCAAGTCACCTCTATGTAGCGGCCTAGGCTTGACTCGTTTCTTAAAAGCACGGGCCATCTTCATCTGGTAGGCATGAACATAGTCTGCTGCCCTCAACCTCCTCTCATCTAGGAGATTGAGTTGGTCTAATCAAGCCTGAGCCTAATCTGCCTCTAGAATCTGCTGCTCCAATGCTACTCTCAATGAACCCATCTTAATCTCAACTGGCAGCACTATCTCTATACCATACACAAAGGAGTAAGGTGTGGATCCCGTAGAGGTGCGAAAAGAAGTCCGATAAGCCCACAATGCGAAATGGAGCTTCTCTAACCAATCCCGAGAAGTCTCAACCATCCTCCGCAAGATCCTTTTAATATTCTTATTCGCAACCTCTACCGCTCCGTTAGTCTGTGATCTATACACAAACGATCTATGATGGTGAATATCGTATCTCTGTAACAAAGTGTCAACATCTGCTCTGAAATGTACTTCTCTGTTAGAAATCAACTCATGAGGGACTCCATAGCGATAGCTAATGTGTGATATGATGAAACTAGTAACCCTAGATGATGTCAATCTCGCATATGAAGCAGTCTCCACCCACTTGGTGAAGTAATCAATGACAACCAAGATGAACTCATGACCATTGGAAGACTTCGGTGAAATCTTCCCAATGATGTCTATACTCCATACTGAAAATGGCCATGGTGAAGTCATTGCATGTAACTCTGAAGGCGGCACATAATTGAGGTCCCCATGTATCTGGCACTCAGGACATCTCTAAACAAACTGGCAACAGTCTGTCTCCATGGTCAACCAGAAATAGTCGGTCCTCATGATCTTACGGGCTAACATATGCCTTCTCATGTGTGGTCCACAGACTCCCGCATGAACCTCTCTCATCACTCGATTGGTAGAGGCAAGGTCTAGACACAATAGTAACATCTCATCAACTGACCATCTGTACAGTGTCTCTCCACAATCACAAATTGAGTGGCCAACTGTCTCAATGCTCTCTTATTCTTGGTCGTGGTAGCCTCAAGATATGTACTAAGTCTCAGAAACTGGTATATGTCATGGTACCAAGGAAAGCCATCATCAAACTCTTCCTCATCGATCAAACAACAGTAGGTAGGAACAAATCTCGACTCAATCAGTAAGGGGCGAACAGTGGCATCGATAGGAATATCAATCATGGAAGCTAGAGTAGTTAAGACATCAGCAAACTGGTTCTACACTCTAGGCAGATATGTATATCTTAAATCATCAAATCTCCTAACCAGTAGCTCCAACTATGCATGGTAAGGCCTAAGCTTAACATCTCTAGTCTTCCACTCGCCCTAAATCTGTCTCAATAGCAAATTAGAGTCACCAAACACCTCCATCTGTCTAATCTCGAGCTCAAGAGTTGTCTTTAGTCCCAAGATGCAAGTCTCGTACTCAACAATGTTGTTCGTGGCAAGATGTCGATCCGAGAATATCAAACGAACAGATATAGGAATGTGGTCACCATGAAGGGATATCAACAAGACACTTATCCCATATCCAGAATGGTTGGCCACACCATCAAAGTACATACGCCAACCCAAATGACTAGTCACAACAACAACATCCTCGTTTGGGAAATCATCATCAATAGCTCTACCATTAATGAGGTTAAGTGATCTGCAACAACGCTCCCTCTAATAGACGGGATATCAAGTGCACTAAATACTCGGTCATGTAATGTCTCAGTCTCTGAGTAGCCCAAACCAATGCCAACCAGTAGCACTCAATCATGACATATCTCGTCTCATAATCTAACATCATCTTACTTAAATAATAAATAACTCACTCCTTACCCGAATCATCGAGCCGAGTTAACATGCATCCCAATGCTACATCTGAGACTAACAGGTATAAGAGTAAAGGGTGACCTGGTGTAGGAGACACTAAGACTAGAGGCGACAATAAGTATTCTCTAATCCTCTCAAAAGAACACTGACACTGATTATCCCAAACGGTAGGTTGAATCTTCCTCAAGAGTCGGAAAATGGACTCACAGATATCCATCAATCTAGCAATGAACCTACTAATGTACTGAAGTCTACCCAAGAAACCTCTGATCTCTCTCTCGATCCTCGGTGTCAGCATGTCAAGGATAACTCTGATCTTATCTGGATCTGCCTCTGTACCCCTCTCATTGACCATGTATCCTAGTAGCTTCCCAAAAGTCATTCCAAAAGTGCATTTTTTGGGATTCATTTTCAATTTGAACTGTCTAATCCTCTCAAAGAATCTTTCCAAAGCTACTAGATGATCTACTCTATCTCAGGATTTCATTATCATGTCATCTACATAAACCTCGACATCCCGATGCATTATGTCATGGAATAGAGTAGTCGCTACTCTCTGATAAGTAGCTCCTGCATTCTTCAAACCAAACGACATCACTCTGTAGTAGTAAGTACCCTACTCGGTAATGAAGGACGTCTTCTCCATGTCCTTTGGAGCCATCAGAATATGACTGTAACCAGAAAATCCGTCCATCAAGGACAACATCAAGTTACCTGTCGTACTTTCAACTAGCAATGTCAATGTGTGGGAGAGGAAAATCATCCTTAGTACTGACCTTGTTGAGATCTCAGAAATCAACATAGACTCTCACCTTGCCATCCTTCTTGGGAATAGGAATGACATTGGCCAGCCACTCGGGATACTCGAGCATTGATAAAAATCCTACACTGAGTTGCTTTTGAATCTCCTATTTCATCTACAAGCTCCAACGAGGGTGCAATCGTCTCAACTTCTACTTAACTGGTCTGGCATGGGGCAGAAGTGGTAAGTGATGCTAAACTGTGGATGGATCAAGGCCCGACATGTCCTCATAGGACCATGCAAAACATCCAAATGCAATCTGAGCAATCGAGCGAGGCCATCCCTATCATCTTTAGATAAATCTAATCCGATCCTCAACTCCTTAGGCTAATCCCCTGTGCCAAAATCAACAATCTCCATGTCCTCTATAGCAGGTGAAACTCTCTGATCAATGGGGTCTGAATCAAAAGCAGAAGATGAGTCATCATCTGAATCAGGTTGTGCAATCTCATCATCTATATCAAATATATGTGATGTAGGTGAAGAGTATGCAGATAAAGTAATATCATGAGATAGGCAAATACTAAAAAAAATACTCAAATCCATAAATGAAGAGTCATGAACATCGTTAGAATGGGAGACAAATCCCGACAAAACATCAAAGGAAAGAAGTGGTTCCACAAAGTCGGACACTCCCTCAACTAGGTTAACAGGGCCATCAAATAAACCATCAACAACTATATCATCCTCTGTAAACTCCGGATCAGGGGTAGTCTGGATCTCCTCGACAACCTCGATAGCGGACACCTTGAAGAGATCGAATGGTGAAGCGAGCTTAGGCTGAATCATCCCATCAATCTAGCTCATGCTCATCACGAATATCTCATCAACGTACTCATCATGTGGGACAACTCCATCCACTATGTCTCCGATCTCGGCAAATGTCCCGTGCTCGTCGATCTCATCCGGAAAATAAAGCGTCATAAGGCTCATACGATCTGGAGATGATAGGGCGACCAACGCAAATGTCAAAGTGCCAGGAGTTCTATCACTCAATTGTAGCTAATGGACAAGGCGTTGAAGTTTAGCTTCCTGAGTAGTGTTGAGTCCCCTAACGATCCCGTTCGAATGGGTCTGTGGCTCCGACACCCTCACGAAGTAATCTGCCAAACTCATGGTATACGGGCGAATAGGATAATCAAACGGTGTACGAATCAATGGAGCCCTCACCATCTCCTTGAGCAATCGCGCCATATATCTATAATCGGCCTCAATGGGGATGAAACCAGGTTCGAACGGTACATCGTGATCTGGGATAACCATAAACTCACTAGGCCCGTGCTGACGTCGCCCCAACCCCATGCTAGGTAAGTAAGACATGCTCCTCATCATGTCAAGTACCATTGTGTGACATGCTGGTCAAATGACATAGCCACGAAGTCTCAGGAAAAATCCTCCATTTCTAGGGTATGCACCTCGTCGAATGTGAATCCAGTCATAAATAAGCCATCATCACTATGACTGATATGATGTACTAACTTAGAAGAAATAAACATATCTCCCACAGACTGCACTGTGATGACTTGGCCATTGTGAATGAATTTCACCTTCTGATGAAGGGAAAAAGGAATAGCCCCAGCTCGATGAATCCAAGGTCGACCCAAAAGTAGGTTAAAGGATGTAGGAATCCTCAAAACCTGGAATAGAATGGGAAAGGTGGTCGGACCTATCAACAACTCAATCTCCAATGTGACCATAACCTCCTTCTTGGTGCTATCATATGCTCGGACTATCTAAGTGGAGGGACTAAAGTCGGAGAGCGCATAGCAGAGGGCGATGCCAGTGGCCAAAGGACAAACGTTCAAGGTCGAGCCATTGTCCAAAAAGACATATGGGACTCGACGGCCTGAACAATCGATTGAGATATACAATGGGCGTGTATGGTCCGGACCATCGGGTGGCAAGTCATCATCAGAGAATACTATGCAAGTGGCTCTGCCATCCGTCACCATGTGAATCAATCCCTCCGAGATGGTGGTAGTCTCGACTCTGATTTGGCTCAAGGCTCGAATCAATGCATCTCTATGAGTGCTGGAAGATGCCAGCAAGCTCCAAATAGAAGTATGAGCTCGAGTGCTCTGTAACTGTCTCAGGATCTTTTCATCCTCTCTCATGACCTCCTCGTGGGAGGATGTCCCCTCCAAGGGTCTTGCGGCTGCGGGGGGTTGCTGTCATACCACCCTACCCCCCCCCCCCCCAGATAACATACTATACATCTGAAGTGTGAACATCATCAACATATGGAGTCTGAGAAACATCAACATACGAAGTCTGAACCTCCTCAACATTTGGAATCAAGATGAATGACGCCTAAGCACTATAATGTGGGAAAGTCAATGGCTTGACAGTGGTTGTCTGTACTGATGCTGCATCAAGGATCAGTTTGAATGGTATGGACGTTCGAGGACCCAAAGTCACTCTGCCTATCTCATAAATCTTGTCTGATACTATAGGCTCTTGCTTTGACTCATCTCAGCTCAACATGTGGATGTGATTGTCAAGCTCAACGAAGTTAATAGAGTGTATGCCCTTGGCCGAATGGGGGACCACGTCTGTAGTGCGAGCCAATAATGGGTTTGTGGTTACACTCGGTTGACCCAAGCAAACCAAACCCTAATCAATTAGATCCTAGATGGCATGTCTCAGAGTAGTGCAACGATCTGTCTCATGTCTCGACCCTTGATGATACGCACAGTGTCGATGCATCCTGAACTGAGGCGGAACAAGCTAAGGTGGTGGTCTGGGAGTGAGAGCCATCAACAATTCGGCTTCTGTGAGTTTCTGAAGAGCCTAGCTCAACGACATACCCAACTATGAAAACTGTCTCTGAGTCCTTAAAACAAAAGGAGCAAAGGTCTACTGAGCTCTAGGTCTATGATAGGATTCTGAAGGTCTCGCGACAAAATGTGCTGCATAGCATGGCTGCCCTGTGGCAGAATATGAAACAAGGGGTCTCTCTATGCCCTGTACGGCATGGTAAAGCAGTGCTAATGCAGGAGGTATGTAAGCATAATCATATGATTGATGAGATGCCCATGACCTATACTGAACATGAGGCGATGGTGGGTAGTAGAGTCCAAAAGTCTGCCCAACTGTCTGATAGTGCCTAGGAGGTCTCAAACCTACCGAACTGATAGCATCCACATCTCCTTGTCTCTGTCTTCCTAAGGGTTTCTTCCCATTCAAATCAGAAGGAAAAGACTCAGACCATAATCCTCTGGCTATGCCCTTCTCTAAACCATTCAAGTCCTTTACCAAAGATCCAAAATCCATATAAGGAAATCCCATCAAGTACCTAGCAAATTGAGCTATAAACTCCTCATAATCATGTTAATCTTATCCCTCTCAGATGGTCTATCAATAACCTACGAAATCTTCTCCCTCCAATGAGAGATAAATGAGGTGATCGACTTCTCTGACCTCTGTCTCAATGTCTCTAACTCTCTTCTCGAGACGTCAATGACAATATTAAATGCGAACGGTCTCAAAAACTCCTGGGCCAAATCATCCCAAGTCCAGCGGCGTGATATATCCAATGAAGCAAACCATCGTTGAGTTGTACAACTCAGGGACATAAGGAAAAGCATAATCATCTGGGCCTCATCCAGTCCATGGGCCCTCATGATCTTACTGTAAAACCTCAAATGGATGCGAGGACAGTCGATGCCCGTGTATCTCTCAATCTCGGGCATCCTAAACTTAGTCGGTAAACTGGTCATTGGTGCTTCATCAAAATTCTCCCAAGTAACAGCTCTGTCTGAAGTCCTCAACTACCTCAACATCTACTCAAGCCTATCCATATGAACATGTGGGTCATCTGAGGTCGAGGTAGGCTCGATGGCAGGAGACGGGACAACCTCGATCTGACCATGCAGAGTGAAAATTATAGCCCGTGGTGCTGACTGACTGGGTGGAAGGGGTGGTGGAATTGTAGGATCATACTGGGCGCCATCCTGAGGCGGGACTTGCTGGGCCTGCTGCCCATCTATCATCCGACCGAGGCTCACTATAGCCTCCTGAATCGAAGCCATGGCCGCAACTATCTGTGAATCCATATCTCTCTAATCTAATCTCTGGTCTGACTAATCTGATGCTCTGATCAATCTACCTCCAACTCTGATCCAATAAGTCGAACCTAGACCAAATGTATCAATACCCTTACAACAGTGGAAATATTATATAAGATATGGGGTAAAGGGAACTCCACAAGGAATGTCTATCAAATATGTCGAAAGGTAACCCAGAAGTAATCAAACTGATATCCAATCCTGAGCTGATACACAAGAAGCTACTATGAAGGTAATTAAACCTATCACTGCTAAACCGGCTCTAAAGGCCCACAGATGCACCCATGTGTTAGGAAATGAAATCCTGATTGAAAGATCTAAGGCTCAACCTACAAGGTCAAGGCGACTCTAAAAAGAAGACGATGGACTTTAAAGGATCCTTAGCAGAAACAATCGTACCCTCCGGCGGGACGCAACCCTCTACATGCCTTCGAAGAGACGGGGCGCTTCCATGCAAGGTGGTCATCACCTCCACACATGCATTACCTCGACATCCTAGGGGGTTTCCTACATTGAAGTCTCTCAAAACTCTCAACACTCAGTGGTCAACCAGAGTGCACAGTGAGCAGTGTGGGTACATCTGAAAAACCTTATGAAGCCAAAGCAGAAGAGGAAACATACTAGTCACACAACTATCCATGAAACCTAGTTCCAAGCTATACAGGTCTTCAATGATCGAACTCCAATCAGCATTAATGAGTCAGTCTCCTCCATAATGCTCCCAAATGTTGATATAGCCTGTCGCTAGACCCTACTCCTAACATCTAGCTCGGTCAGAGAAACAAGCACACACAAGGCCTCACACTTGCAAAAGTGAGAACCAAAATGAAGGGAATGACCGAAACCAGAGGGTCGAAGGTAAGGTGATAGATGTACGGTCCCACACATCCAAGCGACATGCAATCATACAGAATAAGGACGGTCATGTAACAAACAGTCAAGCAAAGCACAAATATATCATCCATGTCCACACACGAGCTAAACAAGAATATGACAATCAAGACGAATAGTGACAAAGACAACATGCTCAAAGATGATCAAGAAAATATACAAGCAAGGAAATCGACACATCAAGTCAAATGATATACAACAATAAGTCTATACATGCGAGACGAGCAAAACAATCATGGCAAATCAAAGTCATTATGCTAAGGCAGGCAAGATAATCAATCAACATGTCGGTCTCCCAAATGAACACAATAACCAAGCATGCATCCAATGATATCAAGAGTTCTCAA
Source organism: Vitis vinifera (assembly GCF_030704535.1). Taxonomy (NCBI): domain Eukaryota; kingdom Viridiplantae; phylum Streptophyta; class Magnoliopsida; order Vitales; family Vitaceae; genus Vitis; species Vitis vinifera. Next base: position 18,364,672 of record NC_081808.1, on the reverse strand, counting down.
TGTGTAATCAAGAGATAGGTACCCACTGATCGACCCATCAAACACCACATTTGCCTCATCTTAAGTTCAAGCTTGACCCTGTAATGATCCCCAGTGGAGTTGCCATTTTATGAACCCCGTATTTTTAACGATGCGTTCCCACTCGATGGCGAACTCGCTCTTTATTTGAAAAATCATTTATTTTTTAGAAAATGACTTGAAGTCGCCACTCAAAGGGTAAACAAAATAAGAAAGAAAACCCTAAGTGTGACTCTTTATTTGGAAAAATGTGGTTTGTGAAAAATCGAATATGGGTTCGGGGGTCAGGTTACTTATCGAGAAAGTACGGTAAATACCGTAGCACCCCTCTAAGTCCTTAAAAAAATGGGTCTCTACTAATACAATAAAGCAATCATGGAAATTTGTAAGGAAATTAGTGGATGCCCAGAACTATCATGCATATATGGGAATCAAAACACACATAAAAATAACCAGAGTGAGAGTGGGTGTGTACCTTAGCAACGAGCCACAATGCGCTATCAAGAAATGGGGTCAGTGCACAATTAATGAACATAAAACATAGCTCACATGTCACTAAACCAAATACGAAATCACCATTGGCACACATGACATTTCACTCAAGTTCGTTTTTATTTTAAATAAAACTTCTTTGATATTGGGCCCCTACCAAAGCCCATTTTATTTTTACATGAATCAATTTTGTAAGTTCCATAGCTTGGAATTACGAAAATAAATTCATGCTTATTTTAAAACATTTTTAAAATCATGGAGGTTATGAAAATTGCATGCTGAATAAAATGGCAGCAAATTTTATTGGAAATGGGATTTTTGGGACCTAAAAATTCTAAGGATGAAAGTTTTTGAGACTTGAAACTATTTGAAAACTAAGAAAACTATTTACAAAATGGGGTTTGAGAAATCATTTTCAAAATCAGAAATGGGAGATAGGAGATGGCATGTGGCTCAAAAAAATGGCCATGCACAAGGTGTATCATGCAAAAGCACTTTCTCCTGGACCTAGGGTAAAGAGACAGCATTATAGAGATTAGTGGTGCTGCTGGGCTTGTCGTAACTGAACACTGCATTCCTCCCTCATAACCAACTTGCCCACCCTGAGGACTATTTGTTTGAGCTCTGGATTTCCCAAGGGCCTGTGATAAATCATATTTTCACGTGGCATTTTCATACCCCAAACTCCCAATAATATCGCCATTGCCACTTACCATGTAACCATTTCACACGCCTCTAAGCCTGAACCTCTTTGTTGTAGTCCACTTAGTGGCCAAGAGATTCTCAAACTGTATATCCCATATGAGTTTATCAAGAATAACCTCACGCCGCTGCTGATTGCATTTCCTTAGAGTGGGAGTTTCAATCATCTTCATCTCCGACTTCAACTTCTCAAATCATTTTTATGAGAAACTAACTCAGAAACTATTTCTAAAGCCACGTATAAAGGAAGTGTAGTAGGTGAGTGATTTTCAAAGAGTTCTCCAGCACTCTCAGTTTCCTTAATAATAGCATAATGTGAAGCAGAGAGCGTAGTCCCAAACCCAGCCCCGCTATCAATTGGTGTTTCAGTTTGAATGGGTAAAATTTTATCCACAACTTTATTCAGCCATGTCATTTGGTTCCCTGTACTCTCATGCAAATCAGCAACCTTATGGGACTCATCTGGTACAATTACGCTACCTTCAACTTGATCAGTTTCACCGGCTTAGGAGTTGGCCTTCATAGAGTGTGAACTACCTTCCTGTTGGATTTGGTTAGAGGAATCCATTGACCCGACACTCTCAATAATGGATTCAGATGGAGCAGCCAAAATCAGTTAAATCAAACTCATTCTTTCTGAGGTCGGCAATTACAATATCTGTTCCCTCTTCCGAGATGCCTGGATGCACATGACCCTTTTCTATTTGGACTGGTTTTCTTTCTTCTTTGGTAGGTGCAGCTTCGTCAGCAGGAGAAATGATGGACTCATCCTTTGCAAATGCAGGCTTTAGCTTTGCTAGTGATTTCACTTCGGGATTGACAGTGCTAGATCATCGTGTTCTTCTTCAAGCTTTACTGGTGTTTGCCATTGTGGATATTCATCAATGATGAGGATGACTGTGACATGTGGTTTGATTTTCTCTTCTTTTTTTCTCATTTCTCTTTGTTTTCAGTTTCGACAAACTCCGATACCTCTTCAATCTCCTTCTTGATCCTCTTCGCTGGAACTGTAACAGGATCATCAATACTTTCAACTTGCATCTTGTTTTTTTTTCAGCAGCTTGCAATGACGCTCTGACCGAAGATCCATGTCGTGCTCCCAACACCATCAGTAATGCAGTTACAATGGGTGCTTTTTCACCAAGGACCTTATTTAATAAAGCTTTACAGACTGCTCTTTTGTACTGAATGTATTTCATTGTATCTCTCTCTAATGTCTCATACGTTAATGCCTCTAGATCATCCGTGAGAGGCCGCAATGGAGACTACGAGAAGTCCCCACAACCAAGCTCAAATTGTTCTTGTTTTTTAAGGAAATCCATCTTCTGATAGAGGTGACCAACACAGTCCAAATATGATCTCAATGGATGTCTCTGAATACTATTAGTGTCATTAGAACCTAGTTCTGAATTTCCCTTAGGGAGACTATGCACTGTTCACAAGAAAACACCACTTGAATTGAATGGTTAGGGAAAAAATGCAGTCAACAGCTTCTGGTGCCACTTTGATAGACACGAATGCCCACATGCATTGGTTAGAAAAGAACGAGTATGAATTATAAGAGTTGGGAGCGGTGGAGGTTAGTGAGTGGGATGGGTATGAAAAGAAGAAGATATAAATGGAGATAGGTATCCATGGGCATGAAGGTTAGGAAATGTGGTGAGGTGAAAGGTGTGGATACCATTAATGGAATGAATGACGCAAGGTGGTGAGAAAAACTGGTCTAGTAGGTATTTGAAAATTGAAAGTGCGAGCATGAGGCGGGCGTGATGGATATGTGGTGTATAAGGATTGGAATGTGGCCATGTGCATGGCCATGCAAGGGTGGGGGAAATGAGTTTGATGGGTATTTATAAAATGGGTATGTGGTGTAGAGAGATAAATGGGTACGAAGAGTCCCATGCATAACGAGAATGAGTGGGAAATGGGTATGGTGGTGAAATAGTGTGCATGAAGGGTACATGGTGTAGAGAGATAAATGGGTTTATAGGTTTTAAAGAAAATGGTGATATGCATGGGAGGTTATGAAAGATAAGCATGGAAATGGGCATGAGAAGGTGGGCAATAGGTACATGGTGAATATGAAAGGCATGAGTTAAAGATGGTGGCCAAATGAGGGAGGAAAGACATGGAGACAGTGAGTAGGCGAGAAACGATCGGTGGTATGGATGTGAGGCAAGCGCTCTGGATTCTTATTCCTTGTTGTGAGGCTCCGATGCGCGCATAAGCTAGCAGAATGCTAACCCAAATCCCTTGATTAGGTATGATCTCCTTGCACTGTAATGACCGGGTATTTTATGCCACGTTATCAATTTTAGTTTGAAAAGTCTTATTTTGTATGATGGTTGAAAAGCCAAAAAGAAAATTGTTGCAGAACACGTGTCAATTTCGGATTGGTGAATTTCGTTTTATTGTGTCGGTCAATTAAACGAGTTGAAATTTTATGTCATGTCAGCCTTAGGGTAGAAAATTTCTTAGGATTTTAGAAATTGAAATTTTCCGAAAAAAAAAAGAATTAATTAAAAATAATAATTAAAATTAATTAAGAAAAATTAAATTAAATTGATGAATAATAAAATTGAGAAAAATTAGTTTTAGATTGGTGTTAATAAATAAATTGTGTGAAAAACAAATGAAAAAAAAATGAATTGGAAATCAAATAAAACAATTAGAATAAACAAAAGAAAAGAAAATAAAAGAAACAAAATAAAAATATTCATTGGGCTTTGAATATTGGCCGTTTGTAAAAGAAAAAAAAATAATAATAATAATGGATTGGGCTTAGATATTGAGTTGGGCTTGGATATGGGCTTCAGTGGCTGGTGGCTTTTAAAAGCCATGTGAAGTGGGCTCTTAAAAAAAAAACAAAAAGGAAAATGAAGAGTTTTTTAAAAGGGCAGAATGCGGGGAGAAGCGACTGTGGAATTAGGGCACTCGCCGGATCTTTGACCGGCCGTTTGGACGGCCAAACGATCTCTATTTTGGCCCAAATTCAGAAGAAATACTCTATTCGACTAGAGGAACAAGTCTACGGTGGCTGATTTTGTTTTTAATGGCCAAATTCTCATATTTGTGGTAGGGGACCCTAACCCTAAAACTTAAATTTTTATGTTTTTCCCTTGAAAAAAAAAATTATAAATCTGATAATTATGAGTTAAGTAGGCAATTGTGATGTTGGGTGAATTTTCTGGAATGTTTTGGGATTTGTTCTGGATTTTTTTGTAATTTCTGGAATTCTTTGTAATTGATAAATAATTATTTTAAGTGTTAAAAATTGTTAGAAATGTAGGAAAATTCCGAAATTAGGGCAAGATTTCAAATCTAGTGATTTATGAATTTTTGAAAATTGATTGGGATATTTGCGATAATTTTATTGTGAAAATTTCGTTATTTTCAAATATTATGAATTATTAGAATTATTGAAAAATTCTGAAATTGTGATATAAATTCAAGTATATTGATATGTGAATTTCCAAAAAATTGTTGGTATATTTTCGGGAATTTTAATGTGAAAATTTTATTTTATTGGGTTATTGAAAATGTTGGAATTGTTGAAATTATTGAAGAATTTTGGAGTTTGTGGCATTCATTTGCATCATGGTTGTATGAAAGAAAAAAAATTGTGAAAAGTGTATGAAATGGAAAAAAATAAAATAGTGATGAAAAGTGAAAGCCCGTGTGAGGCGAACTAAGAAGAGAGAGAGATCCCTAGGGTGAAAGACCCAAAAGTTTACCCCGAGAAGACTCCGAATGGGGAGTATATTTGGGTGCGGACGCGTATCCTTCGGTGAAAGCCCGAGAACGATAGTGCATTGTATGACTGTATATCACACGTTCATATGCATTCATTTAATGATTGGATGTTGTGGGATTGAGTATAATGTTATATGTTAAATTGTGTGACTTGATTTATATTGGTAAACTGTTGTGTTTGGGTTATTGAAATATAGTAATCCCCCATTAACCATTAGGGTGTTAGGTACCCTACTGAGCAATGTGGAAATGCTCACCCTTTCTTTTTTTTTATATTTTTAGATGCAAATATCACTCCTGAGGATCCACAGGTGGGACAAGGAGGACTTCAGGATGCCTCTGGAGCGGTTTAGTGGAATGTGTTTTATTTTTTTTTATTGTGTTTGTGGTATTGAGACCTTGTAATAAGTGAATTATGGATAATGTAATAAGACCTTAATTTGATTAAGGGGATTTTTATGAAATTTTATTTTGGAATGCAATGATGTTTATTAAATCTTAATGTGTTTTGAGTAAGGTTCGAAATATTGTTAGTTGGTGAGAACCTAGTGGGACTTATATGTGAGAAAAAAAAAATTTCAGAGTGATTTAGTTGACTGCCAACGTGGAATAGGAGTAACCCTTAAGGTCAAACCTTTGACCTGGGGTCATAGGCCAAATTTTGGGTCGCCCGGAATTTGGGTCGTGACAGCGTGGTATCAGAGCCAAGGTTGCAATAATACCTTGGGGTCAATGTTTGTGGGTGTTTATGAGTGTTGTAATGTTATGATTTTTGTATGTGTTAATTAACGAGTGGATGATTAATTGAATTATGTATTGTGATTGTATGAAAGTGAAATTTTTTATAATAGTTGAAGTTGCTAAGTGTGTACATGTGAAATTTGTTTTTGCTCACCTTGGTAATGTGGTTGAATTAGGGTTTGTTAAATTTGAAATGGAGGGAAGTGTGTTAGTTTGCCTTTTTCGCAGTCCGATCCGTGCTATCAGTATGTGTTGAGGAAGGGATCAATAAATTTCTTAGCTTGCCTTCATGGTAAGGAGAAAGCCCAGAAGGACATTATAGAAATTCTAGTGGTAAGGAAGTTTCAGGATGTATTCCCAGATGAGTTACTAGGTTTACCACTGCATAGAGAGTTTGATTTCTCTATTGAAGTATACCCAGGAACTGATCCTATTTCAGTATCCCCTTATAGGATGGCCCCTCTTGAGTTGAAAGAATTGAAAACTCAGTTAGATGAATTGTTGGGTAAGGGTTTTATTCGTCCAAGTACATCGCCATGGGGAGCCCCAGTGTTGTTTGTGAAGAAGAAGAATGGCACACTAAGGTTATGTATTGACTATAGGAAGTTGAATAAAGTTACTGTGAAGAACAAGTATCCTCTTCCAAGGATAGATGACTTGTTTGATCAGTTGAATGGTGCAAAGTATTTTAGTAATATTGACTTGAGAACTGGGTATCATCAATTGAGGGTTAAGGAAGAAGATGTTTCTAAAACCGTTTTTAGAACAAGATATGGGCATTATGAGTTCTTAGTCATGCCTTTTGGGTTAATTAATGCCCCTACTGCTTTCATGGATTTAATGAATAGAGTATTTCGTGCTTACTTAGATCAGTTTGTGATTGTCTTTGTGGATGACATCTTGATCTACTCTAGGAGTTTGGCGGAGCATAAGCAGCATTTGGTGACCACCCTTAAAACTTTGAGAAGGCATCAATTGTATGGGAAGTTGGACAAAAGTGAGTTTTGGCTTACTGAAGTGAATTTCTTAGGCCATGTGGTTTCTGAGGCAGGAATAGCAGTAGACCATTCCAAGGTGGAAGCTCTACAGGAGTGGCAAAGGCCTATTAATGTATTTGAGGTTAGAAGTTTCTTGGGGTTGGCTGGATATTATAGGAGGTTTGTGAAAGACTTCTCTAGAATTGCAGCACCAATGACTCGGTTGACTAGAAAAGGGGTGAAGTTTGAATGGAATGAGAAGTGTGAGAATGCTTTCCAAGAGTTGAAGTGGAAATTGACCACTGCTCCAGTGTTAACTACTCCTATTAGTGGAGAGCTGTTTACAATTTATTGTGATGCTTCCATAATGGGGCTAAGGTGTGTGCTAATGCAGCAAGGCAAGGTGGTAGCTTCTGCCTCAAGACAGTTAAAGCATTATGAGTGGAATTATCCAACACATGATTTGGAGCTTGCAGCAGTGATGTTTGCCCTTAAGACTTGGAGACACTATTTGTATGGAGAGAAGTTTGAGGTATACTCTGATCACAAGAGTTTGAAATATATTTTTACTCAAAAGGATCTGAACTCTAGGCAAAGGAGATGGATGGAGACATTGGAAGATTATGATTTTGCTCTTCATTATCATCCAGGAAAGGCGAATCTTGTAGCAGATGCCTTGAGTAGGAAGAGTGTTGGCCAGTTGTCTAGCTTGGAGTTAAGAGAGTTTGAGATGCATGCAGTTATTGAGGATTTTGAATTATGTCTTGGTTTGGAAGGGCCTGGTCCATGCTTGTACAGTATATCAGCTAGACCAATGGTTATCCAGAGAATAGTGGAGGCCCAAGTTCATGATGAGTTTTTAGAAAAGGTTAAAGCCCAGTTGGTAGCAGGTGAAATAGATGAAAATTGGTCTATGTATGAAAATGGGAGTGTGAGGTTCAAAGGGAGATTGTGTGTGCCAAAAGATGTGGAGTTGAGAAATGAACTTCTAGCAGATGCTCATAGGGTGAAGTATACCATCCACCCTGGGAATACCAAGATGTATCAAGACTTAAAGAGACAGTTTTGGTGGAGTGGGATGAAGAGAGATATTGCTCAATTTGTAGCTAATTGTCAGATTTGTCAACAAGTGAAGGCTGAACACCAAAGGCCTACAGGGTTGTTACAACCTTTACCTATACCTGAGTGGAAGTGGGATAATATCACTATGGACTTTGTGATAGGGTTGCCAAGAACTAGAAGCAAGAAAAATGGGGTTTGGGTGATTGTGGACCGTCTTACTAAGTCAACTCATTTTCTAGCCATGAAAACTACTGATTCCATGAACTCTTTGGCTAAGTTGTTTATACAGGAGATTGTGAGATTGCATGGGATACCTGTATCTATAGTGTCTGACAGGGACCCTAAGTTTACTTCTCAGTTTTGGCAGAGTTTACAAAGGGCTTTGGACACCCAACTGAATTTTAACATCACTTTTCACCCTCAGACAGATGGTCAATCAGAGAGAGTGATCCAGATCATAGAAGACATGTTAAGGGCTTGTGTTTTGGATTTTGGAGGAAATTGGGCAGATTACTTACCTTTGGCAGAGTTTGCTTATAACAACAGTTACCAATCTAGTATTGGCATGGCACCTTAAGAAGCACTCTATGGGAGACCTTGTAGATCGCCTTTGTGTTGGATAGAGATGGGTGAGAGTCGTTTGTTGGGACCTGAGATTGTCCAAGAGACTACAGAGAAGATACAACTCATCAAGGAAAAACTTAAGACTGCCCAAGATAGATAGAAAAGTTATGCAGACAAAAGAAGAAGGCCCTTGGAGTTTGAGGAAGGGGATTGGGTGTTTGTAAAAGTGTCCCCTCGAAGAGGCATATTTCGATTTGGGAAGAAGGGAAAGTTAGCCCCTAGGTTTGTGGGACCATTTCAGATTGATAAAAGAGTTGGCCTAGTGGCATACAAGTTAATTTTGCCTCAACAGTTGTCCCTTGTGCATGATGTTTTCCATGTGTCAATGCTAAGGAAGTGTACTCCAGATCCAACTTGGGTAGTGGACTTGCAAGATGTTCAGATTAGTGAATATACTTCTTATATGGAGGAACCTTTACGAATTCTGGAAGTTGGAGAGCATAGGTTCAGGAACAAGGTGATTCCTGCAGTCAAAGTGTGGTGGCAACACCATGGGATAGAAGAAGCCACTTGGGAACCTGAGGAAGAAATGAAACAACACTATCCGCAACTCTTCTACGAATTTTAAGGTAAGCTAGTTTAAATTTCAGGACGAAATTTCTTTTAGGGGGGTAGGATGTAATGACCGTGTATTTTATGCCACGTTAGCAATTTTAGTTTGAAAAGTCTTATGAAGTGTACTCCAGATCCAACTTGGGTAGTGGACTTGCAAGATGTTCAGATTAGTGAAAATACTTCTTATGTGGAGGAACCTTTACGAATTCTGGAAGTTGGAGAGCATAGGTTCAAGAACAAGGTGATTCCTGCAGTCAAAGTGTGGTGGCAACACCATGGGATAGAAGAAACCACTTGGGAACCTGAGGAAGAAATGAGACGACACTATCCGCAACTCTTCTACGAATTTTAAGGTAAGCTAGTTTAAATTTCGGGACGAAATTTCTTTTAGAGGGGTAGGATGTAATGACCAGGTATTTTATGCCACGTTAGCAATTTTAGTTTGAAAAGTCTTATTTTGTATGATGGTTGAAAAGTCAAAAAGAAAAGTGTTGGAGAACACGTGTCAATTTCGGATTGGTGAATTTCGTTTTATTGTGTCGGTCAATTAAACGAGTTGAAATTTTATGTCATGTCAGCCTTAGGGTAGAAAATTTCTTAGGATTTTAGAAATTGAAATTTTCCAGAAAAAAAAAGAATTAATTAAAAAAATTAATTAGAATTAATTAAGAAAAATTAAATTAAATTGATGAATAATAAAATTGAGAAAAATTAGTTTTAGATTGGTGTTAATAAATAAATTGTGTGAAAAAAAAATGAATTGGAAATCAAATAAAACAATTAGAATAAACAAAAGAAATAAAATAAAAATATTCATTGGGCTTTGAATATTGGTCGTTTGTAATGGGTTGTAAAAGAAAAAATAATAATAATAATAATGGATTGGGCTTAGATATTGAGTTGGGCTTGGATATGGGCTTAAGTGGTTGGTGCCTTTTAAAAGCCATGTGAAGTGAGTTGTTAAAAAAAAAAAAAAAAAAAAAAAAAAAAAAAAAGGAAAAGGAAGAGTTTTTGAAAAGGGCAGAACGCAGGGAAAAGCAGCTGTGGAATTAGGGCACTCGCCGGATCTTTGACCGGCCGTTTGGACGACCAAACGATCTCCGTTTCGGCCCAAATTCGGAGGAAATACTCTATTCGACTAGAAGAACAAGTCTACAGTGACTGATTTCGTTTTTAACGGCCAAATTCTCAGATTTGTGGTAGGGGACCCTAACCCTAAAACTTAAATTTTTATGTTTTTTCCTTGAAAAAAAAAATTATAAATCTGATAATTATGAGTTAAGTAGGCAATTGTGATGTTGGGTGAATTTTCTAGAATGTTTTGGGATTTGTTCTGGATTTTTTTGTAATTTCTGGAATTCTTTGTAATTGATAAATAATTATTTTAAGTGTTAAAAATTGTTAGAAATGTAGGCAAATTCCGAAATTAGGGCAAGATTTCAAATCTAGTGATTTATGAATTTTTGAAAATTGATTGGGATATTTGCGGTAATTTTATTGTGAAAAATTCGTTATTTTCAAATATTATGAATTATTAGAATTATTGAAAAATTCTGAAATTGTGATATAAATTCAAGTATATTGATATGTGAATTTCCGAAAATTCGTTGGTATATTTTCGGGAATTTTAATGTGAAAATTTTATTTTATTGGGTTATTGAAAATGTTGGAATTGTTGAAATTATTAAAGAATTTTGGAGTTTGTGGCATTCATTTGCATCATGGTTGTATGAAAAAAAAAATTGTGAAAAGTGTATGAAATGGAAAAAAATAAAATAGTGATGAAAAGTGAAAGCCCGTGTGAGGCGAACTAAGAAGGAAGAGAGATCCCTAGGGTGAAAGACCCAAAAGTTTACCTCGGGAAAACTCCGAATGGGGAGTATATTTGGGTGCGGACGCGTATCCTTTGGTGAAAGCCTGAGAACGATAGTGCATTGTATGACTGTGTGTCATACGTTCATATGCATTCATTTAATGATTGGATGTTGTGGGATTGAGTATAATGTTATATGTTAAATTATGTGACTTAATTTATATTGGTAAACTGTTGTGTTTGGGTTATTGAAATATAGTAATCCCCCATTAACCCTTTGGGTGTTAGGCACCCTACTGAGCAATGTGGAAATGCTCACCCCTTCTTTTTTTTTTTTTTTTAAATGCAGATATCACTCCTAAGGATCCACAGGTGGGACAGGGAGGACTTCAAGATGCCTTTGAAGCGGTTTAGTGGAATGTGTTTTATTTTTTTTATTGTGTTTGTGGTATTGGGACCTTGTAATAAGTGAATTATGGATAATGTAATAAGACCTTAATTTGATTAAGGGGATTTTTATGAAATTTTATTTTGGAATACAATGATGTTTATTAAATCTTAATGTGTTTTGAGTAAGGTTTGAAATATTGTTAGTTGGTGAGAACCTAGTGGGACTTATATGTGAGAAAAAAAAAATTTCAGAGTGTTTTAGTTGATTGCCAACGTGGAATAGGAGTAACCCTTAGGGTCAAACCTTTGACCTGGGGTCACGGGCCAAATTTTGGGTCGCCCGGAATTTGGGTCGTGACATGCACTCTCCAAGAAACTCCTCCACATGGAATACGTCACAGTACCCCAGTTTTGGGAATGTGAGATGATCAGTTGAAGGGACCATTTGTACACCCTTGTAGCGAGATACACGTTCTGGAAATGGCCTTTTGATCTTCAGAATGAGTGATATATCCTTTTTCATAAAATGATCTCGTGCAAATCCATATACCGACTTCCCTACCAAAAGAGAATTGGGGCCATGAGAGTCGATCTTCACAACTGCCATTTTATAACGGTCCATATGCACTCTCAATCTCATCAACCTGACTGCATCATAATGTTTATCAGCCTGAAAAAGGTGACTGGCTTCAGAATTTGATTGATAAATGCCATGTCATTTTCATCGTCACTCCTACTATTTGATCTTTTCATTGGTATGCACTATGAACCTCCTCTGGCACAAAGCTTGTCCATTTTGGTCATCCCAAAAAATCTCAACCCGTATAGAACATTGGTAACGCAGTTACCAGGAAATTGGAGTGTCTCTTTGAGCAAAAAAAAAATTTTGAAAGTAAAACAGAGAATGGAGGAAGATAACAAACATGAAAATAAAAACCCAAGGAAGCCACATCTCAGGATCGATCCATGGGCTCATACTAGTGGAGAAAAACATAAATTGATTCAAAACAAAAATGCCACCCATATCTCCAGGTATCCCGTAATGGATATGATAATGGTCCTCATCAATTTATCAAGCCCAAATTAATGAAACAAAGAAAGAATCAACAACACAGGTGCACGAATAACGCAAATATCCATAGTGCCAAAAATTAGGAAGTGCATAGCTCATAGTGAATATACCTTAAATGTCTCATTGAGCCAGATTTTATCGTCTTTGGAGCTCTCTCTTCCTCATCTTAGCTGGTTCTTCTAGTTCAGCCCTCATACCTCCCTTTATTTGCTCCTTTCTTTCACAGCCTTCCCCCAAAATCTCTCTCGATTCTCTCCGAAAACTCTCTCCGTTTTTTCTCTTTTTTCTTTTGTTTTTTCTTTCTTTTTTCTCTAAGTGTACTACCCCAAAAAACGTATTTTCCTCCCTTAGAAAAAATCTCCCTTCCCCAAGCTATCCCCCTGCTTCTCTGTAACCAACCACATTTTGTTCAGTTATGTCCCCTTTTACAACGGCTGTGTTCCCTATTTGCCCAATTGTCTCTTCCATCCTAAGCAACTTGCTCGTCAGCTGTTTTTCTTTCACTTTCCATCTCATCTAGTCACCCAAAAGATAGCTCATTCCCAGTCCTCTCTAGCCATCTAAAACGGCTCATCCTCACCCTGTCCTTCCTCCATTTTCAGTCTTCCTTAGCTGCCCGAGAACGGCTCTTCCTAAGGGTGGCCAAAAAAATAAAAAATAAAAAATAAAAATGAAACCCCTCCATTTGGGGAGTCTACAATTTTATTTGAGATTTAATTTCTAAAATTTTATTACTTGTGGTGCCAACTTTTTGTTATTGACAATTAATTTATTTAAATAATTAAAATTATTAAAAATTATATTAATAATTTATCTTATCTAATTATTTTATTTTATAAAAATAAATTAAAAGTGAAATAATAGTAATTTTTTAAAATAAGATTAATGAGATAAATGATGATACATTAATATTAAAATTGTAATTTATTTAATTTAAATAAATTATGATACATATATGTTTTTTTTATAATATTTGTATTTTTTTATATTTAATTATAAATGATATAAGAAAAAAGGTTTGTTAAGAAAATTATAATGATGATTTTTATACTTTTAGTAATCAATTAAATAAAATTTAAAATAAAATAAATAGAATTAATTTATTTATTAAAATATATATATATTAACCAGGGTTGACTTGCCCGTGGCCAAGCATCCATGGCAACGCTTTGATCGAAGTTAGCTTGCACCTTAATCGACATAAATTTGTGGTCAAGCTTCAAGGGAAGCACCTTGATCAAAGCTAGCTCCATAAAAATCTGTAAAAAAGCTATTAATATCAATATTTAGACAATAATTTTGAAAAATGAGTGAAATTTATTCCTATCAATTTCCAAATGTCGTGTTGAGCCTCGTCGATAAGTGAAATATCAACAACATTTCACCTATAAACCACAACATTTCAATCATAGGCAGTATCATATCATTATGCTAGCATGATTTTACCAAACATTTGCCATATGAGTCTATACCCTATATTGATTTGATTTTGTACCATATATTGATTTGCTTTTGTACCATATGAAGACTACACTGTCTTTAAATAGTAAACATTTCTTAAGATAAATCTTATTCCCTAAATGTCATTTAAATGCTTATAAAAACTGCTAGAGTTGGTGAGTATAACAAGAATTAGTTATCATACAAAAATCATGAAGAAGATTGTAGCCGCTCTTATGCTTTCCTTGATTTTTTTTCTCGAGCTTGCTAAACTTCACTAGTGCAGGTATATAAACATAAATTAAATAATTGATGATATTTTTAATAGATTTTGTTTTTATCAATTTTCTTATTTTCGTGATGTTTTATGCATCTTTTTATTATAATATTGTGGTTATTTTGAAAGTTTTGGTCATCTTCAAAATATTGTTAATATTTTCATCCTTTTGTAATAGTTCATATTATTTTTCATAATAGTACTTGGGATATTTTATATTAGATAGGGGAAAGTTTTTCATGTTATATATGTATAAGTTCTTTTTAACCATATAAATGTATCTTAAAACAGTAAGGATTAATTTGATTCAAAGTAAACAAAATACTATATAATTAAAAGTGTGTCATAATAAATGGTATCAAAACTAATTCTCGATTCCAATGTCTCAAATATAGGAGTTTTTTTGGTTTGTAAAGAGAGTCTATCTATTTGGCTTCACAATCTTAAGAAACGTGATGAAGATGTCTTAAAAAATTAAAAAATTGGCTAATCATTGGATTTTGAAATTAGATTTGAGCTACATTTATTTTGTGGGTATTTTATTGTTTTTCAGTTTACATTTCTATCCAAATTATCCCAATTGCAACACGTTAGTTTACATTTTGAAATTAAGATATCCTCATTATATCTTCAATATTCATATCTCCATGATACTTGGTACTTTTGAAATTTTTATTATTATTATTTTCATACTTGCCTTTATATACCAAAAAAATTCATCATACTCTGTGAAAATTTTCATAATCTTACTTCATTAAGTACGTTGCAAGGGATATCGATTTCGTTGATATTTCTCTTCCAATATTATTTTAAGAAATAAATATTTCATAACACTAAAATATATTCATTTAAATGTTAAATATGATTCTATACTATGGTAGTGTATGTTTTTTCTTTAAAAACAAAAAGATAAAATATTTGACTTTTTTTTATTGAACTAAAAATAGCATATTGATATCAAACCATATAATTAAAGTAAATTTATTAATAATAAATTTACTTTAGTTAAGTTGATTGATATCAATCGATTACTTTTAACTGAATAAAAAAATCGACATATTTAGTTTTTTCTATTCAGTCAAAAAACATACACCATTTAAATCTATTTTAATAATGTTTTGAACTAGTATATCATTCCTCGTATGGACAACCTCTGTTGTTTAAATTTTTTTAACAACAGTCTTCATTTTCTTGGGAAATTTTTGGCTTCAATGTTTCTATATTTACAGAGGATTGATATATATATATATATATACTTACTTTATTTCATATTATATCATTTGAAATAGAAATATTGATCTACTTTTGTTACTTGAAGCAAACTATTGCACAAAATCTTCAGAGTTTCCAAGAGAGTGTGCCCCTGATCCCGAATATGTTTGTTTTCAAGAGATGGCCTTGAGATTTGGTGGTGATAAGATGCCTAAGAACTGCACCTGCGTAACGCAACTCCCTAATCACTTGTGTAGTTGCATGATGTTAATGTGCTAATTTGTCTCTAAGACAGGACTCCTCAATAAGACAAGGACCCATGTAATAAAGAAGCTTGTTGGAGCTTTTAATTATGTCTATAATAAGACGTCCTATGGAAATGTAATGTCATGTGTTCAAGTAAAATGATTGTGATCATATTCCTAATCAAAAGTTTTTACATTTTCTTTTCCCGACTATCTAGGTTTCATGGGGAAATAAATATGGAAAGTTGAAACTTAAGACATCAATGAACTCAAGAAATAAACTAATTAATTGAATAATTTTTTATTACATTTTCTACCATTCAATATAATAACAAACTTATTTATAATAAACTAATCATATTTGCACTATTACTCTAATTCTTATGAGATCAAAGTCCCTCATTAACATAAAAAACCTAAATAAATAATAATTCCCATTTTTTTTTTTCAAATTTCTAAAATTTTTCTAATTTGACTTTAAGTTTGATTATAATTCCAATAGTCTCCCTTAAGACGAGTTGTAAAGTCAATAACACCAAACATCATCTTCAACTTTATGAACACATCGGTCTTTAGTGACTTTGTAAAAACATCAACTTGATCGTTTGATCTACAAAAATCAAGTTGGATCTCGTCATTTTTCTATAATTCCCTAATTTAATGAAGTTTGATGCTTATGTGTTTATTTCTACGATGAAACATTAAATTCTTTATCAATGCAATAGCAGACTTATTATCATACAAAATCTTTATAGGACCTTTTTGTGTTGGGTTGGGTTTCCTTTTCATATGAAGGATGGCCCATATATGTAAAACCCAACAAAGCCCATATGATATGGGAATTTTTGTCTTTTGGTTTAGGGTTTTTTTGAAAACCCCTAAAAATGATTCACTTCTCGGAATACAGAGTGAGAAGGGTGCAGTCGATGATTTTGAGAGAAAAATAGAGAATAGAAAGAATAAGAAATTGAAGAGTGTGAAGGAGCCATTTTCATCCAGGTAATTGATCTTCATGATCTATGGTTCATTTAATATGAAACTTGGTAAGTTGGTTCATCACTTGTAACTCTTCATTCTAACAGTGGGATTATTGATTGGAGTTGTCTATTTCATTCTATAATTTCCTAAATAGAGTTGGTCGGAAATATAATCGCTTTGGATCAGTTTTGATAAATCTTCTTGATCTCTGTTTTGAACCGTTGGATCGTTCTAAAATTTGGATAGTAGCTTCGTCTCTTATTTATATTGATTCTGGTCGATTGGATAATTGAATGGAGTAGTCAAATATAAGTTAATCATCCGAATAGAGCATCATGGAAAATGAGAGAAGAACATCTACAATCTTCATCAAAGAGTGATATATTTTTTATCCTTGGTCCGATTGAGGTGAAATTTTAACATGAGGTTCGGCACTCGTGGTTCTTCAATATAATCGGTTGGATCATCAATTGGAGTTTTCTGGACAAATTAATAAACCCGAACAGTACACTAAATTTGTGATCTCTTCCTGTTACTATTTTATTATTTGGTGTTTATGTTTGTGAAGCCAATAATTTTTTTTTTCTTGATGGTTGTTGCTGTTGATGGTCCCTAATTAATGTTGGGATAGATTGTGTACTCTAACTTTGGTTGATAGTAAAGCCTTTTTTAGTGGCCTCCAGTCATGTGGCTTTTACTCTTCACATTGAGAAGGTTTTTCATGTTAAAATTTTTGGTACATGCATGGTTGATTTTAATTGTAATATTGTGTTTAAATTTCTCCCAACATAGTTTTAAATTCCTTTAATATATTTATATTTATTTATTTTAAAATTTTAAATTTATTTTTATTAAAATATGTTTTATTACATTTTAAATATAAATTTAAATCATTTTTAAGATTTATATAAAATATTTTAGTTGAGATTTAATTTCTAAAATTTTATTACTTGTAGTGCCAAACTTTTTGTTATTGATATTAATTTATAAAAAAAATAAAAGTGAAATGATCGTGATTTTTTAAAATTATATTTATATTCATTTATTTTAAAAATTAAAAACAATTTTTATTACAATTTAAATAAAACAAATTACATACTTTTTAAGATTTATATAAAATATTTTATTTGAAATTTAAATTCTAAAATTTTATTACTTGTGGTGCCAACTTTTTGTTATTGATGATTAATTTATTTAAATAATTAAAATTATTAAAACTTATATTAATAATTTATCTTATCAAATTAATTTTAATTTATAAAAAAATTGAAAAGATATTAATTTTTTAAAAATAAGATTAATGAGATAAATGATGATATATTAATATTAAAATTAATATATTAACATTACAATACACATGTTAAAGTAATTTTATAAGTGTAATTGATGTAGGTATGATCAAGAATGATATTTATAATTTTTTTTAGAAAAATTATATTAAATTACTTTAATATATTTATATTTATTTATTTTAAAATTTAAAATTATTTTTATTAAATCATGTTTTATTACATTTTAAATAAAAAATTAAATCATTTTCAAGATTTATATAAAATATTTTATTTGAGATTTAATTTCTAAAATTTTATTACTTGTGGTGCCAAACTTTTTGTTATTGATATTAATTATTTAAATAATTAAAATTATTAAAAATTATATTAATAATTTATCTTATCAAATTAATTTTAATTCATAAAAAAATAAAAGTGAAATAATAGTGATTTTTTAAAATTATATTTATATTAGTTTATTTTAAAAATGAAAAACTATTTTTGTTAAAACATGTTTTATTACATTTTAAATAAAAAATTACATCATTTTTAAGATTTATATAAATAGTATATTTGAGATTTAATTTCTAAAATTTTATTACTTGTGGTGCCAACTTTTTGTTATTGATGATTAATTTATTTAAATAATTAAAATTATTAAAAAATATATTAATAATTTATCTTATCAAATTAATTTTAATTTATAAAAAAAATTAAAAGTGAAATTATATTAATTTTTAAAAAATAAGATTAATGTGATAAATGATGATACATTAGTATTAAAATTAATACATTAACATTAGAGTACACATATTAAAGTAATTTTATAAGTTTAATTGATGTAAGTATGATAAAGAATAATATTTATAATTTTTTTATAGAAAAATTACATTAAATTCCTTTAATATATTTTTATTTATTTATTTTAAAAATTGAAAATTATTTTTATTAAAAACATGTTTTATTACATTTTAAATAAAAAAATAAATCAATTTTAAGATTTATATAAAATATTTTTATTTGAGATTTAATTTGTAAAATTTTATTACTTGTGGTGCCAAACTTTTTTTTAATGATATTAATTTATTTAAATAATTAAAATTATTAAAAATTATATTAGTAATTTATCTTATCAAATTAATTTTAATTTATAAAAAAAATAAAAGTGAAATGATAGTTCTTTTTAAAAATTATATTTATATTCATTTATTGTAAAAATTCAAAAACTACTTTTATTAAAACATGTTTTATTACATTTTAAATAAAAAAAATTACATCTTTTTTAAGATTTATATAAAATATTTTATTTGAGATTTAATTTCTAAAATTTTATTACTTGTGGTGCCAGCTTTTTGTAATTGATAATTAATTTATTTAAATAATTAAAATTATTAAAAATTATATTAATAATTTATCTTATCTAATTAATTTGAATTTATAAAAATTTTTAAAGTAAAATAATTGTAATTTTTTAAAATAAGATTAATGAGATAAATGATGATACATTAATATTAAAATTGTAATTTATTTAATTTAAATAAATTATGATACATGTATGTTTTTCTATAATATTTATATTTTTAATATTTAATTATAAATTATATAAAAAAAGGTTTGTTAAGAAAATTATAATGATGGTTTTTATACTATTAGTAATCAATAAAATAAAATAAATAGAATTAATTTATTTATTAATATATATATATATATATATATATTAACAAGAGTTGACTTGCTTGTGGCCAAGCTTCCATGGTGACACTTTGATCGAAGTTAGCTCGCACCTTAACCAACAGAAATATGTGGTCGAGCTTCAGTGGAAGCACCTTGATCGAAGCTAGCTCACATGTAAAATGCAAAAATATCATGAAGTTTTCCCAAAAAAAATCCATAGAAAGCTATAAATATCAATATTTAGACTATAATTCTTAAAAATAAGTGAAATTTCTTCCTATCACTTTCCAAATGTCGTGTCAAGCCTCGTTGATAAGTGAAATATCGACAACATTTCGCCTATAAACCACAACAT
Organism: Vitis vinifera; assembly: GCF_030704535.1. Classification (NCBI taxonomy): domain Eukaryota; kingdom Viridiplantae; phylum Streptophyta; class Magnoliopsida; order Vitales; family Vitaceae; genus Vitis; species Vitis vinifera. Next base: position 18,345,021 of record NC_081808.1, on the reverse strand, counting down.
TTCAATCACAGGCGGTATCATATCATTACGTTGACATGATTTTACCAAACATTTGCCATATGAGTCTATACCCTATATTGATTTGATTTTGTACCATATATTGATTTGATTTTGTACCATATGAGGACTACACTACTTTAAATAGTAAACATTTCTTAAGATAAATCTTATTCCCTAAATGTCATTTAAATGCTTAATTAAAACTGCTAGAGTTGGTGAGTATAACAAGAATTAGTTAGCATACAAAAATCATGAAGAAGATTGTAGCCGCTCTTATGCTTTCCTTGATTCTTTTCTCAAGCTTGTTGAACTTCACTGGTGCAGGTATATAACATAAATTAAATAATTGATGATATCTTTAATAGATTTTTTTTTATCAATTTTCTTATTTTCATGATGTTTTATGCATCTTTTTATTATAATATTGTGGTTATTTTGAAAGTTTTGAGCATCTTCAAAATATTGTTAATATTTTCATCCTTTTGTAATAGTTCATATTTGTTTTTGTAATACTACTTGTGACATTCTATATCAGATAGAGGAAAGTTTTTTGTGTTATATATGTATAAGTTCTTTTTAACCATATAAATGTATCTTAAAACAGTAAGGATTAATTTGACTCAAAGTAAAAAATATCTATATAATTAGAAGTGTATCATAATAAATGGTATCATAACTAAACTCCAATGTCTCAAATATAGGAGTTTTTTTGGTTTGTAAAGAGAGTCTATCTATTTGGCTTCACAATCTTACAAAATATGATGAAGATGTCTTAAAAAATTAAAAAATTGGCTAATCATTGGATTTTGAAATTAGATTTGAGCTACATTTATTTTGTGGGTATTTTATGGTTTCTCGGTTTACATTTCTATCCAAATTATCCCAGTTGCAACACGCCAGTTTACATTTTGAAATTAAGATATCCTCATTTATACCTTCGATATTCATATCTCCATGATACTTGGTACTTTTGAAATTTTTATTATTATTATTTTCATACTTGCCTTTATATACCAAAAAAATTCATCATACTTTGTGAAAATTTTCATAATCTTACTTCATAAAGTACGTTGCAAGGGATATCGATTTCGTTGATATTTCTCTTCCAATATTATTTTAAGAAATAAATATTTTATAACACTAAAATATATTTATTTAAATGTTAAATATGATTCTATACTATGGTAGTGTATGTTTTTTCTTTACAAACAAAAAGTTAAAATATTTGACTTTTTTTATTGAACTAAAAATAGCATATTGATATCAAACCATATAATTAAATCAAATTTATTAATAATAAATTTACTTTAGTTAAGTTGATTGATATCAATCGATTACTTTTAACTGAATAAAAAAATCGATATATTTAGTTTTTCCTATTCAGTCAAAAAACATACACCATTTAAATCTATTTTAATAATGTTTTGAACTGGTATATCATTCCTCGTATGGACAACCTCTGTTGTTTAAATTTTTTTAACGACAGTCTTCATTTTCTTGGGAAATTTTTGGCTTCAATGTTTCTATATTTACAGAGGATTGATATATATATATACTTACTTTATTTCATATTATATCATTTGAAATAGAAGTATTGATCTACTTTTGTTACTTGAAGCAAACTATTGCACAAAATCTTCAGAGTTTCCAAGAGAGTGTCCCCCTGATCCCGAATATGTTTGTTTTCAAGAGATGGCCTTGAGATTTGGTGGTGATAAGATGCCTAAGAACTGCACCTGCGTAACGCAACTCCCTAATCACTTGTGTAGTTGCATGATGTTAATGTGCTAATTTGTCTCTAAGACAGGACTCCTCAATAAGACAAGGACCCATGTAATAAAGAAGCTTTTTGGAGCTTTTAATTATGTCTATAATAAGACATCCTATGGAAATGTAATGTCATGTGTTCAAGTAAAATGATTGTGATCATATTCCTAATCAGAAGTTTTTACATTTTCTTTTCCCGACTATCTAGGTTTCATGGGGAAATAAATATGGAAAGTTGAAACTTAAGACATCAATGAACTCAAGAAATTATTTGACTTTTTTTTTTCAATTAAAAATAATATGTTGACATTAATCAACATAACTAAAATAAATTTGTTATAAAAAAAAATTCAATTTAATTATGTTGGTTGATATTAACATGTTATTTTTAGTTGAATAGAAAAAATCAAATATTTTTTCCTTTTCTGTTTAGCCAAAAAAAACAAACATCACCTTAACAAGTTGTTCAAGAAAGGTAAGAAAAAAAAAGGAAAAAAAAATCAAAATCTGAACATACTTCAATGGGATAATTGTGCTTTAGGGATAGATGAACTTAATAATTTGCCCAAGATCCACAAAACTTGCATATATGGTTTGAAAGAGTAGAGAAAAATGTTAAATTATTATGAGGACTATTTTTACATGTCAATATCCAAAAATTCCTAAAATAAAATTCCTTCCTTTCTTTTTTAAAAGCTCATGTTGAACCCTCTATCACTTTTTAAAAAAGCAAAAGTGGATTTTGACTCACTAATTTGAAAAAAAAAATTAGAAAAAAAATTCCAATATTTATAAATCAGTTTTATCTTTATCCATTTAAAAATATTTAAAAATGTATGTACTTTTCATAAGTCAAATGATTATTTCTTGAAATACCCTTTTATTTGATAATATTAACTAAAATTATCAAAAAAATAATTTATCATTTATTATTTTAATTTGATAAAAGTGTCTTACAAATAAATATATTATAAATTTTTTATTATATAATGTGAGATACAAATTATTTTGGAAAAATTTTCCAAGATCCTCAAGTAATAAATAATTTTTTTTTTAGTTCTCTAATTAATAATAATTTTATATAGTATATTATATAAATTTACTCTTCTTCTTACTTTTTTAATAAAAATAAATAAAAATTTTGTTAGTTGACATCAACAGTAAAATAAGAAATTTTAAAAATTAAAAATACACTTAAAACTAAAATACTTAAAAATTAAATACAATTAAAACCAATAAACATAAAAATTTTAAAAAAAATATTAACTCATTGTATTTCCAATTTTTTCTTGAAATCTTAATTTTCTACTAGTGTTATTTGGTGAAGTGAAAATTAACATTTTATTTATATATTTTTAACATTAAAGTATTTTTTTAATTTTAATTGTATTTTTTTTATTTTAATCGGTTTTCATAGCAAAAAAATCGTCAATTGGTGTTATTAACTTAACAGTAAAAGGTCATTTCAGGAAATAAATATGCTTATGAAAAAAATGTATATATTTTAAAATATTTTTAAATAGATCAAGATAAAATAGATTTATGAAAGTTAGAGTTACTTTTTGTATATTTTTTCAAATTAGTGAAACATTTTTCCCATTTTAAAATGTTGGGTGGTCACAATAAGTAAATTTGAATCATTTGATGAACTAATGAGATCGTGAAATTTTCAAATATTTAAGATTTTAACTGAAATAGGAAAATGAAAATATTTTGATTGAAATTTAAGATAAAATTTTACCATCTTAAAAAAATTTTAATTTGAGATAGTAAAAAATTTTAAATGCCTCAATTTTTAAAATATTTTTTAAAATCATTACCTTTTTAATATAAGACTTTAAAAGTTTTTGTATTTTATGTGAAAGTTACTGTTATTTTATGTTTTCAAATTTGATCTAAACTTCAATTAGAATATTTTAAATTTCTTATTTATTTATAAAATATTTACAAATCAAGTTAAAATATAAAAAAATTAAATTTTAATTCAAAAGATAATTATTTTCTCTCATTTTTAGTTTTATCTTAAAAAATAACCATCTATTTTTATATTTATTGGAGTTTTAAATTTTGAAAAACAAAATTTAACACTTCTTATTTTATTTTTTAAAATTTTCATTCATTAAGACTTTTTAGGTGCTTTGGTGAGGGAAAGAAGTAAGTTGTAAAGAAACATTCAAAGTCCTTCATAATGGGTTATCTTGTACATAAATTGACCTTGTATAATTAGTACAATTGCCTTGTATAGTTGTTCAAAATCCACATACAAGTATGTTAACCATGTTTCTAGTATTTTGTTAATTACTTCTAAAGAGGAAACCCTATATATTTAGTAGGCGTAGGGAATAAAAAAACTCTCATGTGTGGGTACACAAACATGCATGGGATGAGTGTGTGATGTGTCTTTCTTGGATGTGAGAAGCCCATAGACGAGGAAAAGAAATAGGGAAGTTGTTGGAAAATGCTTCAACTCCCTCACAATGGGCTATTTTGTACACCATTTGTATAGTTAATTCATTAATCTTATAATTAGTACAATTGTCTTATATAGTTGTTTAAATTTCTACATCTGTACTCTTGAAAATGTGCATAAGAGTGAACCATGATTCAATGGTTTGGTGGGAGGAATCCATGTATTAATTGCTTTCAAAGAGGATATTTGCTTGCAAATATTATTAAAATGTTTTGTGATTAAGTGTATTTTTGTCTTTCATATTTCACGTCCTTACCATCAATACTGCAAAATATCTAACCTTTAGGGTCATTATCATATTCATCTATCCCTAAAACACAATTCTCCATTCTTAAATATATAGAAAATATAAAACATAAGATCCAAAACTTTATTTATTTATTTTGCCTCAAATTTCTCAACAACCAAAAAGATATATGTTCACAGAATATATATTGATGATATCTTCAACAAGGTTTAATATTTTCTTCTTTTCATGATAATTAATATACCTTATTTATTTAAATATTATTATTATTATTATTATTATTATTATTATTATTAATATAACTTTTCTTTTATCTACGAAAACTCTTAACTTTACTTTAATTTTTACTGGTCTTTTTCTTAATTTTACTATCTTTCTCTTCTTTTTTTCTTTCATCACTGTGTTTTCTTCATTTCCAAAACCTAATGTAGCCTTTCCATTTCTTCTTTGAAAGTTAGGTCCTTTTTCTTCCTTTTGACTTAGAAGACTTTTCAAGTTTCCATTACTCTTGGTTAATGAGTTGATGGGTTGGTAGGGTTTGAAGTGAAAGAGTCTTATAAATTGTAATATTTTCATAATTGGACCAATCATTAAATCAAAAAAGTTATCGTTCCACTAGTTCGATCGTGGTCAAATGGGTAATATCATAAATATATAATTTATATTTTTTTAAAATTAAAAATAATTTGAAGAAATTAATATATATATATATAATTAAAAATTTTAATAACATTTCATTTTTTTTATATTTGATATGTCAAATTAAATGATAAACATAAATGTAAACATATTAATATCTCAAATTTTATTAAATGGAATATTTATAATATTTAAATATGGAAAGAAAATTATAATATTTAATTAATCTATGTATTTTATTATTTTAAAAAAATTTAAATTATTATATTAATAAAAATATGTATTGTTAATAATTGTTATAAAAATAAATATTTATATTTGTTTCAATGTTTTATATTATAAAAATTCGGAAACAACATTAATTAGTATGTAACTATATATTAATTTAAAGGATTGTGTAGTATACTGGTTGTACAACCCACTTTCAAATCCTCTTCATGCGGGTTACCTACACTTACAGGTACAAGCAAAAAGAAGGTTGGGTAATGGGCCGGTTAGCAGGGGGAGTATGGGCCGAATGAGGAGAAAAGGCCATGGTGGATTTGGCCGAAACCACAAGTTGGCCGGTTTCCAGAAAATCGGACGGTTCATCCGTTCTACGGTCTGACCGCCGGGTCTTGACAGACTTTTAGAAGTAAACTTCGTTGGCGTTTCCCCTGCTTGAAACCTAAAATCCAGCTTCACCTCCATTACTGCTAAAATGCCTCCACCTACCACCACAGCCAGCTTCTCCCACTCTACTACTGCCCCCAATTTGTAAATAACTTGAAAGTGAGTGGTTATTTTCCCTGATTCAAGGTCACAATAAAAGTACTCCAAATGGTTTTCAAAGGTGTCCAGCAACTGCCCCCTCCCCACCGACCTCCATCTCCTTCATTACCCCAAATTCGTATTGCCCACATAAACAAAAACTATATACGCCCATCAACATCTAACAAATGAAAACACAGGCAAGCAAATTAATACAATCTCCACACAAATAGGTACTGTATTGTAGAGATATCCCAAACATTGAATGCCTAAAAAGTCCAGAAATCATCTAACAACCATCATCATTTCTCCTTGAAAATCTTGAAAAATTAGCAGAACCCCGCAAAATCCACTATAATTTTTCTAACAGAGAGGCATTTAGGGTCGTCCCAATCTCGGGGGAAAGAAAAGCATCAACACAAGAATACTGCACCTGATCAGTAGAGAGATAGAAATTGTCCCACCTACTCAGAGTAACCCTCCTCGGCTTCTGAACCTCCTTCCCAAGAACCTCTACTTAATTCCTTACTGAATGGTGGTCCTGTTTCCAATCACATAATTGATGATGAGAGAGTGTAGAGCAATATTCCTTGTGGTTCCTTTGCTTTGCTTCCTATCCTCACGTGAACCAAACACCTTGGTTTGCAATGAGAAGCAGAAAAATGCCCTGCTTAGCTTCAAACAAGCTCTCTCAGACCCCGCAAACCAACTCCGACTCTCATCTTGGACTGCAGAGGAAGATTGCCGTGGGTGGATAGGAGTTCACTGCCATAGCATCAATGGTCAAGTCATGGAGCTAATTAGGTGTCCCATGATTGAAATGATTCCCAGAAAGATGAAGGTATGTGAGAGATGTAAGATTTACATACCCAAGCGACGGATTCATGCTATCAATTTCACAATCGGACAAGTAGAGATAGCATAGATATATTCAAAGGAATGAACTTCCCTGTGAAGGTCAACTTCAACCATAGATAGGTTTTGCAAAGAAGATATGACAAATCCAACTGAGGGCCTCAAACATATAAGCCATGAAGAATATCAGGATAATTCTGGGAACCACCCCCTAGACTGAGGTAATGAAGATCGGTAAGATTTCCAAGCTGAGGGGGGGCTAGTCCATCAGGTATGTTAAACTCCGCATGGAACCCAAGAAACTTGGAACTGGAGCACCTCCAAACTCATTGGAGCTCAAGTCCAAGTAATTCAAAAATTTTAGTTGCAGCAGAGCAGGATAACCTTGCCGCCCAATCCAAAACCGTGGAGGTGGAGCTCCGTGACTTCATGACCACTTATGTTATGGCAGTGGACTCCTATCCACCCACAGCAATCTTCCTGATCAGCAGATCGAGATGAGAATAAGAGTTGGTTTGCAGGATCAGAGAGAAGTTGTTTGAAGCTGAGAAGGGCATGTTTCTACTTCTCATTACAAACCAAGGTGTTTGGTTCACATGAGAGAAGGCAAAGCAAGGCACACACAGGGGATATTGCTCTACACTTTTTCATCAATTATGTGACTGGAAACAGGAGTTCTATTAAAAAAGGAAGTAGGTTGATATGATGTAGCAAGCCACAATCGAGTTGCAATTTATAGGACTCTTTCATCTCATTGCACTTTCACTTCAACCCACCTTCTTCAACACTTCTAGGAAATATCATTTCTTTTCATCTCTTGTGCCCATACCTTTGTCTTTATCATCCCCACCTTCTTCAACACTTCTAGGAAATATCATTTCTTTTCATCTCTTGTGCCCATACCTTTGTCTTTATCATCCCCACCTTCTTCATCACTTCTAGGAAACATCATTTCTGTCTTTATTATCCCCATCTTCAACACTTCAAGGAAATATCGTTTCTTTTCATGTTGTCTTGTGCCCATACCTTTATATTTATTATCTTTATCATAATGTTTATCTTTTTTTGGTTCTATTGGAAAAGCACACAACCAATATGAAATTTTATTACCCAAATTTAGGGGATAATAGTCTTTCTTTCTTGTACCATAGTTAATAAGGTTAAGTTAGAGTATAACATGCATGCATGCATAGCAAATTTCATGAGTTAGAAATGAGCAAAAACATTTCATATATTCTTTAATTGATTGAAGTTAAACTATATTAACCTCTTCTATTTGATATTCACAATTTCAAGTATCTTAATTTAATTTAGGTCTACAATTTTTTAGGCACAATATATCAAAATACATATAATCTTGTAGAGGCATATAATTTTCCATTAAGATGAAATTGTTTCCAACCTCAATCTTAGTGAGGGATTTTCTTTTATTTATTTATTTATTTATTATTATTATTATCATATTCCAAACTTACTTTTTTCTCTTCATCCAACACCGAGAAATTTTGAAGAATGAAGGATTTCCTTGAGTTATTGGAACTAGGTTGAAGGTATATGACTTTGAGATATAATTTAAATATTTCCATGGATATGATTGTGACAGAAAAATGAAATGTAAGAACATGTAGATAGGTTTTAAATTTAATAATTATTTGTGTCACTTCTCATGTGATATTATATTTTCTTCTTTCTATTATAAGAGGAAAATAAGATTTTAATATTTCACTTCGTCATTTTTCTTCTCTCGTATATGATGGAAATGAGATTTAAAATTATTACTCATTAGAGCTATGAATAAGGACACAAAGAAATGGCAAAATAGAAGCAAGTCTAATTTGAAACTTATCTTTTATTAATTTCATATCTAAAAGAGACTTCCCTCAACTTTCAATATTTATAATTAGAGGCATGAGATTGAATATGCTCTATATATAATATAGATTTTTTTTATTTTTTTTTTTTGGTATTTTAGGTATATACCAATTTATGTGAAGCCACTAGTATGGATTTATTAAGTCTTGAGATTGAAAGGATTGTTCAAATTAATTTATCTTATACTCTACACAGTTCATTCAATATACCTCATTTGAATAAATTTAATTACTTGACCATTCCAATCAACATACCTCACTTGGATGCCCTTGACTTTGAAGACTTCAATCTTCCATTAGTATTCTTCATTAATGTGAAACTAAAGACTAAAAAAAGCATTTTTAATGGTAATGTGAAATCATTATTCATAGTCTACAATTTCTAACCATCATTTTTCAAAGTCTTAAAAGGAATGGGATTTCTTAACTATAAAAATGTTCCTAAAATCCACTTTCAAATGACCTAAAATGGATTTCTTCTTTCACAAATCACACCTTAATGGACCAACATTAATGTTATAATAATAAAAATATTACATAAAACACCTTTAGAGAGTACTATGGAAACTTCTTGTAAGATATGTGAGACTATTAATATTTTGAATTAATAATTATTTTCATCACTTTTTCATGTGATATTATGTTTTCTTTATTATTATTATTATTATAAGAGAAAAATAAGATTTTTAATATTTTATTTCATCATTTTTCTTCTATCATTTATAATGGAAATGAGATTTAAAATTATTCCTCAATAGACCTATGAATAAGGACATGGAGAAATGGAAAAATAAGAGTCAAGTCTATACCCTTATTACCATTGATTATTGAATGTTTAGTTTTGTCAAAGATCAAATTCTTGAAAAGGCATTCAATATGCCTCATTTAGATAAATTTAATTGATTTATTTACTTGACCATTTCAATTAACATACCTCACTTGATGAACTTAATTGATTTAATTATTTGTCATTCACTTAGAAGACTTCTCAAACTTCCATTTCTCTTTCACTAGTATGAAACCAAAGACTTAAAAAGCATTTTTGATAAGGTAATGTGAAATCATTATTTATACTTGTCATTCACTTAGAAGACTTCTCAAATTTCCATTTCTCTTTTAATAGTATGAAACCAAAGACTTAAAACATTTTTGATACAGTAATGTGAAATCATTATTTATACTTGTACTTAGAAGACTTCTCAAATTTCCATTTCTCTTTTAATAGTATGAAACCAAAGACTTAAAAAGCATTTTTGATACAGTAATGTGAAATCATTATTTACGGTCTATAATTTCTAACAATCATTCTTCAAAGTCTTAAAAGGACCGGGATTCTCTAAGGATTTCTGAACTTAAAAACCAACCTTCAAATGACTTAAATGCATATCTTCTCTTACTAGTGACACATTAATGGACCAACATTAATGTTACAATAATAAATATTAGATAAATACTTTAAAAAAAATATCATGAGAACTTCATGTAAAGTATGTGAGTATTAATATTTTAAATTAATAATTATTTTTGTCACTTTTTTATGTGACATTATATTTTCTTCTTTCTATCATAAGAGGGAAAAATAAGATTTTAATAATTTATTTTATTATTTTTCTTCTATCATTTATAAAGGACATGAGATTTGAAAGTATTCCTCCATAGACCTAAGAAAAAGGACATGGAGAAACGGAAAAATAGGAGTCAAGTATAAACCCTTGTTCAAATTGATTATTGAATGTTTAGCTTTGTCAAAAATCTAATTCTTAAAAAGACATTCAATATACCTCATTTGGATAAATTTAATTGATATAATTACTTGACCATTTCAATCAATAAACCTCACTTGAATGAATTTAATTGATTTTGATTACTTGCTCTTGACTTAAAAGACTTTTCAAACTTCTATTACTCTTTCACTAATATGAAACCAAAGACTTAAAAAACATTTTTAATAAGGTCATGTGAAATCATTATATGTAGTCCATAATTTTTAGCAATTATTCTTCAAAGGTTTGAAAGTAATTGAATTCCCTAATTATAAAAAAGATAATTAAAACAAATTTTTAAATGTCATAAAATGGATTTCTTGAGGGATTTTCTTTTTCTTATTCCTCAATAGATTTATGATAGACTCATGAGTAAGGACATGAAAAAATAAGATACGGGACTAATTTCAAACTTATCTTTAATTAATTTTATATCTAAAAGAGACTTCCCTCAACTTCTAATATTTAATAGTTAGAGGCATGAGTATATAATATAGATTTTTTTCCCTTTTTTTGTACTTTACGTATGTACCAATTTATGTGAAGACAATAGTATTGATTTAATTACCTGACCATTTCAATCAACATACCTCACTTGGATGAACTTAATTGACTTAATCACTTGGCATTAACTTAAAAGACTTTTCAAACTTTCATTGCCCTTTCAGTGCTTTCACTAATATGAAACCAAAGACTTGAAAAATATTTTTAATAAGTTTATGTGAAATCATTATATGTAGGTCACGCTTTCTAGCCATCATTTTTCAAAGTCTTGAAAGGAATTGAATTTCCTAACTATTTAAAGATAAACAAAACAAATTTTTAAATATCCTAAAATGTATTTCTTAACTATAAAAAGATTACTAAAACTAAATATGAGAGATTTCCTTTCTAGAACAATTTTAGAAAACATTTTCTAAACATATCCTTAGTTTATTTTGTGATGTTTTCAAAAATAATTTTAAAAAAAATATTTAAATAAAATTTTAAAATCAATTCATGATTATATTTTTAAAGTGTTATCTATATTTCATTGTTTCACAAAACACTATAAAAAGCCATTAAAAACATCTTATATCTACTTTTAAAAAATAAATTATCAAAAAGCATTTTCAATTAAAAATCTTCCAAACACATTTTTAGGTTAAAAAAAAACTATTTTATGTTCTTTAGGGAAAAAATTGTTTTCAGAAAATAATTATTGAACAAGCTCTTATAATTTTTTATTCCTCTAGTTGCCTAAAAAAACATAAAAATCATTGTCCATTAATTTTTCAAAATTTTTCTAAAAATATATCTCAAAATCTATCTTTTTTAAAAAGAAAAAAGAAAGAAAGAAAATGTTGATACAAACTTTGTGTTTTATTTTTCCTTATAGAGAAAAATGTCCAACTAAACTGTTTCATGGAGATGTGATCAAAATTCGGAGCAAGTAGCATGGTCTAGAAATGAAAATGCAAATTACATCAATATAAGCACTCATGCACATGTCTACTTGTTTGCCATGTCATCTTCCAAAAATGTAATAATCTTAGTTGTGAAACAGGTTGGCAACATTTACTAATAATTGGTTGATTTGTTCACCATTTTTTTTAATAAAAAGCTTACGAAAATTATGTTTTAATGTTTAATTTTATTATAAAAATACAAAAGAAAATTAATATAATTTATTATATTAGGCTTTCACCATCTCATGCGCTTAGGTTCCATCACCCCAACATATTCCTTTGTTTTTTCTCTTCTATTTTTTTTTCTTTTATTTTGTTAAGCCACATTTAGAGTTAATGTTTTTTTCATTTGGTTATATTTCGTTTAACCAAATATAACATTTTTTTTTCTTTAGGTTATTTCTATTTACCACTGGAAAGTGATTTTACTTATTTTAACTCTTTTATATAAAAATTAAATGATAAAAAAATTGTATCAAACTAATTTTAATTATACCTGGTTTTATTTTATATCTAAAATATCAAAATAAAAATAACACATCAATATAACTACCATTAAAAAATTTATTTAAAACAAATGAATAAAAATTTTAATTTGCTTTATAATTACAATTGAGAATGAGGAAACAAAAGAATTTTTATATATAAGTGAAAAAATTAGCTTTATAGAGATATTTTACAAAACAAAAAAAAAACAAAAACAAATTTTTTCATATTTTGTAGTAATAATAAAAAAACTTGATAAATAGAGTATGTGAAACTAAGGTTTAACTAATATCAATTTTGATGATAACAAAATAAAGTTTGAAACTAATGATTATATTTTAAGGTAAGATGATTTTCAAAGTGGCAATCATAAAAACAAAATCAAGTCAAAGGAAAATCAATAAGAGGAAGAAAACCTAAAAAAAAAATGTTTTTCAAGACTTAAGCTTCATAGAGTTATTTTGTTTTAAATTTTTTAAAATTGGATGATTTCATGTTTTCAACTAAAACCTTGTGTTAAATACTTTCCAAACTTATTTAGAAGGTTTTATGTTAAAAAAAAATGGTTGTTAAGCCAAAAACGGCTTAACCGGTTGAGGGATCAACTCAACCGATTGAAGAATCTACTCAACCGGTTGAACCAGCTGAGAAACTAGTCAACCTGTTCAGCTCAACCAGTTGAAGGATGTAAAAATCTTATCTCTATTCCAGAATTTTTGTTTGATCTGTCAAGGTTCAACTTCATTCGATGAAGTACTGGTCGAGGTTCAACGATCACCTGTAATTAAATGCTAATGACTAGTGAATCAATCAAACCAGACCTCGACCAGACAAACCCCCAATGGTTAGTTTGGTTTCTCTTCTCTATAAAAAGACTTCAATCTTCATTGTTTTAAGAGTTTAACCTTCTTAAACATTTCTTGAATATATTTGAGCCTTAGGAAAGTATTTTTTTTAGTGCACCATTGTTCTAAAACTCGATTATTATTAGTGCATCATTCAATCTTATTTTATCTAGTATCATTTGAGTCTAAAGTTTTATACTAGGATTTTGTGAGACCATTTGATATCTTTATTTGTAAATCTTTGAGAGGAAAAATCTAAGTGTGAAGCATCACTTAGGGATTTTCAAGTGTGGGGCATTACTTGAGGGGTTGTTCAAGAGTAAGGTATCTCTTGATGATTATAAAGGGTTTTTAGAGCCAAAAGTACAAGATGGTTGATTGGAACCATAATCCAATTGTATTGTTTAAAGGTTTGGTTTGGAAGCTTTAAATTAATGAAACCTCAAGCTTTGAATTGAAGTTAGAAGAGAGTGGACTTATGTTGTATTGCGCCAAACCACTATAAAAATCTTGTATTCTCCCCACCTCTCATGATTACCTTAAGTTGGATTAGCCAAATTTTCTAATAGATGTAATATATGTAATAATACTACAAGTTATTTAAAAAAATTATAAAAAGAATAATATATTAAAAAAATATGGAAAGTTAGTTTAGAAAAATTTTATTTAAAAAGAAAGAAAAGAGCATTAAAGCTTTAGAGTAATGAATTAGTGCTGATTTGATACAATTTCTATTTTTTATTTTTAAAATTAGATAATAGAAGTATCTTTTATATAGATAAAAAATTTTAGGCCATTGTATAGAAAAAGTAATGTTTTTAAAATGTTTCTAAAAAATTGAGATATAAAAAAAATATTATTACCTCCATGTAATAATTTTTAAAAATTATTTTTAAAGATATAAGATAAATTATTCTTTTTATAGAATATGTTATTTTTTATAGAAAGTGTCTGATTTTAAAAATCAAAAGCAGAAAGTGTATAATATTAAGTGAGTAAATTATTTATAAAAAAAACTATAGAAAAAGAATTTTTAGAATATGGAAATCTACGAAACACTTTTTGAATTTTTAATATGTGAAGTAATTTTTTTTTTTAAAGAAAAAAATGTACAAAAATATAAATATATAATATGTGACACACTGAAAATTTTCAAAATGTGAATAGGTATTTTACAAAAAAAACAAGTCAAGAATAATGATATATAACTAATTGCCAAAATTATTTTAGCTTCTATATATGTGATTTAAATGTCTATAAATTTGATTATTTTTGCCATTATGATTGGAAGAGTTGGAAAATAAAGAAATCATGAAGAATATATTAGCGATTTTGGCGAAGTGCCCTGAAAAACCCTTTTGTTGCTGAGGGGATTTGAACCCCAAACCATCCTGGCAAACTCACCATTGTTATATAATATGCATTAAACATATATATAGTTAAACTGATTATATAAAGAAAATATTAAAAGAATATTTTAAAGAGCAAATTAATTATAATTATTTTATGATTAAATGCAAAATTTTCTTTTAATTGATTACCAAAAATATAAAAATTATATAATTTTCTTCATAATGTTTTTAATATCATTAATAATTAATTAAATATTAAAAAATTATACATATATCATAATTTATTTTATATTATTTAATACAATTGAATTAAATGGATCATAATTTTAATATTAATATATATTTTAAAATTAAACATATTACAATCAAATATCATAATATTAGATGTAATTTAATAATAAATGTACACTTGTAAAATTCATATTTTTATCGATGCATACGATATTATTATCAAATATGATAAATCATATTATACATATATCAAATTATTTAATAAAACAACTTTAAAATATCAATATACTTCTAATTACATTTTTATGAAGTTTTTCTTATATTTTTATAAATTTTGATCAATTTTAGGTTTATCGATATTTTTTTCCAAAATATTCGCCGATATATCCGTGATTACCGATATTTTCATCCTTGGTCCCACCCATGCTTTCTCTTGTTATCTTGTCAAGTAATCTTATATTTGCTCAAGCTCAAGGTACTATTTTTTTTATAAATAGTTTTATATTTTCTAGAGAAAAAAAAAAGAAAAAAAGAAAAAAAAAAAGATTGCCAATGAGGAGACAAAAAACATAGGGTCTCTTTGGCAAATATTTTCAAGAACAATTTTCCATTTTCTAAAATAAAAAATTAGGAAAACACGTTTAGCAACTAGAAAATAGAGTGTTTTTAAAGAATATTTTTAGTTGTTTTTTGAAAAAAATTATATCGACATGTAGAATGATTAAAAATGAAGCACTAGATATATTTTTTTTATTTAAAAAAACATAATAAAAATATTTAAAATAAGTTAAAAAAATTTCAAGTTCTTAAATATACTTTTGTTCTATAAAACATAAGAGAAAATTTTAAAAAAATTGTTCATATTTTCGAAAATAGTTATCAAATATGGTAATAGTGTTTTAAGTTATTTTTACTTATTTTTTAAGGTCATACAAATATGAAGAATAATTAAAAATAAAACACCACATCTAAAAATTATTTTTAAAATATATTTAAAAACATATAATAAGACTAAGAACATTTTAAGTTCCTACATTGGCTCTTGTACTATATTGAGAGAACCGTTGTTTAGAACAATTTTCGAAAACATTTTCCAAACATAGCCTCAATTTCTTTTGTGATGTTTTCAAAAATAATTTTAAAAAAATAATATTTAAATAAAATTTTAAAATCAATTCATAATTATTTTTAAAAAAGAAAAATTTTATTTGCAAACTCAAATATAAAAACACTTCTTTTTACCTTATTCTCTATAGAAGTAATGCATACTTTTCTATAATACAAAAGTTTTTAAAGTGTTATCTATATTTCATTGTTTCACAAAACACTATAAATAAATAAAAAAGCACTAAAAAACATCTTACATTTGCTTAAAAAAATAAATTATCAAAAAAACATTTTCAATTAAAAATCTTTCAAACATATTTTTAGGTTTAAAAATATTTTATGTTCTTAAAAAAAATTGTTTTTAAACAATAGTTACCGAAAAAGCTCTTATATTTTCTATTTCTTTAGTTAACTAAAAAAACATTTTAAAAAAATCTATTAATTCTTTAAAAGTGAATAGAAAGAAAGAAAGAAAACGTTGGTACAAACTTTTTCTTTCATTTTTTCTTGCAGGGAATATAAAATATTGCACTATGAGCGAGCATTTTTCGGGAAAATGTCCATCTAAACCATTGGGTTGCCTCATGGAGATGTCATCAAAATACGATGCAAGTAGGATGGTTCAAAAATGCAAATGCAAATGGCATAAGTCTAAGCACTCTTGCACATGTCTAGTGGTTTGCCCGCCTCCGCCGGCATTTTAGCTATGTCATCTTCCAAAAATGTAATAATCCTAGCTGTCAAACAGGTTGGCAACAATTATTAATAATTGGTTGATTTGTTCACCATTTTTATTTAATAAAAAGCCTATAAAAATTATGTTTTAATGTTAATTTTATTATAAAAATAAATAAATAAAATTTATTATATGCTCTTTCACCATCTCATCCACCTAGGATTCCATCACCCTAAAATTTTCCTTTGTTTTTTCTTTTCTTTCTTCTTTAAACAAATTTATCATTTTTTTTCTTTCCTTCTAATTTTCTTTTTATTTTCTTTCACCAAATAGAATATTTATATATATTTTTTTCTTTAGGTTATGCTAGTTCTGAAATATTTGAAGAAAAATAAGGGAAAGGAAAAAAAAAAGAAAAAAACTTAAAATCAATAAATTATTTCTATATACTACTTGAAAGTGATTTTACTTATTTTAATTCTTTTATATGAAGACTAAATAATTTAAAAATTATATCGGACCAATTTTAATTATATTTGATTTTTTTAATATTTTTAATGATAAACAATTATTTTTTCATGTTTTGTTTTGTTGTAAACTGTAGACATAATGCAATTAACTCACAATATGAGAATGGGTCTTATTCAATTCAAAACAAGCTATGGGCTTATATAAGCCTTACAAAATAGATTAAAAAGGAAACAAACAGCCCACGTAAGAACGTGGTAAATGGCTAAGGAAATAGTCAAATCCTACCAACATGTCCCAAAAAATAGGAACTATTAACAGAATGAAATTCTAACAACTTTGACTACTTTAACTGAACATCCCAACAATTCCTCCCCTAAACTGATTGCAATAATGCATTCAGTTGACTCTTGGTACCACACTCACACCCAGTAACTCACGCAACTTTAAAAACACATCCAACTTGAGTGGTTTTGTCATAATGTCTGCAACTTGTTCTTGTGTGCCACAGTGCTTTAACTCAACAACTCCCTCTCTAGTCAAATCACGCAAGAAATGAAACCTTACATCAATGTGCTTGCTGCGTCCATGCATTACTGGATTTTTGGACAACTTTATAGTAGAATTATTGTCACATAACACGGTAGTGCACTTTCCTTGAGAATGACCAAGCTTCTCCAATACTCTCCTCATCCATACTCCTTGACAAGCACAAGAAGCAGTTGCCACAAACTCTGCTTCAGTAGTAGACAAAGTAACCACAGGCTGCTTTTTAGAAGACCATGCCACAGCTCCTTCACTGAGCAAAAACACATAGCCAGAAGTACTTTTCCTATCATCCACATCCCCTGCATAGTCACTGTCTGTATATGCCATTAGTTCACCATTACCCTCCTTCTGATAAAAAACTCCCAAATCTACAGTACCTTTCAAGTACCTTAACACCCTTTTCGCAGCTTGCAGATGCATCTCAGTTGGACTTGCCATGAACCTGCTAATAAGACACACCACATACATCAAATGTGGTCTTGTAGCAGTCAGATACATAAGACTTCCAACTAATTGTTTGTACTTAGTAGCATCCACCTTAACTCCGCCTTCATTCTTCGTTAATCTATCTCCAGGAACAATGGGATTCTTCACACTATTACTTTTCTCCATCCCAAACCTCTCCAACACTTCTTTTGCATACTTCCTCTGACTAATATAAATACCCTCAGAATTTTGTAAAACCTCCATACCCAGAAAATACTTCATCTTTCCCAAATCAGTCATATCAAATTCAAGTTTCATAGAATTCTTGAATTTAACAAACATACTCTCATCATTACCAGTAAAAATTAGATCATCAACATATAAGCTAACAATCAGAATTTTACCTCCATCTCCTGTTTTGATGAACAATGTGTGATCACAACTGCATCTCTCAAACCCTTCCTTGATAAAGTATGCTTCAATTCGACTATACCATGCACGAGGAGCTTGTTTAAGCCCATACAATGCCTTCTTTAGTTTGTACACCTTATGCTCTTCACCTTTCTTCTCATAGCCCTGTGGTTGCTCAATAAACACTGCTTCATTTAGCTCACCATGTAAGAAAGCACTTTTGACATCAAGCTGGTACACACTCCAACCATTTCGAGCTGCTAAAGCAATCACCATTCTAATTGTATCCCACTTGGCCATAGGAGCAAACACCTCAGTATAGTCTATGCCATGTTGTTGTGCATACCCTTTTGCCAGCAACCGAGCTTTACACTTGTCAACCTTGCCATTTTCATTGAGTTTGGTTTTGAAAACCCACTTTACTCCAATCTTCTTCACTCCTTCAGGCAAGTCCGTCAGCTCCCAAGTCTCATTCCTTTCTATTGCTTCTATTTCCAAGTCCATTGCAGCTCTCCACTTGGAACTTTGAACAGCTTCTTCAAAAGTAGTTGGATCTGCAGTTGAGGTAAATAGGACCAAGTTGTGCTCAACATCGCCTTCTGAAAATTCTCCCCCACTCACATAATCTTCCATCCAGAATGGTACTCTTTTGTTCCTCCCTTGTTGTGAGCTTGGTGAGCTTTCTCCAGATACTCCTGAATTTTCACCAAGTGACTCACTCGAAGACAAGCTGTCCTCTCTTTCTCTTCCCTCTACTGCCACCCCCTCTTCAGCGTCATCTTCACCTTGTTCATCTTCACTCCCTTCTTCATTGCTATCTCCCCATTCAAGCACATCAAGTCTTACTTCTTCATTACTCCTCCCCCAATTCCAGCACTTATCTTCTTCGAAAACACATCTCTGCTTACAACTATCTTCTTGGACACTGGATCATAAAGTCTATATGCTTTAGACTCTTCACTCACCCCTAGCAACACACATTGAAAGCTCTTATCATCTAGCTTCTTTCTCTTGTTATCTGGCACATGAACATGGCCAATGCATCCAAAAACCCGAAAATAATCAACATTGGGTTTAACACCACTCCAAGCCTCTTCAGGGGTCACGCCTTTTACTGCCAATGTAGGACTTCTATTGAGCACATGAGTTGTCCAGTTCACTACTTCTGGCCAGAAATTCTTTGGGACTTGCTTCTCCGATAACATGCTTCTAACCATGTTCATGATTGTCCTGTTCTTGCGCTCAGCTACTCCGTTTTGTTGAGGAGTATAGGCTGTAGTGAGTTGCCTACTAATACCATTAGTTTTGCAGAAGGCATTGAATTCGAGAGATGTGAACTCTCCACCCCTATCTGTGCGCAAACAACAAATAAAAGCTCCTGTCTCTTTCTCAACAAGATTTTTGTAATTCTTGAAGGTAGTAAAAGCTTCAGACTTCTCCGTAAGAAAATATATCCATACCTTACGGTTATAATCATCAATAAAGCTAATAAGGTACCTCTTTTTACTGTTGGAGACAGGTTTGATGGGTCCACAAATGTCAGCATGTACCAACTGTAACCTCTGTGATGCTCTCCACAAGCTCCTCTTTGGAATTGCGTCCCTGTGTTGCTTTCCCACCATGCAATCAGTGCATACTTTGGATGATGCTTTCAGCTGTGGTAACCCTCTCACCATCTCCTTATACTGCAATGTTCTGAGACCCTTAAAGCTTAGGTGCCCATATCTACAATGCCAGAGGTATGTATTGTCTTCAAGAGTTATTTGAAAACAAGTGGGAGCTTTTGGCATAACTCTTACGGGCAGTATGAACATCCTATTTGCAGACATTGATGTTTGCATAATGAGCCCTTTCTCAGGATGATAGACTCTGCATTCTCCATGTTGGATCAGAATAGCCACTCCTTTCTCTTGCAATTGTCCAACACTTAGCAAATTGTTTCTCAACTCAGGAATATAGAAAACATCTGTAATTACCTGAGTAACTCCAGCAACTTGCATTCTAATGTTCCCCTTTCCCAATACAGTCATCTTGGAATTGTTCCCGAGCTTTACAGATTGTCGGAATTCCTCATCAAGATCCGAGAACCACAGCTTATTTCCACACATATGATTGCTGCACCCCGAGTCAAGAAACCAAACATCTTCTTTCCTTGATTGGTTAAGCTCCACATACGACATCAATAGCATCTCCTCTTTCTCATCAAGTTCTGCATAATGTGCTCCCTTCTCCCATTTAGGACACTCATATTGAAAGTGCCCTAATTGATGACACTTGTAGCACTCAACTATAGCTTTGTTGAATGCTTGCCTACCCCTTCTTCTGCCTCTTCCTCGAAAAGCTCCACGACCACGACCTCCTCTTCCAGCAACTTGATCATTATAGGTCACCTTCAATGCCTGCTCATCTCTTCCATGCCCATTCATCCTCTACTCATGAACCAACAAGCTACTCTGCAACTCATCAATGGTTAAATTGTCTAAATCATTAGACTCTTCAACTGAACACACAACATAGTCAAACCTTGAAGTCATTGATCTCAGGATCTTTTCAATGATCACTACTTGCTTCATGCTTTCACCATGAATCTTCATCTTGTTTGCTATGGTGAGTGTTCGAGCAAAATACTCATCAACACTTTCACCCTCTTTTATCTGCAGAACCTCGAACTCCCTTCGAAGTGCTTGAAGTTGTGCCCTTTTGACTCTTATGGAACCTTGGTACTTCTGCTTCATAGAGTCCCAGATATGCTTACCAGTCTCTTTATTGAGGATGGTCTCCATAATGTTTCGATCTATGGCTTGGAACAGATAATTCTTGACCTTCAAGTCTTTCAGCTTGTGATCTGCAATTGCCTTCTGTTGAGCTTCAGTAGGCTCTATTCCTTCTGCTGCAGCAGGGATTCCATTCTCGACCAGGCTCCAATACTCCTTTGAACGAAGAAAATTTTCCATAAGCATAGACCAATGATCATAATGGCCATCAAACTTAGGAATTGCAGGTTGAACAAAGTTACTACTTTCAGTTGCCATACTTTGATCACTTTTTCTCTTATCTTACTCTCTTTTCACTCTTTCTCTCTACAAGAAACTGCGGTTTCTTTTCTCTGACAATCAGGCCCCGTGATAGGGCTCTGATACCAAATTGTTGTAAACTGTAGACATAATGCAATTAACTCACAATATGAGAATGAGTCTTATTCAATTCAAAACAAGCTATGGGCTTATATAAGCCTTACAAAAGAGATTAAAAAGGAAACAAACAGCCCACGTAAGAACATGGTAAATGGCTAAGGAAATAGTCAAATCCTACCAACATGTCCCAAAAAATAGGAACTATTAACAGAATGAAATTCTAACAACTTTGACTACTTTAACTGAACATCCCAACATGTTTATCATGAAAATATGGAAGAAAGTGAAATATAATTACAAATAATTAGAAAATGACGTATTTTCAAAATAAAATGAGTTTGAAGAAATATGTTATTTTTCTTCACTCTTTCTGTCTTTTTTTATTTTCTTTTCTTTCTATTTTTACATTTTTTTTTAAAGGACAATTTTCTTACCATATCTTACTTTCTTGTAAATGTTTGAATGTCGAATAAATTAATAATATAAATATTATTGATTTTTTTTATTAAGAAAGTTTTTCATTTTTTTTCATTTGTACCAAACCAATTACATTAATTTATCACAATAGCTTAATGAAAAATCTTCAAATTGTACACTTCTGGTTGTATAATCACTAAATATATTTTTGTTTCTTATTTTAAATATTTTAAAAATTAAAAACATAATTAAATTCTTTATACTTTTAAAAATAGTAAAAACAAAATTTTGTCCAAGAGAACACCTAAACTAGTGAAAAACTTTAATAAAACTATCCATTAAATTTTGTGTTAAATGTGTTGTTATATTACTTTGAAGATGGGAATTTTAGAAATATTTGAGTCCATATAAATGTTATTGTGAAATAATATCTATAAATTATAAATTTAAATTTGGTGTCACGCATTTAATTTTGTTACTTCTTAGATAATATTTATGTCTGCATATTAACATATGAGTAAAAATAATTAGGATTTATTACACTTTACCCCCCAACTTATAACATGTTTTGTACATTACTCCATCGAGTTCAAAATCGAGTAATGTACCCTACATCATTTATAATTGCATGCAATGTGCATTTTTTGAGAGACAATGTTAATTTTTTAAATAAAAAGACATGCTCTCCACGTGATCGAGGGTAAAATGGTCCATTTTTTGGTTTATTACACTTTACCCCCCAACATATAATGTGTTTTGCACATTGCCCTCTTGAGTTTCAAAATCAAGCAATATACTCTTCATCATTTATAATAGTATGCAATGTGCATTTTTTGAGAGACGGTATCATTTTTTTTTACAGAAAGACATGTATTCTCCACGTGACCAAGGGCAAAATGATCAATTTATAGTCAGTTTTCCCTTCTCTTTCTTTGTTCTTCTTCTTTTATCTCCACTCTTTCTCTCTCCTTCCCCAATCTCTTAAAATTTCAGCCTTGAAACCCAACTAGGGTAAGTATTCAAAGATGAGCTTTGAGGAAGGATGTGATGAAAATAACAAAAAACCCAAATTCCAAACCTAGATTCCATTTTATTCAAACCAATAGCTCCCACAATTCAACATAATCAGGTTTATGGCTATAAGGAGTTAAAAATCCAATTGCAATGTCAAAGCTCCAAACCCTTCAAAAAATAAAATTAAAATAGGGAAAAAAAAACACTTCAATTCAATATGATTACCTCTTATCACAACCAAAAATCCAAAAAAACCAAGCTTTTTGAGAAAACCCAAATCAAGAATTTGGAAGTCCCATATCACACAATTCTGCAAATTTTTTAACAAAAATCTTAGCGAAACTAAAACTTTTCCTTGGTGGGTATCTTTTTATAGGTGAAAAACAGATGTCCAAATGCTTATCTAACATCGACCACGGTGGAAATAGGAAGGGGAGTGAAAAAGTGGAGAGAAGAAGAAGAAGAAGAACGAAAGAAGAGAAGGCTGCTGGTTAGGGTTTTTTTAAAAATTGACCCTTTTACCCTTGGTCATGCGGAGAGCACACGCCTTTCCATAAAAAAAAAAAAATAACATCGTCTATAAAAAAAATACACATTACATACAATTATAAAGAATGAAGAGTACATTGCTCAATTTTGAAATTAAATGGAGCAATGTGCAAAACACTTTATAGGTTGGGGGTAAAGTGTAATAAACTCAAATAATTATTTTGTAATTAAATATCATTTTTCTATGTTTATTGTTTTATTTAAATTGAAATTTTTAGCCAATTTGGTCTTATTGTTGTTTTTAGAAGAAAAAAAATTTTATTAGCTTTTCTTAAAGAATAATAAGTTTCTAATAAAAACTTTGAGTAAAATATGATTTTTTTTCAAAGTGTTATCAATTTTAAAAATAAAATTTAAGTGATTATTTTATTATGGACATCTATAATGTCAAAATAGGGATGATGAAAATTTAAATAATTTTCATTATTTTATATAAAAATCAATATTGAATTATGTTAGAATTTAAATATTTTTTAAATTCACCATCCATAGGCGGGTTAAATAAAAAGGAGGATACATAAGTAGATAAGTAGATAAGATTACATTAAATTCAAATTTTGTTTTTGAATTATATTGGTAAAAAAAATAGAATGAAGATAATTATCCATCTAGTTTGGACTTATCTTTTACCAATAAGGTTACCCATAAATAGTAGACTCGTTGGTGAGTCCATCAATTTTTCCTCCATAAGGTTTGACCTTCGTTATCTCTCTTTTATTTTTTTTAAAATTATTTTTAAAGATATAAGGTAAATTATTCTTTTTATAGCATATATTACTTCAAAAAAAATTACTAGAATATGGAAATATATGCAACACTGTTTTAATTTTTAATATTTGAAAGAATATTTTTTTTTAAAGTAAAAAAGAAAAAATGTGCAAAAATATAAATATATAATCCATGACAGATATTGAAAATTTTCAACATGTGAAAAGGTATTTTAGAAAAAAAAAAAAAAAAAACAAGTCTAAGAAGTCTAATATTCAATTAGTTGCCAAATTTATTTTAACTTCTATATATGTGATTTCAATGTCTATAAATTTGATTATTTTTGTCATTATGATTGGAAGAGTTGAAAAATCAAGAAATCATGAAGAAGAATATGGTAGTCTCTCTCATGCTTTCTCTCCTTCTTTTGTCAAGTCTGCTTACATTCGCTCAAGCTCAAGGTATTAACCTTTTTTTAAAAATGGTTTTATATTCTCTAAAAAAAAAAGGGGGATCATCAGGGAGGAAACAAAAAACATAGGGTGTCTTCGCAATCATTTTCAAGAATAATTTTCTATGTTCAAGAACAGTTTTTTGTTATTTAGAAGAAGAAACAAATAAGAAAACACATTTAACAACCAAAAAACAAAAAAAGAAAAAGTGTTTTTTTTTTCAAAAAAGAAAATGTTAATACGAACTTTATCTTTCATTTTTTTCCTTTAAGGGGAAATAAAATATTGCACTAGGACGGAGTATTTTCCAGGAAAATGTCCAACTAAAATGTTGGGTTGCTTCATAGAGATGTCATCAAAATACGGTGCGAGAAGCATGGTTCAGAAATGCAAATGTAAATTGCATCAGTTTAAGCACTCCTGCACATGTCTAGTGGTTTGCCCGCCTCTGCCAGCATTTTAGCCATGTCATCTTCCAAAAATGTAATAATCCTGGTTGTCAAACAGGTTGGCAACATTTGTTAATAATTGGTTGATTTGTTCACCATTTTGATTTAATAATTCTTTAAAATTTGTCAGTGTTGTTGGATGCAGAGCAAAAAGAAAGAGAGAATTCTTTGATAAGATTGAGGTTAAAAATCCATTTTTAATAAAGCTATGTGAAACCATTATTTATAATCCAGAATGTCTAACAATTACTTCTCTTTAATTATAAAAAAGACCACCAAAACAAATTTTTAAATCTTCTAAAGTGAATTTTTTAATTACAAAAGAATTACTAAAACTAACTGTGAAATGGCCTAACATGAATTTTTTCTTTCACAAGACACATTCACTCAACATACTTAATTTTGATTCATTTGATTAATTAAAATTACTTTCATCCTTTCAATTAATGTCTTATAAATTTAATTGATTTAATTAAATACCCTTGATTTATAATACTTTTCAAACTTTCATTACTCTTTCACCAATACGGAACCAAAGACTTGAAAAACATTTCTAATAAACTTATGTAAAATCATTATATATAATTCACACTTTCTAGTCATTATTCTTCAATGTCTTGAAAGAAACTGAATTCTCTAATTATTTAAAGATAACAAAAAAAAAATTTAGATATCTTAAAATGGATTTCTTAATTATAAAAAGATTACTAAAATCAACTTTCAAATGATCTAAAATGGATTTCTTTTTTTTATAAGTCACACCTAATGGACCAATAGTAATATTGCAATAATAAAAATATTGCATAAACATTTTAGAAAAGTACCATGGAAACTTCATGTGAGGTATGTGAATAGGTAATATTTTAAATTAATAAAATAAATAAATTGGATGTTAGACACTTCTATTATTTGATCTCTAAGAACTTTCTTATATTTTTCCTTTTACTAATAATTTGCTTTGATATGCATATCTCATATAAAATATTATATAAGTTTCTTTGGAATTATTGATAAAAATCACCATATCAGAATTTAAGGATACTTATTATAAAGTTTAAGTACAAAATAATGCGTATTAACTTAATTTAAAATTATATTATTTCCTTCTTAAGTGAAAGTTAAGGACTCTTAACTTTCCACATGAATAATTAATGATATTTATGTAGTTGCCTCTAACATAACAAAAGGGAAAGAAGCAAAATAAAAAATAAAAAACAAAGACCATATATTTACTTTATTTGAAAAGTTTACTGAAAAAATGGTAAGAAGAAGAGAAAGAAAAGATCATGACTTATCTTACATTCAAATCAAAATATATTCTATCATACTCTCAATTTAACCCTCTATTTTTATCATTTAATTTAATATCATCAAATTCTCAACCTTTTATAATTGACTTCATTTGTTAACAATATTTAATCTTCAATCAATTCATCTTTTATATAAATTCCCAAATTCATGTAACACAAATTTAATCTTAATTTAATTTTCCTCTAATTCTATTTCATATTTTGTATAAAGTTCAATTCCAATAATGAAAATTGAACATCATTACTAGGTGATTAAAATTCAAAGTTGAAAGCAATGCCCAAATTGATCTATATTCAACCCTTAAAACAATTTAATAAATACATCATAATATAGTGTATATGGTTAATGAACATTGGATAGTTTGAAAGCAAACTGTAAACTTACTATTAGGAATATAAACAACAAATTACTAAGATATCTTATTATAAATATGATCCAAATCTCAAACAACCAAATCTCATTGTCATCTCTTAAAAGCAAACATATTGTGGATTTGGGACACAATGTCTTGGAAACTCTGAGTTTGTACTATAATATGTTTTGTTTTCCCTTCAATTAATCAAAGTAGATCAATATTTTATTTCAAATGATATAATATGAAATATAGTATATCTATCCTTTAGGTTATGTTTGATTCTCAAGTGAAGGAAAGAAAATAGAGAGGAAAATCAAAATTAGTTTAAAATACAGTAAATGATTTCTATAAGTTACTTTAAAGTCATTTCACTTATATTTCCTCTTTTATATAAAGATTAAATAATTTAGAAATACACAAATTTTTAACTAATTTTAACTATATATGTCAAATATGATAAAATAATTTTTTTTTTTTTTGGCAATAGGGCCTTAGAAACATGGAAAAAAATTGCAAAAATAATGATGAAGATTGTCATCAAATTTTATTTTTTTTATTTTTAAAACAATAGAGGTTGACAATATGAGGAATAATATACCACTTCAAAATATTTACCATGGAATTGTCTGTAATATGTAGATGAAAAACAAGTTTATCATTAGAGATCAAGAATGATTGTCAGAAACCTAGATTCTGAGATTTATAGTTCATCTAACTATAATCTCATCACTGAAGATAGTATTAAAAAAAAATCATTTCTGCAAATACGATAAAAGCGGTAGGTTTCCAGGCACTTATCACAATTGAAAATTTTGAACTTCAAATAAGTGCTATGTTAAGGTACTCTGTGCTGGCAAATCTATTTGCATCCGCACCAGGTCCAGCAGTTTCTTTGCAAAATGGGCAATGATAAACTGTCCTAAAATGAATGTTGCTTCATCATTATGGAAACTAGCATTATCCTTTCTTTGAATAACAAGTACACACAACTTGAGTGTGGGCCTGTGGGGATTGTCAATGTAATTTTAGAGAACTAAGGTATTGTTAGTTACCTCATGTTGAAAAATTTAAACCATAACCAAGATCTCATGAAAGACATTAAAGCATACAGTAAAATAAATTGTGAATTAAGAAAGACTGACCTTGATTGATTCCATAGAAAGTCATTCCTGTGTTCGTCTGATGTTCAAAAATGCCCTCAATTCGTGAAAGAGAGAAGTCTCGGGTTCAATTGGCTTTTCCCTTTCAACACCCAAAAGAATGTGCTTTGAAGAGTTCATTCGTACAATCTCTTCTCAGTCCCAAAGAGAAACATAACAGAATAAGATAACCACCCTGCCTTTTTCTCTTATATATATATATATATATATATATATATATATATATATATATGTAAAAATAAAAATAATTTATATATATATATTGCATATCACACATTCACAGTTTGGACCACTTGACTTAATGGGTCAGTCAAGTGAATTAGGGTGAGCCCATAGAAATTAAGCAACGGTGTGTCCAGCCCCATTATGGACCACAATGCACAAATTAAATTAACATTGATTTATGGCATTATTATATTGATTATGTAAGTCCACACATAAAAATTCCAACAATTCTCCCACTTGGACTGCATAATCAAACATCACAATATATACATAATCATAAATCAATATCCCATAGAATCTCATCAAAAACAAATAATCAAGAGCAATCATATATGCTTCATTACTTGATTCACAGGGAAATATACAATAATAGCAATCCTTCCAACAATAGCATGATATTACAATACCAAAAGTGGCTCCCACTAACTTAATACAACCTAGGCTTCCAACAACCCCATTTGAGATACATGTTCCTGAAAAACAACTATAGGTAAGCCTTTTGTTAGTGGATCTACCAACATACTTTTTGTGGACATGTGCTCAATATCAATAAGAGACCCAGCCACTTTCTCCTTAACAAGATAGAACTTTACATCAATATGTTTGGAGCGAGAAATACTCCTAGTGTTCTTAGAGAAAACAATAGCTACGGAATTATCACAAAATAATTTCAGCGGTCTAGAAATGGAGTCAACAACTCCCAAAGCTGAAATAAAATTCCGCATCCACATAGCATGACAACAAGCCACATAACATGCCACATACTCTGCCTCCATAGTTGAGGATGTTGTAAGTGTTTGCTTCACACTTTTCCAAGATACAGCTCCTCCTGCCATCATAAAAATATAGCCTGTAGTGGATTTCTTATCATCTATGCAGCCAGCAAAATCAACATCACAAAACCCAACTACATCAAGTATGTTGGTGCGCTGATATGTCAACATTAAGTCCTTAGTTCCTTACAAATACCTAAGGACCTTCTTAGCAGCTTTCCAATGTTGACTTCCAGGATTGCTCAAGTACCTCCTTAACATGCCCACAACAAAAGCAATATCAAGGCGTGTACATACTTGAGCATACATAAGGCTGCCAACCACGGATGAATAAGGAATGGTTCTCATTTCCTCTATCTCATCATCATTTTGAGGACACTGAGACTTATCACCCTTCATAATTGGTGTTTTAGAAGATTTACAATTGTGCATATTGAACCTCTTCAATATCTTCTCAATATAGGTTCTTTGAGACAATTTAAGCACCCCATTAGCCCTATCACGAAGAATCTTTATGCCCAAAACATAAGAAGCCTCACCAAGATCCTTCATGTCAAAATGGGTTGACAACATATGCTTTTAGAATCATTTTTCGCGAGTAGTATATCATCAACATATAAAACAAGAAATATGTAACTACTCCCACTGACCCTTAAATATATGCATCTGTCAACTGTATTCTCTTTAAAACCATTTGGGGTGATAATCCTATCAAACTTCAGATACCACTACCTCAAAGCCTATTTAAGACCATAAATTGACTTATTGAGCTTGCAAACTAAGTGTTCCTTTCCAACTTCTGTAAAACTAGTAGGCTGCTCCATATACACATCCTTATCCAGATCACCATTCAAGAAAGTTGTCTTGACATCCATCTGATGTAGCTCCAAATCAAAATGAGCTACTATGGCCATAATCACTCTAAAAGAGTCCTTGGTCGACACAGGTGAGAAGTTTTCTTTAAAATCAATCCCTTCTCTTTGACTATAACCTTTGACCACAAGTCTAGCTTTATATCTCTCTATTCCCCTACTAGAATCACGTATGGTCTTGAAGACCCACTTATACCCAACTGATTTACAATCATGTGGCAATTCGACCAAGTCCCAAACACCATTCATATACATAGAATTCATTTCATCATGCATGGCTTATTTCCAAGAAGTGAATTGAGGACAATGAATTGCTTCTTGATAAGTGACTGGATCAGAAGCATCATAACCACCATACACATGCTCCTACAAATAAATTATGTAGTCATCTAAAATAGCCGGCCTACGAACCCTCTGTGATCTTCTCAAAAGAACCCCATCAACAATAGTATCATCAACAGGAATGCCAAATTCCATTTGATCACCATGCTCTCCTTGATTAATGGCTGGCAGTTGGACAATAGGAACATCCGCATTTGGAACATGAGATGTAGGGAAAGGAATCACAACATGCTCTTCTCCAAGAGGTATCTCACGAGGCACAAAATTTGGATCAACATTAACTTCATCCTCAAACTATACAACCCTGTCTGACTCAATGATCCTGGTGGTATGAGATGGATAATAAAATCTGGAACCCCTTGATCCAATGCAATAACCAACAAAGAAACCACTGATGGTTTTAGGATCAAGTTTCTTTGACTGTGGGTTATAGGGCCTAACCTCAGCCTTACATCCCCAAACATGGAAATAATGAAGACTCGGTTTCTTCCCTGACCATAGCTCATAAGGTGTCTTAGGCACGGACTTACTGTGCACTTGATTCAAAATATATGTCGCAATCCTTAAGGCTTCACCCCACAAAAATTCTGGTAAGGAGGAATTAGACAACATGCATCTCACCATATCCAACAATGTGTGATTCCTCTTTTCTGCAACCTCATTCTATTGGAGAGTACCTAGCATTGTATATCTAGCATCAATGCCGCATTCCAATAGAAACTTAGCGAATGGTCCAGGATTTCGTCCAGTCTCATCATATCTCCCATAATACTCACCACTTTTATCAGAGTTCACAGCTTTAATGGGCTTTCCCAACTACAACTCCACCTTAGCCTTAAAGGCCTTAAACACATTTAA
This sequence comes from Vitis vinifera, assembly GCF_030704535.1. Classification (NCBI taxonomy): domain Eukaryota; kingdom Viridiplantae; phylum Streptophyta; class Magnoliopsida; order Vitales; family Vitaceae; genus Vitis; species Vitis vinifera. Next base: position 18,314,041 of record NC_081808.1, on the reverse strand, counting down.
GGAGTCAGATTTCTCATGGATTAGTTCAACATAACCATATCTAGAGAAATCATCAATAAAAGTGATGAAATATTTATAACCCCCTAAAGTAGTTGGTGTCAAACGACCACATATATCTGTGTGGATCAAGTCTAAAGTGCCTCCACACCTATCAATCTTCTCCTTTTTGGTCTTAGCTATCATCTTCCCCTTCAAGCAAACAACACAAGTCTCGAAGTCTGAGAAATCAAGATTAGAAAGCACACCATCTCTAACCAATCTCTCTAATCTTTGCCTAGAAATATGACATAGGCGTTTGTGCCATAACATAGAAGGACTCAAATTCATTCTAGCATGCTTGCAACCAACCAACAACAGAATTAATGGAAGAAGAAACACACAAAGGACCATGATGCAAACTGAGACTATAAAGATTGCCAAACAAAACACCATTGCCAATTAAGACTGAGTTGCTTAAAATATCCACTTTTCCACCTCCAAAGTGAAAAGAATAACCATGTCTATCCAAAACAAATACAAAAATCAAATTTCTCCTAAGTGAGGGAATGTAAGCAACATCGTGTAACAGTAAAAAGCTTTCGGTGGCCAATCTTAGTTTTATCATGCCAAAAAATTCTACTTTCACTTTGCTTCCATTACCCATGTACACAAATTCTTCATGCTTTGACGGCCTCCTTTTCTTTGTCATCTCCTACAAAGAATTAGTAACATGAATAGTGGCACCAGTATCTAACCACCAAGAATTGGCATGAACATCAACAATATTAGTCTCAATCATGTTTGCATTCAAATCAACCATAACCACAATTTTACATTTCTTCTTCTTCTCTAGCCAATTTTTAAACTTAAAGCAATCAACCCGCTTATGCCCAATCTTATGGCAAAAGTTGCACTTCCACTTGAATTTCTCTTTCTTTGCAGCATTAGATGAAGCAGATCCACTAGGGGCTCCTTGACTCGAATTCCCTCTCCTCTTGAATTGCTTATACCCTCCAGTTCTAGTGTAAAGGTTTTTTCTTCATGCTGCTCCCATGGTTAGTAACAAAAGCAATAGAGTGGGTCTCATTTTTCTTCAGTGAGACTGCATGTTGCACCACAATGGACATCAACTCCTCCAAAGTCCATTCTTCCTTCAAGGCATTATAGGTCAACTTCACTGCATCAAAGGGAGCAGGAAGAGACTCAAGTATCAACCATTTCAAAAATTTCTCACTCAACTCTACTTTCATCTCATTTGCCTTGTTGAAATAGTGCTTTAGTTTGATGATGTGATCTTTAATCCCACCTACTCCATCATACACAGTGGTTGTGAGAAGCTTCAAATGAGTTGTCATTTCTGCCTTATCAGTCTTGGTATAATTAGCCTTCACATATTTCAAAAATTCTTTGACCCTTTCTGTCTTTGGCACACATTCTTTAATGGACTTATCCATTGTGTATTTCATCACCATCAAACAACTCCTATTGGAGTACTCCCATTTCTCATAAAAGGATCTTTCGTCTGCAGAGCTCATATCAGTGGGTTTACTTGGCTCATCAACTCTCAAAGCCAAGTCCAGAATTTGCAAGGTCATATGGATGTTGAAAGACTCAAACCATTCCTCAAAATTATTTCCTGTAAGAGGCTTGATGGTAGACAATGGCAGAGAAATACCAGGATTTCTAGTAGTTGGAAAATAGAAAAATAAAACAATATGCATGTTACTACAAAATCATGTTATTTGCTAGTTTCCAAAATTACTCAATTTACCAATAGCTTGGAATTTTGAAAATTCCACAGTGGTAAGGATAACTAATTAAATATCACAACCAAGATACACTAATTTTATTACCGAAATGGCAAAGAAAATTAGTACGATTCATAATATATAATTAATTTCCTTCACCAATCTAAGCATCCTACCAAGTATTATAATCATCGATAGGACAATTACAATACCCGTATGGATCTTAGTAATCACAATAATAAAACAACCAAAATGTGGGAGATTAAATACAACAACAAAGACAATTTGACACATATAGGATCACGATAGGTAATCACATATATGTTCACTATTATCATGATGAATTCAAAATATCTCAATTTGCACAACTTGACACACTTAGAATTGCAATAGGCAATCACACAAGTGTTTTTCAATGTCATAATAAATTAAGATATTCAACAAAATAGCTTAGGACAACATTATTGGTATAACACAAAAAATTATACCCAAAAGAACAATAATAATAAAAATAATTGTCCCAATAAAGCCAAATTTCATAAATGCATAATAATTTCAACATATGCATTATCATTCCAAGAATGTCAAGACAAATAAAAAAATTTGTTTTTTTTTTAATATAATGTCATGATGACATCATCATCTTCTCTACGGGTTGAACAACCCTGGTTCTGGCTGTACAAATCTGGAGAAGGGAAAAAAAAATTTTGCCCAAAAAATTATGCAATTTCCTACGCAAACAACCGGTTTTCCATCATCAAACATTAATCCATCAATCTTGACCAAAAATTTGCACACAAACAGATAAACGAAAAGCCATAAGAAACCCTAGTTTTCGAAATCCCATCAATTGAGTTCCAAAAACCAAAAGAAATTATGGGTTTTCCTCCAAAATGTGTTTTATACAAGTCTCCCACATCAATTTTGCTTCAAAATGGAGAATTAACATCAAACAAAAAAAAAAAAAAAACCCCCCAAAAATTGACTTCAAGAAAACCTTGATTAATCTGAAAATTAAAAAAAAAAATTGCAGCTTAAATGTCATTCATGGTTGCTCTGATACCAATTGTTGAAAAATTTAAACCATAACCAAGATCTCATGAAAGACATTAAAGCATACAGTAAAATAAATTGTGAATTAAGAAAAATTGACCTTGATTGATTCCATAGAAAGTCATTCCTGTGTTCGTCTGATATTCAAAGATGCTCTCAATTCGTGAAAGAGAGAAGTCCCGAGTTCAATTGGCTCTTCCCTTTCAACACCCAAAAGAATGTGCTCTAAAGAGTGAGTTCGTACAGTCTCTTCTCAGTCCCAAAGAGAAACAGAACAGAATAGGATAACCACCCTACCTTTTTCCCTTATATATATATATATATATATATATATATATATATATATATATATATATATATATATATATATTGCATATCACACATTCACAGTTTGGACCACTTGACTTAATGGGCCAGTCAAGTGAATTAAGGTGAGCCCATAGAAATTAAGCAACAGTGTGTTCAGCCCCATTATGGACCACAATGCACAAATTAAATTAACATTGATTTATGGCATTATTATATTGATTATGTAAGTCCACACATAAAAATTCCAACAACCTCATGTGGTGTTTATGTAATATGCTCTTGATAAAAGACTTTTTCTCCCATTTTAGAATCTTGTTTTCATATCCCTATGTGTATTTTCCAATGACACCATTCAATCTTGGTCCCATCATGCACATGACTTGCCTCATATATTTGATTGTAATGAAAGCACATCCCTTTAAATTTTGATAATGAAAGGTTGACAAATGGGAAGAAAAACATTTTTTTTTAAGGAACATGGAGGATTACATCACATTCCATTATCAGCAGGACAACAGCGTCTCCTGGTACTAGCAAAGTGGTGTCAATGTCAGTTCCATTGTCGTATATCCTATCCCTTAATGTCACACATCTTGCTTGGCCTATTGTATGGGAACCTGTGTATCCATTGAATGAATTAATCAGTGTTGAACCTTGCATATACACGACGAGAAGGGAATTGAACGCTTGAAATATAAATATATATATATATATTCATCTTATGAAGTATTTTTTTTCTTAAAAGTGCAAATAGCATTGAAAAGAAATATCAATGAAATCAATACTCATTGCTACCTACCTTATGAAGTAAATTATAAAGATTGTAAATTTTAAAAAGTATAATGATTTTTATTTTTTTTGGGTAAATCTAAGGCAAATATGAAAAATAAAAATAATAATGTATGAAGAAAATACCAAAAAAAACATGGAGATATGATTATAAAAGATACGAGGATATCTTCCAAATTACACATTTAAATGTCAAATGTTGTAATTGAAATAATTTGAAAGGAAATATAAAATGAGATACAATAACTTACCTACAAAATAAATGTAGTTAAAATGCATTTTCAAAATCTAGTGATTATCTAAATTTTTAGTTTTTTTTATTGTTAGTTTTAAGAGAATGACCAAAATTTCTTTGTTTTTTCACTATCATATGGTAATATTTCAATATAAATATCCACAATGGACTAAAACATGTGATACAAAATTTAATGTACAACTTTATTAGCTAGAACATATTAGTTTTAGGAAATTTACTTTCTCATATTTCCTAAAAGTAATCTTTCCTTTAGGATTCATAAAGATATAAAAATTCTAGACAAATCACATAAATGCATTTTAGACAACCTTTATTGTCTAAAATGCATGAAGTGATGTTAAAAAATTGAAAGCTTTAAATGCATTATCTTTTTATTTTAAATAGATAAATGACAATTTAGATAGTTTTACTAATCCTTCAAGTTCTAATAAACATTGCACAACAATGCATATAGATCTTGAAACTTTCAATCGTAGGAAACAAAGAAAATATTTTAAAGAACAATCAAATGTGACATTTTCAACAAAAAAAAAAATCGAGATTTTCAAAATAAAATTCTAAAACTTTCAAAAGAAATTCAAGATTTTCATTTTATCAACACAAAAATTTTAATCTTCTTCAAGATCTTAGATGATAAATTTGAAGGCTCAAGTTACAGGATAAGCACAGTAAAACACATAATGCAATTTATTGTTGATTGTACCACTTTTGGAATTTCTATTCAAGGAATGGGTTTTATTTAGTAAACTAATTATAACAACATCAATAATGAGTATTTGATCCTTTGTGTAGAAAAATTCTATTAAAAAAACAAAACTATAAGTGTGTTCTCACTTATAATATTTGCAAAGTCAAAATAGACTTAGATGGTTATGACCCAATAATCATCAAATTCAATAATGAACAAATCAAGTTAAGAGTGTTCCTAAAAAATCTTCTTAGTCTTTTGTAATTCCTCTTATTTATTGAATCTTGATAGAAGCTTGATAATTACATGGAGAGAGATTTTGATTACAAATGAAAGATTTTTGAAATGAGATGAATTACAAAAGGCAAAAAAGATTTTTTGGGAACACTCTTCTAGCTTTTATCTACTCTTAGTTGTCCCTACCTTGCAATTGATCGTGATGACTCTAATTATAGAGAAAATTGACGAACTTGAAACTTGTTAAAATTCACGAGATTGAAACTTGTTAAAATCCATAAAATTATTTGAGTCCACATGTCTTTGTTTCTTCTTATAGATTATTGATAAAAAATTTCCGATGTCACAAATCTTGTTTCCTATCAACATTATATATTTCACATGTTTCTTTTGAAGTAACTCTTTAAATGGGAGACATCATTTCTTTCATTTTGGAAACTTTTCAAACAGTTTTTCATCCACTAACTTTTCCATCCACTTTCTTTCTTTACAACTTTTTTTTTCAATATTTACATCTTTTCACGACCTTTTTTTTGCTTTTTCTTTATATTTTATTAGAAATGCAAAACTGTAAGTGTGATCTCACTTATAGTATTTGTAAAGCCAATTGAACTCATCATTGAAAGTAAATCTCCTGAGCAGTCAAATGATGGAGGAGTTTACCCATCTTAACATCTCATTTTCCTTAAAGTCTATTGATAAAACATCCTTTGTTCGAAAAAGAGGCCCCTTGGCCAAGTCTCAAAAAACAAATTCATCATTAGAGATCAGGAATGATTGTTAAACAATTAGACTTTAAGATTTATGGTTCTTCTAACTATAAATTCATTACTGAAAACAATATTCAAAAAACCATTTCCTCAAATGACCTTCCTGAAGTCCCTTCTCTTTTTCAATCTCAATTCTCTTAGCTTGTGGATATGTACAAAAGAAAATATGTCAAAGAAAGGCAAGCTAGAGAAGGATTTGAAAATCTTCTCTTAGAAATAATATATTGAAAGATTTCAAGAATTTTTTTATACAATTGTATCTTTATAGTTATCTAATGATTAAAAAAAAGTTGGAAACAAAGAAAGTGGATGGAAAAGTTAATGGGTGAAAAGCTTTTTGAAAAATTTTCAAAATGGAAGAAGTGGTGTCCTCCATTTAAACAGTTACTTCAAAAGAAACATGTGAAATATATAAAGTTGATAGAAAACATGATTCATGACATGGGAGAAGTTTTATTTTGCAAAAAACAAAAAGTTGTTGACTCGAATAATTTGTGTATTTCAACAAGTTTCAATCACGTGGATTTCAACAAGTTTCAATCCCGTGGATTTCAACAAGTTTCAATCCCGTGGATTTCAACAAGTTTCTGATGTTAAAAAATTGGAAGCTTTAAATGCATTATCTTTGTATTTTAAATAGATAAATGACAATTTAGATAGTTTTACTAATTCTTCAAGTTCTAATAAACATTGCACAACAATGCATACAGATCTTGAAACTTTCAATTGTAGGAAACAAAGAAATTTTTTTAAAGAAGAATCAAATGTGACATTTTCAAAAAAAAAAATTGAGATTTTCAAAATAAAGATCTAAAACTTTCAAAAGAAATTCAAGATTTTCATTTTATCAGCACAAAAATTTTAATCTTCTTTAAGATCTTAAATGATAAATTCGAAGGCTCAAGTTACAAGATAAGCATAGTAAAAACACATAATGCAATTTATTTTTAATTGTAGCACTTTTAGAATTTCTATTTAAGGAATGAGTTTTATTTGGTAAACTAATTATAACAACATCAATAATGAGTATTTGATCCTTTGTGTAGAAAAATTCTATTAAAAAAACAAAACTATAAGTGTGCTCTCACTTATAATATTTGCAAAGTCAAAATAGACTTAGACAGTTATGACCCAATAATCATCAAATTCAATAATGAACAAATCAAGTTAAGAGTGTTCCTAAAAAATCTTCTTAGTCTTTTGTAATTCCTCTCATTTATTGAATCTTGATAGAAGCTTGATAATTACATAGAGAGATATTTTGATTACAAATGAAAGATTTTTGAAATGAGATGAATTACAAAAGGCAAAAAAGATTTTTTGGGAACACTCTTCTAGCTTTTATCTACTCTTAGTTGTCCCTACCTTGCAATTGATCTTGATAACTCTAATTATAGAGAAAATTGACGAACTTGAAACTTGTTAAAATTCACGAGATTGAAACCTGTTAAAATCCATAAAATTATTTGAGTTGACACGTCTTTGTTTCTTCTTATAGATTATTGATAAAAAATTTCCGATGTCACAAATCTTGTTTCCTATCAACATTATATATTTCACATGTTTCTTTTGAAGTAACTCTTTAAATGGGAGACATCACTTCTTTCATTTTGGAAACTTTTCAAAAAGTTTTTCATCCACTAACTTTTCCATCCACTTTCTTTCTTTACAACTTTTTTTTTTTCAATATTTACATCTTTTCACAACCTTTTTTTTCTTTTTCTTTTTTTTTTATTAGAAATGCAAAACTGTAAGTGTGCTCTCACTCATAGTATTTGTAAAGCCAATTGAACTCATCATTGAAAGCAAACCTCCTGAGCAGTCAAATGATGGAGGAGTTTACCCATCTTAACATCTCATTTTCCTTAAAGTCTATTGATAAAGCATCCTTTGTTCGAAAAAGAGGCATCTTGGCCAAGTCTCAAAAAACAAATTCATCATTAGAGATCAGGAATGATTGTTAGACAATTAGACTTTGAGATTTATGGTTCTTCTAACTACAAATTCATTACTGAAAACAATATTCAAAAAGCCATTTCCTCAAATGACCTTCCTAAAGTCCCTTCTCTTTTTCAATCTCAATTCTCTTAGCTTGTGGATATGTACAAAAGAAAATATGTCAAAGAAAGGCAAGCTAGAGAAGAATTTGAAAATCTTCTCTTAGAAATAATATATTGAAAGATTTCAAGAATTTTTTATACAATTGTATCTTTATAGTTATCTAACGATTAAAAAAAAGTTGGAAACAAAGAAAGTGGATGGAAAAGTTAATGGGTGAAAAGCTTTTTGAAAAATTTTCAAAATGGAAGAAGTGGTGTCCTCCATTTAAACAGTTACTTCAAAAGAAACGTGTGAAATATATAAAGTTGATAGAAAACACGATTCATGACATGGGAGAAGTTTTATTTTGCAAAAAACAAAAAGTTGTCGACTCGAATAATTTGTGTATTTCAACAAGTTTTACTTTGTCAATTTCAACAAGTTTCAATCCCGTGGATTTCAACAAGTTTCAAGTCCGTCAATTTTCTCTATAAACAGAGTCAACAAGATTAATTACAAATGTAATTTAAAGTATAAAATAAAGCATAATAATTGAATCTGAAATAAACTTTGTATTGAAATAATACCTTGATACAAAGAGTTTAAATCTTGACACAAGCTTAATGATTACATAGAAAAAGGCTTTGATTATAAAGGAAAGATTTTTTAAAAAAGAGAAATTACAAGCTAATAAGAAAGTTTTGGAACACTTGAAAATTTTTGTTGTTAAAAGGATAAAATGAAAGGATATTTATTCAAATTAGATTTGTTAAGTAGAATAAATTATTTGAAAGAATGAATTGGTGTATTAAAAGATAAAATGAAAGGGTATTTATCCAAATGAGTATGTTGAATAAAATAAGTTAATTAGAGTACATGAAAGAATTAATTATTGTAGGTATTTAATTGTTTCTCAATCTACATTTCCTTCCAAATTTTTCCAATTGCAATGACATTTAAATCCGTTAGTTGTAGGAGGTTCATGACATAAACAAGGATTAAAATAAAATAATCTATGATATCCACGTGATATCTTCTATATTTGTGTCTCCATGGTACTTGGTATTTTTAATATTTTTATTATTATTATTATTTTTCATACTTGCCTAAGATATACCAAAAAAAGGAAAAAAAAAATCATCATACTTGTGAAATTTTTCATGGTTTTCTTAATTTTGCTTCAAAAAGGTAGGTAACAATGGCTATTGATTTCATTGATGTCTCCTTTACTTTAAAAGATAAATATTTCACAATATTAAAATATATTCATATGCTCGATACACAAAATTTCATGCTAAACAAATGGTATATTGTTCCTCATATTGACAACCACTATTATTTTAAAAAAAAAATTATATTTTGATAACAATCTTCAGCAGTCTTCTTGTAAAAAATTTCTATGTTTCTAAGACAGTGTTTGATTCCTAGAAAGTATTAATATATATATATATATATATATAGATTAAGACTAATGGTTTTCTTGTATTCCACAAATACATTAAAAATATTCATCATTCTTCTTACAAAATTTTTCTATGTTTCTAAGACGATGTTTGATTCCTAGAAAATATTAGGAAAAGAAAAAAGAATATTAAGACAAATGGTTTTCTTGTATTCCATAAATACAATTAAAATTTTATACATTTTTAAAGTATTTAATATTTATATAGAAAGAAAAATATAAGTGAGGGTAGCTTGTAAAAATAATTTATTGTATTTAAATCTAATTTTGTTTTTCCTCTTCATTTTCTTTCCTATACATTGTTTTAGAATTCCTAATTTGAAGGATTGATATACTATATTCATATTGTATCATTTGAAATAAAAGTATCGATCTACTTGAATGGTAGACGGAAAAAAAATGACAATGAATTTCCAAGAGATTGTGCCCCAAATCCCCAATATGTTCGCCTTCAAGAGATGGCAATGAGATTTCATGGTACTCCATAATCACTTGTGTAATTAAATGAGACAAAGGCACATGAAATAAAAAGCCGGTTGTACAGAGATTTGGATCATATATATATAATAAGAAATCTCAGCAATTTGTTGCTTATATTTCTAATAGCAAGTCTATATTTTTTGTTTCCAACTATCCAAGTCTACACACGATTCCATGCTAAAGCTATAATAACGTCTTGAACCTAGATGGTATATTATTCCTCATATTGACAACCTCTATTGTTTAAAAATGTTTCATATTTTGACAACAATCTTCATCATTCTTCTTACAAAATTTTCGGTCTCAGCATTTCTATGTTTCTAGAGGATTGATATACTATATATCATTTGAAAAAAGGTATTCGTCTTACTTTGGCTTTTATCTTAAACTTGTAGGACAAACAAAATATTGCAATACAACTTCAGAGATTCTTGAATCGTATGAGCAGATTTTTGCAAATTATGGAGCAGATTGTGACATTATTCATCAACTCGAGGCATCATCTATGATACATTACTATCGATTCTTGTCAAAGGAAGAGGATGATTCATGATCCTAATCATCATATTCTAAACATATTGATCTAACTATAAAATAAAAGAATATCCAAGCCCTACCCTACAACTAAATACAAGGACCTCTGGTCTTAATTCTTATTGCCAAAGGACACTAGAGCTGATCTACATCTTGGGGGAAAAAGAAAAAAGGAATATTACTTCCTATGATTCCATCATCCCCTTATATAGAGACATTACAAAAATTTGTTTTCCATCAACCTACTCATATATCCTTCCATTTGTTCTATTGCTATATTTTCATATCAATACAAACCAACTAAAATATAATCAATTTGATTAATGATAATAAGCACATAAATAAAGAAGTGTCCAAACATTCTGTTCTTTAATGAGTTGACAATGGATATGATAAAAAACAGTAGCTGGCAGAAACAGGAAATATAACCGTAAGAAAAGAAAATTGATGCTGCTTCTGTTATGAGCATAGTAAGTAGCAAAACCAATCCATTCCTACTCTTATTGCTTTGTTTCCATACTAAACAACTGGATCTTGCGCAAATTGAATCAAGAAACCGCTTTTTTTCTTTGCCTGAGCACAATAATTTAGATTAAAGAGAAAAAAAAAAACCTATGTGAGAAACCCTCCTTGGCTCACCAACACCACTTTGTCGCATCCTTGTGAAGCTACTTGAGCTGCAACATCATTGCCTATAGAATCAAAATTCAAATGCAAAGTTCTTTCTCAGCCACATGTACCATAACTGAAATAACCATCTCATTGCTCAACTAATTACTACTTAAAAAGCGCATATTATTGATGCTAATTTAGAACTCTATTGACATGTTTTAGGTAATGATCATTCTAAACTTATGCAATTAACATATTGTCCTCTTGCAGTGCTTACCAATAGTTTTTATGAGCTGTGGAAATGTTTTAAGGTATAATTGGCAAGGAATTATGCATAAGTAAGGGTGAGCTTAAGAAGATGGAAGTTGGAATGGTGGATGAAATGTTAATGATTGAGCTGTATTAAAATTGTGGATGGTGAGCATAACATCAAATAGAAGTGTCAGGGGAAGAGGAAGTGGGTGTGTTGAAGGGAAGGATAGAAGTAATGAATGGATTTAGAGGAACAACACAAAAACCCAGATTGAAAGTTTAATTGATGCTGTTGATATATGGGTATTGGATAGTAAAGGGGCTAAATTCATGCAAAGGAAGGAACCAGATGATAGACAGCTTATGGGTGAGAAAACAGAAGCAATATACATGTTTTGGTCAAGTTTGAATGACAATTCAAAATGGGGTAGCATGTGCGAACTTGGGATGCTTGACAGTGCAGTTTGAAACTTCATTACAGTGCAAATTCAAAGAGCCATTTGAACAGGACCAGTAGGTTATAATTCGAGAGATGTAGCAACTCAGTTTGGAACCCCATGCGAACTTGTGCTCTGCCATTTCAAATGTCCATGTGAGATTACACGGCAACTGTGTTTTTAAAGTTTTCATGCAAAGATGGTTTGGAATAAAATTCAAGACTCAGATGAAAATGTTCAAGAGTTCACATGTCATGTGCTGGTTCGAAAGTTCAAATCATCACTTGAAAGTTGTCTCCAAGTTGGTTTGAATGTTCTTGCAAAAGGAAGATGATTGCATCTCTTGTGCAATCAATCTTCCCTTGTTGATGTTTAGAAATCATGTTTGAGAATGTTGTGAGGGGATTTCTACGTTTTTGAATTATTGCACCTGCATTCTGGTGAGACTTCTTGAAGAACTAGGTTGATTTCAAATGATGTTGAAGAAGAGAAGCTTTAATCTTTGCAGATGGATGTGAAATCAAGTTCAATTCATCTTTCAACTCATTCAAGCTTGTTAGATGCTGGGTTAGCATGCTTTATAGCTGAATTTGATTGCTCAGTGAGCAAGAAGAGACACAACTTGCCATGCTCTGTTTTCAACTGGATTGAATTGTGAATAATTGATCAATTGAACTGGAATTTCTACATAGAGAATTATTTGATCTAGACCTATTGCCAAATCTAAAATTGGTTTAGCGATGATTTAAGATCTTCACCTAACTAGATGAAAAATGGATCAATATGAGATCTAATTCACCATGAAAATTAATCTCTAGTGAAATCCAATTCTGAGAGCTTTGTCATTAATAGTTGTTTCATTTTGATTTCCAGCCAATTTTGATATCCAGAATTTTTTCAAATTTGATTTGTTACAATACATCAATTGGACCCTCACCATATCAATTCACACCATTTATACCTTGATCAACTTATACATAATCATCCTTGAGGACAATACATGGATCACCACACTACTATAGCCAACTCATTACCCTTAATCAAGATAAGGGCCACATAATGTGAAATCCCATTTTTGAGAGAAGCAATCACATATGCAATCAATCATCGGCATAAGCATAGATATCCACTATACCAAAAAACAAATCTCTTTGTGCAAAAACTCCACACCCGGGTGCACTAATCACAGTGTTTCCCTGATTAAAAATCTTCAGCCCATGCATTCAAAAGCCTCACTGACCCATGTCACTCTAATCATGGAACTATAGAAACCAAGAAATTAGGACCCAAAAATGAACCAGAAACCATAACAGAATGTTAACTAACATTACTTTCATAATCTAATCAGTCTCCCAAAAAGTCCATCAACTGTGGCTTCCATAAAGAATCTTGGTCTTTTAGGACTTCTGACTCCAAAAATAACGAATTTTCGCTCAGAAGCTCACACCACAAGGATGATCATGAAGTTCAAAGTTTAAACTAGAAATGACTCCCTTTTTTGTACTAAAGATGTTCCAAACAAGTTGCATTTCGGAGCCAATACTCATTCTTCTACAAGCCCTTTTCAACAATGAGTTTTTCCATGGTTCAATCTCTTGTTTTTTGCAATTTGAATTATTATAGTAACTAGATTGATAAGGGCTTTGGATTAATTGATGGTTGAACATGGTATTATATCTTCAGTATAGGGTTCAACCTTTTGTTTATTCCCCTATTTGTTGAACCCATGAGCAGCTCACCTGAGACAAGATGCTAAAGGGTTTGCGGTTTGATATACGCTATTGGCTGTCTGTTTCCTAAGAGTTTAGGCTTTCAGGTCAATCCATCGCTAGTTTAACCAAAATAAAGCATTCTCAAGCAAATCAAAATCAGTTCAAATATCGACATGGGGATTAGAGGTTTTCAAAATGCCACTCAAAAACTTTTCAACAAACACGTTGCATACTGAAATGCTAGATACAATCTCAATAACCAAAAACAACCTCAGTCAACACATTCAAATGGGATTCCACAATGTCAGCCAGGCAATTCATCAAACATAGGGCATGTGCTCATAGATATCAAGGAAAACGCAGCAAAAGCTGAGAAAAACAGCAAACCATTGATGGGTTTCAATCTATGACCTGTCTTCTATAAGAAATCCCTCAGATTCAGGTACCACATCAGTTATGATTGAGTCATTGGGAGTGGCCTCTTGCTCTTGAGTTCTGGTGAGCTGTTGTTCCATGTCTCTTAGCCTTGTCCTCATCACACTTGTAACAAGAACTGCAAAACCATGGGGTCATAAATGTGTAGATAGAGAAGAGAAAAAAGGTTGGCGAGAATAAGATTAGAGAGAGTACTGCCAGCAGTGCCAATCGTCCATAGCCAGAGGATCTTCAAGCCAGGGCTCGTCTCTCTTGGCATTGCTGATGATGTTGTTATTATTCCAACTCATAAATCTATGAAATATGGCTACTTTTGATGTGGGCATGGGCCTCTTTACCCTTTTTAATGTGGGCTTGGGCTTCATTGCCTTTTATTGGGCTCACCTCCCAACGGAAAATTATGGGCGTGTTTGGTAACTGTTTTTTAAAATAATTTTTGAAAATTATGCTTTGATTTTTTGTAGAACAAAAATATATTTAAAAACCTAAATATTTTTAACCTGATTTTAATATTTTTATATATTTTTAAAAAAAAAATTATCTAGTATTTTATTTTTAATCATTTTATATATTTATATAATTATTTCTTAAAAAAACCCTTAGAAGAAAAAATGTGAAAAAAAAAAAAAAACATGTTCTATGAAAATATCCTATTTTTTGTTTTTAAAACCAAAAATAATTTTTGGTTGTTAAACATGTTTTCTATGTTTTTTATTTTGAAGAATAGAAAACTGTTTTTAAAAAATTCTTCACAAACTAGCTGTTGGGTTTGGTTACACAGATAATGATGATACCATCAGTAATTTTTTATAAACAATTGGAATTAAAAAATTAAAAAAAAAAAAAAACAATTATCAAGAATGTATTCTTTTAAACATGTGCAATTCTATTTTGTCCAAAAGGATAGGTAGTTTGTATCTTTTCTGAAATGTCAACTTGGTAGAGCTTCTTGTAAAGGCATTGCCTCAAAATTTTCAAAATTTTAATTTAAAAAATATATTGATTAATAAAATGTATCCAAACAATACCTATAATTTTTTTATTACAAGTAATTTATTTAAAACTCCTAAATGGTGTTTGTTTGTTTTTTTTTTTACTTAAATCTAAATAGAATATTCAAGTAAACTCTAAATACAACTTAATAGGATTAAGTATTATTTATTTATATTAAATATTAATAGGGTGAGGGTCATAATAATATTATTTTTTGTTGTTTCAAAAATTTATTTTGAGTATTGAGTAAAAAATTAAATATTTTGACTTTCTTTATTTAATCAAAAAAAAAAATTTTTAAAAGGTAATAAGTAAAAAAATGTTAAAAATAAATCATGTAAAATTTAAAAGCAAATTGCATTCAAGTTTAAAAAACAAACACCACTTTAATATTCTCACTCAAATAGATCTTTACATAATTATTGTAAATTTTTAGTTTGTTAAGATACCCAATTGATTAGGGCAAACGATAAGATGTGTAGTAAAGATACATAATCATGGATTCAATTCCTATTACTAATTGAATGTCTTGAACCACCCAATACTAGTTGTGGTAGATGTGATCAATACCCGTAGGTTTGGATCTCATAGAGAACTATACAGTACTATTTGTTGTAGATGTGATTAATACCCTGAGATTTGAATTCTATGGAGAGTTTGAAGAGTACAACCTTAATGTTCTTTCACTTTGATAGACCTTCTACATAATTTTTGTAAGTTTTTAGTCTATCAAAGTACCTAATTGGTTAAGGGAAACAATAGGATGTGCAATAAAGATATATAGTCGTGGATTCAATTCCTATTGCTAGTTGAATGTCATGAACTACCTAGTAAAAGTTGTGGTAGATGTGAACAATATTCAAAGGTTTGGATCCCATGGAGAACTACCTGGTACTAGTTGTTGTAAATGTGATCAATAACCCTAAGGTTTGGATCCCATTGAGAGAGTTTGAAGGGCACCACCCTAATTTTCTTTCACTTAGACAAACCTTTTACATAATTATTGCAAATTTTTAGTCTATCAAAGTATCTAATTGGTTAGGGTAAACGACGGGATGTGCAACACAATCGTAGATTCAATTCCTGTTACTGGTTGAATGTCATGAACTACATAATACTAATTATGGTAGATGTGATCAATACTTGGGAGGTTTGGATCCTATGGAGAAGTACTCGATACTAGTTATTGTAGATGTGGTCAATACCCTAAGGTTTAGATCCCATGGAAAGTTTGAAAGACTCGATAATTATATTTTCAAAAATATATAAACTGATGAATTTAAAGATATAAAAATCTTTAAATAATTTTCAATTGTACTCTCCCATAGTAAACCGAATAAAGGAATTTAGATATCCTTCTAACCTTTCTTTTTTTTTCCTCTTATTATGACACTTTGGAGCAATTTTGATGGAATAATACAACCAAATCTAAACTCAATTCAAACCTTTTGCCTAACTTTTATAATCATTTTTAATATTTAATTCAATTCAATATAACTTTTATAAACTCAATTATAACTTTTTAACCCAATTCAATTCGAATTAAGCTTAACTCAAGTCTCGAGTATCACAAGCCTAACATAAATCCCATTTAATCACTTTCTAATACATGTAATTTTATGTATGATAATATTAATTTCATTTATTTATAATATAATTTTGAAGAAAAAGTATAAAATAGTAATTATGTTATCTAAATTGCATTTTCTTAGAAATATAAATAAATTTTATTTTCGTTTTTATTACTTCAAATATTATATAATTTACTATTTTAATCATGACATAAATATATAACTAAAACAAAAATATTTATATGCGAATCAAATCTAACCTCATCCATCTTGAATTTCTTATATAGAACAATTGAATCTAACCACACTAAATTCACTTAAAAAACTAAAGTCAAATTAAATTTAAGTTAAACACTTTAAATAGAGTTGAGTTAAGAATTTATTAATTCAAATTAGCCTTGGATTAGTTAAAAACTTAATTCAATTTTACTAAGTATTTATTAATTCGAATTAGGCTTGGATAAGTTAAAAACCTGATTCAATTTTGCCAAGTTGTGGCTCACTCTTTTGTGTGGTTACAATCGAAAATGGTACAACTTTCATAAAAGTCATATCATTCTTTTGTGTGGTTACAATCGGGGATCTCAAGATTGTCAGCTTAGGACAAGCCACCACCATGTCAATTCCATATACATTATTAAATATAATCACATTCTTATCCCTTGATGCAAAAATTTTTAAGGGGAAAATATGTAAAGATGCACCATCTAAAAAATATTAATGAATTGAGAACTTTTAAAAATGGGTTTTATGGAGTTATATTTTGGGAAAAATAATTTATAAATCATGTACTCAAATAGTAACTTGTACATACTTCTAAGACCACCTTTCAACCGATTGAAGGTGGGTTGCTACCTCTATCAGGTAAAATGACAGGTACACTTGATTAGGCATCACGTACATAGTTGTCACATCATTCATTATCACTTCAACATCTATATGATTGTTTTTACCTAAAAATAATAATGTTAGAACTAAAAATAAAATGACAGACACACTTGATTAGGCCTCACGTACACAGTTATCATATCATCGATTATCACTTCAACATCTATATGATTGTTTTTACCTAAAAGTAATAATGTTAGAACTAAAAATACCACTATAAGTAGTAGTATATATTAGCCTATTTATCACTCATCACGATTTTAGGTTACATATCAAACGTGTAACTAGAGATAATAACATTGTTTTTATTTAAAAGTAACAATATTAGTAGCTAAAAGTGTCACGGTAGATAATAGGATGTACTAACCTATTTAGTTTTTTATTGTCATTGTTATGATTTTGGCAATGATTATTAAATAATATGCTAAAAAAAATACACATAATGTACTTTTAAAAAATATTTATTAAAAATAAAAAACAATTTTAATAGTTTAAATTTTTAATTCAACAAAAATATACCTTTTTACATATTTAATAAAAATTATCAGTTTTTCTGTTTTTTTTTCTTTTTAAATATCAATGTATTATGATGGGAATTGTGAATTTATATTCAAAAATTTAATACAAACACTTTTAAAATTTTAATTTTACCTACCTTCATATATTAATTTTAAAATTAAATACTCTTAAAGAATGATCATTACTAATTTTTTTGTTGAATGAAATTAAAGGTAAGTTAATATGTTAATATTTTTTTATATTATTTTCTATTTTTATTTTGAAGAAAACAAAAAATTTAATTTCAAACACATGTGGATAGTGTTTTTTTTAAAAAAAAAATGCAGGTTTAATATTCTATAAAAAAAATTAAAAATATAAAAATGAGATCTGAAAATTATAAATATTATAAATGTAAAAATATTATGAATAAAAAATAAAATAAAATAATATATATATATATATATATATATATATATATGAAATCAATATTATTTAAAATGTTAGTATTTATTTAATTATTTATTGGATTGTTATTTATTATGGGTGAATATAATTTTATATTAAAACTAATTTATTACATATCATGTTAAAATTAAAATTCGATAAGGAAAACGAAAAAAAAAAAAAGAATAAATGAATTGTACATATAAAAAATAAATTTTGCTCTTTTTAATTAAATAGGTTTTCAAAAATAGGGGGGGGGGGGGGGGGAAGAATTATTTTAAAAAGAAACCAAAATTAAAAAACGTTTTACACGACATGAAAAGAAATGGAATAGGGGAGGATTGATTCGGGGAAGGAAAAAAATAGGAAAGGAAATAAAAAAAACCACACATGCTTTGCTTTTTTGGGTGGCAACCCGCATTTATGACGAGACGTAATCTTGGAAACATGCATAAAGGCATGAAATGAAAATTATTTTCCTCAAAATCCACTCCTAGTGAAAGTGGCTTTCTTGGGTTGTCAATTCATTCATATTTTATAGACTATTCATGTTTACATTATTTCCCATTTTTAAAATTATTTTTATAATTCTTTATTTATATTAAAATAAATATATCTTAACATCTCCTTGGACTTTAGTAGGCAACAATTAAAGACAAGGATATACCATGTCCATGACTATATGGTATTTCATCCAATTAACAAAATAATAATTATAAATTATAAAATTTGAGTCTAAAATATATTTTTAAGCAATCTTCTTTCAAAATAGATTTTTTTAAAATTAGTTTCTATAAAAAAATTTACCAAATATATTTAAATTAAAAATTATTTTATATTATGAAGAATAAAATTTACCAAAGACATTTGACATGTTAGGAGTCAAATGTTCAAGGTTGTGTGGTGTTTACGATAGGTTGGACAAATCTCGTGTTAGGCAGTGTATGGTTGATTTCTCCAACACTGGTTGCTAACGTGATTGGACGAGGTTCCCCTTCAAGACTTGTTATTCGTATAAGTCTCGTCACAACCCTTTGTTCCTTGTACAAGTCTTATCGCAATCCTTGGTGTCTATGTCATGCAATTACCAAGCAGGTAGGATGTTCTTTCCAGAATCCATATGTTTAGATTTCCCAAGGTCGACCAATACAAGCTCTCAAACAATTTGGGAATGAATGGATCCGAAAGCTTCCCTACTAGAAAGACTTGATTAGACAATACAGGTTTCAATACTTTTTCACAATAAGGATCCGGGCTCTCATTCCCAAGGTGTCCACACGGGTGAGCAAATACACGGATTGACCGTCTCCTATGTTCAATACCCCACATATATCATCACATAATTGGTGACACTTTTTTCTTACCTACCCAAAATAATAAGATTGGGTAATGTAAATGGACACTAATTCATTATATCAAAGATGTTTATATTTTAAGATTTTTAGTAGTCCAAAATATGACTTGACTTTGGTGGGTGAATATAACAAATTTGACTTTGGGCCAAGGTGACAACTTTGACCAAGGCCACTACCACCATTGGAGTTGGTGGTATGATCCAATTAAATTATCCCTTTTATCGAAATTAATATTTTAAAATTATGCCATATTGCATTTTAATATTAATCTTATTACAATCTTGCTTTACATGCGCCCATTTTGAATAGTTGCTAGCCTCTACTAAGAAGGAAAAAGTGAAAAAGCGGAAGTTGATGGTTTGTTTGAGATAGGCACTTAAATTTATGAGATTTATTTTATATTTAACAAAAATATTTAATTAAAATTTTTTATTAAATAAAAAATTATTTTTGACACCATATTTGAGAAAAAGAATGCTATTCAAGCACCATATTAGAAGAAACCTAAATGTGAGAGTTTTATTGAAATATCTTTAAATTTGTACCGAACTTCCAAATCATTGGCCAATTTAATTAGTGCCCAATGGGGGCATGCGCCACCTGAAAAATTAAAAAATCATTTTGATCTCGTGACCTCAATTTCAAAGAGAAACAAATCAGATGTTGTTTTTTTGGCTTATATTTGCCCCCTAAAACCACTCTCTCTTATATTGATTTCTCAAACCATATTTTTAGCTCTACCCTTGTTCCAAATATCATTATTTTAACTTATTAAGAACTTTAAAAAATTAAAATTAAAATATACTTAAAATTAGAAAAAATTTAAAATTTAAGGTTTTCAGTTAACACCCGTTAAAGTTTTAATTTGAATTGTTCAAATTGTATCATAAAATCTAAATAGTTAAATAAATAGAATTACAATTTAAAAAAAAAAATTGTTTCATAGTATTGTTGGATTTAACTTGTGCCTAAAGGAGGCATGTGCTATCCGGAAAATTGAAAAATCATTTTGATTCCATGACCTCCATTTCAAAAAAAAACAAACCAATTATTAAGCTAAATGCTGCTTTTTGACTCATATTTGCCCTCTTGAAATTAATCTCTATTATATTGTTCCTCTTGAACCATATTTCTACTCCGTTCTTATTCTAAATATCATTCTTTTAACTTATTAAGAACTTTTGAAAAGAATATGCTTAAAAATTAGAAAAAATACAAAATTTAAGGTTTTCAATTAACGCTCATCAAAGTTTTAATCTAAACCATTCAAATTGTATCATTAAATAAATAGAATTACGACAAAAAAATTGTCTTAAAGTATATAATAATGGGATCAAAAAATATAAACCAATGAGTTGGTAAAAAATGGTAATCCTCGAATTCTTGAAAGTTTCAAACTTTGCTTCTAACATTTAAAAAACTATTTAAAAATGATTCTCGTGCTACTTTGATTAAACAAAGAGCAATGAATCCAAGTATCCAAATTTTTAATGATCTCGAAAAAATGAACCAAAAAATATCCTTATACTCATACAATAAGCTCAAAAAAAAAAAAACAATCATGCTTTTTTAGGTTGTTTTTATTGTTAAAATTGTGTGTATTGCACGTGACATTTTTTTTAAATGCCACCTTGTTGAACTTATATGATGTTACTAATCCATCGTGGCATCCAAATCACGTGCATAACATGTACGATTTTACTTGTCGGCAATCTGAATTATTCAACCAACGCATCCCACGTATCCATTCATTAGGGCACGCCACATGCAACCAAAAATGCATGGAAATCCGGTGCTCGTGTCCCACGAGTCTTGTCGTCAAAAACTTGATATGCGCTACCACGACAGCATCATGCCATCTTTAACAACCACAGCTAAATCGTGAGCCGTCCATGGTGTGGAAAACTTACCCAGTCAAAGCTTCCTCCCGGAAAACGAAGACTTTGAGTGGGTTGTCATTCTGATTGCCGCTTTTCCGCCGTCACTGTATCATCAAATTGAAGAGAATATCATAGAAGGCCCTGAAGTTGTTTTAATATCATTCACCCACACCCACCCGTCCTTGCCTAATTTATTAATTTGAGAAAAGTCATTAATGCACTTATTTTTAGTTGGATTTGGAAATAAAATGCAAATTTATTAATTTCATTTTTATTTATTTTTAGATTAAATTTGGATGTGTTTGGATAAATAAAAAATATTGAATTTTGAAATATAAAAATGGAAATTTAAATTAAAAAATGAAAAGAAAAAAAAACTTTTTTAATAATTATTTTGGATATGATAAGACTAACCAAGATTTGCGGGATTATCTCAAATGAAATATTAGATTTTTCTTGATTGATTTGACCTTAATCACTCCACCAAAAAGTCAAATAAACTATTAAAGGGCATTATAATTAAAATAAAATGAATAATAATTACATAATATTGTAAAATAATAATTACATAATATTGAACCTTATATTCCTTCAAACCTTTACATACAACAAAAAAAAGTGTATTTTAAAATAATTTTATAATTCAATTTGTTTTTTTATTAGAAACAATCATAACATATTATGGGGTTAGAGACTATTTTCAATAACAGTTTTTTTGTTCATTAAAACCAAAAACGTATTTAACAATTAAAAATTATTTTTTGTTTTTAGTTCTTAATAATAAAAAATGAGATGTTTTCAGATAATATCTTTTAGTTTTTTTATTTTTTTTTATGATTATTTTAAAAAATAATTATACAAATATGTAAAATAATTAAAAATAAAACAATATAAAAAATATTTTTAAAACATATTTAAAAATATTAAAAATAAGTTAAAAATATTTTATGTTTTTAAACAGACTTTTGCTCTACAAAACATCACAGAACAATTTTCAAAAACCATTCTAAAAAATTGTTTTTCATAACTATTTTAAAACATAATTACCAAACAAGCCCTATACCTTCTCGTGTACACTTTTATGTTTCTCTAGTTTTAGAATTTTTTTATAAGATGTTGTATTTTTAATTTTTTATATAGTAGTTTCTTATTTTAAAAACAAAAATAGAAAATGTATCCAAATGGATTCTAAATTATCAACTTTTTTAAAATTTTAAATTATCACAAATAAATTTTATATATTTTTTAACGTTCATAATAATTTTGATAACCCTTAAAAAATGGTATTAAATATCAAAGAAAATTAAATATAATTAAAATTTTATGTATTTTTAAATTATTTAATCATCATATAAAATAGTTACAATAAGTAAAATAAATTATAAATAATTTATTGACTTTAAATCAAAATTTTTTTTTCTTTTCTTTTGTTTTTCTCTTTTATTTTTTTCCTTAATATTTTCTCTTATATTTTCTAATAATCAAACATAGTCTCATATAGTATTTGTTTTTTGACTCAAAATATTTTTTTTTTCTTCAGTTAAAAGTAATATATTAATATAAACTAACATAAGTAAATTAAATTTATTGATAATAAATTATTTGATTTTTTTTATTTAGTTAAAAAAAAATAAACATCACCTTAATAAATAAGACGTTTTCAAATATGATTTATGTGTAATATTTATTTGAGAAAGATAAATAGTGGGAGAAAGAGAAAAATAAGATATTTTAAGTAAATGAGAGAGAGAATTGGGGTGGATTCCTTTTTATTAGCAAAATTGAGAGAGAGAGAGAGAGAGAGCGAGAGAGACGACATCTTCTAGAAAAGGTTCCTTATTTATTCTCATTTTTGTTTGTGAATTATTTATCTAATATGATAGCATGAATTTGGGTGGTTAACATACATAGATGAATCCAAAGATTGTGAGAGTGGTTCCTCTTTTATCCTCTTTTTTTTTCTACATTTCATTTGTGTCTTTTCTCTTCCATGGACTTCGAGTGGATCTCTCTCTCTCTCATTTACATGGTTAACATACATGGATGAATCCAAAGATACCATGGATTGGATCCCATAAATGACAAGAAGGAAGCTTTAGGCTATATTTGGTTCCCAAAAAATGAGAGAAAAAGAAAATTGAGAGGAAAAAAGGAAGGAAAGAAAAAGTTAAGAAAATGAATATAAATTTTTTCACTTGTTTGGTTATTCATGGAATATTCAAAGGAAAAAAAAAAAAAAAGAATTCATTTTCTTTTGTTTTGTTAACCATGAAAAAAAAGCAAAAAAAAATAAATGGTACGAAAATAAAATCAATAACTTGTGTTAAATGGTTATCAATTTGTTGAATAATAAAAAATTTTCAGAAAAACAAAAATTGAACTCTTGGAGTAGATTGGTAGAAAGATATCAATCTCATTCAAAGATTGATCCATTTGCCTTTGCAAACTCTACCGGTTCCTCTAATTGTCTTCTTGATGCAGCATGACCAGTTTAAATATTTGGAGATATATTTAATACAAAACTAAAAGAAAAAAGTCACTCTATGACATGTTTGTTTAAGACTTCACTTCTCCATTTTCAAGGTTGAAGATTGTTGAGGCCATGCGTCCCAATGATCCACATAACTGTCAAATGGACGCACGCTTTCAACCAAGATAGAGTTTTGGTTCAGTCGTCTCTGCAAAAGGTGTCCGAACAGGGTGTCCGGACACACCCTCCGATGGTTTTGTCAGTCATGGTTAGAGAGATTAAGCAATTGGCTTTTTACTAGGTATAACAAGCTTACCTTCCTCCTTGTGTGAAGGTCTTTATATATAGTATCAGAAGCTCTGTCTCCCTCTTTAATGGTAGGGAGACTTTTTGGCTTGTCATGATGCCTTTAGGTGGTGGCAGGGTCATCATCACCCTACGGGCGGCTGACAGAGATTGTGGGAAGTGACTTGCCATCATTCATGTCCTTTCGCTCTGTAGGCGGCGGAACGTGGGCCGTGACAGGCTGTCGGAATGATGTAGTAAGACTTGCTTACTTTAGTCAACGATCTGGACAAACATATCCGGATAGGATATGTCGGTCGTCCGGATGTAATGTTTGAGAGTGTCGTGTGTCTTTCCCTGAGGGAGTCCGGATAAGGGAGGTGCGCCACGTGTCCTCTTGGGGAGATCCGGATGGAGCTGATTCGGATAGAAATGCGTGCCACGTGTCATCAGGGGAGGGGTCCCTACAAAGATATATTTAAGAAGTCATTTTCCAGTAAATAGGTTAAATGTTACAATCAAAATAATAATTATGTTCCAGCTAGGTTGAATTGTGGATTGCTAGTTAGCATCCACTCAACTTTTTCTCCTCGCTCAGTTATGTTCTGAGTTTTTGCAATTAAGATGTGCCATTAAGGGTCCCACTAGAAAAACTGTGGCATGTAAAATAACAACAAAGCCTTAAATCTCAGCTATTTTGGAATTGTGTACAAGAATTCTTCCTCCCTTAAAAAGACGAGTAACAATGATGCTTAGGTAACCTCCAGCTAAATTAATAGATTGAGTGTGATAAAAAGAGAAGAAATCTGGAAAACCTAGAATTACCCTACAAACTTATTCAGAATAAGCAAAAAAATAAAATAAAATAAAATAACTCTTCTCTCTAATCGGTAATCCTGCACTAAAAAGGATGTTATAATAAACTATTCAATGTTTTGAACGAACTAAGATGATATGGAGGCTGTCATTACAATGCACTGTCCTATGAATAACCACTCATTTATCTGCAATGAAACATGCAGAATTCATACATATATCCTATGATCAATGTAAAGATACATGAGTAAAAAGGACTAAATAAAAATGTAAAAACGGATATCAAAATTAAGGTAAAAGTAGTTGCAGATTTGATTATCCTTAACTTGATTTACACAACTTCTAACAACAACCAACCACTAAAATTAGTCAACTATAAAGAGTGCCACACCTTAATTTTTATCAAATGTTAAATGCTGTGGATGTTTGATATTGGGAAAGTAACGAGGAAACAAAATAAATTATAATTGGTGGGTTCAGATCAGTGAGAGCTGATAAGCATCTAGAATAACTACTTGATATTAAAAAAAAAAAAAAACTTTATGGTTGAAGAATCCCAATTAGGGAGAGAGAGTGATGTGAAACAAGGCACATGGGAACACGAGGGCATGTGGAGAAGGTTTAAAGCGCTTTCTTGAATTATTTTGATGTAGAGGAACCAGGAATAACATGGATCTGCCTTTGTGATTAAGACATTTCTTTGGGAATTTTTGAAAATATACTTTTTTTTTTCATCATTAAAATACTCATTTTTAATAAGTTAATAAAAATAACAATTAATTTTATTCATAAAAATAATTATTTTTTAAACATTGAAAAATATTTGGATAAACATGAGTTTTATACTTCTCTCATTCATGTTAAGAAATAATCAGTGTGTGAATACAAAATAAGAAAAATATTTTTATTTAATTAAAATATTAAAGTCTTTTAAATTATTCTTATTTTTAAATAATATTTGAAGGAGTTTTTTAAATGTTGCTATTTCTCAAAAAGTACTCAAGAGAAAAGGAATGTTAAAAAAATTGATTTTCTCGTTTCATTGTTAAACAAATATGAAAAAATAAAATATAATTAAAGTTAGGTAAAATTTTATATATTTTAAAATTATTTAATATTTATATAATTGAGGAAAATAAATAAAATAAATTTAAGGAAATATATAACAATAATTTTTTGATTCCTTTCATAGTGATTCTAATTAATACTTTTAATCTAAAAAATGTTTTTTTAAAAAAATTAAGAGTTCATTTATTAGTGATGGTAAAAACCATTTTTCATATTTTTTATACTTAAAATTTTTTATCATTAAAGTATTAAAAATATTAAAAATATTTTTTAGAATCACTCTCAAATACAGTTTAAGAATATATTTGATAATGATTTTAAAAAACACTTCTAATATTTTTAATACTTGAAAATTTTTATCATTTAAGCGTTAGAAAAATTAAAAATCTATTCCAGTATCACAACCAAATACACTTTAAGTGATTGGTTAAATTTATGAAATATTTTTAAAATTTTGAAAAATCAATACCAAATTTATTTATAGTGTTTTGGATAAATACTTAAAAAAACTCATTTGACAATGGTTTTAATAACAATCATGTTTTTTTAGGTTGTTTTAATTATTAAAATCGTGTATATTGCACGTGACATTTTATTTAAATGCCAACTTGTTGAACTGATATGATGTTCCTAATCCATCGTGGCATCCAAATCACGTGCATAACATGTGCGATTTTAGTTATCGGAAATCAAAATTATTCTACCAACGCATCCCACGTGTCCATTCATTAGGACACGCCACATGCAACCAAAAAGAAATCCGGTGCTCGTGTCCCACGAGTCTTATCGTCAAAAACTTGATATACGCTACCACGACAGCATTATGCCATCTTTAACAACCACAGCTAAATCATGAGCCGTCCATGGTGTGGAAAACTTACCCAGTCAAAGCTTCCTCCCGGAAAACGAAGACTTTGAGTGGGCTGTCATTCTGATTGCCGCTTTTCCGCCGTCACTGTATCATCAAATTGAATAGAATATCATAGAAGGCCCTGAAGTTGTTTTAATATCATTCACACACACCTACCCGTCCTTGCCTAATTTATTAATTTGAGAAAAGTCATTAATGCAATTATTTTTTGTTGGATTTGGAAATAAAATCCAAATTCATTAATTTCATTTTTATTTATTTTTATATCAAATTTGGATGTGTTTGACTGAAATAAAAATTTGAATTTTGAAATATAAAAATGGAAATTTAAATTAAAAAATGAAAAGAAAAAAAACCATTTTTAATAATTATTTAATTATTTAATTATTTTGGATATGATAAGACAAACCAAGATTTGCAAGTGGATTATCTCAAATGAAATATTAGATTTTTCTTGATTGATTTAACCTTAATCACTCCACCAAAAAGTCAAATAAACTATTAAAGGGCATTATAATTAAAATAAAATGAATAATAATTACATAATATTGTAAAATAATAATTACATAATATTGAACCTTATATTTCTTCAAACCTTTACATACAAAAAAAATGTATTTTAAAATAATTTTATAATTCAATTTATTTTTTTTATTAGAAAAAATCATAACATATTATGGGCCTGGTGACTATTTTAAAGAATAGTTTTTTATTTATTAAAACCAAAAACCAAAAACCAAAAACACATTTGATAATTAAAAATTATTTTTTGTTTTTAGTTCTTAATAACAAAAAATATGATGTTTTTAGATAATATCTTTTAATTGTTTTTATTCTTTTTTTTATGATTATTTTAAAAAATAATTATATAAACATGTAAAATAATTAAAAATAAAATAATATAAAAAATAATTTTAAAACATATTTAAGAATATTAAAAATAAGTTAAAAACATTTTATATTTTCAATCAAACTTTTGCTCTACAAAACATCACATGACGATTTTCAAAAACTATTCTAAAAAATTGTTTTTCATAACTATTTTAAAACATAATTACCAAACAAGCCCTATACCTTCTCGATGTCTACACTTTTATGTTTATCTAGTTTTAGAATTTAAAAATAATATTAAAACTCTTAAAAATTTAGTATTAAAAAAAATTATGATCTCAAAATTTTAATTTTTTTATAAGATGTTGTATTTTTAATTTTTAATTTTTTATATAGTAGTTTCCTATTTTAAAAACAAAAATAGAAAATGTATCCAAATGGATTCTAAATTATCAACTTTTCTAAAATTTTAAATTATCACAAATAACTTTTATATATTTTTTAACATTCATAATAATTTTGATAACTCTTAGAAAATGGTATTAAATATCAAAGAAAATTAAATATAATTAAAATTAGTTAAAATTTTTATGTATTTTAAAATTATTTAATCATCCTATAAAACAATTACAATAAGTAAAATAAATTATAAATAATTTATTGACTTTAAATCAAAATTTTATTTTTCTTTATTTTTTTTCTTTTCTTATATTTTTTCCCTAATGTTTTCTCTTATATTTTCTAAGAATCAAACATAGTCTTAGATAATATTTGTTTTATGGTTTAAAATATTTTATTTTATTTATTCAGTTAAAAGTAATATATTAATATAAATTAACATAAGCAAATTAAATTTATTAATAATAAATTATTTGATTTTTTCTATTTAGTCATAAAAATAAATATCACTTTAATAAATAAGACGTTTTGAAATATGATTCATGTGTAATATTTATTCGAGAAAGGTAAATAGAGTGGGAGAAAGAGAAAAATAAGATATTTTAAGTAAATGAGAGAGAGAGAATTTGGGCGGATTCCTTTTTATTAGCAAAATTGAGAGAGAGATGGCATAGAGAGAGAGAGAGAAAGAGAATTTGGGTGGATTCCTTTTATTAGCAAAATTGAGAGAGAGAGAGAGAGGGCTTAGGAATGGCAATTTCGTGGGTCAATCGGGTCACCCGCCCCGCCCCGGAATTAGAATTACCAATTTGCCCTTAAATATTATAAAATACCCAAAATCTCCTCTGTATATATAATTTATCCTTCCTAGAGTTTTAGGGTTTTTCTCTCTCGGAAGAAAGACTTCGTCTTCTCAGTTCGAACGGCCTTGAAAGCAAAATCTTTGCTCTAAAAACCAGATTTGCAATCTCATAAACAAGTGATTATTGGAGTTCTTGTGGATTCCTTCATTCCAGGTAAGAAAACCCTAATTTTTTGAAGCTTTGTTAAAAATTTGGCTTGTTTTTCAAATTTTTTTTGGTTTTAGTTTATGGGTTTAGGGTTTTTCTCTCTTGGAAGAAAGGTTTCATCTTCTCAGTTCGAGTGGCCTTAAAATCAAAATCTTTGTTCTAAAAACCAGATTTTCAATCTCGTAAACAAGTGATTATTGGAGTTCTTGTGGATTTCTTCCTTCCAGGTAAGAAAACCTTAACTTTTGAAGCTTTGTTAAAATTTGGCTTGTTTTTCAATTTTTTTTTTGGTTTTAGTTTATGAGTTTGAGGTTTTTTCAATTGTTTATCAGTAGATTTGTAATTTATATGCACTCTTGGTCTTCGTTTTATATGTATTTTTCAGTTGAATCAACTTTCGTCTTTGGCTCTTATTGTTCATGTTTCTGACTTTATTTTTCACCCTGTCCAAATCAATTTCATCCACATATAAACTGATTTTTGGGGTTTATACAAATAAGAATGATGATTTATGGGTTTTTCATTATTTTAGGGTTCAATTTTGGTATTCACGTTTTTGCAGAAACAAGTTGTTATAATTTCATTATTTTAGGGTTCAATTTTGGTATTCATGTTTTTGCATAAACAAGTTGTTATAAGAGAATGATCTAATTTCATAGATGAAAACCCTATTTTTTTTTTCTAAACAACTTCTGGAAACATATTATTCATGCTTCCAGAAACATACAAATAGAATTTTATTGTGGTTAAATTGGTTTCAAACTATTTCGGAATATCCTAAGGATTCAACAAAATGACATCAGAAGAGGAGGAAATTTTTTTCATGCCAAGTACTGGTTCTAATACAGCTACAGGTAGTACTTCAACTACTGATGGATCATTGACATGTAAAAAAAGAAAGCTGACTTCAATTGTTTGGAATGAGTTTGAGAAAGTCATAATAGATGGACAAGATTATGCTATTTGTAAGCATTGTAAATCAAAACTCAAGGTCGATAGTAAGAATGGGACTAAACATTTGCATGTACATTTAGATAGGTGCATCAAACGGAGAAATGTTGATATTAAGCAACAATTTTTAGCAATAGAGAGAAAAGGCTATGGAAAAGTGCAAATTGGTGGTTTCACATTTGATCAAGATATCTCAAGAGAGAAGCTTGCATGTGCAATTATATTGCATGAGTACCCTCTTTCAATTGTTGACCATGCAGGCTTTAGAGATTTTGCTAGTAGCCTTCAACCTTTGTTTAAGATGGTTTCCCGCAATACAATTAAGGATGACATAATGAAGATTTATGAGTTTGAGAAAGGGAAAATGAGTAGCTACTTGGAAAAGCTTGAAACTAGAATGGCTATCACAATTGATATGTGGACATCTAATCAGAAGAAAGGTTACATGGCTATCACTGTGCATTACATTGATGAGTCTTGGTTACTACATCATCATATTGTAAGGTTAGATATGTTATTTGTTCAAGTTTTCAATTTTTATTTTATTTTATTATCATTTAATGATGTCACTTATATTAATAATATGTTTTTATATATCGTTTAATGTAGGTTTGTTTATGTGCCTCCTCCACATACAAAAGAAGTTCTTTCTGATGTGTTATTAGATTTTTTATTGGATTGGAATATGGATAGGAAACTATTTACAATCACCGTGGATAATTGCTCAAGTAATGATGGCATGATTGATATCCTCTCAGAGAAATTATCTTCAAGTGGTTCACTTTTATTAAATGGAAAAATCTTTCATATGCAATGTGCAGCACATATCTTGAACTTGATTGTGAAGGAAGGTCTAGATGTCATTAGAGTAGAAATTGAAAAAATTCGTGAGAGTGTTGCATATTGGTCAGCAACACCATCAAGAGTGGAAAAGTTTGAAGATGCAGCTCGCCAATTGCGTCTTCCATGTAACAAGAAGCTATGCCTTGATTGTAAAACACGATGGAATTCTACATACTTGATGCTATCAATAGCTATAACTTATAAAGATGTGTTCCCGTGTTTGAAGCAACGTGAAAAGCTCTACACCATAGTGCCATCAGAGGAAGAATGGAATTTAGCAGGAGAAATATGTGAAAGGCTGAAATTGTTTTATAATATAACAAAGTTGTTCTCAGGGCGAAATTATCCCACTGCGAATACATTTTTCATCAAAGTGTGTGAGATTAAAGAAGCATTGTATGATTGGTTGATTTGCTCAAATGAAGTTGTAAGCACAATGACATCAAGTATGTTAGAAAAATTTGACAAGTATTGGAGTGGATGTCATATTGTAATGGCAATAGCAGTTGTATTGGACCCAAGATACAAGATGAAGATTTTAGAATTTTATTTTCCGATAATGTATGGGTCTGAAGCTTCAAGTGAGATTGGAAAAATTCGTCAACTATGTTATGATTTGCTTTCTAAGTACCAATCAAAGTCTAAGATGGGTCAACAAACTTCATCTCATGGTGCTTCATCAGTTTCAAATCTCTTTGAGTTGACCTATGACGAACAAGATCCTCTTTCGAAGTTTGACTTATTTGTTCATAGTACTAGTGAAGAAGGTCATGCGAAGTCGGAGTTAGACTACTACTTAGAAGAAACTGTTTTGCCAAGGATTTTAGATTTTGATGTTTTGAGTTGGTGGAAAACAAATGGTATTAAGTATCCGACTTTACAAATGATTGTTCGAGATATCTATGCCATTCCAGTATCTACAGTTGCATCTGAGTCAGCCTTCAGTACGGGTGGTAGGATGGTATCAAAACATCGTAGTAGACTCCATCCAAATACTTTGGAGGCCTTAATGTGTGCTCAAAGTTGGTTGGGAAATGAAATGGAAGGTAGTTAATCTAAAATATTTTCAATCTTATGAAACAACTATGTTGAATTTTTTAATAAAGTTGTTTCTTGTTATTCTTACTTTTATTGGGTGATTCTTTGCTTGTTAACCCAGGGGGCAAACTCACAATCATGGATGAAGATGATGAATCACTCTTGCTGTAGGTTCTTTTCTTGAAGTGAAGTTGGTATTGGAGATATATTTTGGGACCCAAGATACACTTTTTATTTTAATGCTCTTTTTAATCTTAATGTGGTTATATGTATGAATATGTTGGGAAGACTTTATGTTTAATGTTTTTTTTTAATGTTGCCATATCCATGGAGATTTTCTATTTTTATATGTTGTAGTTGTGATATTTATTTATTTTTCATTTTTATCTTAATGTTATAATTTATATTGTTATATCCATGGTATTAAGCATCAAAGTTGTATTTTTTGGCAAAGAAGGCATTATTGCTGACCTAATTGCAGTAAATGAAGATGTTGGGGCTGCTTGTTGGGGCATTAGTGTTTATATTTCTCCAATGCCTCTCGGAATTGTTGTTGCTGGTGCTAGATTATTAAAGAACAAAGGTATACTGCCTAAATAACTTGGATGATTTGGGTTGATAAATCTATCTTTTCTTCTAGAGTCAATCACATTTAATTTGTTCCTAGGAAATGGAAAGCAAAAGAGAGAGGGCCCTTGTGTTGGAACCAAGGGCTTCCGGGCACCTGAGGTAAGAACTTGTAATCATTTTTGTTTCAGTGACTACATTATTGTTATTATTTTCTATGCCCTGTTCATTCGAATCCTAACCCACTCTATTAGTCAAAAAAGGGGTAATGATTGGTGCTATCATAAGTGGGCAGATTGTTGTGGTCGAAAAGGGGTAAGATGGAGGATATTCTGTCAAGATTGTTCATATTTGAGCATTTTTCCTACACAAACCTTCTCTCACAACTTGCTTTCTTTGTGGGTGGAATCAGGCCATGGGGATGTCATCCATGATCTGTATAGCAGGATGGCTCACAATCTACTTTATCTTTTGTAGGATATCTCCAATTTTCAATTATAATTTTGATATATTTGTATATGCTTTTCTTCATGTTTTACCCTCTGGATGTTTCAATGTAGGGATCTTTTTCCCTTTATTTTAGGAGATTTCTTCATCTTATATGGAATTGGTGTTCTTTCTTATGTGGTATGCTTTTATGAGAAGCTTCTCTTCTTGGATATGAAGTTCCAATAATTATTCAACTTAAGAAGCATTAAACATCTCTCTCTTCCTCTGGATGAACAGGTACCAGTCTTTATTGCTGAAATAACACCTAAGAATCTTTGAGGAACACTAGCAACAACAAATCAGGTTGAAGTTTTTATTTTATTTTATTTTATTGTTTGCATTGTTTTCAGAAGCAATTTTGTTGAAGAATAATTTATGATGGAATGATTTCAATATGACTGTAAAAATGTGCTTTAATATGTTGGATTGGGTTTAAAGCCTGAGGCATTAACTTTATTGAGAGGCTTGTGTGCTCTTAGTGCTTTGGATGGTAACAGGCTTGTGTGCTCTTACTTGGAGCCACTTACTATGGGACTGTTGTGGATTTATGGAGCACTGGTTGTATACTGGCTGAACTATATGCTGGCAAGCCTATAATGCCAGGAAGAACAGAGGTATCATTTATGCTTATTTATTTCCCACAAGATGTGCAGAGTACTGCCTGTTATTCATGGAATCATGATTGTGCAATCTACATATTTTTTCTCTTTGGAAAAAACACCTAGCATTTGTTGTTATTAGAGTTCTGTTTTGAACATAATATTGGATGTAAAATACTAACAGTAATTGAGTCTGATTTTACCTGCTTACTTTCAGGCATATGAAAAAAATAAAAAAAATAAAAATGGTGACATTCATCTCAGGATCATGACTAAAATGTTGGAAAAGAGGTTTACTCTTAATGGCTGTTTGATGGCAAACTAGTGCTGAACACTGAAACTTTCCATTTTAATTTGTGTTAGGTAACATGTTATAATAATCACTCTTTTTTTTTAGTCTCACTGAAAATGAGGCTCAACAATCCAGCTGAAGTTTGCTACCTATGTGATTTTAAACGATAAAGTCCAAGCCCCAAACTTGCCCTCACTTATGCTGCTGGGTGATGAATTTCCCTTGCAACACCTTGAAGTTTCTAGTGGTACAAAATCTGCATAGAAGATTTTTTATATCACATTTATAAACTGTGAAATAGTGTCTCAATCATTATGAAAATTTCCGTTATAAATTTCAGATTAAAAGTGAGATTCTCATGTTGGAATGGTTTCCAAAATGCAAAAATTGTGGCAGATTATGGTGCAAATTGGAGATAGTTTCCAAAGACTTGGCTTATCTTTGGGTTCATCACTTTACATTGAAGTTGCTTTGGAATTATTTCACATTGGATGCTAGGAACAGATTTCAGTGTTTGGAGTTTACAATTTATTAGCATGAACATGCGGTTTTGTCAATTAATCCATCTTCTTGCTATAAAAAGGAAAAAGTTAAAAAAAAAAAAAAAAAAAAAAAGAGAATTAGAGTCTATTATTTTGTACAAAACAATACCACTTGGCTTTCAATTAAAGTCAGAATTATTGATGGCAGTTAGGATTTATATCATTGTAAAATTAAGGAGGGGTTTGAAGTAGTTCTTGGAAAAAAACGGTTTAGATCTGGAATCAAATAATCCAGTTGAGTTTCACTTTGCAATTATAGGTTGTGAATGGTACATTGTAGGATTTTAACAACTAAGGTTGTGATGGTGTGTAGGTGGGAAGTGGGCTTAGAGGTAGTGCAATGTTGGTGGTGCTGGTAGTATGATGGTTGGTGGTGGTTGCCTGGTGGTGAAGGAAGTTCATGTTATGGGTTGACATGGTGGCAATACAGTGGTTGGTGGTTGATAATGGTAAGGATGCTTCTGTTAGTGGGGGTGCTATTATTGGTGGAGATGGTGGAGTTGGCAGCTGTAGACTCTATAGGATGTGGGCTGGTTTAAATTATAGTCTAGCCCATTATAACTAATGAATTGAAGGGAAAAAATTTCATTCTTATATTCTATTGTGAGTCTGTTCATTCTATTTTTGCTTATCTTCATTGAAGAATTTTGAATCTATGCCCCCATTCTTTCTATTTAATTATTTCGTTGGGCCTGCCACTAATCAAGTAACATCTCCATCTACTTCTTCAACTTTAGGATGTCCTCATTAAGTTTGGTTCTTCTCCTTTGTAGGTGGAACAGTTGCATAAAATTTTCAAGCTTTGTGGCTCTCCATCTGAGGATTATTGGAGAAAATCAAAGTTGCCACATGCAACCATATTTAAGCCCCAACAGCCTTATAGGCGCTGTGTTGCAGAAAAATTTAAAGACTTTCCTACACCTGCATTAGGGCTTATGGAAACACTTCTTTCCATAGATCCTACTGATCGTGGATCTGCAGCCTCTGCTCTTAAAAGTGAGGTATGAAATTCTGGAGAAATTGGGTCCTTTGGGAGCCCTTTCCTTCTTTTTTAATTGATTTCTCCTCTCTCTCTCTCTTGTAGTAGTTCTTGACTTGTTTTGATTTATGTTTCCCAGTTCTTTACAGTAAAGCCACTTCCTTGTGATCCTTCAAGCTTGCCTAAGTATCCTCACAGTAAAGAGTTTGATGCAAAAGTACGAGATGAAGAAGCTAGAAGGTACTTATTGTTAGATGGTTTGAGTGCATAATGTGATGTTTAACAATTAAGTATACTTAAGGCACCCTGTTTTTCTACATAATATAATCCTGTTTGAAAGTGGAGCCATACTTTGGCTTCCCAAATGAATAATGCTTAAGTGGCATCTATGTGACATTTATAGAGGCGGCCTGTTTTTACATCTTCATTCTGACAGGATCAGGCTGTGGTAACTGTATTAAAACCACTTTGCCCAGTTGTGATGATAATATTTGGCAGATAAGATAATGATGCTGTCATTTTGTGAAGCAGTCACTGTAGAACTATGCATTATGTCAGATTGGATGCTCATTCTAGAGATGCGATTTACTTGTTACTACTGATATTTAGGATTTAAAATTTTTAGCTATTATGCCCCTTCAATTGCTGATACTAGTTATCATTCCATTTGTTGCATTTTAGTGATTTTATTGGCTTCATTTTATAATGCATTATTAGGATAATATGTTTGTTGCATTTGCTACTTCGACATGTTCTTTTTTATGCTCCAGCCACTGCTAAGGAAATAAATCTTGACTGCAATATCCTACTCATGCACTGGAATAGACTTGTTCTGAATTACTGGGTGAGGAATTGTCTCTTTTAACCATTGTTTTTTTTTTTTTTTTACCTTGGCCAGATGGTTCGGAACTTTAGAGGACCTCTTCTAGAGTTACTGCAATCAGGGGATATAGATCTTTGCTTTGCCAATGAGGATGAAACAAGAGAGCTGTTAAGGTGATTGCCAATTGATTTTTCCTAACCTATCATGCTAAAACAATCGGTGATGAAAGAGAATTAATCCTCCTCATCCAGCTTAAAATTTTTGGTGCAATTTGTGGTAAATGGTGCTAATTTCTCTTATGATGGTTGTAGAGATGACGAAAATGCTAGTCCTGAGGCTGCTCTTGAATTTCTTGCTAAGCACTGCCAATGGGCAGTGGTGAGACTAGGTTCTAATAGATGCCTTGCAAAATGTGGAAGAGAGGTTTGTGCAATGTAGCTACACTGCACTTCTGTTGATGTCACTAATAAAATGCATTTTACTTGTATTCAGATGTGCCCTGTGGAGAATTAGCTGCATTCTGTTGTTAGTTTGAGTAACGTATAGAATGTTCCATTTTTCTTTCAAATGGTCTAAGTTCCAGCCATATATTCTGGGACAAGAAACAAAAAAACCATAAACTTAATGTCTTTGGTTAAGGCTGCACTTTTTCCCAATTCCCAAAGGCAAATTGATGTAGACATGTACATTACGCATCTGAAGCTTTATGCTCATCTTCTGCACATTGCTATTGGTGGATGTTGCACAGTGGACAAGTAATCGTATAAGGATGTAGGTGATGCCGATTTCCAATGTTACCCAACTCTGAAGTATTTTCTGCATAACAGAGGTGGGTTGCAGTTGCTACAGAGTCATCCATTGTGGTCACCATTTGAATGGCCACTGGAAGTTTAATTACTTGACTATTTTATATCTCAGAGGTTTGAAGTGGTAGGGCAACATCACAATTAGCCATTTCGTTAATTGTTTATCAGGTGACAGTGGAATTTTAGCAGAAAGGAGTATCACTAGAAGAATGTTGCTGAGTGGGCACATGTAGTGGTTGTGTTTGTTATTTAGGTTGTGTTTTTTGCCATAGAAAAACAGATTCAAAAGATTGTATATTTATTGAAAATAAATTTGTGTTTTGCCACATTGACTGAATGCTAAATAGTATGTGAAGAAAATGCTAATTGTTGATGTTTTTAAGAGTTGCAATCTATATCATTGTGATGTTGAATAAGACAGCAAAATAACCATGGAACCTATGTCACAGAATTTTTCAAACTGGGAAAAACCCAATACCCGAACTCGAACCCGAACCCGAGCCCCGCCCCGCCCCGAAAACACATTTGGTACGGGGATGGGATTATCAAGTCTATTCTAAACGGGAACGGGACACATTAACCCGCCCCGGGTTTGGGACGGGGATGGGGAAGAGATTCAGATAATTGGGACGGGAATGGGGCAAGGGTGGCCCGGCCCAAACCCACCTCGTTGCCAATCCTAAGAGGGCTTCTTCTAGAAATGGTTCCTTATTTATTCTCATTTTTGTTTCTACATTTCATTTGTGTCTTCTCTTCCATGCGCTTCGAGTGGATCTCTCTCTTCCATACATAGACGAATCCAAAGATACCATGGACTGGATCCCAAAAATGACAAGAAGGAAGCTTTAAGCTTCTTCTAGGGTTTGTGATTAAGACATTTCTTTGGGAATTTTTGAAAATATACTCTTTTTTTTCAACATTAAAATACTCATTTTTAATAAGTTAATAAAAATAACAATTAATTTTATTCATAAAAATAACTATTTTTTTGAACATTGAAAAATATTTGGATAAACGTGAGTTTTATACTTCTCTCATTTATGTTTAGAAAGAATCAGTGCGTGAATACAAAATAAGAAAAATATTTTTATTTAATTAAAATATTAAAGTCTTTTAAATTATTCTTATTTTTAAATCATATTTGAAAGAGTTTTTTAATGCTGCTATTTCTCGAAAAGTACTTCAGAAAAAAAGAATGTTAAAGAAAATCATTTTCTCATTTCATTATTAAACAAATATGAAAAAGTAAAATAATATTAAAGTTAGGTAAAATTTTATATATTTTAAAATTATTTAATATTTATGTAATTGAAGAAAATAAATGAAATAAATTTTAAAAAATATATAATAATAATTTTTAGATTCAATTCTAATTAATATTTTTAATTTTAAAAAAATATTTTTTTTTAAATTAAGAGTTCTTTTGGTAGTGATTTTATGAAGTGTTTTTAATATTTTTGGTACTTAAAATTTTTTATCATTAAAGTATAAAAATATTTTTTAGAATCACTCTTAAATGCGCTTTAAGAATATGTTTGATAGTGATTTTAGAAAACACTTCTAATATTTTTAATACTTGAAATTTTATACCATTTAAGTGTTAAAAAAATTAGAAACGTTTTTTCGAATCACTACCAAATACACTTTTAAGTGATTGGTTAAATTTATGAAATATTTTTAAAATTTTGAAAAATCAATACAAAAATTTAATCACTACCAAATACACTTTTAAGTGATTGGTTAAATTTATGAAATATTTTTAAAATTTTAAAAAATCAATACAAAAACTTATTTGCAGCGTTTTGGAAAAATACTTAAAAAACTCATTTGACAGTAATTTTAAAAAGCACTTGTAACCTAGAAAATGTTTTTGAAAAAAAATAATAGGTCTTTGATAAATTTTAAGAACATTTTTTACTAAAAAATTATTTATAGAGGCGATTTGGCCGTAGTTGTAATAGAAGTAATTTCATTGGAAATGTTTTTTTCTATACCACTTTTATGAAAAACACTTAAGAATACGAAAGAGTGACTCTAATAGTATTTTTGATGATATATCCAAAAGTTGTAATTTTTTTCTACTTTTAATGAAATAAATAAAACTGGATTAAACTTTAAAAGTATGAGTAATTTAATATGGGAATTATTAAAAAATAAGAAAAGTCTTTTAATCATTTTTCCCCCACTATTTTTTCAATCATGCCTAGAATTTCTCTCTATAAAAAAATTATAATATTAATATTTTTTTCAAAAAAATAAATAAATTTAAGAAAGTAAGATCATACAAATCCACATTTACAATATTTCCAAATAATAATAATAACAGTCACAAATAAAAATAATATATATAGATTTTTAAGATGTGGTCGCTTCCAATCTTAAAACTCACCCAAATGACTCTGTCTTCTCGCTTATATACTTTTGCTTCTCCGAAGCTTCCGAAGCACTGCGCTCGCCCTCAAATTTCTCCATCATTTCCCCTAAAATACCCTCCGATTCTCACCAGAAGCCTCCCCTTCGCTTCCCACTTTCGGAGGGCATCTCTGTCCTTTTCCACCCGCTCCACCGCCATGGGTGACGCTGTTGACGCCGGCATGGACGCTGTTCAGCGCCGCCTCATGTTCGAGGACGAGTGAGTCACTTTTCTCTCTGTACTCTCTTTCGTTGTTTTTGATCTGTTTGGATGCTGAGAAAATCAAGGAAACTGAACGAAAATGGAACTTTTTGGTTGGATTTTTGTCTCTGCTCGACTGAGTAGAAGTTGTTCATGTTCGTAGCCTGTTGATCAGTGAAAATTTGTAGGATTTGATTGTTTTTTTTTTTTTTTTTGCCTTTCATTTTTTTTCTTGCTTTTTCCCAGTTGCCCAACGGAGTTGGATTCGGTGGTTTGACGGAGAACTACTGATGTTGTGTTT
Source organism: Vitis vinifera (assembly GCF_030704535.1). Classification (NCBI taxonomy): domain Eukaryota; kingdom Viridiplantae; phylum Streptophyta; class Magnoliopsida; order Vitales; family Vitaceae; genus Vitis; species Vitis vinifera. The sequence goes on along the minus strand of NC_081808.1, from coordinate 18,274,022 downwards.
ACTATTTATACCCAATCTGTGATCGCGATGGTGATGATGATGCGGTTCTTTTCCTTTTCTTTTTTTTTTTTTGCCGAGAACATGAAGCAAAGTGAAAATTTTGGTTGTGATTTTTTTTGTTTGGCGTTTTTATTGAATTTCTTCTATTTTGTTTGGTAATTGGAAAAATGAGAAACTGCTTAGTTGAGTGGAAGATTTGATTTCTATTTTCCTCTCTAAATTTTTCTTGCTTTTTTTCAGTTGTAAGAGGGCTAAGGTTCGATGGTTTGACTTTCAATCTTCACTATTCTATTTAGATGGTGATGATTACCCACTCATTTTTCTTCTCTTTTGTCCGACTTTGACTTTTCGGTATTATTTGTATGTCCAATTCAATATTGTGATAGTCATATTGATAATAGTACTACATGTTTTGTCTCCTTCCTACTGTTGCCATGTGTTTGGCTTCTGAGAAAGAAATATGTGAAGAAAAAGTTTTGCTGAGAAAATGAAGGAAAAGGAAAGAAATTTGAAAATTTCCAGTTTGTAAGTTTTATTTTCTTGTAGTTTCTGAAGAATGCAAAACTTTCCATGGTCGGACCTTTTAGTGGTGTCCTAATCAGCATGAACTTTTCTCGGTTTTTCCTATTATTTTTACTTTTTGGTGTGGAGGGTCTTGCCTTTTCTCAGTTGTCAAAAGGAATTAGATTTGATTCTTTGAATTTGAATTTTGCACATTTTATTTATTTCCAATCCAATCCATGATTGTCAAAGTGCTAATGGAACACTTTATTTTTATTCCTATTTTAATTTTTGGCTGTTGCTCATTGTTTGGTTGCTGGGAAAGAGGAACTGGAACCTTGAGAGGCTTTTTTTTCTACCCTTTTGTTTTTGTTTTTGTTTTTTTTTTTTTTTGTGAAATAAGAAATTATTAATTCACTTCAGCTAAAGCAATAGCTGTGAAAGAGGTTGTTGTTTTTGGAGCTCTAAATGAAGGATGCAAGTTTTGCAGTTCTGATTTTTCTTTGGTTTCCCCACTTTTTTTTCCACTGACCAAACATACGGATAATTATATTGACCTGTTTTTTCTGTGTGAATTACAGGAACGGGCTCTTCTCATATTTGGTCACTGCTGATGATATAATTTGTCATCTTCATAAATTTGATTGATAATCTTTTGTTTGTATTTGGCATGTTGCTGTTCTATCAATCTCTTTTGTTGTTTTCTTTTGCTCAACCCTCTTTTTGTTTGCTGAGAAATGAAGAAAATGAAAGAACTTAGAAAGCACCCGATGAGCTGAACCTCGTACATCTATTTGGCTTATCTTATATATATGTAAATTGTACTTTTCTTTCTTTGCTTTTAACATATTAAAATCAGCCCCTAAATATACTTTTAAGAGGGGCAGATAGTCATTTCTTTTGCATTGGGATTTCAACTCTTGTTGGGTCCACAGTGAATGCTGAAATCAAAATAGAAAAGGTTTAATACCCTTGATAGCAATAGCACTAGAAGACTTTTCCCCTCAAATGGCTTCAATTTTGATGATCTGATATATGGATAATCTAGTAGGATTCCGGTTACTCAAAACTGAAACAAAGTCCTACTTTACTCTCTGGTAGCATGCTAAATGGAAAGGGGTTTGTAGTTTGGTTGTAAGGTGCAGTTAATCAGGATTTGTATAATGTTGTTGTTGCTATTTGAGCTTCCATTTTTTTTTATTTTTTTTTTGTTGCTTGAAACCTATCTGCATCCATGGGTGTAACCAAGATTGGTTGAGCTTGTTACAGTAGTTGTCTGTTATCTGGTTAAGGGTTGAAACTCATTCAATCTCATTGATTATAGGTAACCTTTTTTTCTTCTGTCCGCTTGTTCTCCATGCCCTTTTCACTTGAGCCGTACCTCAAGGGCACATTCAATCTCATTATCACTATGATGCTTGAGGAGGCCTTTTAATGTAGGAGTTATTTTTTCTAGATGGACAAACAGGGATAATATATTGACATTGAATGGAAGTGTTTCTTCTAGATATATTGATCTATCTTCCTTGGGATACTACATTGAGAATTTCTTTCTCTAATCCTCTATATGAGTTGCCTTTTGTGTACTCTTGGATGACTGTTCAGTAATTCAATCACTGTGTTCATCAATCAAGCTTCTGACCGAAAATTAATGTGCAGTATTAGGCACAGGTAGAACTACTGTTGGTTGAAGTGGTTTTATATCTTCTGTCGATGTGTATTCGTTTGATTACTAATATGTTTTTTAGTAGCTTTTAATCAGTTCTGTATTTTACCCTGTATGTCTGAGTTGCTAAAATGTTTTGAACTTTAAAAACCACATGTCATTGTTTTGATGAAATTGGTTATTTTATTTTCTAATTTAATTTTGTTTTAGTATTTCATTCCATTTGGAGCCATTTTCCCTTGCTTCTATTCCAAACCTATTAATTAGGTTCTCTGTTTAGCAATACAGGAAGCCTATGTTTCTTCCTAGTTATTGTAACACTTCTTTCTTTCTGACCCTTTTCAGATGTATTCTGGTGGATGAGAATGATCGTATTGTTGGTCATGATACCAAATACAATTGTAAGTAAGATTTCCATGTTACTACTTTCTGTGTCGAGGTGATGACCATTGGTTATTACACTGTAAAAATTGTGATCATTTGAACAAGTTTCTTTCATTTCAAAGGCATATATTCTCTTTCTTAACTGATATGTTCAGGCTGATGCTGTCATGTTAGTTTTAGAACCTGGTTGTCTCATGTCCCTGGAAGAATATTCTGTTCACTGTAATAATAACATTTGCTTTGCTATTTGAAATTTCATTCTTCCCAGAGTGACACTGCTTCTTGGGCTTTCTCTTTGTTTATCTTTTTTCTATTGTGTGCTGCACGTTAATTTTAATCTGGGAACAAAGGAGTTCCTCTATTAAATCATTAAAAGAATGGTCTCTCTAAAGTGAGGGCCCTTTTTCTTTCAAGCCTCTTTATTGTTTTGAAATATGAAGTGAGCTTTCTATTGTGTTTCCTGCTGGTTGAGTATAGGAACCATTATCACAAATCGCTGTCCACATGCATGAATTGCACTCACAATGTGACATCAGATTGATGTTTCAATGTATGGATATCTTGGTTTACTCATCATTCAGAGCTACTGCTCATTTGCAGGTCATTTGATGGAAAAGATTGAATCTGAGAATTTGCTGCACAGAGCTTTCAGTGTATTTCTGTTTAACTCGAAATTTGAATTACTCCTTCAGGTATGTGGTTGAATTTTGGGAAGTGACAAGTTTCCTGCTTGCATGGTGTGGGTGCAAATATGGAACTTGACGAGGCTGTTCAGTGGTTCATTTATTGTCATTTTGTAATCATATAAAAATCTACACAAATAATTTTATATCATAGAGTACATAATGAGACTATGCCTAACTAGGGCAGTATAATTTATATCATCATAGAAAGTTTTTGTTGTAAAATTTGGGTATTGTAGTTTTTGGAGGATTTTACCTTTTGTCATCATCCTTGAGAAGTTGAAGGGAAAACAAAACAAAGTATCCCTATCTATTTGTGTTGGAAACGGAGCCACTCAGCAGTCTATTGCAAAGGGTCAGGGAGGGTGGTTTTTTTGTGGGGATTTAGGGTGAAGGGCGGTAAGGGGGTGGGAGCATCCTATTTGTTGTTTGTAAATAATACTCTATTCTTTTGTGAGACCACACAAGGTCAAATAATGTTTTCTTCATAAATATATGATAAGTAAAAGGGTAAATTTTATAAATGACAAACAAGGATACCATACACCAAGGTATACATAACATATATAAAGGGTGCCAAAGGGCACAACCCCAAAGGGAAAGGACAACAAAAAAAAAGTCAAATGTTATATTTAGACCAGGTGCTTATGTGGTTTGAAGTTATCTCGGTGCTGAAAATTAATCTTGAGAAAAGTGAATTGATTCTAATAGGTAGGGTGGCTAATGTGGAAGTTTTGGCTGGGTGGCTGATGTGGAAGTTCTGGCCGTAGACTTGGGATGTAAGGTTGGGGAGCTTCCAACTACTTACCTTGGGCTTCTTGTATCCAAAAGCAACATTAATTTGGGATTGTGTGAAAGAAATATTTTGCAGAAGACCATCAATGCGGAAAAGGTAATATATTTTGAATGGGGGGAGGTTTACCTTGATACAAAGTATGTTGTCCTATTTGCTTGTATATTTTATGTCATTATTCAACATGCCCAGAGAGGTTAGATTGAGGCTTGAGAAAATTTAGAGAGATTTCCTTTGGGAAGGTGGGATTTTGAAGAAAAAGACGCATTTAGTGAAATGATCAATTATTTGCAAGGAGAAAAGAAAGGGGGACCTGGTGATGAGAGGCTTTCCTTTATGTAATAGGGTTTTTTTAGGAAAACGGTGTTGGACATATGCTTCAAAAGGAGAAATATTTTGGACAAAGGTTATTCATGGAAGTTCTTCCAAAATGAGGGAAAGGTATGGGGTTGGGGTATGTAAAAATATCATAATGGGATGGGACCTGGTCAGTAGTAGAGTATCCTTTGAGATGGGAAATTGGAGGATAAAGTTTTGGAATGATAGGTAGTGTGGGGACAAACCCTCATGTTTGTCTTGCCCCTCCTTGTATGCCTTAATAGTGTCAAAAAAAGCTCGGGTGGAGGATATTAAGGATGATTTGGGAAAGGGGCCAACCGTTGGAATCCTGGGAAGGGGGGCATGGATTGGAATCCTTGTTTCTCTAGGAACTTGAATGATTGGGAGCTAGATAATGTAGAGGCTTGTTTCTCAAGGCTACAAGGAAGGTTCATGAAGAGGGAAGAGAAGGATAGGGTAATAAGGATGGTCTCAAGGAATGAGTCTTCTCTGTTAAATCTTTATATTCCATTTTGAAGTTAGGGCATGCCATTCCTTTTTTCAAATGCCGTTATTTGGAATTCATGGGTCTCATCTAAAGTGAGGCTTTTTGCATGGGAAGCTAGTTAGGGTGAGATGTTGACTTTAGTTCAGCTTTAGAAGAGAGGGTGGTCATTGGTGAACAGACATCTCCTTTGCAAAAGCAAAAGAGGAATCAATGGATTATATTCTCCTACACTATGCAGCTTCTTTTCACTTTGTTCGGCAATGTGTGGGTCCTTCCCTCTATGGCTAAGGAGGCTCTTTTAATTTGACATGACTCTTTTGTGGGAAAAAACACGAGAAAGTCTGGAAAATCGCTCTCCTATGCAATTTTTGGACGATTTGGAAGGAAAGGAATTGAAGAGTGTTTGAAAGTGAAGAGCAACTAGTTCAATCTCTAAAGTGCTATTTCCTTAGAAATCTAGCATTATGGGTTAGCATTTTACATAGAAAAGGTCAATGTCTTTAATGGATTTTGTAGATTAGATGCGATCTAAATAAGGGAGTAGATTTTTAGTATTCTCTCCTTCTAGCAATGCCTTTTGGTACCTATCATATATGTCATGTGTTCTATTGACATCTTATTCACACTGTCCAGTCAACATTAACTGTTTAGTCTGTAGCTCAATTTGGGAGTAAAATCCTAACAGGACATCCTCCTGCCTTGGTCCCTACAAAAGCAAGGACTCCCCATAATTTTAAAATAAGAATTGGAAGCACATCACTCTCAAAAGCATCCTTGTTCCAGGTCCACCCTCAGAGTCCCCTTGTTCTTGCCATTTAGATACTGCATAGAATACAGCGCAGCGTGTTCTCTTGTTTCACCCTGATTCTATCAAGATATAGCATTCTTTGTAAACATCAGCCAGAATTTGAGAATCACATGCTGTGTTCTTTCTGCATGTTTCTTGTACAGCAAAGGTCTGCCACAAAGGTGACATTCCCTTTGGTGTGGACAAACACCTGCTGCAGCCATCCTCTTTACCGTGAATCAGAGCTTATTGATGAGAATGCGCTTGGTATTCCATTTTCTTTCTTCTTTTGGAATGCCATTATGCTTTGTCACTATGACTTTTCTTAGTTGTTTGTTCATTCACTAACCAGGAGTGCGGAATGCTGCACAAAGAAAGCTGTTGGATGAACTCGGCATTCCTGCTGAAGATGCACCTGTTGATCAGTTCACTCCACTGGGCCGCATGCTTTACAAGGCACCATCAGATGGCAAGTGGGGAGAGCATGAACGTAATAATCTGAACTTTGATTTATTTCAAATCTCAACTGATTTATATGGTGCTTTGTTTTAACTGTTTCATAAAGTTGTCTGAAGCTTTGAGCCAGGGTCATAAGTTCTAAGCTCAAGTTGTAATGGCTATAAACGAACCAAGATTGACAAAATGCATAGCTGTCGATTGACAAAATGATGTTGCCGATGGAATCTCATGGAAAATCCATATTCCTAGGCTATGTACATATTCCTAGGCTATACATAGCCTTCACATTATTCAAAACCTGTTTTTATCCATTGTAAAGCTCATTAGCTTAGCCAGCTGCCCGGTTTATACTGCCAGTTGTGAGTGTTTCTACCTTTAACTATAATGTTGACCCTTTTTTCCTTATCTCCACAATTACAGTTGATTATCTACTCTTCATTGTCCGAGATGTTAATGTGAATCCAAACCCTGATGAAGTTGCTGATGTTAAGTATGTGTCCCGGAATGATCTGAAAGAGCTGTTGAGGAAAGCGGATGCTGGTGAGGAAGGTCTGAAGCTGTCCCCTTGGTTCAGACTGGTGGTCGACAACTTCCTCTTCAAGTGGTGGGACCATGTTGAGAAGGGGACCCTCCTTGAAGCTGCAGATATGAAAACCATTCACAAGTTGACTTGAAGGAAAAGAGCAGCCACCTTCAGTGCTATTACATAACTTGGAATAAATTTGGCTGCAAGAGTTCCAAACCCCTCTTTTCAAAGGTGTGCGAATATCCTCCTTGTTTTCTAATTTTGTCATGAACGCGTATCTGTATGTTGTTATGTCCAATTTGGAGTCATATCTTGTGAACTGTTGAGAACTGGTAATTCAAATTTGGCTTGGTGGTTTCCAACCACAGGAAGAAGCCTCTTTTCCTACCATTGGTGATCTTGAGTTTCATCGTTATCTTGAATGGTTTTTGTTGATGTTTGGGGTTCAGTGAGAGTGCAAATATAGTCCAAGCCCCTTTCATTTCTTTGTATTTTCATTCATATGCAATTTCTGTTTCTTCATCTTCCCTTGAATGATTTTCTAGTGTCCTACTAAGTTTTGCACAAAGTTCATGATGCAGGATTCTTTTAGTTCATTTATTGGCTAGGCTCATTCTAAATTAGTATCTTTGAAATTTTGTAACTCAACGAGTCCTTAGTCCATCCACTCGGTTGAAAATTCAAGTTGTGATTAGGAAATTGAATTGAGCTTTCTGCTTAGCATATTTGAGGGGCTAAATTTAAGTACAAATCCACAATTGCTCTGTAATAGACTAACTAGTGAGAATTATGCTGTTTACGGTCATATGTCGTCTAAGTGTTGTATGGGTGCTTGGAAATCTCTTTAGTCTGTCTCACTAGGATGAACAGAGAACAGAACACCATGTTGCTTCTTCTGCTTTCTTTCTTTTGTCTATCTACCTTATCAAAAAGTGACATCTAATCTAATCACAATCCCCTTCTGAAAAAATCTCATTTATTTACATTTTTGGGTTTAATTTTTTGTTTTTTTATTTGATTCTTATTTCTGCAGATTTTGAGTTCAATCTTGCACCCATTTCTTTTTAGATTTTAAAGGAAAAAAATATTAAATTATAATTATATCATATACTTCTTCATTTAAAAAAAAAAAGATGTATAAGTTTATTTTTACTTTTTATTGCTACCTTGAAATTTTGTCTTATTTATTATTTAAATTTTGGTATAAATATGTAGAATTTTAAGGGAAAAAGAAACCCCACTATGAATAAATTTTGAATAATCCAATCTAATTAACCCAACCAATTCGAATTTAGCTTGATAAACTTGAGTTTAATCCAAGCAACCTAAGTTTTATTCGAGCAACCTAATTTTAATTCGATCTATTCGAGCTTAACCCTATTTTAGAAAAATGGGATTGGATTGGACTTAAGTTGAGTATCTTAGTTTAGACTTCAAATTGGGTTGAACTTAAGTTTATTGTTTCTTAATTGGGATTGGGTTTGGGTTAGCCTTGAATCCCGATCAACCTGCCTAAGTTGCAGCCTTAATGTTAAGATTGGGTGGGTGGAGGCTTCACCAATTCAAAGTTTAACCTAAACCTAGTCTTACAAACACAGACTTTGAAAAATACAAGTGTTGTTAACTTCAACTAACTTGAGGTTAGGTTAATTAGGTTGTTTGTGATGTTCTTCATTATATATATGTATATTGTACATCCATTTTAAAGCCATGAAGGTCCTCTTTAGGTTTAGAACGAATATCATATCTTGAAAACATCTTTTAACGCCTAATTCGTGCCCCCATGAGATGATTTACTAATTAAATTATTCATTTTTCACAATATTTTTTTTTTATATCTAAGTTATTTTTAAAATTTTAGAATTATCTTTTATATTTCAAATGACTCTTTTTGAATGAAGTCTAAAGTAAACAAAAATAAAAATAAATAAATAAATAAAAGATAAAATTGTCTTATGAGTGAAGTCTTAAAGTTAGATGCTTTAACACTCAAGTAATAAATAAATAAATAAATAATAATACTTAACATTATTAATTACTTAAAATTTATTTTTATTTTTATATGTTGATAATTTTTCTAAAATTAATTATTATGTTTCATTTTATTTTATATAATTAAGAAATAATTAAAAAAAGTAATTTAATATATTTTTATCTCATAATACTAGAATTTATGACAATAGCAAAAGTTTTATAATAATTAATTAAAAAATTGGTAATTATCCTTAGTTGTTAAGGTTTTTAACTTAAGTTTTAATGATTACTTTTATGTGGTATTTCTTCAAATGTATATATTTGTGATTGAGATATGTTTTTGATGTTGAAATTAATTTATTAATTTTTGGATTTTTAATTTTATTTATTTTATTATTATTATTATTTTAAGAATGAACTAGAATGATTGATTTTAGTGGATATGAACGTGAGTGTGAATTGTGTCTTAGAGTTCTAATTTTAAAAATTTCAGCTCGTTTGTCTTGGCTTTGTTCTTCCATAAGTGGTTAAATTTGAAAATTTATAGTAAATTCATTTTTAATTTAAATTTTATGATTTTGGTATTAAAATTAGAAATCAACCTAAATTCATGGAATTTCATTTTGTTAAGAATTTGAATGAGTTATGTCTTATGAGTCAAGAATAGAAGCTAGTGGAATTTCATTTTGTAAGAATTGAGTGAGGTGTAAGTATAGAAGTTGGTGAGTGTTTGCTAAACCAATTTAATAATTTAAAGTGACTTAATAATTTAATTTAAGTTATTAAGTAAATTAAGTATATTTAATAAATTAACTTAATTGTATGACTTAAAGTAAAAAAACATCTTTAATATAATAAATAAAAATAATTAACTTATTCTTAAGTTCACATATTTATTTTACGTTTTTATTTTTATTTGTCTTAATCACATCTTCAAATGTTATAAGGAAGAAGAAGAAACTAGTGACCGCATTCTCATCCATTGTTCGAAAGCTCGTTTGTTGTGGCAGTTGATCTTTGCACTTTTTGGCATTCAGTGGGTGTTAAAATTGTTCAATTAAAGAGGTCCTTCTAAGTTTGCACGAATCATTTGTGGGTAAAAAGAGGAAGAAAGCTTGGAAAGTTGTTCCGTTTTGGGCTTTCTAGTAGGAAAGAAATAGGAGGGCTTTTAACAACTTTGAAAGCACAAATCAAACAATTAATTTTTTTTTTTGTATCTATTTTGGGACTGGTTAGACTGTACATTAAGGACAAATCTTTATCATTATTAGATTTTGTGAATTGGGTAGACTCACGATAGGGTGCGGTAGTGAGTTTTCGTGTCTTCATGCCTTTTTGTCATTTTTTCTTCATATACGATGTGTATATTTTCTTTCTTTTAATACAATTCTTATTTACCTATCAAAAAATAAAAATAAAAATCATACTTCATGATCTCCATTGGTATTCGATCTCTTTTGCCCTAATTATAATTTATGGGAATAAATATGTCAATTTGAGATTTATAATGAAATTTAAGTTAATTTTATGAAACACCCTTAATGCTTAAAGTAAGTATTCACTAATCAATTTTAAGTCAACTTAAGCATAATTTAATCTAAAGTCAACTTAAGTAATTAAGTAATAAGTATTAAGTTTTACCAAATATACCTTTAGTAGATATTTGGTAAACCAACTTAATAACTTAAAATGACTTAATGATTTAATTTAAGTTATTAAGTAAATTAAGTATGTTTGGTAAAATAACATAATGACATGACTTAAAGTCAAAAATAATTTTAAATAATAAGTAAAAATAAGTAACTTATTCTTAAATCTACATCTTCATTTTACATTTTTACCACCAGTTGCCCTGATTATTTTCGCGATCTATTTTCCTACTTCATTATTATGTGACCTCATTTGCCTTAATTATAATTTATGAGGATAAATATATCAATTTGATAATTTAGAATAAAATTTAAGTTAATTTTATCAAACAACCTTAATACTTAAAGTAAAAATTAAGTAGTAAGTTTTAAGTTAAATATAATTTAACTTAAAATCAACTTAAATAATTAAATAATAAATATTAAGTTTTACCAAATACCTCTTTACTAGGGGTAAAATTTTGATATCAATTTTGAAACTTTGCAAGTTATTTTAAATTAATTTCTTATCCAAATTCCAAGTTTTTAATTTTGTTGGGGTTTTTTACTAATAATTTCTCATAACATTTTAGCTTTAAATTTTCTTGATAAATAAGAGAAAAAAGAAACAAAAATAGAGTCTAATTACACAAAATTCAAGGAGGACTTGTTTGAGAATGTTTTCGAAAACAATTCTTAGGAAACAATTCTTAAGTACAATTTTCAAAAACAGTTTTAAATTATTTTGAAAAACAAAACTCTTTTTAGAAATAATATGAAAATAGTCTTTCCAGCTTATTTTGCATAAAAACAATTAATGCAAAGTATAAAAGTTTTCAAAACATTCTTTATATTTTCAATTATTACTAAGAATTCTTTATAAAAAACAACTTAAAATACAGAAAATTTGTTTCAAAAATAAAATATTTTAAAAATAAGTTCTCAAAAAATGGTTTTTTGTCAAAAATTTGTTATAGAAAACTATTTTTTAATCTAAATAATACAAAACTATTTTTAATAATAGTTGTCAAATACAACCTTATTTTTGTGGAGGCCTTTTTTTTTTTTTTTTTTTTTAAATAAAATAAAAAATAAAACCTTTTCTTCCGGATGCTGCCATGACCACTCTTTCCCCACTCACATGGGATGGATCTTAAATCCCGGATCTAAGCAACTTTTCAGTGACCACCCTGTTTGGTTGGCAAGAAAAAGAGGAAAAGAAAAAATGAAAAAGCTTCCACTCTTCAACAAAGAAAGTGGTCCCTTCCCTTCACAAATAACCTTTTCTTAAATCTAAGTAGAGAACTGAAGGCATATTTTACTATGAAGAAACAGAGAAAAAGAGAAAAAAAGATCTTGATGGAAGCTTTTCTGATTTGTTTAAGCATGGTGAATCATGAAGATTTGTTCTACTCACATGAACTTCAAGATTTGGTCATCATTCTAACATATAATATGAAATTAAATACTTGCAATTAATCTTTTTTTTTTATTGGGTCATTCTATCTTATGCTAAAAATTAAATTTTCAATCTAAAAAAAATAAAATAAAATAAAATAATTGTGTCAAATCACAAATTACCATTAATAAAAAAATTGAATTATTATATCATAAATACTATATTTGTTTCCAAAAAAATTGAGGAAAAGAAAATGAAAAGAAAAGAGAAGGTAAGGAAAATAAAAAATAAATTTAAATTTAGTAAATTATTTTTATATACTTCATTAAATTTATTTAGTTTATTTACCTTTTTAAATAATTTTAAAAAGTATAAATTTTTTTATTAATTTTAATTATATTTAATTTTTTTTCATATTTTGTATGGTGAAATAAAACATGAGAAAACTATTTTTCTTGACTTTTTTTTTCTTTTTAAGAACTAAACATAACCCAGAAAGACGATTTAGAATATATAATCTATTAGTACGTAATTTTATAACTCCAAATATTGGATGTAAAATAAAAAATAATATAAATTACAAAAATCACCCTTTTTTTTTTAATTTTCCTTTATCAACTTTTAATTTTTAAAGTAATGTGAAACCTAAATTTGATCGAAATATTAATTAAATTTTTGTTAAAATTAAAATGATAAATTATATTTATTTGTTACTTCAAATTCATTTCGCTTATTTTAATTCATCACTATAAAGATCAAATTATTTAAAAATACGTCAATTTCTAATAAATTTTAATTATATTTAATTTTCTTCTATATAACAACCAAAAAAACAATTCTTTATATTAAAATGTTTTTATATCTTGTTATAAATGTGAATACAAACTTCAAATACTACTTTTCCCCACCTTCAAAGTTGACTTGGAAAAGAGAAATGGATTACTTATTTGAAAAAGAAAATAATGAAGTGGGTGACACCAAATATATGAATAAATAAATTTAAAACAAGTAGATTGACCAAAATATTTACCATTTTTATAATATATCACCATCAACAACCGAACGGCCAGTCAGTCATTGGGGAATTGACATCACATTCCACCATCAAATGGGTATTATCGATGAAATCATGGCGGCCAAGGCAATAATTGTTCCATGAAAATGAAGTCAATCTCATGCCCTCCACCTTTCATTTCTACCATTTGGACCATCTTCATCCAATGCCCAACAATCTCAACTTCACCCTTCCCTCCATAAGTTTTGAATCAAATCACTAATAACTATTTTAGTTTTCATAGCACAAGAGTATTCACATTTATTTTCATTCTACCAAGAAAATTTTATTATATTAAAATTATGTTTGGTTCTGGAAATAAATATATATATTTTTTTCAGTATGAAAAATATAAAAGAAAAGTGAAATATAATTAAAATTTTATATATTTTAAAATTATTTAATTTTTATATAAAAAGTTTAAATAAGTGAAAAAAGTTTGAAGTGATATATAAAACAATTTATTAATTTTATGTTTATTTTGTATTTTCTTTTGCTTTTTCTTTCTTTTTATTTTTGGATTTGTTTTCTTACTTATGTGGACAAAAGTTTCAAATCTATTCCTCATATTTTTAATTATTGCTCAAAACATGACATAAAAGAAATTAATAATACCTAAAATTTGTTGTGAAAAATAATAAATTTTTTATTATAAATATTTTAAAATTTCCTTTTTGTAAAAAATGAGTTAGGAAATTGCTTTTTGGTTTTGAAAAAATATATAATTTTTTTTTAAAAAAACAATCCTCTCTCTCATTTCATTGATTGGTTGGGAGTAATTTGTATTTGTCTCTCTTAGGAGGCCTTTTATAAGCCTCCTTTATACCTTCTTTCATTCCACATTACTTTTTTTTTTATAGGTAAATAAGAATTGTATTAAAAAAAGAAGTATACATGCAATATACAAAGAAAGAAGGATAAAAAAAGCACGAAGACATGAAAACGCGTTACTATACCCTATTGAGAGCCTACCCAATTCACAAAGTTTAACAACTATAAAGAACCAACCTCAATGTACAATCCAACCCAATTCCAAATAATATATAAAAAAGAATTTTTTAATTATTTGATCCGTACTGTCATAGTTGTCAAAAGCCATCATATTCCTCTTCTGTCATAAAGATCAAAACAAACACAAGAACAACCTTTCAAGTCTTCCTCCTCTTTTTACCAATAAAGGACTCGTGTTAGTTCTCAAGGACCTCTCTAATTGAACAACTCAACACCCATGCCCTCATATTCCTCTTCTGTTATAAAGCCCAAAACAAACACAATAGAGCAACATTTCAAACCTTCTTCCTTTTTTTGTACCAATAAAGGACTCATGACAGCTCAAAAGGACCTCTCTAATTGAACAACTCAACACCCACTGGATGCCACATTATTAATATATTTCATACTTAGTTATAGAAAAAATAGCTCATGACTTGGTAGGAAAAGTATGTTTGTATTAGTTTTTGAAAAGTAAGAGAATATTTGTTAATTGAAAAAATTTATATTTTGATAATAGTTGTTAAAAATTTAGGGTTAATTTCATTTACCTCATTTGAGGTTTTAGTTAAATACATGTAACATTCACATGTTTAAAACTTCATCAGATACCTTTCATATCCTTTTCGTTTTTTCTTTTCACTCATCTCCCATTTCATTAAAAATAAGGAAGGTGTACAATGAAAGTACAAACTTACGAGGGTTAGATGTATTTAACCAAAATTTATAATAACATTTCATTTTAGAATGAAAATATGAAATATATATTAATGTAAATGTTTTCAAAGTACTTTTATTATTTTTCATTATTTTTAGAGCACTTTATAAAAAATACTTTTAAATTTATTAAATTCGTTTTAAAAAATAATATGTTTTCAAAATATTTTAATTTTTTTTATTTTCAATAAAAAAAAATTTTAAAGTGAAAAAAAGTTGTTTTTGAAAACAATTTTCAAACATATTACTAATTTTTTTATTGACATATTATAATGAATGTGGTGTAAAATTTAAATATATTTAAAATATTTATTATTAAAACCAAAATTATTTTTACTTTCTACAACCTTTTCTTAAATTTGATAAAAACAAATAATTTAAACAACCTAGTTTAGTTAATTTTTAGTAAAATTCATAAAAAAGAATGACTAATTTTTATTTTTAATTGCAAGATATGAAAAGAAGGAGGTTGAAATGAAAATGACAGCTCAAGTTCATTGGGCTGTGAATTTTTTCACTGTCAACCACAGGTGACACGGATCCACATTCTCTCTCTTATTTATGGGCGCTCGCAACAGTTTAAAGTCGAGCCCCTCTTGGTCTCTCTCTCTCTAAATTCTCCCTCAAAAGTCGCAGCCAAAAAACGACACCCGTTTCATCTCCGACAGTCTACAGTTGGAGAGTTCGCCGGAAGGTAAAATTTCAGCCGTCGAATCACCTTCCGTCGGTCCTGATTGATCGGTCGATTTCTCGGGAAGATATCACAAAAGATTTATTATTTTTTAAAATCCAGATTATTGTCTTCATTCTTTGTTCTGGTTTGGATCTGGAGCTCCTTTTGTCTCTGTTTTGGTTGCCGAGAAAATGGAGAAGAAAGGAAAAATGTTTTTTTGAAATTTGTGTTTTGCGTTGGACAGCTCAATTAGAGTTTGAGTGTTTTTTTTCCTTGGCGCTTTCGATCTCTGTTTGATTTCCGAGAAAATGGAGAAGAAAATAATTTGAATTTCCTGGAATAGTGGTTTTTTTTTTTCGTTGGACACTGAATTAAATTTCTAGCGAAAATATCTTTTCCTTTTGTGATTTAGGCTTCTGTTTGCTTGCCGAGAAAATGGAGAAGAAAATAAATCAAGTTTTTTTGAATCTTATGGTTTTGCGTTTGACAGCTCAATTAAAGTTCTAGTGAAATTTTCTGTTCTTTTGTGATTTTGGACTCTGTTTGGTTGCCGACAAAATCGAGAAGAAAATAAATCAAGATTTTTTTTAATCTTATCTTATGGCGTTGTACAGCTCAGTTGAGTTTGAGTGAATTTTCTTTCAAGAGTTTACTCTACATTTTCTCGGGCCCCAACGGTCGTCGAGAAAGTGATGTGTAGCTTTCTGGTAAGATTGATTGGAAACTTGTAGTCGTTTGGACGGTCTTGGATCTTGATGATGCATATATTTGAAGTTGAAATTTCTAGTTCCTCTGTTGTTATGTGTACATTGTAATGCTGATTGGAGGTTTCTCTCCTAACTGATATCAACCATAGAGAATAATTGGTTGATCGGAAATTGAATTCTGTATACCATGTTTTGATCTTTTTCACAACTCACCTTCAGCCCCTTTTTTCTTTTTAAATATGTCTTGGGAACCAAACGGAGAGTGAGGATCCCGTGTTTTGAACTTTTTCACAACTCAACTTCAGTTTTTTTAAAACTTTTCTTGGGAACCAAATGGAGAGTGAGGATATTATTTATTTGTTTTTTCTGATGAGTAAGAGTGAGGATATTAATCTTTGGCATCTTATTAGGATTGATTGGAAAGCTGGTTTTTTTGGACAGATTTGGATCTTGAGGATGAAAGATA
This sequence comes from Vitis vinifera, assembly GCF_030704535.1. Lineage (NCBI taxonomy): Eukaryota > Viridiplantae > Streptophyta > Magnoliopsida > Vitales > Vitaceae > Vitis > Vitis vinifera. The sequence goes on along the minus strand of NC_081808.1, from coordinate 18,257,789 downwards.
TTGAAATTTGAGATTCTTGGTTTCTATTTTTTTTTTTTGCCCATAAATTAATTTGTAGCTTAATCTCAGTCGGCTAAGAACAGCTGATCTTGATCTTTTGTGAGGGTATGGATCAGACGCCATTGATTAGACTTTATTGGACCTTTGAATTTAAATTAGATTTGTTGAATTTTGGTGAGATTTGGGGAGAGTGTGAAATCTTACTTGTTAGTAGTTAAAATTTAGAGAAAATAATGATAAGTTCTGTTTTATGAAAATGTCTTATGTATGCCAATTTCATGAACACATAAAGGAAAAGGTACAGAACTATCCGATCCATAAAAAAGTGAAGGTGCTGAGTTTGTGACTAGTTCAAAGTAAGTTTTTATTCATTTTTCAGTGCAAAAGGACAAAGCTTCATCCTCAACTATTAATTTACCATTATGCCATATTAGGTTTTCTCTTACTACTTTATCATACACTTTTTTTTAGCTTCCCCTTGTCTTTACAGGCCCCTTCTGATTGATTCAGATTCATTCCTTCTTACTCATGCAGGCCAGTTGCATGTTAATGCTGCACAGTGAGTCAGTGACTAGAAAAATTGAGTGTATAGGATTTTCTTTGTATTGGGATTTGATAGTCCATTAGTGGGTGGCTTTAGTAGATTTACATATTTTGATATATAGTTTGGAGGGTTTGGTATGTTCCTTGTTGGCGTTAAGTTGGGTCTTATTTATAATTTGTTGAAGGTTAACTCTTTATGAACTTGTGGTTTTCCTTATCATATTTGATAAACTCCATTCATTCAAGGTACTTCATGGTTGTTTTTCTTTCATGAAGCTAAGCTAGACCTTTTGAAAGTTTGAGAGCATTTCGAAGGAGATTAAGCACCATTTTGGGAAGTTATTTGCCAAGCCTTTAGATGGTTCTTGGAGGATTGAAGGTTTGGATTGGTCTCCTATTTCAGCAAAGAGTGCTGAGTGGTTGGATTGCCCTTTTTCGGAAGAGGAGATTCACAATGCTGTGTGACATTTAAATAAGGAAAAGGCCCTTGGACCAAATGGTTTCACCATTGCTTCTTATTAGGAGTGTTGGGAGACGATTAAGGATGATCTTTTAAGAGTGTTCTTATAGTTTCACAATAATGGAATAATCAATCAAAGCACAAACGCTACCTTCATTGCTCTAGTGCTAAAAAAGAGTCAAACAAATATGATCTCAGATTATAGACCCATTAGTTTGGTTACTAGCTTGTACAAAATCATAGCCAAAGTTCTATTAGGGCGATTGCGTAAAGTCCTCCAAGACACCATCTTTTTAACTCAAGGTGCTTTTGTTGAGGGGAGACAAATTCTGGATGCTGTTTTGATTGCTAATGAGTTGATGGATGAGAAAAGGAGATCAAGGGAGGAAGGGGTAGTCTTCAAAATTGATTTTGAAAAGGCATATGATCATGTTGATTGAGACTTTTTGGACCATGTACTTGAAAGAAAAGGGTTTAGTTCAAGATGGAGGTCCTCGATGAGGGGATGCTTATTTTCGGCGACATTTGCAGTCTTAGTAAATGGAAATGCTAAGGGGTGGGTTAAGACATACAAAGGCCTAAGACAAGGAGATTCCCTCTCTCCTTTTCTCTTCACCTTGGTGGTTGATGCTTTAAGCAGATTGATTGTGAGAGCGGAGGAGAGAGGTTTATTTGAGGGGTTTCTAGTGGGTAGAAATAGGACCAAGGTGTCTCATTTACAATTTGCGGATGACACCATCTTTTTTTCTAAAGCATCATTTGAAGAGTTGCATTCTCTCAAGCTAATTTTGTTGGTGTTTGGGCGGTTATCAAGGTTAAGGATCAATCTAAATAAGAGCACTCTCTCGGCAATCAACATTAGTCAAGACCAAACCACAAGGTTGGCTTCTCTGCTTGAGTGTGTAGTCTCTGATTGACCTTAACGTATTTGGGTCTCCCTTTAGGGGAGAACCCAAATTCGCTCTCCTTTTGGGATCCAGTGTTGGATAAAGTCTCTAGGAGGTTGGAAAAAAGTCTTTTTGTCCTTAGGAGGTAGAATCACCCTAATTCAGTTTTGTCTGTCGCACATCCCAAGCTATTTTCTTTCTCTTTTTAAGGTTTCAGCTTCAATAGTTTTGAGGATTGAGAAATTACAAAGTGATTTTTTATGGTCAAGTTCTGGGGAGGGTAAAAGAGATCATTTGGCGGTTTAGGGTTTGAGAAAATCTCTCTAAGGAACAAAGCTTTATTAGGGAAGTGGCTTTGGAGGTACCTTAAGGAAGGTTCTGCCCTTTGGCATCATGTTATCTTGAGTATCTATGGGACATATCCTAATAAATGAGATGCCAGCAATATAATCAGATGGTCACATCGTTGCCCCTGAAAGGCCATTGCTCATATTCTTCAAGTCTTTTCTACATACATTCGCTTTGTGGTAGGTGATGAGACTAGAATTTGTTTTTGGAAAGATCTATGGTGCCGACTAACCTCTTTGTTTACAATTTCCAAGACTTTTCAAAATCACCACTACTAAAACTTGTCCTATTTAAGCTATTCTGGGTAATAACACTTCATTTTCTTGGGATCTAGTCTTCAGACGCAATCTAACTGATGAGGAGATTGTGGATCTTGAAAGACTAAAGTCCTTACTTTTCCTTGTTCATTTGACTCCTTCAATTCCAGATGCGAAAGCTTGGATACCGTCCTCTTCGGGAATTTTCTTAGTTAAATAATTTTTTTTAGCCTTATCCATTGTCTCAAATTTTGTTCCTTTCTACCCAACTAATCTTTTGTGGAAATCAAAAGTCTCCTCTAAGGTCAGGGCTTTTGCTCAGTTAGTGGCACATAAAAAGATAAATACCAATGACATACTGCAGTTGTGAAGGCTTTTCAAAGCCCTTAGCCTTGATTGGTGCATCCTTTGTAAGAGGAGCAGAGAGACGATTGATGATTTCTTCTTGCATTGTCCGATTACTTTGGGATTGTGGCATAAAAGTTTTTCATAGGCTGGGATGGAGTAAGTTCAGCCTAGTAGTATTTGCGATATGTTGGTGATTTCTTTCAAGTGTTTTGAGAATTCTATCAGAGGCAAGATTCTTTGGAGGATCATGTGTCTCTCTCTGTTGTGGATTGTGTGGTGAGAGAGAGGAATGTTAGGATTTTTGAGAACATTTAGAAGACGTCGGAGATGATGTGGGATCAACTTTATTTTAATGTTTCTTTTTTGGGCTTATTGTACAAACATTTTTAAACCTTATCCTTTGAGTATAATCTAGCTTAGTTGGCTTTCGTTATGTACACCCTAGGGTTGGGTTTATCATCTTTTTATACTTTTATCATCTTTTCCTACCTGGTCACTCAAAACCTCTTTCTTCAGAAAGGCTCTGTTTCCTACTGTCTCTTCTGCCAAGGGTCATGCACCAAATTGTTTCTGTACTGGGGGAAAAAACACCGTAGAAATAAGGACCGTAGCATAAACAGAAACCGTCAAAGAGTTCTAATTTGCAATTTTTTTGGGTGGTGAGTTTCTGGAGACAGCAGTGGTGGTAATGCATGTGGATTAGTGGTGGTAGATTAGAACTAGATTAAGGTTAGGATTATGAAGAGATTTGTTATTTTGAATATTGAAAGTTCCTTGTTATTAATTGATTTTTAAAATGGTGAGATATTATCCAATAGGGAATAATAAGTTAATAGCTTTTTCTTTGCTGGATGTTTGCTCAAATCTCCCTTTCTAAAAACTGACTGATGTGATGGTTATTTATAATTTCTGGTTTAACTATCACAACAGGAAAGCTAAAAAATGTTTGAAACATTATGGTAGATTCTCTGAAATGTTTGTGTTTAATATTTTTATGGTAAAACTGAATCTTTATCATTTTCCTGTTTGAATCTTAATAAATTCAATGTGTGTCCTCCCCTGAAGGTACTTGGAATAGAATGGCATTGGTCACAACCGCTGAAGTTTGTGATGCAAACCCACAGCTAATTGTTAGTGGAGAGCTCCGGGCACTGCAGCCCGTGTTCCAGATTTATGGTCGGCGCCCAGTCTTCTCTGGACCAATTGTTACCCTCAAAGTCTTTGAAGATAATGTCTTGATCCGCGAGTTTCTTGAGGAGAAAGGTAATGGCAGAGTTCTTGTTGTTGATGGGGGTGGAAGCATGCGGTGTGCAATTCTGGGGGGCAATCCTGTGGTGCAAGCTCAGAATAATGGATGGGCAGGTATAGTGGTCAATGGCTGTATACGGGATGTTGATGAGATCAATGGTTGTGATATTGGGGTAAGAGCTCTGAACTCCCACCCAATGAAAGCCAATAAGAAGGGGATTGGGGAGAAACATGTACCAATAGCCATTGCTGGGACAAGAATCTCCGATGGGGAATGGCTTTATGCAGATACTGATGGAATTCTGATTTCCCGAACTGAGTTATCTGTCTAAGCGTCCTTTCCTCTGAGACCAGTACTTGCATGAAGCTATTTCTGGGAAGTAAGTTTTATTGTATTGCTTTGTTGGTAAATTTGTGTTCTTAAGCTCACTTCAGAGCCTTGATGTTTGTACTATTCTCCAAATATGTGATAATGGAAGTATGCTGTTCTGTCCACCATGGATAAATGTCTACCTTGTGTTTTCCTATTTTTTGTTCTAATCTTCTCCGCCTTTGGTTAAATGTCTAAAAATACAGGCCCTATGTCAACAATTCAAGTACTGCAAGAAGTATATCTGAAAGATCTGCATAGCCTAGCTAGATGGTTTAGGTTTGTTTTTCCTGGATTCATTATCATTGCACATTTTTTCGAGTTATATATGGAGGGTGGAATGGAAATCTTGCCTCTCTAAAAGAACAAAAAAGGGTAGAAGATTCACATTCTTGCTAAGCGAAAAGATGAAAGGTTAAAATCTTGAAATGATGTTAAATCCATGGTATGATCTAGGAGAAAGTAACCTTTGTTCCATTACTAGAAATGTTAGCTTCTGACATCATGATTTCTTCTTTCCTCCTGGGTTGGGATATTAGCTTCTAGGACTAGAGTTTGTGCTGTTGGTCTTGTGGATTTCTAGATCAGTTGAAACTGAGTTGTGAGTCTCCTGTTTCCTTTATCTCTACTGTGTATTGATTTCACTTCATCACCCTAAGGTTCCAACCTTCGAGTTCATTGCCTTAAGGTCCAAGTAATAGTTGACAGCCAAAATTAGAACTCTGAAAGCTTCCAAAGCCAGTGAAAGGAAACTTGTCTGTTATAGATACATGTTCCAAATAAGAATAGTTATTTCACTTGGGGAAACCAGATGATTGATAGATTTTGAGGGTACACGTCAGTGCCAACTTGATTCGTTTTGGCTATAAGGTTCAGTACTTCAAAATGAAATCGAAATCAGAAACTGAAACTGAAACCAAAACGAAACCGAAATCAGCATCTGGAACCACCATTGAAACTGAAATCATAAAATTTCTTGTACTGTTCTCTCCAAAGGTGCCACAGGGCTTACAGTTGAGATGGAGATTAAGTGGTAGGCTGGCAAAGCAACAGAGAGGCCCTTCTACTGAGCCAAAATGTTAGTGTAACCAACTTAATCTTGTTGATTAACCATATCATCCATCAAGAAAATTGAATCCAAGCAAAACCAAGATATTAGCAAGTTGCAGTGTGTAGATTTTGTGGAATAGAGTAAAAGATTTGTGAATCAAAGCCAACCATAATGCTCCCATTCTTCAAGTGAACCTGTAACTTATGAAAACTGTGGGAGGAGGTTATTTATTTTTTATTTTCTCTGGGACTAAATTTGATCCAAGAGCATCCTCCTCTGTGATCCATGAGAGAAAGTTGAGACTAGGAAACCGATTAATAGTTTCCTACATGATCGCTTCCAAATCAGAATATCAGCCTGTAAAGATTAGTTATGTTAGTCACAAAACCCTCCAAAATCTTGTGCTATATGGCCCCCAGCCAGTGACATCAAAGAGGTAATCTAGTTCTTAGGATGGCTTATTTGATACAAAATAATTCTGTTTGGCTCTTGAAATCACGCATGATACTGGGAAACCTCTTTGAATAGATTCCGGTGGAGTCTTAGTGGGATGGTAATGTCAGTACTGTTCTATAGTTTAATGCTCCAGTTTATGCTGATCCTCGCAGCTTTGTTAAATCCAAAGAATACGTAAGACTAGGGGACCTCCGGTCTCATTTTTTATGTTCCTGGCTTTGGAAAGACCCATGCAAAACGCTGGCAATAGTTGGATCTAACTATAACAAAATACATGGATTTCCCTGTTTCCTTGTGGGGGAAATAAAAATTTCAGCTAGCTGAAGAATCTACGAATTTGATGAACTTGGCTTTACAGTTGTGTTGTAGGACTGTTCTTTTCAGGAAGAAAAGATGGAGATAATAGGACATGCTTTTGATTTGAGATAGTAACACTTTCCAAGTCAATATGGTTGTAGTCTTATGCTATATACCGGTAGTAAACCCATGTAGCAGCCGCTCCTCTTATCATATAATACTCTAGCAATACGTACGGACTTACTGAAAATCTCGATGAAGCATCGCCTAGTCCGGCTGTACTTGCATCTCTCACTCGTTGTCTCCTTTATGGTTTGAACCGTGTGGACCCAATTTCATATCATCTTCTGTACGGAATTTGTCAATCCCCTACTCATCACATGGACTTGTTGCTTGGATATTTTCAGTGTGCGGTCATAGTTTGAATGGTTGTCATTGACGGTAGCCCAAGTGAACAATTGGATGATAACTTCCAAGAAGCAAGTGGGGGGCTGCTGGGAAGTGGGGTAGTAGATGGGATATGTAGGGAATAGAGAGAAGGAAACAAGATTGGTTGCAGTGGTAAGGTGTCCCTCTTTGCGTACCCAAGTTGCCAAGTCCTGATCCCACACACTTCATTGGCTCTATTAGGTATATATAGCAATCCCAGCTTTATAAATGCACAAGCCAAGTCTATCATCCTAATTCAGATCCTCTACTCAAAGCCCATCCTTTATCTCCTTCCTCTTGACTGATAAACATGGGTATTCGTTTGCCCTCAGTGATTACTAATGTGAAGCAAATCCTTAAACTGCAGAGGGATGTTCCAAGAGGACATCTAGCTGTTTATGTGGGAGATATCGAGACGAGGAAGCGATTTGTTGTCCCGGTATCTTACTTGAATCATCCTTCATTCCAAGACTTGTTGAGGCAGGCAGAGGAAGAGTTTGGATTTGATCATCCAATGGGAGGTCTTACATTTCCTTGCAAAGAAGACACTTTTGTTGATCTCACTACTCAATTGGGTGCCTCATAACAGATGAAAGAGAGAGATCCCCTGCAATTTTGATGGGTTTTCTTTTTGCCCTTTTCCCATTTTCTTTTGTAGAGCATAGGAATTATGGCAGACCCATGTATACATTCTTTCTCCATGTAAATGCCTAGTGATTCAGATGATACTTGATTCTCCTTCAGAAATCTATGGCTGGATTCTCTTGCTTTTTTTTGTGCATATTCGTACATTAGGAGTGAACCCAAGTCCATTTGTCAAGTGTGATTTGATCCTTTGTTGTTAATCAAATAGGATTATTGATTTGATGATCTTTAAGGCACAAGACACTGGTAAGCGACAAGGCACCTAAAAAAAGTTCTAAATTTATGATTCTTACCAATTCTAGTAGTCAAGATTAAAACCCTATGATCTTACACTGTCAAACTTCCAAAATTTGCTCAATTCCATATTCTGCTATGGAGCTCATACTTTGGTCCTCCTATAGTTTTTCTGCTGCGACATAGACTCTACAAAATCTTGCTGTTGTATTGAAAGTCAGGGGCCCCATGCTGAGATTCACTTTAGAAGATTATATTATAAAGTTTTTTTGTTGATTCAATGCACATCAAAATATCAGCCTTAAGCCTTGTGGTATGTTTGGTTTGTGGAAAATTTGAAGAAAAATGTAAGGAAAAGAAAATAGAGGAAAAATAGAATTAAAAAAGAAGTGAAGGAAAATAAAAAATAGATTTAAAATTAATAAATTATTTTTATACATCATTTTAAACTCATTTCACTTGTTTTAACTCTTCGATATAAGGATTAAATAATTTAAAAATATGTATATTTTTAAGTATATTTGACTTTTCTTGATATTTTTTTATAATAAAATGAAACATGAAAAAAATTATTTCCTAGATATTTTTTTTCTTTCCTTAATAGATTTTGATAACCAAACATAACCTTAGTCATGACTCTTAGGATTTCAAACTCTTAGTCAATTGCCTTAATCCATTGATTTTATAGAGGCGGCTTCTTAGCTCTTAGGATTACTCATTTGACACGGAGTTTTGGTTTGACTCTCAAAATCACACATTTGGTTTGATCACAAGCAACCTAAATAGACCCTTGCCAATAGCTAAAGGCATGAGATAAGGGAATCTCCATTTCTATTTTCTGTTAACCTTGCTACAAAAAGTCCTTTACGGAGTGTTTAGTAAAATTTAATATTTATTACTTAATAATTTAAATCGATTTTAAATTAAATTATACTTAAATTGTTAATTTAAAACTAATTATTTAATTATTACTTTAAGTATTAAGATTGTTTGATAAAATTAATTTAAAACATATTTTAAATCAGCAAATTGACATATTTATAATCATAAATTATAAATAAGGCAAAAGAGGTTGAGTAATAATAGAGATAGTGGAATAGCAAAGAAAATCACTGAGGTAACTAAGACAAATAAGGGTAAAAAAGTAAAATGAAGATATGAATTTAAAAATAAGTTAATTTTTTATACTTATTACTTTTTGTTTTTTTACTTTAAAGTTATACCACTGAGTTATTTTATAAAATATATGTAATTTACTTAATAACTTAAATTAAGTTATTAAGTAACTTTAAGTTATCAAGTCACTTTAAGTTATCAAGTTGATTTATTAAACACACACAATGTTAGCAATGATGGATCTACCATGTAGTGAGACCAACCAATGTTTGAGCTAGTTGAAGTTGAAGAATCTATGAATTTGATGAAAGTTGTATAGTAGGACATTCTCTACCAGACAGTGTTGGACCCCTGGATCAGCTGCTCCTCTACGAAACATCATCATGCAAGGAGCGACGGAGAATTACAGTAGAGCATCAGCTAGTTGGTCTGTACTTGCATTTCTTACTTTCTCAGTCTCCTTTCTGGTATGAGGTGTGTAGGTCCAAGGTTGTCATCAAATGCATCTGCTGCTTATATTATTCCATTGTACGGCCATAGTTTGAAGAGCCATGTGGGGCTGCTGCAATCATCATTTAGCTAAATAGTCTTATCCTCCTGAGAAATAAAAGAAAGAAGGTGATGTTAGGACAAGTTTTTGAGTTAGGATAGTCATGCTTTCCAGATCAATAAGGTTATACGCGTGGACAATGTCATGGTCATGGACCAGCCGCTCCTCTATGCTACATTATCAGACAGTAACAACAAGTGCAGATTGACAGAAAACAATGATAAAGCACCACCTAGTTGGTCTGTACTTGCCTTTCTTAGTTTGAGTTGTCTGGGTCCAAAGTTTCCGGATCTTTTGCTCAGAAGTTTCCAGTGTATGGCCATGGCTTTTATATTATATCGTATGAAAATATTGAATATTAGAGTTTTGACAAGTTCAAATCGACAAAATATGATCTTAATATATAGATTTATCACATAATTCATAAAAATAAATTTATTCAATTTTTAGTTATGATTTTTAGTTCCAAATTCTAATTAGTTTTATGTACTTATTGTTTTGTTGGCTTATATTTATACATGTGTGTGTGTGTGATCTTCAAAATTCTAGCCTTTCAAGTTCGTCATTATTATTTTTCCACGAAAAAAGAAATAAAAAAAAGCTAATATATTAAGTAAAAAAATTTATTCACTAATCATTATCATTTTTATTGTCAGCATTCAAATCATTTAAATGAAAATTTTCTGATAAAATAAATTAACTTGACTTTTAATGTAACATTTGACTACAATAATATAGTCTTTTTAAATAAGATTATTTTTCTAAAAAATCATAGAAAATAGTTGAAGATGTATGTATTGTTGTATCGTAATATCGCATATTGTATCGTATATTGTATATGTATCATAAGATATATTTTAAAATAAAATATAAATTATGATATGTGTCGATTTTCATAAAAAAATGTCATTGTATTGTTTTGTGTGTCGTAAGTTTTTAACAACCATGCCTACCTTGTACTTATAAATAGATAGACCACATCCACCATCCTACTCCAAAGTCTTCTTCTAGTATCAGTTGATAAATCTTGTACTCAAAAGGTCTATTCTTGAGCATTCCTCCTTGGTGATATTCATGGGTACCTGTCTGCCCTCGGTGATTACAAACGCCATGCAAATCCTCAAGCTGCAACCTGTTCATATTAGAAATCAGTCTGATGTTCCAAGAGGCCATTTTGCAGTTTATGTGGGAGATACTCAGAAGAAGCGATTTGTGGTACCAATATCTTACTTGAATCATCCTTCATTCCAAGACTTGCTGCAGCAGGCCGAGGAAGAGTTTGGATTTGATCATCCAATGGGTGGTCTTACAATTCCTTGCAAAGAAGAGACTTTTGTTGATCTTGCTTCTCGACTGAATCATCTGTGACTGCTGGGAAGTAGAGATATTCTACTATATTTCTTGGGATTTTCTTTTGTTTTTTTTTTTTTCTCGTTTTTTTCCCTCTAAAATAGAGTTGTAGTTAACCCCCGTATGGTAAATGCTAAGTTCAATCCCCATAAATGAAGTTGTTTCTCCCCAAGTTGATCCAGGTGACAAATAGTTTTCTCTCAAAACTCTCACGCTGATTCTCTGGCCTTGTATCTGAGGGAACTGAAAACTATGATCAGTTTGCATTGTATACAAGTCTTCTGCTGATTGGAAATATTTGAACACCAAAACACAGTGTGCAACATGAACGTGTAGGAGACTGAGTCAAACACCTTTGTGGTTCAGAGAAATTCTCAATGATTCTCCCTATGATGTCAAAACATGATTCGGTCTTAGGTCTGCCATACACAAGCAAACTACATAGAGCAATCACAGTTAAGCTTTAATGTAGGACCATGTGTCTGGCATCTCATATCTAAAGGGTGAGAGCCTTCTGCAGGCTCTGCAAGGTGTAATAAACAGAGTAAGAGAAAATCCTACGACACTACTTGTAAGTCGATCAAAAATTATTTCAAGGTGTTCGTAGAAACCTGTCTAATGTTTTACACTCTTCCAATAATTTCCTTAGAAAAATTACAGGATCCAATAATTCCAGATGGCTTCTTAATATTTCTTATCGATCCACTAATCAAGATCATAACCCCTTGATCTTACACTATTGAACTAGCAAAATATGCTAAAATCCTTATTCTGCTATGGAGCTCGTACTTTGATCCCTACTGAGGTTCTCTTCCTACAACACAGACTTGCAAAATCTTGCTGCTATGACTTCCGGAACAGCTCAAAGTTAGAAATCTTTGGTTTCCTAAATGATCTCATTCGCATCATAACACCAGCCTATGACCCCTGGCTACAGTTCTCGTAAATTCCTAAATGTTGGCCATGCCTTCTGCAAGTGATTTCATATAGGAGACTCTTAGTTTTTTTGATTACTCATTTGGCAAGGAGAAAGAGAAATGAGACCTTTTTGACCTGCTTTGGAATATGGTGTCCAGTGGTAGTCTTGGTTGCTTTAGATCTAAAGAAGGCATAAGATTAGGAAACCTTTAGTCTCCTATACAAAATGTTGCAATTGCTGGAATCTAACTATGATACTATTGATGCTGTGAGGCCAATCAAAATTTCAGCTATCTCAAGAATCTACGAGTTTTATGAACTTGGCTTGACAGTTGTATGGTGGGATATTCTCTTGATGGCTTTATCCTTTCTGAGATGGAAGATATATGGTAATGTTGGTACCAGTTGTTGGCTTGGTATATTCATGTTTTCTGGATCGATGTGGCTATACACTTATGCTAGACAATGGTTGACCGATGGACCAGTCAGTCCTCTGCTATACATCATCAGACTGTATGAACATGTATGGTCTGAAAGACGATGAAGATAAAGCATCATCTAGTTGATCTGTGCTTGGATGTGGGACTCGGTTTGGTTTCTTTTCTGGTTTGAGCTGTGTAGGTCCAACTTGTATCATCTTGTTCACTGCATTTGTCTATATCCAACATGCCACATGCATCTGCTGCTCATAAGATCCAGTGTAAGGTCATAGTCTGAAGAGTCATCCTTGACAGCAGCCTGGAATGGTCAATTGGATGATAACTACCAAGCATAGGTGGGGCTGCTGCAGAATATAGGCCAGTTGATGGGTAAATGGGGAATGGAGAGAAAACTAAAACTCAGAGAGTGTCATTGAGATAAATGAGCAAAGCCAGTGAGAACATTGATAAGGGGGGCCCTCTCAGACCCAACTTGCCATGACCCTGACCCCAGACACCTTGTTGGCTCATTGGATATATATAGCAATCTCGTCCCTGTAAATAGACAGACCAAATACATCATCCTACTCCAAAGTCTTCTCTCAACAATCAGTCGATAAGTCCTGTATTCAAAAAGCCTATTCATTACATTTCCTCCTCTTCCTCAGTGATAAACATGGGTATTCGTTTGCCCTCAGTGATTAGTAACGCGAAGCAAATCCTCAAACTGCAGTCTGTCCATATTAGAAGTCAGTCGGATGTTCCAAAAGGGCATTTTGCAGTTTATGTGGGAGAAATTCAGAAGAAGCGATTTGTGGTACCAATATCTTACTTGAATCATCCTTCATTCCAAGACTTGTTGCAGCAGGCAGAGGAAGAGTTTGGATTTAATCATTCTATGGGTGGTCTAACAATTCCTTGCAAAGAAGAGACTTTCATTGATCTTGCTTCTCAATTGAGTGCCTCATAACAGATGAAAAAGAGCAATCCTCTTGATCCTTCTTGTTTTTCTCAATTTTTTTTTACCTCAGAATAGAGGAGTTGTAGTAACATGTTGTACATTTTTTTCTCCATGTAAATGCTGGGAGCAATAGCAATCCCCAATAGATGGAGTTCTTTATCCTCTAATTGATCCTGATGGTAAATAGTTTCCCTTCAAGACTCTCAGGCTCATTCTCTGGCTTGTTTCTGAAACCTACATCCTATGCACTTGACTCGAAAGGATTTGAAAACTACTGAGCATTGTGAACGATCATAAACTTCCAAAATCATGCTCCTATATGACCTCTGGTACAACTGAAAGTTAGGGAGCCCTGGCATGACTTTCATTCAATGGGAATGTTATTGATTGCATGCATTCTGCCAAGTCGACAATCTGCAGCTTACATGCAACTCACAATTTTATGATCATGGACCAGTTACTTGAAAAATTTACCTTCAAACCTAGGATTAGTACTTCATCACATTTGAGATGTGGCCAAGAGTCTATAAGAACCAATTCCCAGAGTCTCCCCCTGCATTTACTGGATTATCTTCGAATATTTAGGGCACTGGATAAATGCCTTATATTCCTACTTTATTTGCAGATGAAATCATTAGGTTCTCTAAGAAAACAAATTGAAGATTTGATCTAGCATCACAAGTCCATTGCTTACAGTTTTGATTAAATAGCTGACATAGGTTAAAGCCATGCACACCCTTTCTCAAGTCTATACTCTGCTGGAGAAGTAGGTCCAAGCTCAGGTCACCTTTCGCACTGTATTTGTTGATATATGAACAACACCACATGGATTATCTTCTTGAGAAGAGCACATGGTAGGCTTTCTAACGTGAGCTTATTATCCGAATTGCTGATCTTGACAGTAGAAAGGGCTGGATACAAACTAATAATATAAATCAAACAGGATTACTGAAATAGTAGACAACAAGACACCAGGAAATGAAAACAAAACAGTCTTTGCACATTGAAAATTACCTCTGGCTTCTGTTAGGAACTATGTATTACGGTCCATGTTGAAGGTTTTGCAGTACCGAATATCCTTTAGATTTAGTGGTAGGTCTGAGCTTGTGATGATACCACCATGAATTTATCTGTACATTAGCAATGTCACATAGTTTGGCTTGGTAGTTTTCAAGTCCATGGTCATATCAGCTTAAGGTGAAGTGGTTTGGACAATTATTTCAAGCAGGTTGGGAAATGCACCGTAGGTGGAGAGATTGCTCTGTCTCATAGGGAGTCCATGTGACTGTTGAAGAGCTAGGTCCCTGGCCCAATTGTCAACTTGCTGAGCACAGTTTCCAATCACCACACACTATCTCAAAATTTTCTGAAGACATGGCAGTATTATTTCTATAAATTCATAAGGCTGACTGCATTAGCTTCCAGCTCCAAGTTTCCCCCCTCATGCTCCTCTAGTGTTAATGTTCTTGGTTCTTATTCCATCCTAAAGCACTTGAGATTACCTTGTGTCTCTGCTTCAGCTGATAGTCATGGGTATTCTCTTGTCCTCAATGGCTCTTCATCCCAAGCAAGTTCTTAAACTCCAGTCTCTTACCAGAAGCTCACCAATTCAATCAGCAAAAACAGGGATGTTCCAAAGAGGCTCTTTGCAGTTTAAATTGGTGACATCCAGAAAAGGAAATGATCCATTTTCAGTGTCCTACTTGAATCATTCCTTGTTCCAAGAGTTCCTAAGTTGCGTTAAGGAGGAATTTGGCTTCAATTGCCCAATGGATGGCCTGATAATCCCATGCAAGGAAGATGCTTTCAATGATCTCACTTCTCAACTACATGCATTCTGAGAGTAGGGATACCAAAGAGTTAACAAAATAGTTGCTTCCCTCTACGTTTTCTATCTTCAAATTTGAACTCATGTAAATTCTTTCATTCATATACATAACTTGCAGTGTGATTAAACTCATCTTCAATTGAAACATAAATATATTCCTTTCTATCATTTCTTTCAAATTGCAGAATAAGAGTTGTACTCTTCATTATGCTGTGCATGATCACCCTCAGAGTTGTAATTTGTGAGCTCTTTGACTGTGATGAACAAAGGGATGGGAGAAGGAAATTAACAGATAGAGGAAAGTAATATCTTGCATCCTGCAAATTATGATCCTAGGAAAAAGTTCTCATCTCTGATGCTTCACCATGGTCGTTTAACAAGGAAAAATGTTGACAACATCTTCTGCAATTTTAGAAGCTATAGTCTCCTGTGTCGTTCACAACTCTTTGATCAAGCATGAAGATCCTGAACAGTTCTATAATGTTGTTCTTCAATCATAATGTTCAGATAACCATAGGTGAGGATTTTACCCTTAATGGCTATTATTAGGATGGATAAACCAAAAGTCTTTACCTCAAAAGTGTCATGGCAAATGTCTTTTAGTTCACAAAGCACAACATTCAGCAGCTGAAAGTGAAAGCATTGGATGACATCAGTCAGATTCCAACATATGAGAATGCAAAAAAGAGTTCCTCAGTACTGAAAATCAATCCTCACAGGATATGGTTTAGCTAATGATCACCAATGCTCTGCACTGAACTATCTGGCTCTGATATTAGGAAACTGCTAAGAATCATGAGAGGACCTCTGCCTGTCGACAATTCAGAAGCTAGTGATTACATTCCCCAACTTGGAGCTTGGCAGCAGACAGCTTCTGCTGCTTGAGTTTGAGTCAAAACAATATGACCAACTTAGAAAACCATCCTTCTCAATGAATTGGGTAATGGGTACTTTGTCAAGTGTGCAATACAAGCAGTAATCTAAATCTTCTAGTTTGGCTGGTAGGATTTAGAAACATAGGCTGGAAATCAGTATCCTTTTATAGGCCTCAATGCAGTCTTAGTTGAGATAGTGACACCAGATCTACATATGGTTTGAAGAAACAGTATGATCACATCATTCTACATCCTATCTATTGTGATCATTTGAATAAATGAAGAAAACTTAATGTTCTATGAGACTTGAGACAGCTTTTTGAACTGTGTCTAAAATGGTATGACCTTCTCATTTGCATATCACTACTAACACCATCACATGAATCTGTTTCTCTTCCCTTTCTAGCACATGGTAGTTGCCTGTCTGCAATTACTTGTTTCCAGAGCATCCCTTGGCTACTATGTCAATAATGAATTGAAAGGAAAATGTGGGGCTGATGCACCATAGGCTGGGGGAGGGTGAGAGACACACAGAGGGCAAGACCATGTGATACCCCATGGGGTAGGCTATTCGTACACCCAAACGCAATTTCTTCTGTCTATGGTCACCACACACTCTATTAGAAAGCATTGGGAAATACCGAATTCCTTATCTATAAATACAAAGACTGCCAGATCACCTCAACTCAAAAGTTTTCCCCACTTCCAGTTGAAGTATTCCAAGCTTCAACCCTTGACATCAAGCTCATTAGATCCATTCAAGATCATTGTCCTAGGTTCATTTCAGAGAAGGCCATGGGTTTCCGTTTGCCCTCAATTATTCAAGCTAAGAAGATCCTCAAACTGCAATCTCTTCTTACCAGAAGTCAGCTATCTATATCAGCAACAACAGCAGAGGTGCCAAAAGGCCACTTTGCAGTTTATGTTGGAGAAGCTCAAAAGAAGCGATTTGTGCTTCCAATATCTTACCTGAACAATCCTTCATTCCAGAAATTGTTGAGTTGTGCTGAGGAAGAATTCGGCTTCAATCATCCAATGGGTGGTGTCACAATCCCATGCAAGGAAGATGCTTTCATTCATCTCACTTCTCAGCTACATTCAATATGAGTGATGGAAGAGTTGAGAGTTAGGGAAATAGCCAGCCCTTCAGCTCCACCTTCGCCAATTTTGACTCATGTAAATCATTTCATTGATGTGCATAAATTGAAAGAGGGATAATAAATTTATTATCTATTGAGAGATCAATATACTTTATTTTCTCCCATCTCTAATTCCAGAAACTTGAATACTTGTACTTGCTCATCTGAGCATTATGTATATACTAAGATTCACCAAGATCTGTATCAGAACTTATCTTGAACTTTCTAAACCATTGGATGAGAAACAATTCTTTAACAGATACAAATATAATGCCTTGCATCCAGCGAATCTTGATATTAAAGCATTATCATCAAATGTACTGGCTATTTACTGTTAGTATGAACATATAAGGTAAATTGATTTAGGTAGGTTTTACAACTTCTATGGTTGTAACTGGATCAACTCATGCCTCAGGTTTGAACAAAGAAACAACACATGAGTCTAACTTCTATCTTGTCATCTTATCACTTGATCTAAATCTCTCCTCTAGTGAAGATCTCAGTTCTTGTTCTATATATTAAACCTTTTACCTCTGCTTCAGCTGATAGTCATAAGTATTGGCTTGCCCTCATGGCTCTTCATGCCAAGCAAATTCTCAAACGCCAATCTCTTGTTACTAGAAATCCACCAGGTCAATCAGCAACAACAGCAGATGTCCTAAAGGGGCACTGTCCCAGATGAAACAATTTGTTGTTCCAATATCCTACTTGAATCATCTCTTATTCCAAGACTCTTTAAGTTGGGTTGTGAGGAAGAAGCTTTCATTGATCTCCCTTCTTGACTACGTGCATCATGAAAGAAGGAAGAAAAGAGTTAGAGAAATATTTGGCCCCCTCAAAAATTTTTTATCTCCAATTTTGACTCATGAAAATCTTTTTGTTGATCTACAAATGATGTTTATTTCAACCCGTATCATCATGTCTTCTACCTACTGTAATCATTTTTAGAAATGCTGAAAATTATGAACTATGATGAGTTGAGACAACTTTATAGCTGTGTCTTAGAATCTTATGACTTTACATTGCATTATCAGTACTGACACCATCACATGAGTTTGTCTTTCCCATTTTTTTCTAGCCCAAAAGCTAGTCGCCTGTCTGCAATTACTCATAGCCATGGCCGTTCTGGCTACTATAGGGATAATGAAGTGGAACATGTGGGGTAGAAGCACCGTACTGAACATGTGATTCTTGATGAGGGAGGCCCTTCAAGTACCTTGCTACCATTTCCTCCAACCATGGAAGCATCAGAAAAAAGGCATTTCTTTCTCTATAAATACATAGACAACTGAATCACCCTTCATGTCCAGTTCAAGTGTTCCAAGGTTCAATTCTTGTTCTACATAAAACTCATTGGATCTATTCAAGATCCTTTTCCTAGCTTCATTCCATTGAAGGCCATGGGTATTCATCTCCCCTCAATTGTTCAGGCCAAGCAGATTCTCAAAGTAGATCCTCTTCTTACTAGAAGTCAATTGTCTATATCAACAAAAGCATCAGAGGTGCCGAAAGGCCACTTTGTAGTTTATGTCGGAGAAGCTCAAAGGAAGCGATTTGTAGTTCCAATATCTTACCGGAACAATCCTTCATTCCTGAAATGATTGAGTCATGCTGAGGAAGAATTTGGCTTCAAGCATCCAATGGGTGGTGTCACAATCCTCTGCAATGAAGGTGCTTTCATAGATATCACTTCTTGATTACATTCATCATAAGAGGAAGAAGAGTAGAGAGTTAGACCTCAATCCCACTATCTCCAATTTTGAACCTTGTAAATGATTTCATTGATGTACATAATTGGCAGAGCTATAAGATCAATATACTTTCCTTTCTCCTACTTCTTTCCAATTGCATAGATTTGAGTACTTGTGGCTTCCAGCATGATAGTATATGTCCATTGATAATCACCCAGATCAATAATAATTCAGGATGGTAGTTAAGAACTTTTAATTCAATTTTTCTACTGGATGCATAATCAGAAAAAAATGATTGGAATACATATATTACATCTCTCCAAACTCAATAATAAGCACTGTTATCTCATTTGGTTATCAGCATGTAACTCTGGCAATTACATTTAACTTCTGTGTGATCTTTCTTCAATTGGAAGATCAATACACCTTTATTTGTCCAACTCACTTGAATGGCATAAAGTTGAATAGTTGTAGTGTTTGCTATCAATATACATTCTCTTCCCTTCAATCTACAGAGCGATGAGACATGAGAACTAACTGATAGGATCATAAAATCTTACATCCTAGAAATCTAAATATTAAAGCTTTGTCACCTATCACAGATTTTGATTTACCTACTACATTGCTATCTTCAGTATTTTCGCACTTGTATGCCTTGATCATTGAAAAAGCGTCTTATATCTGGTGTTTCAGACATTCCTTAACTGGCGTTGATTTTGAACTCTAGGTCAGTTCATAGCATTTACTGTTTGAACGCTTGGCTGCATGTGATTTCCAAATTTCCAAGTGCTGAAAGCTTTATTTTTTTAAAGTCCTTAAGCTGATAAATACTTAAACTGCAAGCTAGAGTTTTGAAATTATAACATTTTCGCTTTCAAGAGCAGCTTAGAATCACACATTGCAATATACTTTAACCAACATAATGTTTCTTCACACTAGATTGGCTACTACATTATGTGTGCAAGGTGTCTGCATTTTCGGGTTTGGTTAGTATCTTGTTAGAACATTATGCTGGGAGTTAGTATCCTTGTGTAGGCCTAGTGCAACTTCTATCTTATACTTGAATAGGGACACACGACCTACTCATGTCTCTCACCAGTTTGTTGAAAAACAGTGTCGTTAGATCAGTCTATCTTCTATCTAAAGCTTTTATGGCTGTCTGTTAATCTTATCACCTTCTCATGGATTTATTTCTTTTTCGTTTTCCAGCACAAGGGAGAGGTCTGTTTTCAACTATTTGTAGAAATAGGGCCATAAGATTTTACATGGATAACAACTTTGAAGGCACATGTGGGGCTGATACACCCAATTAGGCTGGCGGTGGAAGTGAAAGATACAGAGAGATAGGGAAAGGGAGGCAAAACCATGTGACCCTTGATGAGGAAGGGCCTTCATTTCCCCAACTACCATTTCCTCCAATCACGAAAGCTTGGAAAATAAGGGATTCTTTCTGTATAAATACAACAACTGAACCAACCCTCACATCCAGTTCAAGTGTTCCAAGTTTCCATTCTTGTTCTACATTAAGCTCATTAGATTCATTCAAGATCATTTCCCTAATTTCATTCCAAAGAAGGAGATGGGTTTGTATGCCTTCAATTCTTCATGCCAAGCAGATCCTCAAACTGCAATCTCTTCTTACCAGAAGTCAGCTATCTGTATCATCAACAACAGCTGAAGTGCCAAAAGGCCACTTTGCAGTTTATGTTGGAGAAACTGAAAAGAAGCGGTTTGTGGTTCCAATATCTTACTTGAATAATCCTTCATTCCAGAAATTGTTGAGCCATGCTGAGGAAGAATTCGGCTTCAATCATCCAATGGGTGGAGTCACAATCCCATGCAAGGAAGAATCTTTCATTGATCTAACTTCTCATCTAAATTCATCCTGAGAGAAGAAGTGGCAAAGTGTTGAGAAAATAGTTGGCACATCAAGTCTGCTGTCTCTAATTTTGACCCATGTAAATGATTTCATAGATGTACATAAATTGGCAGAGGGATACAAAATTCATATTTCATTGAGATTATTCTCCTACCTTTTTCAAATTGCAAAAACTTGAGTGTTTATACCGTTCAATATGCCAATTATGTATACACTGAAATTCACCAACATTTGTCCGGGAACTGTATCTTGAATTTCTTAACTGCAATCTGCCTGTGGATGAGATGCAAACATAAAATCTTGCATGCTGAAAATCTTTATACTCTTGTAGTGTTAAACCTCCTAGTCCTCGCTCTATACCACACCACTTGAGATTGTCTTTGACCCCTGTGTCTTCCAAGAAAATGTCAATCAGCAACAACAGCAGGTGTTCCAAAAGGGTACTTTTCCCATATCCTACCTGAATCATGCCTTATTCCAAGACTTGTTAAGGGATAAAAATACTGAATAGTTCTATAGCCAAAAATCAATTTTGATCTTCAATTTTGATAAGGTGTCATGACTATAAGTGGGACTTTTCCTCTAGTTACTAGGTTGATGGTTGTTCTGATAATGGATAAATCAACAGTCTATACCATGCTAATGTACATACATGGGCAGAGTGATTAAAATCGTCTTCAATTGAAAGATCAATAGACCTTATTGTTTCTTATCTCTTTCATAGTGAAGAAACGAGTTGTACTATTCAGTATGATGATTTTATCTACACTGATATTCACCCCTATCACTGATTGGCCTTTCAGAATTGTAGTATGAACTTTTTGGACAATGTAAGAAAGGATGAAAAACGAGTATTCACAGATAGGAACATGACACCTTGTATCCTGCAAATCATGATATTAAAGCCCCGTCTTCAATTTAGGAGCTTGTATTCAGGCATGTTACAAATACTTCCATGTTCCAAGGGAATGATCTTTGGAAGAAACTCTTGTTTCTGTTGCTTTACCATGGTCCTTGGTAAGGGGAAACTTTGACAGCGAATATTTTCTGCACTTTTAGACACTATGGTCTTAGGTCAAGCATAAAGATCCTCAATATTTCTATGCTCATAGTCAGTTCTTCTTCACTGATGCCCTCCACTCATCGTGCTTATTGAAATAGCTGGTTCTGATGTATCAATGCTCTCTGATATTATGATAGCCTGAATGAATGATAAAAATCAGCCAACAACATGTCTACCGGTAGCATTTTCTGTTCAGATTACCAGCACTTGTGCCCGCTGCCTTAAACCTAGTTTTTAAGTCCTCAAGCTGACAAGAACAATATGATCCTCTCTGCCAAAACAATTAGAACATTGTGACTTATGTTCCCTAATGTGTGATGTCTGGAAGAGGATTCCTCGGCTGGTTAAGTTTGAACATTAGGCTGGGAATGATTCTCGGTTTATAGGCCTGGTAGAATCTCATGTAAGAGACAATAAACCTACTCAGTTGTATGAAGAAAAAGTCCAGTCATCCTATCTTCTGGCAACTGCAATCATTTGTAGAAATGCATAAACTATTACTTCATGACAAGTCCAGACAGCTTTTATAGCTTTTGTCGAAAATCTTACCTTAAGATTGCATTATCAGTACCCAACACCATCACTTGGATTTGTTTCTCTTCCTTTTCTAGCACAAGGTGGTTGTTTTTCTGCAATTACTCGTATATAGAGAAGCTACCCTATTGATAAGAAGTCAATAGGAACATGTGGGGCTGATGCAGCATGGGCTGGGGGTGGATGGGAGACAAACAGAGAGGCAAGATCATGTGGTGGTTCATCAGCTTGGTCCTGTATACACCCAACTGCCATTCCCTCTTTACTATAGTCACCACACACTAGATCTGAAAGCATTGGGAAGTACCAGATTCCTTGTCTATAAATACAAAGACTACCAAATCATCCCTTCAACTCAAAGCTTCCCTCCACATCCAGTTCAAGTATTTGAAGTTTCAATCCTTGTTCTACTTTAAGCTCATTAGATCTATTTCAAAGAAGGCCATGGGTTTCCGTTTGCCCTCTATGGTTCATGCCAGGCAAATCCTCAAACTGCAATCTCTTCTTACTAGAAGTCAATCATCTATATTAGCGACAACAGCAGAAGTGCCAAAAGGCCACTTTGCAGTTTATGTTGGAGAAGCTGAAAAGAAGAGATTTGTGGTTCCAATATCTTACTTGAACAATCCTTCATTCCAGAAATTATTGAGCCATGCTGAGGAAGAATTCGGCTTCAATCATCCAATGGGTGGTGTCACAATCCCCTGCAATGAAGATGCTTTCATTGATCTCACTTCTCGGCTACATTCATTATGAGAGAAGGAAGAGTAAAGAGTTAGGAAATAGTCGGCACCTTAAGTCCATTTTCTCCAATTTTGACTCATTTATATCATTCCTTTGATGTACATAAATTGACAGAGGGATAAGAAATTTATATTTCATTGTGAGATCAATATACTTCTTTTCGACTATCTCTTTCAAATTGCAAGTCCCCAAGATCTGTCTCAAGCTGTATCTTTGATCCTTTACTGAGTTGTATGTAGGGACGAGAAATAATACTGTTAATCTCTTTCAAATTGCAAGTCCCCAAGATCTGTCTCAAGCTGTATCTTGATCCTTTACTGAGTTGTACCTAGGGACGAGAAATAATACTGTTAAGGAGATGCATACAGAGTGTCTTGAATCCTGCAATCCTGATATTTAAGCATTGTCATCAGATTTACCAATTAGCATTGAGGCAGTCAGACCCTTTGTGAGCTCATATATATAAGTGGATAAGATGGTAAAGAGTCAGCAGATATCCAAGAAATTAAAAAAATACAAAAATAGCTGTTGAATACCATGATCCTGTTACATAATTCCAATGTTTGATCCATAATGCAACTGCTCAAAGGTTTAATTGTATCGACTTGTCTTCGTTCTAATTATCTAATTATCGATCTCACTCCACCATTGCAGCCTCTTAAGAATCAATATATTGTGTTAAGGCTTGAAGTGTGGACTGTAACTTGCATTCCAACAATCTACTGTTAGGACCCATTATGGGCTAAATTGATTTAGGTGGGTTTTACACATCTGAGGGTCAGAATTGATATCCTTCCATAGGCCTAAAACAATCTTATATTGAGATAATGGTACAAGATCAAGTCTTGGATCAGGTCTACTTGAAGAAACACTTCAACAATATAGGTTCCTTAAGAGTAAGTTCCTTAGAGAATCTTCTTATTGTACTATTGTTGTAGACAGAAACTCCCATTATTGTCCTTGGGAAGCAACAACACAGATTCATACAACTCTGGGATCAAGCATAATGATCCTAAATAACCATAAGTGAGGGTTTTACCACCAGTTTCTTGGTAAGGATGTAAGCTATAAGTAATATGTCATCTAGGCTTTTAAATGCAATATTAAACAGCAGGCCTTTAGAGTGGAAAATTTGACGAAATATAGCAGGTATTAAGAGAAATCTGAAGTTCAGAAAATCGATCCTCATGCAAGATGATTGAGGCAATGTTTACTGATGCCCTCCACTCAAAGTGACTATTGAACTATCTGGCTGTGGTATATGAATGATGAAAACCACAATATACTAAGCCAATTCATGGGATTTAAGTTCTCAGGCTGATACCTCTGCACATTGAAAGCATATAAAGTACAAGCTAGAGTTACAAAATCGTAGAACATTGACATCTGGGAACAGTAGAGAATTATAAGAGGACCTTGTGATATACCCATTTCCTAAAACGAAGCTTGAAAAAACTGTTCAAACCAAAAATACAATCTACTTCCCTAAAGACTGTTCAACTTTGGCTAAGTGTTTTTTTTTTTTTTAAATATAGGCTGGAAAATTGTAAGTTTTTTTAGGCCTAATGCAATCTTAAATTGAAATAGTTACAGAAAATCTACTAATGTTCAAGCAACACTCATATCATCACATCTTCTACCTACTGTAATCATTTTTAGAAATGCAGAAAATTATGAATTCTATGATGAGTTGAAACAACTTTATAGCCATGTCTTAGAATCTTATGATTTTACATTGCATTATCAGTACCAACATCATCACATGATTTTGTCTTTCCCATTTTTTCTAGCCTAAATGCTAGTCGCTTGTCTACAATTACTCACAGCCATGCCAGCCCTGGCTACTATAGCGATAATGAGGTGGAACATGTGGGGCAGAAGCACCATACTGACCATGTGATTCTTGATGAGGGAGGCCCTTCAAGTACCCTACTACCATTTCTCCCAACCATGAAATCATCAGAAGATAAGCAGCTCATTCTCTATAAATACATAGACAACTGAGTCCTCCTACATGTCCATTTCAAGTGTTCCAAGTTTCAATTCCTGTTCTACATAAAACTCATTTGATCCATTTAAGATCCTTTTCCTAGCTTCGTTCCATAGAAGGCCATGGGTATTCGTTTCCCCTCAATTGTTCAGGCCAAACAGATTCTCAAATTGCATTCTCCTTTTACTAGAAGTCAATCATCTATCTCAACAGAAGCATCAGAGGTGCCAAAAGGCCATTTTGCAGTTTATGTTGGAGAAGGCCAAAGGAAGCGATTTGTGGTTCCATTATCTTACCTGAACAATCCTTCATTCCAGAAATTATTGAGTCATGCAGAGGAAGAATTTGGCTTCAATCATCCAATGGGTGGTGTCACAATCCCCTGCAATGAAGATGCTTTCATAGATATCACTTCTTGATTACATTCATCATGAGAGGAGAAGAGTAGAGAGTTAGACCTCAAGCCCACTATCTCCAATTTTGACCCTTGTAAATGAATTTCATTGATGTACATAAATGGCAGAGCTATAAGATCAATATACTTTCTTTTCTCCTACTTCTTTCCAGTTGCATAGACTAGAGTACTTGTGGCTTCCAGCATGATAGTATAAGCCCATTGATACTCACCCAGATCAATAATTCAGGATGGTAGTTAAGAACTTTTAGTTCAATTTTTCTACCAGATGCAGAATCAGAAAAAGATTATTGGAATACGTATATTACATCTCTCCAAACTCGATAATAAGCACTGTCATAGTGTCATCTCATTTGATTATCAGCATGTAACTCTGGCAATTACATTTAACTTCTGTATGATCTTTCTTCAATTAGAAGATCAACATACCTTCATTTGTCCAACTCACTCGAATTGTAGAAAGTTGAGTAGTTTTAGTGTTTGCTATCAATATACAATCTCTTCCCTTCAATATACTGAGGGATGAGACATGAGAATTAACTGATATGATGATATTATCAAAGCCTAGTCACCTATCATAGATCTTGATTTACCTACTACATTGCTATCTTCAGTATTTTCACGCTTGTATGCCTTGAACCTTGAAGAAGCGTCTTATATTTGGTGTTTCAAACCTTCCTTGACTCACGTTGATTTAGAACTCTAGGTTGGTTCGTAGCATTTACTGTTTGAACGCTTGGCTGCATGTGATTTCCAAATTTCCAAGTGCTCAAAGCCTATTTTTTGAGTCCTTGATCTGATAAATACTTAAACTGTAAGCTAGAGTTTTGAAATTATCACATTTTCACTTTCAAGAACTGCTTAGAATCACAACATTACAATGCATTTTAACTAACATGATGTTTCTTCACACTTGATTGGCTACGGCATTATGTGTGCCAGGTGTCTGCATTTTTGGGTTTGGTTAGTATCTTGTTAGAACATTATGCTGGGAGTTAGCATCCTTGTGTAGTCCTAGTGCAACTTCAATCTTATACTTAGATAGTGACACAAGACCTACTCATGTCTCTCACCGGTTTGTTGAAAAACAGTGTCATTCTATCAGTCTGTCTGCTATCTAAAGCTTTTATGGCCCTCTGTAAATCTTATCACCTTCTCATGGATTTATTTCTTTTCGTTTTCCAGCACAAGGGAGAGGTCTGTTTCCAACTATTTGTAGCCATAGGGACATAAGATTTTACATGGATAACAACTTTGAAGGCACATGTGGGGCTGATACACCTAATTAGGCTGGTGGTGGAAGAGAAAGATACAAAGAGATAGGGAAAGGGAGGCAAAACCATGTGACCCCTTGATGAGGAAGGCCCTTCAATTGCCCAACTATCATTTCCTCCAACCACGAAAGCTTGGAAAATAAGGGATTCTTTCTGTATAAATACATAGATAACTGAATCAACCCTCACATCCAGTTCAAGTGTTCCAAGTTTCCATTCTTGTTCTACAAAAGCTTGTTAGATTCATTTAAGATTATTTTCCTAATTTCATTCCAAAGAAGATGGGTTTCCGTATGCCCTCAATTCTTCATGCCAAGCAGATCCTCAAACTGCAATCTCTTCTTACCAGAAGTCAGCTATCTATATCAGCAACAACAGCAGTGGTGCCAAAAGGCCACTTTGCAGTTTATGTTGGAGAAGCTGAAAAGAAGCGGTTTGTGGTTCCGATATCTTACTTGAACAATCCTTCATTCCAGAAATTTTTGAGTCATTCTGAGGAAGAATTCGGCTTCAATCATCCAATGGGTGGAGTCACAATCCCATGCAAGGAAGAATCTTTCATCGATCTAACTTCTCGGCTAAGTTCCTCCTGAGAGAAGGCACAAAGTGTTAGGAAAATAGTTGGCACATCAAGTTTACTGTCTCTAATTTTGACCCATGTAAATGATTTTATAGATGTACATAAATTGGCAGACGGATATGAAATTCAGATTTCATTGAGATTCTTGTCTTCTACCTTTTTTAAATTGCAGAAACTTGAGTTGCTATACTGTTCAATATGCCAATGATGCATCCGTCTGGAAACTGTATCTTGAACTTCTTAACTGCAATCTACCTGTGGATGAGATAGAGACATAAAATCTTCCATCCTGAAAATCTTTATACTCCTATGGTGTTAATCCTCTTGGTCCTCAGTCTACACCGCACCATTTACGATTGTCTTTGACCTCTGCCTCATTTGATAGTCATGGTATTCCAAAAAGGGTACTTTTCCCATATCCTACTTGAATCATGCCTTATTCCAATACTTGTTAAGAGACAAAGATAATAGTTCTATAGGAAAAAATCAATTTTGATCTTCAGTCTTGATAATGAGGCATGACTATAAGTGGGATTTTTGCTCTATTTTCCAGGTCAATGGTTCTTCTGATGATGGATAAATCAACAGTCTTTACCTAAGAGTGTCAGGTGGGATGCCCATATCATGAAGGGCAGTATACCTTCTCAAATTACAAAATTCCTTGGTTGAAATGAACATCTTAAGCATCACTAGTTAGGTACCTACACATTCTTTACCAGAAATATGCTTTAATAGATGTTTCAATAGTGTAGAAGAAATGTTTTTGTTACACATAATCAATCACTGTCTAAATTCAAAAATGCCTAGGGCTTCATTTTTAGGTCCCCAAGCTGATATTTGTGCCAAACATTCATGATGTTTTGCAAAACAAAGCTTCTGCTGGTAGGATCTGAGTCAAAATGATGTACATCGACATAGACACACATTCTTTAACACTAAATTGGCTATCTTTCTACTAGAGAACTAAATTTTGGATAGTACTTTTTTAAAACATTAGTCAGGGACTAGTATTCTTGTTTAGGCCCAAAGGTGAATGCTTATTGAGATAGTGACACAAGATCTCTTCCCCATTGGAATGAACCCTCAGATCATCAATTTTCTTGTCTCTGAAAATTATGATCTTAAATCTTATGATGAGTAGATACAGCTTTTATGGCCCTGTGTAAAATCTTATGACCTTGAAATTGCTTTTGTGAGTACTGACATCTCACATGGATTTGTTCCTTGTCTCTTCTCAGAGCAAGAAATAGGGCCCTAGGCTTTTATATCACTACAACTTTGAAGGCACATGTGGGGCTGATGCACCTTAGGTGGGTTGCAAAAGAAAGAGAGACAGAGAGAGGGAGGCAAAACCATGTGATCCTTGATGAAAGGGGTCCTCCAAGCATCCACCATTTCCTCCAATCATGAAATCATTGTGAAATAAGCAATTCTTTCTCTATAAATACATAGAGAACTAAATCTATCTTCATATCCAGTTCAAGTGTTCCAAGCTTCAGTTCTTGTTCTACATTAAGCTCATCAGATCCATTCAAGATCATTGCCTACTTTCATCTCAAAGTAAGACCATGGGTTTTCGTTTTCCCTCAATCATTCAAGCCAAACAGATTCTCAAGCTGCACTCTCTTCTTTCTAGAGGCCAATCATCTATATCAGCAACAGCAGCGGAGGTGCCAAAAGGCCACTTTGCAGTTTATGTTGGAGAAGCTGAAAAAAAGCGATTTGTGGTCCCAATATCTTATTTGAACAATCCTTCATTCCAGAAATTGTTGAGTCATGCTGAGGAAGAATTTGGATTCAATCATCCAATGGGTGGTGTCACAATCCCATGCAAGGAAGATGCTTTCATCAATCTCACTTCTCGATTCAATTCATCATGAGAAGAGGAATAGCAAAGGGTTCTATCCCTTTCAGCCTATTATTCAAATTTTGACCCATGTAAATTTTTTGTTCATGTACATAAATTGGCAGAGTGATAAAGAATTTTCCTTCAATCAGAAGATCAATATACCTTCTCTTCTCCCATATCTTTCCAAATTATAGGACATTGACTCTTTTCCCTGTCTCTTTTAGTTTGAACTTTTTTTTTACTGCCATACTTGAAATGAGGAATGAGAGTTAACAGATAGGGGAATGTTAGACTTTCTGTCCTGAAAATCTTAGACTTCACCAGCTAATATTCAGGAAGCCACCTTTAAATTCATGTCTTCAATTTACAGCAATCATTTGTAGGAATGTGGAAACTATGGTTGTATTCCATGATTGGTTGAGATTGAAATCTTCTATTTCCTCTGTTTCTCTGGCTTTTGTAGCTCAAGGTAGCTGTTCATTTTCAAAGTGACTATTGCACATCTGGTTCTGGTATATGAATGATGAAAACTACAATATACTAAGCCAATTCATGGGATTTAAGTTCTCAACTGATACTCTGTGCAGATTGAAAGCATATATACTACAAGCTAGAGTTACAAAGTTATGAACGCTGACATTTGGGAACTGCAGGATCTTGTGATACACATTACCTAAAATGAAGCTTGGAAAAAGACTGTTCAAACCAAAAATACAATCTACTTCTCTAAAGGTTGCTCAACTTTAGCTAGTGAGTGCATGTGTGTGTTTCTTTTGAAATGCAGGCAGGAAATTGGTATGTTTTTGTAGGCCTAATGCAATCTTATATTGAAATAATTACAGAAGGTCTACTAATGGTTTCTGTTGGAAAACCGAAACTGATATGGAAAAAAATAACTTCGTAAAACTATAAATTATTTATTAGTTGTCAATCTTTGTATTTTTAGGAAAGTAATTGTTAGGAGTTATTCTTTCCTTTTAATAAGTGATTTAGTTTCCTAATTTGAAGGATTTGTATATGATGTAAACTCTATAAAAGAATAATCTCAATGAAATAAAATTATTCCCGTGAAACCCTATTCTTCAACTTGGTATCAGAGTTTGCAATTTGCTTGCCGAAATCCTCCTTCTTCCTCTCTTTCAATCCCTATTCTCTGAAACCATGTCGGATATTTCAAACGAGTCCACTACTGTTCCTCAACCTTCTCTGAACAATCCCATCATCATTGATTCTTCAAAAATCAATCCTACCTTAGAATCTCACTCTGTCCAAATCACCACGATTTGCTTGAATGGTGACAACTTTCTGATATGGTCTCAATCAGTTCGGATGTACATCAGAGGACATGGAAAGATGGGCTACCTGACAGGTGAAAAGAAGGCTCCTGTAGTGGATGATCCGAACTATGCTATATGGGATGTTGAGAATTCCATGGTGATGACATGACTTGTGAATTCTATGGAAGAAAACATTAGCTCTAATTACATGTGCTATCCAACACCACAAGAGCTTTGGGAGAATGTAAATCATATGTATTCTGATTTAGGGAATCAATCACAGATCTTTGAATTAACCCTCAAACTTGGTGAGATACGACAAGGGGAGGACAACGTCACAAAGTACTTCAACTCCTTGAAGCGGATCTGGCAAGACCTTGACCTCTTCAAGACCTATGAGTGGAAATCTACCGAGGATGGACTTCATCATAAGAAGACCATGGAAGACAATCAGATCTTCAAGTTCTTAGCTGGCCTTAATGTTGATTTTGATGAGGTAAGGGGGAGAATCATTGGAAGACAACCCTTGCCTTCAATTGGTGAAGTTTTTTCAGAAGTTAGAAGAGAAGAGAGTCGGAGGAATGTGATGCTGGGCAAGAAGGGACCTGGAGTTGCTATTGAAGGTTTAACCTTGGTTACCACGGGTGGAGGCTATAATAAAGTTGTTGCGTTTCAGCGCAAATCAGATGAAAGACCACGGGTTTGGTGTGATTTTTGCAACAAACCTCGCTATACTCGTGAGAACTGTTGGAAAATCCATGGGAAACCTGCAAATTGGAAAGGAAAAACAGGTGACAAACCAGGCCGAGCCATTATTCCTACTACTAATGAGGCTGAGACCAGCCTCTTCACCATTGAGCAAATGAGCGTTTTCTTGCACTGTTGAAATCCAACTTGACATCCGGTACTTCTAGTGTTTCTTTGGCACACACAGGTAATGAATTATATGCTCTATCTTGTCGTTTTAAATCTACTCCATGGATAATCGATTCTGGAGCATTCGACCACATGACCAATTCCTCAAACATGTTTGAATCCTATTCACCGTGTCCTGGAAATAAAAAGGTTTGGATAGCTGATGGTAATTTCTCACCTATTGCAGGAAAAGGTCTAATAAAAATCTCTGAGGGAATAGATCTTAAATCTGTTCTTCATGTTCCTAAACTTACTTGTAATCTCTTGTCTGTTAGCAAATTATCTAGAGATTCTAATTGTTGTGCTATCTTCTATGAATCCCATTGTATTTTTCAGGACAAGAGCTCGGGGAAGACGATTGGAAGTGCTAGGATGATCAATGGTCTCTATTATTTCAAGAATAATTTACCTAGTAATAAAATTGCTCAAGGACTAAGTAGTATTAGTTCTCTTTCTGTTTGTGATCAAATAATGGTTTGGCATTGCAAATTAGACCATCCTAGTTTCTCTTATTTAAAACATTTATTTCTAGTGTTATTTCAAAAGGTTGATCCTTTATCATTTCAATGTGAAAGTTGTTTATTAGCAAAGAGCCAACGAAAAACTTACATTCCAAAACCCTACTATGCATCAAAACCATTTTATCTTTTTCACAGTGATGTTTGGGGACCTTCAAAAGTAACCACAATTTTAGGAAAAAAAATGGTTTGTGACCTTTATAGACGACCATACACGTCTTTGTTGGGTATATTTAATAAGGGAAAAATCTGAAGTCGAAAAGATTTTTAAAGAATTTTACAGAATGATTGAACACCAATTTCAAACAAAAATCAGTATTTTGAGATTTGATAATGGGATTGAGTACTTTAATAAATTTTTGGAAACCTTTTCAAACGAGAAAGGAATTTTACATCAATCCTCGTGTTCTGATACCCCTAAACAGAATGGAATAGCTGAACATAAAAATAAACACTTGTTAGAAGTAGCACGGGCTATGATGTTTTACATGAATATTTCAAAATACTTATGGGGGGATGCCATACTAACTGCTTCATATCTAATCAACAGGATGCCTACAAAAATTTTGCAATATACCACTCCTTTGGAGTGCTTGAAAAAGGTATTTCCAGAATCTCGAATTAATTCTGAATTACCCTTGAAAATATTTGGTTGCACTGCATATGTACACATTCCAAAAAGGTCAAGATCTAAGTTAGACCCAAGAGCAGAAAAATGTGTTTTTGTAGGATATACTCTTAATAAAAAGGGTTACAAATGTTTTAATCCCCTTACAAAACGTTTTTACACAACTATGGATGTTTCCTTTATGGAAAATGTTCCATATTTTACCAAAAATTTACTTCAGGGGGAGAAATTAGTGGAACCAAATTTTTGGGAAATTGTTGAACCTTTGCCTAGTGTAATTCTTGATATCTCTCTTGAAAAAGAAAATAAGGAAACTAAACCTACTGAATCCGAATCTGAAATTGGTCTGTCAGAAGAAGAAATACTACGAATGAAAAAAAATAGAAACAATCTTGAGCCTATGGTTTATTCAAGGAAAAAAGTCCCTAGAAGAAGTAAAGACCAGCCGATCATCCCAGCACATGGTCAACCGAAAGCCCTGGGCAATGGCTCTCTAAATGTCTCAGGTAACCCTCCTTCTATTCCTACTCAAATACATGTTTCTTCTTCTTCTGTTGCTGATATAAGTTTACCATCACACTTTGGTCCAATTCCAGAAATATCTGCACCCGAACCTGGTTTAGGATTAGCCCCAATTGTTCCTGCACAAGACCTTGACCTTGATCTCCCTATTGCTCTTAGAAAGGGAACCCGAGCCTGCACTAAACATCCCATTGCCAAATATATCTCCTATAGTAACCTTTCTGACAACTATAAATCATTCACTACAAATATTTCAAAACTGGTGGTACCTAGAAATATTCAAGAAGCACTAGATGAACCGAGCTGGAAATTGGCAGTGTTTGAGGAAATGAATGCCTTAAAAAAGAATGGCACTTGGGAGGTTGTAGATTTACCAAGGGAAAAAAAAGTTGTAGGGTGCAAATGGGTGTTTACAATAAAGAGTAAAGCAGATGGAAGTGTTGAAAGATACAAAGCCAGACTTGTGGCAAAGGGTTTTACTCAAACCTATGGGATAGACTACCAAAAGACTTTCGTCCCCATAGCTAAAATAAACTCAATTAGAGTTTTGTTGTCCCTTGCAGTAAATTCCAATTGGCCCTTACACTAATTGGATGTTAAAAATGCATTTCTTAATGGAGACCTAGAGGAGGAAGTGTTCATGAGTCCTCCACCAGGTTTTGAAGAAAGTTTTGGAGTTGGGAAAGTGTGCAAATTGAAGAAGTCCTTATACGGACTTAAGCAGTCGCCTAGAGCTTGGTTTGAGCACTTTGGCAAAGTAATAAAGCATTATGGATATACTCAAAGTCAAGCTGATCACATGATGTTCTGCAAACATTCAAATGAAGGTAAAGTAGCCATCTTAATTGTGTATGTTGACGATATTGTGTTAACTGGGGATGATTGCAATGAACTAGAGAAGCTGAAAGGGAAACTTGCTGAGGAATTTGAGATTAAGGACCTGGGGGCATTAAAATACTTTCTTGGGATGGAGTTTGCTAGGTCCAAAGAAGGTATCTTTGTAAATCAACGGAAGTATGTTCTTGATCTTCTTGATGAGACATGTATGTTAGGATGTAAGCTTGCTGAAACACCTATAGCTGAATGTAAAACTGCAACCTACAAAAGCCAAGAATGTGAAGGACCGGGATTGTTATCAAAGACTTGTTGGGAGATTGATTTACCTATCCCATACACGCCCTGACATAGCATTCTTAGTGAGTATGGTTAGTCAGTTTATGCATGCGCCTGGACTAGAGCATTTTAAAGCTGTTTACAGTATTCTAAGGTATCTAAAGAGGACACCAGGTAGAGGTCTTCTATTCAAGTCACGAGGACACCTACAAATTGAAACCTACAACGATGCAGACTGGGTTGGAAGCATAGTGGATCGAAGGTCAACCTCTGGGTACTGTTCATTTGTAGGTGGCAACTTGGTTACGTGGCGAAGTAAAAAACAGAATGTGGTTGCTAGAAGTAGTGCTGAGGCTGAGTTTAGAGTTGTAGCTCATGGTATTTATGAGATTATGTGGATAAGAAGATTACTGTAAGAGTTAAAGATGATAGGTTCATCTCCTATGAAGTTGTATTGTGACAACAAGGCAGCAATTTCAGTAGCTCACAATCCGGTTCTCCATGACCGCACCAAATATGTGGAAGTGGACAAGCATTTCATTAAAGAGAAGATAGACAACGGATTGGTCTGTATGACCTATATCCCTACTAAGGAACAAGTGGCTGATGTCTTCACCAAAGGACTACACTAGAGGCAATTCGATTTTCTAGTTGGCAAGCTGGCTATGGAAGATATCTTTAAGCCAGCTTGAGGGGGAGTGTTGGAAAACCGAAACTGATATGGAAAGAAATAACTTTGTAAAGCTGTAAATTATTTATTAGTTGTCAATCTTTGTATTTTTAGGAAAGTAATTATTAGGAGTTATTCTTTCCTTTTAATCAATGATTTAGTTTCCTAATTTGAAGGATTTGTATATGTTGTAAACTCTATAAAAGAATAATCTCAATGAAAGAATATTATTCCCATGAAACCCTATTCTTCAACTATCTTACTTGAACCAGCCTTCATTCAGATCCTTGCTTAGCCAGGCTGAGGAAGAATTTGGGTTCAATCATCCAATGGTTGCTCTCACTAGTCCATGTGAGGAACATGCTTTCCTTGATGTTGCTTCTCGACTAAAGGCATCATGAGAGAGTGAAGAACAAAGAGCAAGCAAAATAGCCAGCTGTTTAGGTTCACTAAGTCCAATTCGGACCTATGTATATTGTATCATTGATGTACATAAAATGACAGAATGATAAGTAACTTATCTTCCATTCTCAGATCAATATCCTTTGCTTTCTTCTATCTCTTCGAAGTTGCAGAAATTTAAAGGACTAGTCATAATTTTCATTATGATAATCATGCATCCACTGGAATTCACCCATATCAATTAGCGTCTGAACTTTGATCAGCTACAAAAAACATAGAGGTGAAAACTGGGAATTTACTGATAAGAACATAAAATCTTACATCTCTCAGATCATGATATTGAAAGTCAGTCACCAAATAAAATTACTAGCCAGTACTAAGGCAGTCACCTTTGATTTTCTTGTTCCTTTCCAGAATCATAAGCACCCTGCACAATAAGTCAATTACGAGCAAACCCACATGGAAGACTAAATATAATCTTGGTTAAGACTAAATATAATCTCAGTTAAGTCTAGCTCGTATTTTGTGTACAATAAAAATCTTAAAACTCAAACTAGAGTACCAAAATTAAGAGTTTTCGGAAAGACTAAATCCGGAGCACCTCTTTATGTCAAACAAGAAGAAAATTGCATTAACATTCCCTGACACAATATCCGGCTAAAGAAAGCCTCAGCTGGTTAGGCTTCAACTGAAATTACATGAAGATGACTTCAGAAAAAATGTATACTTCACCTAAATGTGGAATGCAGGTAAGTCTCCATATTTGCCTTCACCTAGCTTTCTTCATGAGCCGCGATCTCTGGCATAATGACCCTTGTTGCCATGGCTGAAGCACTCTTTGTGGTCTGGCTTAGCCTCATTAATTTATTGCTGCTTGTCTCTATCTCTTCCTGAGCACCCCT
Organism: Vitis vinifera; assembly: GCF_030704535.1. Lineage (NCBI taxonomy): Eukaryota > Viridiplantae > Streptophyta > Magnoliopsida > Vitales > Vitaceae > Vitis > Vitis vinifera. The sequence goes on along the minus strand of NC_081808.1, from coordinate 18,222,094 downwards.
GTTTTCCAGCTCCTTCCTTCCTTTCCATTTGCCTTTTGCTTCCTTTCTTGTTCTTGTAGCAATTGACTCTATTCAAACTTGACTTGTAATCTTTAGAACATTAAGGGTGGGAATTAGTAATGTTATATAGGAATAGTAATCAATCAGACAGATATATATCCTATCTACTGTAAAACTTTAATAGAAGCAGAAAAATAAAATGTTACAAATAATGTTCAATGATGAGTTGAGACAAGCTTTTATTGCATTGCATCTGTTAGTACCAACACCATCAGATGACTTTGTTTCTCTTGCATTTCAAGCACAAGTTATCTATTTTCAATTGCATGAAGAAATAGCAACCATGAACTTCTACAAGGACAATAAACATGTGATTCCATTGACCATAGGCTAAAGGTGGAAGAGACAGAGGGAGAAAGAGAGCAGCAAGTCCATGTGACCCCTTCTGAAGTACGTTCTTCCATGGACCCAACTGCCATCTGTGGGACTGATGCACCTTAGGTGGTGGGGGCTGACAGAGAGAGAGGCTAGGCTTGGATTATGGATAATGAGTTGTGGGCTAGATGAGAGAAAAAGAGGGAAGCAAGGCCATGTGATCCTAGACAACATTGACCCACACAACAACCACTTATGCTGATCAGAAATAAACAATTCCTTCTCTATAAATACATTGACAACTGAATCCCTTTCAACCCAAAGTTTTCTTATGCTTTCAGTCTCTTCAAGTTCTAAAACTTGCACTTCTGGTTTTATATCAAGCTAAACTTGCACTTCCTGTTTTTCTCTAGGTCCATTTCATAGAAGATCATGGGTATCCGTTTGCCTTCTGTGGTTCAAGCCAAGCAGATTCTCAAACTACAGTCACTTCTTTCTAGAAATCGTGCAGAGGTCCCTAAAGGCCATTTTGCAGTTTATGTTGGGGAAATCGAGAAGAAGCGATATGTGGTTCCAATATCTTACTTGAACCACCCTTCATTCAGATCCTTGCTTTGTCAGGCTGAGGAAGAATTTGGTTTCAATCATCCCATGGGTGGTCTCACCATTCCATGTGAGGAACATGCTTTTCTTGATCTCACTTCTCAACTACAGGCATCATGAGAGAGTGAATAACAAAGCAAAATATCTGGCCATTTAGGTTCACCACAATTTTGACCTATGTATATTGTATCATTGATGTACATAAACCGGCAGAATGATAAGAAACTGATCTTCCATTCACAGATCAATATCCTTTCTTTTCTTCTCTCTTCCAAGTAGCAGAAATTTCAAGGACTGGTCATAGTTTTCATTATGATAATGATCCATCCATTGGAATTCACCCAGATCAACTAGTGTCTGAACTTTGATCAGCCAGAAAGTACTTAGAGGTGAAAGTTGGGAATTTACTGGTAGGAACATAAAATCTTACATCTCTCAAATCTTGATATTGAAGGTTAGTGACCAAGTAAAATTACTAGCTAGTGTTAAGGCAATCACCTTTGATTTTCTTGTTAATTCCTTCTCAGAATCATAAACACCTTGTGCAATAAGTCAATTACAAGCAAATCCACATGAAAGACTCGACAAAATCTCAGTTAAGTCTAGGAAACAATCAGTTGACATAAACTATAACTAGATATAGTCATTCATTCAATCCATCAAACACAAATTCATGTTCTGAAAAAGTTAAGAAAAAACCTGGATTACTGTGAATCTGATGGCAACCTCACATTCCATATGGGTGACTCCATCTATTGGTCAAGAAAAACCTGGAATAAATCAACAATTTATAATTACAACCTTTCAAGATCTTCAACATGGATCTACCCACAATTCCTCATAGTTAATAAGCCATGTATTAATACTCCTAAGAATAATAATATGCCCCTTTCCGACTGTTGTCAATCCATCTTCTATCATCTACATACTGTAACCACTTGCGATGAATTGTAACAGGCATTTATTTCTCCCTTCAAATCCTCTCATTCTTGTAATTGAGTAGCTAGTCCAAGTTGCTGTCAACTTCACATTACTTATCAGTATCAACATCATCACATGAATGTGTTTCTGGACTTATTCAAGCATACGCTAGCTGTCTGTTTAAAGCTGATAGTATCAATAACAGCCCAGGAATTCCATATGAATAACAACTTTAAAGGCAGAAGTGGGGCCGATCCATATAGAGAGGGTGGACGGAAGGGAGAGAGGAAAGCAAGGCCATGTGTTCCTGGACAAGGTGGGCTCTTCTTCCACCCAACCTCAACTAATGCTGACAACACTCATCAGACATTCCATCTGAAAGTATTCAAAACATAAGCAATTCCTTCTCTGTAAATACATAGAAAACTGAATCCCCTTTCAACTCCAAGCTTCCTTCCGCATTCAAATTGATCTTTCATGTAACAAAGCTTGTTAGATTCACTTGAGATCATTTCCTAGTTCCATTTCAAATAACAACATGGGTATCCGTTTTCTCTCCATGGTTCAGGCCAAGCAGATTCTAAAACTACTGTCCCTTCTTTCCAGAAACCGGACAGAGGTCCCAAAAGGCCATTTTGCAGTTTACGTTGGAGAGTTTCTGAAGAAACGTTATGTGGTTCCAATTCCTTACTTGAACCACCCCTCATTCAGATCCTTGCTATGTCAGGCTGAGGAAGAATTTGGCTTCACTCATCCAATGGGTCGTCTCACAATTCCATGCAATGAAGATGCTTTCATTGATCTCACTTCTCAACTAAATGAATCATGAGAGAAGGAAGAGCAAATGGTTAGCAAATTAGCTGGCCTCCTATGTTTACTTTCTCCAATTTTGATCCATGTAGATTATATGGTGATGTAGATAAACTGACAGAACAATAAAAAAATAATCTTCCATCAATAAATTTTCTCCTATCTTTTCCAAATTGCAGAAACTCAAGTAGTTATATTGTTTGAATACTGCAATTCAACCAGATCTCTCTTACACCATTCTAGTTTGAACCTGTTAACTACAACGTGCCAAAGGATGATAGAATAAACAGATAGGCACAGCTTGAAAATCTAGATAATAGGACTTCCTCCAACTTTAGATGAAAGTATTCAGGCATGTCATGAAACCATTTCACAAAAGAACTTGATCACTTTCTGAGTTTAACTGGAAAGAAAGATAAGATTATAGGTCTGCCTTGTCCGCTGCTGTTATGAGTATTTCATGCCTGTATGGAGCCTATCATAAAATAACAAAACCAGTCCTTAGATCCTTGAGATAAATTCTAAACTTTGATGCTTCATCATGGCCCCCGATAAGAAAAGGAAATTGACAGAAAAATATTTTCTGCACTTCAAGACATTATGGACCCAAGGGTCGTCTACAACTCTCAGATCAAGCATAATAATCCTGAATCCATTTACACTCGTCCAAATCAGTTACTCAGAATCAAACTTACAAATTTTAACTACAAAATACCAAGGGATGAAAAATGATAATTTACTAATAGGATCGCAATATCTTTCATCTCTCAAATCCCAAGATTGAATGCCCTGCTTCCAAATTTAGTTACCTGCTAGTATTCAGACTTTCACCTTTGGGCTTTCTCAACTCTCGTTCAGAATCACAAAAATCTTGTATCATTTGTCAATTGTAAGAAAACCCAGATCATGGGAGCCCTGGGCATCTAGTGAGCTAACAATCATGTGGCACTCCAAACATGTGGTGTATATGAACTGGCAGGCTGATAAGAAACTTCTTTTCCATTGACAAATTCAAAGGTCAATATAACTTCTTTTCTACTATATGAGAGTTCAGAAAAATCAGAACATTCATATGTTTCAATATCTATCCTATTCAACTCATCAAGATTAAGCATTAGGAATTCCACAGTGAACTTACTGAAACATTCTAATGATGACAATGAGAATAAAGAGATAAGAACTTAATATCTTTCATCCTCTACATCTTAATAATAAGACATTGTCACATTATTTACCCACTAGAACTCAGTCATTCTTGCTGGTAGTTGGGGACATCACCATTAGGTTTTGGGTCAATCATTATTTCTTGAAAGACTGGACAAGTGAAATGTCTTTAACTCCAGAGTGTCAAGTGGCATGTTCATTCTGAAAACTGCCCTATACCTTGAACACACACAACATTCACAGGTTGATTCTGAAAAAAACATAACCACCCAATAAGTATAAAATGTGCATAAAGCCTAGTTTTTAGGTTCTCAAGCCTGTATGCTGTGTGCATCAAAGATATGTAAACTCAAACTCGAGTTACAAAATTGTGTCTAATTGGAAGAACTAGAATTGAGGGGACCTCTTCATGTTAAACATGAGCAAATGGCCATACATTGCCCAACATGATGCTTGGCTACAGAAAGTATGCAGGTTAGGTTTGAACAGAAATGATATGAAGATTACTTCTAAAGAATGTTTACTTCACCTATACGTGGAATGCAGGCAGGTCTTCACTTTTCCAAACTTGACTTGTACTCTTAGAACTTCAAGGGTGGAATTAGTAATCCTTCGCAGACATATATCATCAGTTTGAAGAACCAGTCAGATTGATCTATCTCCTATCTTCTGTAATCATTTTTATAGATGCAAAAAATATGCAGTTACGTGTAATGTTCAATGATAAGTTGAGACAAGCTTTTATTGCATTGTCTTGAATCTTATAGACATCACAATGAGTCTGTTGGTACCAACACCATCAGATGACAATGTTTCTCTTGCATTCCTAGCGCACTCATATATCTCTGTATTTGGGTACTTGCTGAATGGCAACCTGGAGCTTCTACATGGATAAACATGTGAGGCCATCCATCTTAGGCTGGGGGTGGATGAGACAGAAGGAGAGAGACCAGCAAGTCCATGTGATCCTTGATGAAGTAGGCTCTTCATGGACCCAACTACCATATGTGGGACTGATGCACCATAGGTGGTGGGTGGTTGACAGAGGGAGAGACTAGGCTTGCATTGTGGATAATGAATTCAAGGCAAATGTGGGGTAGATGAGAGCAAGAATGGGAGGCAAGGCCATGTGATCCTAGACAAGATCGGTCCTTTGTACACCCAACAGCCACTTTGGCAGACCAGGGTCCTCATACACTGTCTTCAAGGATTGGGAAATAATCTATTCCTTCTCTATATATACATAGATAACCAAATCTCTTTCAACCCAAAGTTCTCTTCCACTTTCAGTTGTTCACCTTCTAAAACTTGCAATTCTTCTTTTATATCAAGCTAAACTTTCTCTACATTAAGCTTACTTGATCTGTTTGAGATTATTTCCCTAGTCCCATTTTATAGAAGATCATAAGTTTCCGTTTGCCTTCCATTATTCAAGCTAAGCACATTCTCAAACTACAGTCACTTCTTTCCAAAAAGCAGCACGAGTTCCTAAAGGCTATTTTGCAGTTCATATTGGGGAAGTTGAGAAGAAGCGGTATGTGGTTCCAATATCTTACTTGAACCATCCTTTATTCATATCTTTGCTATGCCAGGCTGAGGAGGACTTTGGGTTCAATCATCCAATGGGTGGTCTCACTATTCCATGTGAGGAACATGCTTTCCTTGATGTCACTTTTCGACTACAGGCATCATGAGAGAATGAAGAACAAAGAGCCAGCAAAATAGCTGGCCATATAGGTTCACTAAGTCCAATTTTGACCTTTGGATGTTGTATCATTTATGTACATAAAATGACAGAATGATAAGAAACTTATCTTCCATTCTCAGATCAATATCCTTTGCTTTCTTCTATCTCTTTGAAGTTGCAGAAATTTAAAGGACTAGTCATAATTTTCATTATGATAATCATGCATCCATTGCAATTCACTCGGATCAATTAGCATCTGAACTTTGATCAGCTGCAAAGTACATAGTGGTGAAAGTTGGGAATTTACAGATAGGAACATAAAATCTTACATCTCTCAGATCTTGATATTGAAGGGCAGTTACCAAATAAAATTACTAGCTAGTATTAAGGCAATGATCTTCAATTTTCTTGTTCATTTTCTGAATCAATAACACCCTGCACAATAAGTCAATTATGAGCAAACCCACATGAAAGGCTCGGAAACAATCAATCGACATCAACTATAATTAGATATAGTCATTCATTCAAGCCATCAAACACAAATCAAAGCTCTGCAAAAATTAAGAAAAAACCTGGATTACTGTGAATCTGACAGCAACTCATATTCTCGATTGGTGATTTCCCTTCATCTACTCGTTAATAAAAAACCTGGAATAAATCCATAATTGATAATCACAACCTTTCAAGTTTTTCCACAAGGATCTACCCCCATGTTACGAAGGCATGTATTAATACTCCTACCCCTAATAAGTAATAATATGCTCCTTTTCAACTCTAATCAGTCCATCTTTTATCATATACCTACTGCCATCATTTGCCATGAATTGTAACAACCATTTATTTCTCACTGTAAATCCTCTCATTCTTGTAATTGAGTGGCTGGTCCAAGCTGTTGTCAACTTCACATTGCATATCAGTACCAACACCATCACATGACGTGTTTCTCGACCTTTGCTAGCACAAGCTAGCCGTCTGTTTGAAGCTGATAGTGTCAATAACAGCACAGGGCTTCCATATGAATGACAACTTCAAAGGCAGATGTGGGGCCGATCCATATAGAGAGGGTGGATCGAAGGGAGAGAGGAAGGCAAGGCCATGTGTTCCTGGACAAGGTGGGCTCTTCTTCTACCCAACCTCAACTCATACTGACCACACTCATCACACTCTCCATCTGAAAGTATGCAAAACATAAGCAATTCCTTCTCTATAAATACATAGAAAACTGAATCCCCTTTCAACTCCAAGCTTTCTTCCGCATTCAACTTGACCTTTCATCTACATAAAGCTTATTAGATTCATTTGAGATCATTTCCAAGTTACATTTCAAAGAATATCATGGGTATCCGTTTGCCCTCCATGGTTCAGGCCAAGCAGATTCTAAAACTTCAGTCCCTTCTTTCCAGAAATCGGACAGAGGTCCCAAAAGGTCATTTTGCAGTTTATGTTGGAGAAGTTCAGAAGAAACGTTATGTGGTTCCACTTTCGTACTTGAACCATCCCTCATTCAGATCCTTGCTACATCAGGCTGAGGAAGAATTCGGCTTCACTCATCCAATGGGTGGTCTCACAATTCCATGCCACAAAAATGCTTTCATTGATCTAACTTCTCAACTAAATGCATCATGAGAGGAGCAAAGGGTTAGCAAAATCGCCGGCCTCCTTAGCTTACTTTCTCCAATTTTGATCCATGTAGATTATATGGTTGATGTACATAAACTGACAGAGCAATCTTCTCCTATCTCTTCCAAACTGTAGAAACTCGAGTAGATCTATTGTTCAATGTGACAATTATATAAACACTAGAATTCAACTAGATCTTCTAAGTGTTCAGGTCTCTCATAAAATATTTCATAAAAGAACTTTATCACCTTCTGAGTATAACTGAAAAAAAAAGAAAAAAAAAATTGAGTGTACAGTGTCGGTCCACTTCTGTATGAATATTCCATGCATGTATGCTGCTCCTTGTAAAATAACAAAACCAGTTCTAATGTCCTTGAGATGAATTGTAACCTTTGAAGCTTCATCATGGCCCCTGACAAGAAAAAACAGTCACAGAAAATATTTACTGCATTTCTAGACATTATGAACCAAGGGTAGCCTTATAAGTATATTGCATAATACTCCTGAATGGATTCACATTGATCCAAATCAGTTAATTAGAATCAAAGTTAAAAAATTGTAACTAAAAGGAAAAGGGATGAAAAATGAAAATTTATTTAATGAAATATAATATATTGCATCTGTCAAATCTCAGTAGTTATTGCCTTACTTCCAAATTTAGCAAACTGCTAGTATTCATACACTCACCTATGGGTTTGTGTGACATGTCAATTGTGAGCAAATCCAAATTATAGGAGCCCAAAGCTTCCAGATAGCTAACAAACATGTGAGACAGTGCAAACATGTGATGCATATAAATTGGTAGACCGATAAGGTTCTCTTCTCCATTGACAAATTCAAAGGTCAATATAATTTCTTTTCTCCTATCTCAATCAAATGTCCGAAACTCAAAGAGTATTCATAGTGTCCAATATGTATCCCACTCAACTCATCCACATTAATCACTAGGAATTCTACTCTGAACTTACTGCAGCATTTCAAGGATGAGAAATTAGAGTTAACAGATAAATGTTTGGAAAAATGCATAAATAATATGTCTGACATATTATTGTTGTCTTCTCTCTTGTCAACGTCTCTCACCATTTTGCTTTTTTTTAAAAACTTTGCACTCAAACTTTTTATGCCTTGGCCTATTGTAATGGAATCAAGTAAAATCTTTTCTTGAATTGGATTTTCCCTGTGACTTATCACAGTTATTGGGAGCTCTACTTTTGCTTCTCCCCCACCTCTCTATAACGAGCGTTTGTGCCTATACAGTTATCCCTTGCTCCTTTCTCTTGTTTTCTTCATTTAACATGTTTTCCTTTACCATCTTTGTGGTAAGAACATCATTAGGAGTAGACTTGCTGAGTGAAGCAACAAGGGTTTCCAAACTGTTTGGCAAAGAACTCGTCAAGATTAAAGCATGTACTTCATCATCTAATTTCATCTCCATGGTCATCAACTGATTCAGTAGATCCTACTGGTAGGTGTTCAAATGCTCTGTAATGGGAGTTCCATCATTGTATTTTAAGTTTATAAGCTTTCTGAACAAAAAAGTTTTGTTCTGTGTAGTTTTCCTCTCATACATCTCTTGCAACGCATTCCACAATACATGAGCATTAGTCTCATAAGCAACATGATTAAACACTCTGTTATCAACCCATTGCCTAATTCTGCTAACTGTTTTCCTGTTCAACTTTTTCCTCTTCTTATCAATCATAATTGATGGCTTAGCACTGTCACCTAAGATAACGCCTTCTAAATCATGGAAAAACAACATATCCTCCATTCTTGGCTTCCAAATTGAATAGTTTGAAGTCATTGGTTTCATCATGATATTAGATCCACTTGATTCCTCCATTTAATTAGCACAAGAAATCACCCAAAGAATAACCTGGCTCTAATACCGGTTTGTTGTACTAGTGGAAGCTTTAATGCAAATATGTTAGTTCAAGAACATAATGATAAACATTCCACTCAAAGGTCCATGAGGTTTTAACGTGGTTCGGCCAACCATACCTATATCACGGATGAGAGAGAATCATTTCACCGTATCATAGAAAATATTATAGAGGATAAAAACTGTTAGGTTCCCAAAATATCTCATGTCTCATTCCTTGTGTCTACACCTTGAACCACGAGCCCTCTCACTCCATCAGGGATCTCTTATTCTCCCTCACATCTCTATCCACCTCATATAGTCTTTATGAGTTTATCTCCATCTCATAACTTTTCCCCCTCATGACCTAGAATATTTATAGAGATATTCCTAATAACTTTTCTTATTCTATAAGGAAATCAAATATTACAATAACATATGAATATAGGAAATATTCTATACAATATTCTTCACAAAAAGGAATATATACTAATTAGGAATTTGAGACACTTTCCAACAATCTCCACCTTGGATCAATTCCATTAACTCAATCTTCCATCTCTCCATGATTCACCTTTTTTGTACCACATCTCAATGAGAGAACAATCGACTCTACTTTCAACTAAAATTCCTTTTGTCATTTTCTTGTGTGTTCTGTTCTCTTTAGCTCTTTCAGAAATCTTTATTCCAAGCTCTGATACCAGTTGTTGCGAAAAATAATGGGTACACTAGTTCTTCTCTAGAAAAAGAGCCAATAGGAAGAAGAGCCACTGTTGGATTATGCACACACAAAGCCAAATAACTCACACTCCTTTTCTCTCCTCTCTCTTTCTTTTTCTTCTTAGTTTTGGCATGAGACCTATGCAACAGCCCATATACCCACTTTTCATTTAATATATCTGTTGGATTATGCCCACACAAAGCCAAATAACTCACACTCCTTTTCTCTCCTCTCTTTCTTTTTCTTCTCAGTTTTGGCACGAGACCTATGCAACAACCCATATACCTCTTTTCATTTAATATATATATATATTAGGTTTCACACTTCCTTTTTTTTCTTTTTTTCTTTTTTTATTGAAGTGGGGCCCCCCACCTCCACATGTGAGGGATGGCACTCAACAATAAGATCATAATATTTTTCATCCCCTTAATTTTGAGACTAAATCCTAGTGTCAGACTGTACCAGCTAGCAATCAGGCATGAACAGTTTGGTTTCAAAGTGCCAACATATATGCAGAAGAAAGAGCATCATGGTTACTTCACCTAAATGAGGACTTCACCACTAGTTTTTGGATCAATGGTTACTCTTTTAAAGGATAAATAAATGAGATTGTCTTTACTTTAAGAGCGTCAAATGGGTTATCTATACTGGAAATTGCCCCATACCTTCAGACACACAACATTCAAGCCGAAAACCTTGACAATCAAAATAGTATAAATGAAAGCAAATAAAGAAATTCTCACATAAGATAATTCGGAAAATTCTCTCTATGCTACTCTGCACTCAGTAATTTCTGAGCTAACTGGGTCACATCCATCAATACATACATGCACGCGACAGTGAAAATTCCAAAGTGCATGAAGCCTAGTTTTCAAGTCCTCAAGCTTGTATTCTGTGTACAATAAAGATCTTAAAAATCAAACTAGAGTACCAAAATTGAGAGTTTTAGAAAAGCCCAAATCAGGAGCAGCTCTTCATGTCAAACAAGAAGAAAATTGTACAACATTCCCCAACACGATCTAAGGCCACAAAAAGCCTCTGCAGGTTAGGCTTCAACAGAAATGACAAGCAGTTGACTTCAGAAAAAATGTATACTTCACCTAAATGTGGAATGTGGGCAAGTCTCCATATTTTCCTTCATTTAGCTTTCTTCATGACCAGAAATCTCTCACATAATGACCCTTGTTGTCATAGCTAAAGCACTTTTTGCGATCTAGCTTTGCCTCAATGTATTGCAGCTAGTCTCTATCTCCTCTGAGCACCCCTGTTTTTCAGCTCCAACCTTCCTCCCTTTCAATTTGCCTTTTGCTTCCTTTCTTGTTCCTGGAGCATTTGATTCTATCTAAACTTGACTTGTATTCTTTAGAACATCAAGGGTAGGAATTAGTAATGTTATATAGGAATAGCAATCAATCAGATGGATCAATATCCTATCTACTGTAAAAGTTTTATAGAAGCAGAAAAATAAAATGTTAAGATAATGTTCAATGATGAGCTGAGACAAGCTTTTATTGCATTGCATCTGTTAGTACCAACACCATCAGATGACCTTGTTTCTCTTGCATTTCAAGCATAAGTTATCTGTTCTCAATTGCCTGCAGAAATAGCAACCCTGAGCCTCTACAAGGACAACAAACATGTAAGTCCATTGATCATATGCTGAAGGCGGAAGAGACAGAGGGAGAAAGAGAGCGGCAAGTCCATGTGAGCCCTTGTGAATTAAGTTCTTCCATGGACCCAACTGCCATCTGTGGGACTGATGCACCTTAGGTGGTGGGTAGTTGACAGAGGGAGAGGCTAGGCCTCCATTATGGAAAATGAATTCATGGAAATTGTGGGGTAGATGAGAGCAAATGAGGGAAGCAAGGCCCTGTGATGCTAGAAAACCTCGGCCCACACAACAACCACTTATGCTGATCAGAAATAAACAATTCCTTCTCTATAAATACAGACAACTGAATCCCTTTCAACCCAAAGTTTTCTTCCACTTTCAGTCTCTTCAAGTTCTAAGACTTGCACTTCTTGTTTTATATCAAGCTAAACTTTCTCTACATCAAGCTTACTTATCTGGTTTAGATTATTTCCCTAGTACCATTTCATAGAAGATCATGGGTATCCGTTTGCCATCTGTGGTTCAAGCCAAGCAGATTCTCAAACTACAGTTACTTCTTTCTAGAAATCGGGCAGAGGTCCCTAAAGGGCATTTTGCAGTTTACGTTGGGGAAGTTGAGAAGAAGCGATATGTGGTTCCAATATCTTACTTGAATCATCCTTCATTCAGATCCTTGCTATGTCAGGCTGAGGAAGAATTTGGTTTCAATCATCCAATGGGTGGTCTCACCATTCCATGCAAGGAACATGCTTTTCTTGATCTCGCTTCTCGACTACAGGCATCATGACAGAGTGAAGAACAAAGAGCCAGCAAATTAGCTGGCCATATAGGTTCACTAAGTCCAATTTTGACCTTTGGATGTTGTATCATTTCTGTACATAAAATGACAGAATGATAAGAAACTTATCTTCCATTCACAGATCAATATCCTTTCTTTTCTTCTATCTCTTCCAAGTTGCAGAAATTTCAAGGACTAGTTGCGGTTATCATTATGATAATTATGCATCCATTGGAATTCACCCAGATCAACTAGCGTCTGAACTTTGATTTGGTACAAAGTACATAAAGGTGAAAGTTAGAATTTACCGGTAGGAACATAAAATCTTACATCTCTCAGATCTTGGTATTGAAGGTCAGTGACCAAGTAAAATTACTAGCTAGAATTAAGGCAATCACCTTCAATTTTCTTGTTAATTCCTTTTCAGAATCATAAACACCCCCCACAATAAGTAAATTTCAAGCAAACCCACATGAAAGACTCGACAAAATCTCAGTTAAGTCTGGGAAACAATCAGTTGACATCAACTATAACTAGATAACTGGATACAGTTATTCATACAAGCCACCAAACACAAATTCATGTTCTGCAAGAATTAAGAAAAAATGTTGATTACGGTGAACCTGACAGCAACCTCACATTCTCTATTGGTGATTTCTCTACTTCATCTATTGATTAAGAAAGAACCTGGAATAAATTCGCAATTTATAATTGCAACTGTTCAAGTTTTTCAACATGGATCTTCCCCCACAATTGGTCCCAGTTAAGAAGCCATGTACTAGTGGTCCTCATCATAATAACTTGCCTATTTTTGACACTAGTAAATCCATCTTCTACATTCTATCTACTGTAATCATTCTCAAACTGTGCCTAAGCATTTATTTCTCACTTTAAATCTTCTCTTTCTTGGAATTGATTAGCTGGTCCAAGTTCTTGTCAACTTCACATTACGCTTATATCAATACCAACACCATCACATGAATGTGTTTCTCATCCTTTTCTAGCATAAGCTAGCTGTCTGTTTGAAGCTGCTAGGATCAATAACAGCCCAGGGCTTTGATATGGATAACAACATTAAAAGCATATGTGGGTCTCATCCATATAGGGAGGGGTGGATGGAAGGGAGAAAGGGAGGCACGGCCATGTGTTCCTGGACAAGGTAGGCTCTCCTACCACCCAACTGCATCTTTTGATGGCCACACCCATCACACTCCCAGTTGAAAGGATTCAAAACATAAGTCATCCCTTCCTTATAAATACATAGACAACTAAATCCCCTTTCAACTCGAAGCTTCCTCCCACATAAAATTCAATCTTTCATATACATAAAGGTTGTCAGATTCACTCAAGCTCATTACTTAGTTCCATTCAAAGAAAATCATGGATATCCATTTTCCCTCCATGGTTCAAGCCAAGCGGATTCTCAAACTGCAGTAACTTTTTTCCAGAAATCAAGCAGAGGTCCCAACAGGCCATTTTGCAGTGTATGTTGGAGAAGTTGAGAAGAGACGTTATGTGGTTCCAATTTCTTATTTGAACCACCCATCATTTAGATCCTTGTTATGTCAGGCTGAGGAAGAATTTGGCTTCACTCATCCAATGGGTGGTCTCACAATTCCATGCAACGAAGATGCTTTTGTTGATCTCACTTCTCAACTACTTGCATCATAAGAGAAGAAGAGCAAAGGGTTAGCAAAATAGCTGGCCAGTTAAATTTACTTTCTCCAATTTTGATCCATGTAGATTATATCGTTGATGTACATAAACCTACAGAGCAATAAGAAACAAATCTTCCATCAATATACTTTCTTCTTATCTCTTCCAAATTGTAGAAACTCTAGTAGTTATATTGTTCAATATGACAATTATCTAAACACTAGAATTCAACCAGATCTTTCACAGTTCTAGTTTGAACTTGTTAACCACAATGTGCCAAGGGATGATAAATGAGAATTAACAGTTAGGAATAAATTGGAAATCTAGCTATAGAAGTTTGTCACTGAATTTACCAGCAAGTATTCAGGTCTCTCATGAAACTATTCACAAAAGAACCAGATCACTTTCTGGGTATAAATGGAAAGAAGTCAAAGATTCAGGATCTACTTTGTCTGCTGCTGTTATGAGTATTACATGCTTGTATGCTTCTCCTCATAAAATAACAAAACCAGTTCTGAGATCCTTGAGATAAATTCGAAGCTTTGACGCTTCACCATGGCCACTGATAAGGAAAAAATATTGACAGAAAAATATTTTCTGTACTCCTAGACATTATGGTACCGAAGATGTTTACAACTTTTGGATCTAGCATAATAATCCTGAATAGATTTACACTCATCCATGTCAGTTATTCAGAATCGAAGTTACAAATTTTAACTGCAAATATTACCAATACGAACATAATATCTTTCATCTCTCAAATCTCAATATTGAATGCCATGCTTTCAAATCTCACTACTGGACTAACAGAAACATTCCAAGGATGGGAATGAGAATTAACAGATAATAACACCAGATCTTTCATCCTCCACATCTCAATGATAAAACGTTGTCACAGAGTTTACCAGCAACCACTCCACCATGCATGCCAGTAGCAATTTTCTGCAATAGAACACACTGGTTTCAAATGCCATTAACAATTCTTACAATTTTTGCATGCCACTAGTTTTTGGGTCAATTGTTGTTCTTGAAAGGTTGGATAAGAGAAATGTCATCACCTCAAGAGTGTCAAGTTGGATGTTCATACTGAAAACAGTCCTAAACCTTAAAACACACAAACATTCAGCGGTTGATTCAGAAAATATTCACCACCTAAATAGCATCAAATGAAAACAAAAATAAACCAGTCCTCAAACTAAGATGATTTGGACAATGGTAATTGTAGGTTTCCACTCTATTGTAATTACTTACCTAGCTGGATCTCATTCCTCAATACCTGCATGCTTGCCATGGTATAAAATACCAAAGTGCATAAAGCCTAGTTTTTAAAGTTCCCAAGCTCGAATATTGTGTGCATTAAGGATATTTAAACTCAAACCAGACTTACAAACTTTTGATTTGTTGGAAGAACTAGAATTAGGAGGGCCTCTTCATGTCAAACAATGTGTAAATTGCCATCCATCCCTGACATGATGTTATAAAGTAAGTCTGCAGGTTAGGTTTGAAAAATAATGATATCAAGATGACTTCTCAAGAATGCATTCTGCACCTAAATGTGGAATGCAGGCAGGTCTCCACATTTGCACTTGAACTTCAAGCTTGGAATTAGTAATCTTTTGCAGGCATATATCATCAGTTTGAAGAACAACTCAGAATGATCCAACTTCTATCTACTGTTATCATTTTTATAGATGCAAAAAATATGAAGTTATGAGTTATGTTCAATGATAAGTTGAGACAAGCTTTAATTGCATTGTCCTGTATCTCATAGCCATGACAATCCATCTGTCAGAGCCAACACCATCAGATGACTTTGTTTCTCTTGCATTTGTTTCCAAGTACTTGCAGAAGTGGCAACCCTGAGCTTCTATATGGAAAACAAACATGTGAGGTCATGTAGCTTAGGCTGGGGGCAGATGAGACAGAGGAAGAAAGAGACCAGCAAGTCCATGTGATCCTCAATGAAGTAGGCTCTTCATGGACCCAACTGCCACTAGTGGGACTGATGCACACCATAAAGGGTGGGTGGTTGACAGAGGGAGAGGCTAGGGTTCCTTTTTGGATAATGAATTCAAGGCAAATGTGGGGTAGATGAGAACAAGAGAGGGAGGCAAGGCCATGTGATCCTAGACGAGATCGGTACTTTGTCCACCAAACAGCCACTTATGCTGACCAGAGTCATCATACACTCCATCTTCAAGGATTGGAAAATAAACCACACCTCTATAAATACTTTGATAACCGAATCCCTCTCAACCCCAAGTTTTCTTCCACATTCAGTTCTTCAAGTTCTAAAACTTGCACTTCTTGTTTTAGATCAAGCTAACCTTCTCTACATTAAGCTTAATCGATCTGTTAGAGATCATTTCCTGGTGCCATTTCACAGGAGATCATGGGTATCCGTTTGCCCTCCATGGGTCAAGCCAAGCAGATTCTAAAACTACAGTCACTTCTTTCCAGAAATCAGGCAGAGGTCCCTAAAGGCCATTTTGCAATTTACGTTGGGGAAGTCAAGAAGAAGCGGTATGTGGTTCCAATATCTTACTTGGACCATCCTTCATTCAGATCCTTGCTAAGTCAGGCTGAGGAAGAATTTGGCTTCAATCATCCAATGGGTGGTCTCACCATTCCATGCAAGGAACATGCTTTTCTTGATCTCACTTCTCAACTACAGATTTCATGAGTGAGTGAAGAACAAAGAGCTAGAAATATAGCTGGCCTTTATGTTCACTAATTCCAATTTTGACCTATGTATATTGTATCATTGATGTACATAAACCAGCAGAATGATAAGAAATTTATCTTCCATTCACAGATATCCTTTCTTTTCTTCTATCTCTTCCAATTTGCAGAAATTTCAAGTACTAGTATTAGTTTCCATTATGATAATTATGCATCCATTGGAGTTCACCCAAGATCAACTAGCATCTGAACCAGAGGTGGGAAATTGGAATTCTGTGATAGGAATATAATATCTTACATCTCTAGATCTTGAGATTGGAGATTCATCACCAAACCAAATTACCAGCTTGAACTAAGGCAGTCAAATTCAGATTTTCTTGTTTTTTAAATAATCATAAGCATCCTGCACAATAAATCAACCACAATCAAACCCATTTGAAAGACTCAATATAATCTCAATTAAGCCTAGGAAACAATCAGTTGAAATTAATAATAACCAAGTTGAGTCAGTCATTCAACCCATCAAACGCAAATTAAAAGTCTGCAAAATACTATGAATCTGACATCAACTTCACATTTTCTATTGGTAAGTTCTCTACTTCATCTTTTGATTATGTGCTCCTATCTTAATTTGAATAAATCCACAATTTATTATCACAACCTTTTGAGGTTCATGGACTTCCCCTTACCATTTGCAGTCAGTTAAGAAGCCATGTATTGGTACTCCTGGGAGTAATATAATCTCATATCTAGAAAGTTACACAAGATCTAAAAATGCCTCTTTTTGACCCTAGCCAGTCCATCTTCTACCTTCTATCTACTATAATCATTTGTGATGAATTTTGACAAGCATATATTTCTCGCTTTAAATCTTCTCTTTCTTGTAATTGACTAGCTGGTCCAAATTCTTGTCAACTTCACATTGAACTTATCAGTACCAACACCATCTCATGAATTTGTTTTTTGATCTTTTCTAGCATAAGCTAGCTGTCTGTTTGAATCTGCCAGCATCAATAATAGCCCAGGGCTTCAATATGGATAGCAACTTAAAGGCAGATGTGGGGCTGATCCAAACAAGGAGGGGCTGACAGAAGAGGAGACAAGGCCATGTGTTCCTGGACAAGGTAGGCTCTTCTTCCACCCAACTCCAACTAATGGTGACCACACTCATCACACACTCCATTGATCTGAAAGTATTCAAAACATAAGCAATTTTCTTCTCTATAAATACATACAAAACTGAATCCCCTTTCAACTCCAAGCTTCCTTCTGCATTCAACTCAATCTTTCATCTACATAAAGCTTATTATATTGGCTGGAGATATTTTCTTAGTTCAATTCAAAGAACATCATGGGTATCCGTTTGCCCTCCTTGGTTCAGATCAAGCAGCTTGTCAAACTACAGTCACTTCTTTGCAGAAATCAAGCAGATGTCCCAAAAGGTCATCTTGCAGTGTACGTTGGAGACGTTGAGAAGAGACATTATGTGGTTCCAATTTCTTATTTGAACCACCCCTCATTCAGATCCTTGCTATGTCAGGCTGAGGAAGAATTTGGCTTTAATCATCCAATGGGTGGTCTCACAATTCCATGCAACGAAGATGCTTTTGTTGATCTCACTTCTCAACTACATGCATCATAAGAGAAAGAAGAGCAAAGGGTTAGCAAAATAGTTGGCAACATAAATGTCCTTTCTCCAATTTTGATCCATGTAGATTATATCGTTGATGTACATAAACTGACAGAACAATAAAATTTTTCCATCAATATACTTTCTCCTTTCTCTTCCAAAATGCAGAAACTCAATTCGTTGTATTGTTCAATATGACAATTATATAAACACTAAAATTCAACTGGATGTCTTTTACAATTCTAATTTGAACTTGTTAACTACAATGTGACAAGGGATGAGAAATGGGAATTAACAGATAGGAACAGATTGCAAATCTAGATAATAGAAGTTAGTCACCAAATTTACCAGCAATTATTCAGAGCTGTCATGAAAATACTTCACAAAAGAAATTGATCACCTCATGAGTATAACTGGAAAGAAAAATGAGATTCTGGGTCATCCTTGTCCATTGCTGTTATGAATATTTTCATGCTTGTCTGCTTGTCCTCGTAAAACAACAAAACCAATGCCAAGATGCTTGAGATACATTCTTAACTTTGATGCTTCACCATGACCCCTGATAAGAAAATAATATTGACAGAAAGTGTTTTCTCTTCTTCAAGACATTATGGTCCCAAGTGCAATTACAACTCTTAGATCAAGCATAATAATCCCAAATAGATTTACACTCATCCAAATCAGCTCCTCAGAATGAAAGTTAAATTTTAATGACAAAGTACCAAGGGATGGAAAATGATAATTTCCCAATAGGAACATAATATCATGCGTCTCTCGGATCTTGATATTAAATGCCTTCATTCCAAATTTATTTACCTGCTAGTATTCCAAAATTAACCTTTGGGTCTCTCCACTCCATCTTAGAATCACAAAAATTTTGTGTGATATGACAATTGTGAGAAAATCCATATCATAGGAGGCCCAGGCTTCAAGTATGGCTTACAAACAAGTGGGACTGTGGAAACATGTGATGGGTATAAACTAACAGATTGAAAAGAAATTTCTCTTCTCCATTGACAAATTCAAAGGTCAATATAACTTCTTTTCTCCTATATCAGTATCAAATTTCAGATAAAGAGTATTTGTAGTGTCCAGTATGTATCCCACTCAACTCATCCGTATTAATCACTAGGAATTCTACTCTGAGCTTACTTCAATGTTGATGAGAAATTGAGAATTAACAGATAAGAACACAATACCTTGCATTCTCCAAATCTTGATAATAAAACCTCTCCATAGAGTCCACCATCAAGCACTCAGGCCTGTCACAGGATGTTTTCTGCACTAATACACACTTTGGTTTCAAAGGGACATTTACAATGCCTATAAGCAGCAGAAAGATCATGGAATGCTTTATAGCTGCCACCAAATTTAGCTCACCAATTCTCACAGTTACACTACGAGACAACTGAGGACTTCATCACTAGTTTTTGGGTCAATTATTACTCTTAAGAGGATGGATAAGTGACATTGTCATGTCTTGAAGAGCATCAAATGGATTTCCCATACTGGAAACTGCCCCATACCTTCAGACACACAACATTCATGTTCAAAAAATTAGCCACCCAAATAGTACAAAATGAAAATAACTAACAATTCCTCACATGAGATAATTTGGAAAATTCTCTCTATCATATTAGACCAAGGGTAATTTCTAACCTAGTTCAGTCTCATTCAACAATACATGCATGCATGCCACAGTCAAATTTCCGAAGTGCAGAAAGCCTATTTTTAAAGTCCTCAAGCTTGTATTCTGTGCACATTTAAAGATATTAAAACTCAAACTAGAGTTGCAGAACTGTGAGTTTTAGGATAGACTAGGATTAGGACTTCTTCATGTCAAACAAGAAGAAAATTGTAACACATTCCTGGACATGATATCCCGCTAAACAAAGCCTCTGCAGGTTAGGCTTCAACAGAAAATGATATGAAGATGAGTACAAAAAGAAAAATGTAAATTTCACCTAAATGTGGAATGCAGTCAAGTTTCCACATTCGCCTTCAGTGGGCTATCTTCTTGACCAGCAATCTATCGCATAACACTTGTTGCCATAGCTGAAGCATTCAACTCTATGTGGTCTGGCTTGCCTCAATATATTGCATCTAGTCTATCTCTTCTCTGAGCTCTGCCTGTCTGCCAGCTTCTTCCTGCCTGCCTCACTGACATGCCTTTTTCTTTTTTTCCTTTTTCTCTTTTTCTTTTTCTTGGAGCATTTTACCATTTTCAAACTTGTCTTGTTTCCTTTATAACTTCAAGGGGGACAATTAGTAACATTACATAGGCATATTAATCACTCAGACAGATCTATATTTTATCTACTGTAATAATTTTTATAGATGCAGAAAATAAATATTATGAGTAATGCTCAATGATGAGTTGAGACAAGCTTTATTTGCAATCTTAGATCTTGTAGCTATCACATTGCATCTGTTGGTACCAACACCATCAGATGACTTTGTTTCTCTTTCATTTCTAGCAATAGTTAATCTGTTTTCAAGTACTCTCAGCAATATCAACCCTGAGCTTCTACATGGACAACAAACAAGTTAGTCCATTTACCATAGGCTAGGGGTGGATGAGACACAGGGAGACACAGACCAGCAAGTCCATGTGATCCATTATGAAGTAGGTTCTCCAACAGACCCAACTGTTACATGTAGACTGGTGCACCATAGGTGGTGGGTGGTTGACAGAGGTAGAGACTAGGCTTCCAGTATGGATAATTAATTCAAGGCAAATGTGGGGTAAGAGATGAGAGCAAAGAGGGAGGCAAGGCCATATGATCCTAGATGAGATTGGTCCTTTGTCAACCCAACAACCACTTATGCTGACCAGAGTTGTCATTCACTCCATCTTTAAGTATTAGGAAATAATCTACTCCTTCTCTATAAGTACATAAACAACAGAATCCCTTTCAACCCCATGTTTTCTTCCACATTCAGTTGTTCCAGTTCTAAAACTTGCACTTCTTGTGTTTTGTATCAAGCTAAACTTTCTCAATACTAAGCTTACTCGATCTGTCTGAGATTATTTCCCTACTCTCATTTTATAGAAGGTCATGGGTATCTGTTTGCCCTCCATGGTTCAAGCCAAGCAGATTCTCAAACTACAGTCACTTCTTTCTAAAAATCGAGCACAGGTCCCTAAAGGCCATTTTGCAGTTTATGTTGGGGAAGTTGACAAGAAGCGCTATGTGGTTCCAATATCTTACTTGAACAATCCTTCATTCAGATCCTTGCTATGTCAGGCTGAGGAAGAATTTGGGTACAATCATACAATGGGTGGTCTCACTATTCCATGTGAGGAACATGCTTTACTCGATCTTGCTTCTCGACTACAGGCATCATGAGAGAGCAAAAAACAAAGAGCTAGCAAAATAACTGGCAATTTATATTCACTAACTCCAATTTTGACCTATGCATATTGTCTCATTGATGTACATAAACCAGCAGAATGATGAGAAATTTATTTTCCATTCACAGATCAATATCCTTTCTTTTTCATTCTCTTCCAAATTGCGGAAATTTCAAGTACTAGTAGTAGTTTCCATTATGATAATTATGCATCCATTGGAGTTCATCCAAGATCAATTAGCATCTGAACTTTGATCATGTACAAAGTACCCACAGGTGGAAAATGGGAATTTACTGATAGGAATATAATTCTTTACATCTCTATATCTTGATATTGGAGGTTTGTCACGAAACAAAATAAAAATCCTGCAAATAACACTTGAAAGACTCGATATAATCTCAATTAAGTCTAGAAAACAATCAGTTGACATTAACAATAAAAGTACAGTCAGTCATTCAACCCATCAAACACAGAGTCAAGTTCCCCAAAATACTGTGAATGTGACATCAATTTCACATTTTCTATTGTTAAACTCCTCATACTTCATCTTTTGCTTATATGGTTCTATATTAATTTGAATAAATCCATAATTATCATCACAACCTTTTACAGGTTTCAACATAGATGTCCCTCCACCATTGCATTAGTACTCCTAGGCCTAATACAAACTTAATATCTAGAAATTTACACAAGATCTAAACATGCCTCTTTTCAACTCTAGTTAGTCAATCTTCTACCTTCTACCTACTGTAATCATTTGTGATGAATTTTGACAAGCATATATTTCTCACTCTAAGTCTTCTCTTTCTTGTAATTGGCTAGCTAGTCCAAATTCTTGCCAACTTCACATTGCACTTACCAGTACCAACACCATCACATGAATGTGTTTTTCAACCTTTTCTAGCATATGCTAGCTGTCTGTTTGAAGCTGCTAGTATCAATAATAACCCAGGGCTTGCATATGGTTAACACTTTAAAGGCACATATGGGGCTGATCCATATAGGGAGGGTGGATGGAAGGGAGAGAGGGAGGCAAGGCCATGTGTTCCTGAACAAGTGGGCCCTTCTTCCACCCAACTACAACCTATGCTGACCACACTTATCACACACTCCATCTGAAAGTATTCAGAATATAAACAATACCTTCTTTATAAATACATAGACAACTAGATCCCCTCTCAACTCCAAGCTTCCTTCCACATTCAACTCAATCTTTCATCCACATAAAGCTTATTAGATTCACTTCAGTTCATTTCCTAGTGCCATTTCAAAGAAGATCATGGGTATCCGTTTACCCTCCATGGTTCAGGCCAAGCAGATCTTCAAACTACAGTCATATCTTTCCAGAAATCAAGCAGAGGTCCCAAAAGGATATTTTGCAGTGTACGTTGGAGAAGTTGAGAAGAGACGTCATGTGGTTCCAATTTCTTACTTGAACCACCCCTCATTTAGATCCTTGCTATGTCAGGCTGAGGAAGAATTTGGCTTCAATCATCCAATGGGTGGTCTCACAATTCCATGCAATGAAGATGCTTTCGCTGATCTCACTACTCGACTAAATGCATCATGAGGAAAAGGAAGAGCTAAGGGTTATCAAAATAGCTGACTACTTAAGTCCACTTTCTCCAATTTTGATTGATGTAGATTATTTCATTGATGAGTATAAACTAACAGAGTGATAAGAAACTAATATTCCATCAATATACTTTCTCCCATCTGTTCCAAATTGCAGAAGCTGGATTCATCGCATTGTTCAATATCACAATTATATAAGCACAACCAGATCTGTTTTTCACAATTTTGGTTTGAACAAATTAACTTCAACGTGATGAGGGATGAGAAATGAGAAATGAGAATTAATGTACAGGAACAGATTGCAAATCTAGATAATAGAAGTTTATCACCAAACTTACCAGCAAGTCTCTCATGAAACTACTTCACAAAAGAACTTGATCACCTTCTGAGTGTAACTAAAACAAAGAAGAAGATTTTGGGTCTACCTTGTCCACTGCTGTTACAAGTACTTGATTAGAGCCACAAATTGTGCTCTAATGGCACATATAGGAATGAATTATGCAAATGTAAAGGCTCAATTCACCCAACTTAACTTGAATTGTTACTAAGACCCTAGCCATGGATCTAACTTATATCTTGAGTTAAATCTCAGGTTTAAAGGATGAAAAGAATGCAAGTTGGAGAAGTTATTTTCAGTCATGGTGGAAATGAGACTAAATATGCTTAGAACAAGCTCCAAGTGTGTGAAGCATGAGGAAAGTTTTGAAAAATGAAAGTGGAGCAATTCATAGCTTGAGAGAAAGAAATGAAGGTTGTGGAAAGAGTTGGAGAGCAAGCAAACATGAGAAAGAAGGAAACCCTTCTTGGTTGGCGTGGAGAGTTTGTGGGGAAAAGGCGCAAGAGGGCTTGGCAAATGGCTCCCTTATGTATTTTTTGGTTAGTCTAGAAGGAGAGGAATAGTCTAGCTTTTGGTAATGAGGAACTCTCACTTCAAAGGTTGAAACATTCTTTTATCTGTAATCTTTGGTCTTGGGTAAGGGTTTCCTTAGTAGCGAGCCCTTCTTCTCTTGTAAGTTTTTTAGATTGGATAGGCTCTTAGTAAGGGAAGGCGGTGTGTATACTCCCTGTTTACTTGGAAGGCACTGGTTTTTTCGTGTTTCCTCCTTTTGATTTATATATTTCTTTTACTTATCAAAAAAAAAAAAAAGGTTGAAGGATATGGCTTGAAGTTCATACATTCCAATTGGAACTCAAATTCTAGCAGCAACATATACTATGACCTTGAGATGATTTTTGGAGTACTTTCCAAGGTCATTTTTGGGCATTATATATATCGTTTCAAAGCTCAAGAAGTCAGGAATCCAACAATTCAAACGGTGTGCAAACTGGAGCTACAACAAGGAAGATATGGATGATTGAAGAAAACTGCGCAAAGAGGAATCAAAGGAGTGTCAGTTTCACATGATCGTGCGAAATGGACTAGAGAGCTTGTTTTCGCAGCAGCGTGGAAATCAGTTTTGCATAAACATGTGACTTTTAGCACAACCATGCCAAATGTGCCAGAATGGTGTTATAATGTGACCAATCCATTTATATTTCACATGACCATGCGAAATGGATCATCCTCATGTAAAATCAACATCTATTCATTAAAGGTTCCCGTGACTCAAATTTTTACAACTTTTATTGAGAGCCCTTGATTTGGAAAGAAGATTTTACATACTCTCTAGGATCTTGCCATGTGTCAACTTAACTTTTAGCCTATAAATAGGGCATTAGAGTTCTTTTTTGGGAGTTCGGAGAATTATTAGATGTTTTGGATTTTTTTAGGGAGAGAAGACAACATTGAAGATTTTCGGTTTGTTTTATTTATTTTAATCAATTATTTCTAATTTTTTTTATTCAAGAATGGTTCTTTATTCTTCTTTTATGGATTGTGCAAATGAAATCACCATGAGAGGCTAAAAAGTCATCTTGGGGTGTGAAACATGAAAACCTAGGGTGGTTAGAGCTAAGGGAAAACAATGGGTAAAATCGAACTTAAGATGGAATGAATGAAGGGTTGAGGCATAAAAGATGAAAATAGAAATATCCTCTAATGTTAGTTTGAATTGGGGGATGGTACAATAACCCATTCCTTGATACTAGGGATTCTCAGTAATTCTTGATCCCTAGTTATTTGAGGTTTTGTCATTGTTATCTACTCTAAGAAAAATCTACACAGAGTGGTAAAGGCCTAACTCCTAGACCTAAACCCAATTTCCATACCCATTCATCTATTTGGTATTTCAGTAATGGAATAAAACATGAAAAGTTAGGATATGGATTTAACCCTGAGTTGTGGAACTCAGGTTGATCTTGTTTGACCCCACATTCTAAATACCCTAAGACTAATTAAAATTGATACCCTTGTTTTACCTGAGGCCCTATACCCAAAGTTGGATTGTGGAACCCCCAATCTTGAATCATTTGAATTAGAAATCAATCATTCTTTTGTAATTTATTTAAGGTTTATTTTATTAAATTCAATTTTGTTCAAATCAAATTTTTATTTTTTTCAATTCAAGAATTTATCAAAAAGCAATCTTTTAGACCTAATTTGACAACTTCCATAGGCCAGTCCTTGAGGATGGTACCCGGAGTACTACAAAAGTCGTAGTGACTCTTTCTCTGATTTTTTTTTGCTAGAGTTGCTATGTAATTTAGGCTTGGTATTTTGGAAAACAGAGAATTGTGGTCAGTACTCCATGTTTGTATGCTGCTCCTCATAAAATAACAAAACCAGTTCTAAAATCCTTGAGATAAATTCTAAAATTTGATGCTTCGCCATGACCTCTGATAAGAAAAAAATATTAACAGAAAAATATTTTCTGCACTTCAAGACATTTTGGTCCCGAGGGTCATCTACAGCTATTGGATCAAGCAATATAATCCTAAATAGATTTACACTCATCTAAATCAGCTACTCAAAGTTACAAATTCTAACTCTAAATCACCAAGTTTTGTGTGATATATCAATTGTGAGGAAACCTAAATTCTAGGAGCCCCAAGCTTCTATGTAGCTAACAAACAACTGAAGCAGTGCAAACATGTGATGACTTGTTTTCTCCTATAGAAAATTTCAAAGATCAATATAACTTGTTTCTTCCTAAAGAAAATTTCAGAAACTGATAGTATTTATAGTGTCCAATTTGTATCCCGCACAATTAATCACTAGGAATTCTTCTGTGAACTTACTTCAATGTTCCAAGGGATAAGAAACAATAATTAACAGATAAGAACATAATATCTTTCATCCTCCACATCTCGATGATAAAACATTGTCACAGAGTTTGCCAGATAGAACTCAGGCATGCATGCCAAAAGATATTTTCTGCACTAGTACATACTGTGGTTTCAATCATCATTTAGAACTCTAACATGCAGCAGATTGATCCAGTAATGGTTCATAGTCAGCACTCAGACTTAGCTCTTCAATTCTCATGTTTAGATGACAACAGTTGGGGGCTTCACCACTGGTTTTTGGGTCAATTGTCTTGAAAGGTTGGGATTAGGTGAAATGCCTTTACCTCAAGAGTCTTAAGTGGGATGTTCATACTGCAAACTACCCCATACCTTCAAATGCACAACTTTCAGAAGTTGATTCACAAGAAATTAACCACACAAATAGTATAAAATGAAAACAAAAATAAATCAATCCTTGCGTAAGATGATTGGGACAATGGCATTCAAAGGTTACCACTCTAGTGTAATTACTGCCTGAGCTGGAACTCATTCCTCAATACCTGCATGCATGCCTTAGTCAAAATTCCAAACTGCATAAGGCCTAGTTTTTAACTCAAGATTGTATGCTGTGTGTGTTTGAACAGAAGTGATATGGAGATGACTTCTAAAGAATGTGTACTTCACCTAAATGTGGAATGCAGGCAGGTATCCACACTTCCAAACTTAAATTGTATTCTTTAGAACTTCAAGGGTGGCATTAGTAATCTCTTGCAGGTGTATATCATCAGTTTGAAGAACCACTCACACCAACCTATCTTCTATCTATGATAATCCTTTTTATAGATGCAAAAAATATGATGTTATGATTAATGTTCAATGATGAATTGAGACAAGCTTTTATTGCATTGTTTTGGAATCTTATAGACATCACAACACATCAGTCGGTGCCAACATCATCAGACGACTTTGTTTATCTAGCATTGTTTCCACAAACTTGCAGAAATGATAACCCTGAGCTTCTATATGGAAAACAAGCATGTGAGGCCATGTAGCTTAGGCTGGCGGTGGATGAGACAGAGAGAGGAGACCAGAAAGTCCATGTGATCCTCGATGAAGTAGGCTCATCATGGACCTAACTGCAACATGTGGGACTGAAGCACACCATAGATGGTGGGTGGTTGACAGAGGGAGAGACTAGGCTTCCATTATGGATAACAAATTCAAGGCAAATGTGGGGTAGATAAGCACAAGAGAGGAAGGCAAGGCCATGTGATCCTAGACAACATAGGTCCTTTGTCCACCCAACAGCCACTTATGCCAACAGAGTTATCACACATTCAATCTTCAAGAATTGGAAAATAAACAATTCCTTCTCTATAAATACATAGCTGAATCCCTTTCAACCCCAAGTTTTCTTCCATATTTTGTTCTTCAAGCTCTAACAATTGCACTTTCTTGTTTTATACCAAGTTAAACTTTCTCTAAATTAAGCTTACTGAATCCTTTCCCTAGTCCTGTTTCATAGAAGATCATGGGCATTCGTTTTCCCTCCATGGTTCAAGCTAAGCAGATTCTCAAACTACAGTCACTTCTTTCTAGAAATCAGGCAGAGGTCCATAAAGGCCATTTTGCAGTTTATGTTGGGGAAGTTGAGAAGAAGCGCTTTGTGGTTCCAATATCTTACTTGAACCATCCTTCATTCAGATCCTTGCTATATCAGGCTGAGGAAGAATATCGCTTCAAGCATCCAATGGGCAGTCTCACAATTCCATGCAACGAAGATGCTTTCATTGATCTCACTTCTCAATTAAATACATCATGAAGAGAAAGAAGATCAAAGGGTTGGCAAAATAGCTGGCTACTAGAGTCTACTTTCTCTAATTTTGATCCATGTAGATTACATTGATGATGTAAATAAACTAACAAAGCAATAAGAAACTAATCTTCAATTGACAGATTAATATACTTCTCCTATCTCTTCCAAATTGCAGAAACTCAAGTACTCACTTTGTTCAATCTGATAGTTACATACACACTAAAATTCAACAAGATCTGTCTTTCACAATTGTAGTTTCAAGTTTTTAAGTGCAATGTACCAAGGGAGGAGAATTGAGATTTAGCATATAGGAATAGATTATCTTGCACCCTGGAAATCTCAATAATAGAACTTTGTCCCCAAATTTACCGGTATGTATTCAGGCATTTCATGAAAATATATTTCACGATAGATCTTGATCACCTTCTGAGAATAATTTGAAGGGGAAAAAAATTCTGGGCCTACCTAGTCCATTTCTACTAAGAGAATTTTTATGCTCGTATGTTGCTTCTCAAACAACAACAAATACAATGCCAAGATCCTTGAGACACATTCTTGACTGTGATGCTTCACCATGGCCCTTCATAAGAAAAAATATTGTGAGGAAAATATTTTTTAGACTATATGGTTCTGAGTGTCATTTACAACTATTAGATCAAGCATAATAATCAATAATCTGAATAGATTTATGCTCATCATCCAAACGACAAAAAAATGGTAATTTACCAATAGGAACATGATATCCTGCATCTCTTAAATCTCAATATGAATTACTTGCTTCAAAATTTAGTTACCATCTAGTATTCAGACATCAACCTTTGGGTTTTTTAATTCCTCTCTAGAAGCGCAAAAATTTTGTGAGATATGTCAATTATAAGCAAACCAAAATTGTAGGAGCCCCAGGCATTCTAAACAGATGACAGCATGGAGGCTGTGCAAGAAAGGCTGGTTGTTGAGACAGAGGGGGAGAGAGAGAGAAACTGCCAAGCCCATGTGATCCTTGATGAGGTAGATCCTCCAAGAATCCAAGTCCCACAGGTGGGACTGATACACCATAGGCTGTGGGTATATGACAGAGTGAGAGACTGGACTTCTACTACGGAAACAAATTCAAAGGCAAAGGAGGGGCTGATGCACGTAGGTTCATATATTGGGGTTGGGTGGGAGATAGAGATACCAACTAGGACCATGTTATGGGTACTTAAGTAGTGGGGTGTCCGGGTGGACATCCCGGGGCAGTAAGGTGTCCCAGTAAGCAACCCATCCTAAGCAGCACCGGTCCAAATGATCCCAATTTACCAAAGCCTACTTGGGCAATGAGTGCCATAAATAGATGAGTTACAAAAGTAAATATGAGAGTAAAGAGGGGTCATAATGGCCTGAAGGCAGTTACAAAATTCATCCTGTATAAAGGCAGAGGGATCAAAATTAAAGGCAGGCATGAAATTCTTCCCAAAAACTTGATTCCTCAAACCTCAAAGCAAACACATCTGAACACACTTTTTTTGCAGGATTAAGTGAAGAGGCATTGAAAAAGCTGCCTAGAGGTCGGTCTGCCCAAAACACATCTGAACATACCTTTTTTTGCAGGATTAAGTGGAGGAGTTGAAAAAGCTGCCTAGAGGGTCGACCGCAATCCAAAACCAACACAAGTGATCCTTCATAAGTTAGGTTCTTCATGGACCCAACTGCCACTTCCCCCATACCACAATCTTCAAACACTCCATTTGGATTATTCAGAAAATAATCAGTTCATTCACTATAAATTCATAGACAACACAATTAACATTTCAAACCCAAGTTCTCTCCATATCCAGTTCAAGTGGAAAAGCTTTCAACTCTTGACCTATATTAAGCTCATTATATCAATTCAAGATCATTTTCTTACTTCCACTTCAGAGGAGCCAATTGGAATCCATTTTCCATCAATACTTCATGCCAAGAAAATTCCTAAACTATAGTCTCTTCTTACTAGAAGTCAAATATCTATATCATCAATCACAAATGGGCAGAAAGTTACAAAAATAGCTATTCTTAAAATTTAGAGAAGAAAGTAGAATAACAAGTTAAAAGCATAGAAGAGAAAGAAGAAGATGACACAAAGATATAACGTGGTTTGGCAAGTTGCCTACATCCACAAAGGGGAGAAGAAAGATCAAAATTTTTTAATAGAAATAATTGGAGCAAATCAAGGTAAATCCCTCTAAATCAGCCATTGAATAGGAAACTAATATTTAGCACCGGATTCTACTCCTTTGGAAATATGATTCAGTCTGCTCTCCACCTCAATTTTAACACTCCCCCTCAAGTTGGAGCATGGATATTGAGAATGCCCAACTTGCAATGATGGGAAAAAAAACAAAGCTTTCCCCAAAGGTTTGGTGAACATGTTTGCAACTTGATGATGAGAAAAGGTGAAAAATGGTCTGCACATCTTCGAATTGAATTTTATCTCTGACCAAATGACAATCTAACTCCATGTGTTTTGTTCGCTCGTGAAAGACTAGGTTTGCCACTATGTGCATGGTTGCCTGATTGTCACAATGCATCTTTGCAGCTTCCAAGTCAGTAACTTGTAGATCTTGAAGAAGGTATCTCAACCAAGTGAACTCACAAGTGAAGGAGGCCATGGCTCTATACTCTGCTCTTGCCAAGGAGTGGGATATAGTGGTTTGATTCTTAGTCTTCCAAGAGATGAGTGACTTTCCAAGGAAAACACAATATCATGTGATAGATTTTCTTGTGGTAAGACAACTAGCCCAATCTGCATCACAAAATCCAACAAGCTTCAAAATCATTTTGGGCTAGGAACAACAAGCCTTGGTCAAGTGTTCCTTTCAAATATCATAAAACGCGAAGAGCAACATTAAGATGTGGTTTTCGCTGCTCCTGCATAAACTAGCTGAGAACTTGAACAGAGTAACAAATAGAAAGCCACGTGATGGTAAGATAAATGAGATGCCCAACAAGTCTTCTATACTATGAGGGATTATTAAGAACATCTCCCTCTGTAGGTGTGAGTTTAAGCTTTTGTTCCATAGGAAAAGCCACTAGAGCAACACCAAGAAGTCTCATATCATCAAGAATATTCAAAGTATATTTCCTCTAAAAAATGGCAATTCCTTGCTTAAAACGTACTACCTCAATACTCAAGAAATATTTTAACTGGCCGAGATCTTTTATCTGAAATCATCTATCACGAAGAAATCTTTTGAGAGACTTTATTGCCTCTGGCTCATTACCTGTAATAACCATATCATCAATATAAATAACCACAGCAATAAAGGAATCTCCAAAGGATTGAATAAATACAGAATAATCCGCCTTGAATTGTTGAAATCCAACACTTTGAATGGTTGTTAGAGAACCACTTGCGAGATGTTTGTTTCAAACCATATAGTAACTTGTTCATTCAACACACTAAGTTCTCCCCCTATCAACTGTAACCCAGAGGTGGAAGCATGTAAGCTTCCTCATCAAGGTCACCATGAAGAAATGCATTTTGAACATCCATTTGGTAAAGATACCACCCTTTGGTTGCAGCAATGGCAAGTAAACAACAAACAATTACAAGTTTTGCAACGGGTGGAAAGATCTCATTATAGTGCACCCCCTCAATTTGTGCGTAGCCTTTGGCGACCAAGTGAGCTTTGTAACATTCAATCCTCCCATCAGACTTATACTTAATTTTGTATAACCATTTGCATCCAATGGGTTTCTTGCTAGCAGGAAGAGGAGTGAGAGACCAAGTATTATTTTCTTCCAATGCTTGGATTTCAAAGTGCATAGCTTCTTGCCACTTAGGAGCCTTTTTAGCTTGAGCAAATGTTTCAAGTTCAACAGATCCAGAAATGCTAGAAACAAAGACATGGTGAGAGGGTGATAAACTGCGATAAGAGATGTAATTAGACAAAGGATAATAAGTAACTTTTGTCGAAGAAGAAACGGACGATGAACCCGAGGATAGCAAAGTGGCCTGTGAGTAGTGGTAATCTCAGAGCCATGTCGATGGTCGATGGTCAATGGTTGATGGTCGATGGGTATGTTAAGATCGTCGTGGTCCCTCATAATCAGTTTGATTCCCAATATCTCCAAAAGTGTTGGGCAAATTGATGGGGTTAGCTCCTCCGGAAGTGTTGGGCTCTTCGAAGGTAGAATCACCTGAAGGGGTGGTAGTGACTTCATTGAAGGGTGTGGTCTCAAGAACGAAAAGGTAAAACATGATAATCTGACCTGGTATCTTGAGGGACAGTGGAAAATATGAACATATCTTCATGAAAGACAACGTCTAGACTGGAGAAGAATTGTTTGATGACCAAATCATATACTCTGTAAGCCTTTTGACCAGGAGGGTATCCAACAAAAATACACTTTCAAGCTCGTTGGTCAAATTTGTGTGTTGGTTTGACATTTGTGGCATAGCAAAGACACACAAATGACTACAAGTGGGGATTCGATTGTAGAGTTTTTCAAAAGGAGTTTTCTTAGAAAGAAATGGGGTAGGAAGTAGATTGATAAGATAGGTGGTGGTCAGAACACACTCTCCCCAGAAGGTAATTGGAAGATGAGATTAAAACCTAAGGGCCCGAGCAACATT
This sequence comes from Vitis vinifera, assembly GCF_030704535.1. Classification (NCBI taxonomy): domain Eukaryota; kingdom Viridiplantae; phylum Streptophyta; class Magnoliopsida; order Vitales; family Vitaceae; genus Vitis; species Vitis vinifera. The sequence continues at coordinate 18,189,466 of NC_081808.1, read as the reverse complement.
AACACATGTCGTTGTTTGCGTTCAGCAACCCCATTTTGATGATGTGTTGACACACAAGAATGTTGATGGATCATACCGTGCTTAAGCAAGACTAAATGCATAAAGTCAAACTCACCACCATTATCAACTTGAATTCGCCTAACTTTTCTATCAAATTGAGTTTTGACTAGAGCAAAGAAGGATTTCAACAAGTGTTGTATTTCAGATTTGAAAAGCATTAAATAAATCCAAGCATAACATGTGTAATCATCCACAACAGTAAAGAAATAATGTGCTACAGAATGCGATGAAATTTGGTGTGATCCCCAAATGTCACAATGTATTAATTCAAAAGACTGAACAGAAGAAATGCAACTTGGACAGAAAAAAAGTCTGGTTTATTTAGCTAATAGGTAAACATCACAATGTTTATTGGAATGAAAAGAAATCTAAAAATAGTATTAGCTAAAAACTTCAAAGGTGCAGTGGAGGGATGACCGAGACACTAGTGCAAGAGGTCTAAAAAGGAAGATGCATGGTTAGCAAACGGTTCATCTAGAGGAACATGGCGTGAATAGGCTTTATCCGGAGATACCTTTTAGTAGTTCAGGCCATTATGCTGTCTCCTTAAGCCAATTGTCCTCTTCGTTGAGATATCCTGAGAAAGGCAAAAATCAAGAAAGAATGTGATTGAACAACTGAAGGCTCGAGTGATTTTGCTAACCGACAATAAATTAACATGGAAAGAGGGAGCATGAAGAACTTCTTTAATAATGGTTTTTGACCCAATTTTTTCTGAACCAATAGACGATATTTGTGATTTACCTCCATTAGGTAAATTAATGAAGGAGTGTTTAGAAAAAGAAGTCTTATGCAAGAGACTACCTGAGGAAGCAATATGATCCATTGCACAACTATCAATGATCCAATCAACAGATTTATTTGAAGTGAGGTGAGAAGAAAAACAATTTGGAGAAACAAACCTACAATATTTACTTTTGGCTCAGATTTGCCATCACAAAAAAGGGTAAGAAGTTGTTGGTATTGTTCCGGAGTAAAGTTCAGTGTCTCCGGCAGAGTCCGAATATTAGCACCAAACTTGTCATTCTTCTTGTGGTTCTTAGGAGGAAATCCATGAAGACGATAGCATTTATCAATAGTGTGATTTGTACCATTGCAATGAGTATAATGAAACTTCTCTCGAGTTTTATTGGAAAAGCGGCAGACAGAAGAGAAATTATGTCCAGAACTAAAGCTCTCCAAGGTCTGAAGGATTCCTCTGGAAGTTGTCTCCGGAGCATGGATCTTTGACGTAGATTCCCACCAATGACCATGGCTTCTTTTGAAATCGCTCATTCTCTTTGTTTTTCTTCTTGTAGGATTAGAGAATAAGCCTTTCTGATAGTAGGCAAAGGTTGTCTAAGAAGAATTGGGCCATGAACAGTAGTGTAAGAATCATTTAATCCCATGAGAAATTGCATTACCTTTTATCTTTGGATCCATTCATCGTGTTTCTTCATGGCACCACAAGAACAAAGTGATAAGTTGTTGTAAGATTCTAGCTCATCTTAAAACCCTTTTAATTTTGTGAAATAAGCCATAATAGATATCATTCCTTGATGATGGGACACGATTTCCCTCTAGATTTGGAAAATCCTTGGCACATTATTCTGAGAAAATCTTTCTTTGAAAGCTACCCAAACTTCAGCAACTGAATTAGTGTATATAACACTATTTGCAAGGTTTAGAGCCGTGGTATTAAGAATCCATGATATCACCATGCCGTTGCATCGCTTCCAATAGGAGAATTTTGCATCAGTACGTGGTGGCCTTGTGATAGAACCGTCTATGAACCTGATCTTGTTCTTTGAACTTAGGGCTATGGTCATGGAGTGGCTCCAAGTCCCATAATTTTCTCCATTGAGTATTTTGACTACAACATGATACCTGAATATCGGAGGGATCAAAGTGATAAGGATCCGAAGAATCAATAATCTTCATGTCCTTTGATGACTCGAACACCATTGATGAACAAAAAAAATGGAGAAAGAAAAATAAGTCCGGAGATTCATAAGGATTAACGCCCTAATACCATGTAAAATTTAAAAAAGAAAGTAAAATAACAAGTTAAAACCATAGAAGAGAAAGAAGAAGATGACACAAAGATATAACATGGTTTGGCAAGTTGCCTATATCCATGAAAGGGAGAAGAAAGAATTTTCCACTATTGTAGAGCTCTATCAAAGAATGGCTCCAAAATAAATACAAGATACCATCACCCTTCTAGGTAAGTCAACAACCACCAAAATTTTTTAATAGAAATAATTGGAGCAGATCAAGGTAAATCCCTCTAAATCAACCATTGAATAGGAAACTAATATTCAACTCCGGATTTCTACTTCTTTGGAAATATGATTCAGTCTTCTCTCCACCTCAATTTTAACACTATCCACTTATGTTTCCATCACCAACTGATTGGAGCAAAAATATGTGCTCTAATGGCACATATTCAATATGACTTGTGCACCAAAGGACATTCAAATCACCCAACTTGACCTAAATCCATGCTAAGGCCCTAGCCATGAGTTCAATTTGTACTTTGGAGAATTATCTCAGATTCAAGGGAAGAAAATGGTGCAAGTTGAATCACTTTAGATTTTGAAAGATCAAGAAAGGGCTAAATGAGGAAATAAGTGAGTCAAGACTCATGGACCATAAGGAAAGGCAAGACGAGGACATCATGAGTTTGGAAGATGATAAATGACCATTATGGAGTAAGAAATAAGGCAAGAAAACATGAGAAATGAGGCATGAAGCAGGATTCAGCTGCATGGAAATTCAGAACTCAAAAATCTGATGGCAATATATACTCTAACTTTGAGGACAAATTTGGAGCACTTTCCATAGTCCATTTTATATATACCATATATCGTTTCAAAACTCGGGAAGTCAGGAGTCCAATGCTTCAAACGGTGTGCAAATCAAAGCTGAAATAAAGAAGTTATGGCCATTTGAAGACAACTGCACCAAGTTGAAGGGTCATTTCGAAATGATTTTGAAATTCAACTTATGAATTCGAAATCCACTTTGAAATGACACCAATTTTGAATTCACCAACAGCCACTTTGATGTTTCGCCTCCTCTACCTCGGAAATTGCATCTAGGGCACTCCATCCGCCCTAAGCAGACCCCACACGACTTTAAATCACCATTTTATTATTTTTTAAATCATTTTTAGGAAACTATTTTGTAATAAGTGGTCAATGAAAGTGTGTCACATGTTAGGTAATTGATGATATTATATAAACTCTCTTAATTCTAGGTTTTAGAGATCTTGGATTTTTTTCCAGAGAGTTTGACATTTAAGGTGGAAGAAGACGAGAACTTTGGTTTGTTTTATTTTTCTTCTTTATTAAATATATTCTTTTAGGTTCTTTTGATTCAATTTATGGATTTTTACCCTATTATGGATTGTGAATGTGACATCACCCCCATGAGAGGCTAAGAGTCAACTTGGGGCTTGAAGCATAAAAACCTAAGGGCTAGGAAACCTATAGGGACAATGGGTAAATTATTATAACAATGAGATTAATTATTGGTTGGGTGACAATAATTTATCAATTTTTTTTTTCTATCCTTGTGAGTTAGTTTAGGGAATGATATGGCAGGTTATTACCCAATACTAGTGATTCTTGGTAATTCTTGATCATTAGTTATCCTCGTCTTCCCTATCGTTATTTGCCCCAAAACAAAGCTATAAGGAGTAGGAAGGGTTAAAAAGTCAAATCTTAAAATGGTAATCAATCTCATTCATTTGATGGTTTTAGGAATCTGTTTTAAAAAGGAAAAATTAGGTTTCGGATGCAATTTTGAGTTATAGAACTCAACTTGATTGCGAGCGGCTAAGGATCCCAAAACCTAAGATCATATTACTTAAAAGACCCTTGTTTCCTCTAATTTCTATACCCTAGGTTGGATTGTGGAAAGCCCCAAACTTGAATCAATCGAATTTAAAATCAATATCCATTTTGTTATTAATTTAATTTCTTTTACTTAGTTTCACATTATTCTCATATTGTTTTTCAAAACATTTTCTAGCTTAGTTTCTTAAATGATAACCCAACAAAACCATATTTTCTAACTCTGCCACTTATTATGGTTATTTCCCAAGTTTATTGAGCCCATGTACATTTGGGCTTGCCTGTCTCTTAGCCTTAACCTATTAAGCAAGAATAGTCAAATCACAGCTCTTGAGTAGAGTGATCCTGTTATCAAGTTCACATTTTCTAGTTCTAATCTTAACATTTTAACTTGGTGGTCTTATCTTCATCCTAATGTATCTACTATTCAGTACTTGACTATTTGGGGTCAGCAACATGGATCTCGTCCCCTTGCACAGCCTCATAAGAAGCCATATATATAGTTTTTTTTATTTATTGGAAACGATACAAATATATATTAATATAGAAAAGGAGTACAAGAAGAAGGATGAGAAATCCTCCAACCAAAGACAACTAAATTACATGAAAAAACACAAAAAACAAACGAACACCCACTAAGGACCAATCCCTATGGAGTACACACCGCTATCCAATCCAGTTGAATCACATTAAGGGGAATCCCCTTAAATGCCTTGGAACAGAAGGCCCAAAGGGAAGCAAGGAAAACTATAGAGTCCCAAAGGTACTCTGAATTCCTTGCTTTATCCTCAAAAATCCTTGCGTTTCTTTCCCACCACACAACCCAAATTAGAGCTATGCTCGCAGCTTGCCACAAAACTATACCTCTCTTAGAGTTACCGAAGCCTTTAAATTTGATGGACATCATGTCATATATGCTCCTTGGGGAAACCCAATCCAACTTAGCTAACTGAAATAGCCTGTGCCACAACCCAATCGTCAAGGAACAATGAAGAAATAGATGATCTACTGATTCCCCGTGCTTCATGCACAGGATACAAATATCAGGACTAAGGGCTTTGTAGGGTCTTCTCACTTGTAACATATCATTAGTATTCACCTTCTTGTGTGCCACTAACCAGACAAAGGACTTCACTTTGAAAGGAACTTGAGAATTCCACACGAACTTTGAAGGAAAGTTCTGAGAAGATCCAGAAGATTGAGATAATGCTAGAAAAAAGGATTTGACTGAAAAAAGCCCTGACGAGGATAAAGGCCATAATCTGGCATCTGGGACCGAAGGAGAGAGATACAAATCATCAAGAGACCGCATGAGGCCTTCTAAGTCCTCAATCTCAGAATTTGACAGGTTACGGCGGAAATTCAAATTCCACAAGAAAGGCCGAGATGGACCGAGAACTGAAGAAATAGAAATGTTTTTGTCCACGACTACTCTGAATAGTCTTGGATATTGGGTTCCCAAAGGTTGGTCCTCCCGCCACAAATCTTCCCAGAACCGAATTCTATCCCCGTTTCCTACCACATACCGAGTAATCAAAGAAAACTCCTGAAAGACTTGAGCAATAGCCTTCCAAGGACAGCGATAAGACCATCTGACTACAGTGTTAGCATCCCAACCATTAGAGTGTGAACCATAAATGCTTAAAATGACCTGATGCCAAAGAGCTGAACCCTCTCTAGGATACCTCCATAACCATTTCCCTAGTAGAGCGAGGTTCCTCCAAGAAATATTCCCCAAACCCAAACCCCCTATTGTCTTTGGTCTGCACACAATATCCCACCTCACTAAGTGATCCCTTTTGCCTTCCCCAACCCCTGACCATAAAAAATCCCTTTGCAACCTCTCTATTTTTGCAGCCACTGTAGCGGGCATTTTAAATAAGGATAGGAAGTAACTTGGCAAATGGGTAAGACAAGACTGGATAAGAATTATCCTCCCCCCGAAGGATAAGTAGGCCTTTTGCCACCCATCTAATCTACTTGAGATTCTCTCAACCACTGGATCCCAAAATCCACACGCCTTAGGATTCCCGCCCAAAGGGAGGCCCATATATAGAATAGGCCATCCAGACGCCTTACAATCAAGCATCTCAGCCAATCTTGAAAGATGAGCCTGATCAAGATTGATGCCATAAATGCTGCTCTTGTTAAGATTGACCTTGAGCCCAGAAATGTGCCCAAACACTAACAAAAGACTCTTCAGAGTCTGCAGCTCTTCCTCCCTTGAGTTAGAAAAGAATATGGTGTCATCAGCAAATTGCAAATGGGACACCCTAGTTCTATTTCTACCTACCCTGAAACCCTCCAACATATTTCTTTCCTCAGCTCTCATGAGCATCCTGCTCAGTACATCTGCAACTAAAGTAAACAAAAAAGAGGATAAAGGGTCGCCTTGTCTTAAACCCCTAGATGCCTTAACCCACCCTTTAGCACTACCATTCACCAAGATTGCAAAAGATACTGAAGATAAACACCCACTCATCCATTTCCTCCATCTAGGGCTGAACCCTTTCTTTTCTAACACATGATCCAAAAAATCCCACTTCACGTGATCGTATGCCTTTTCAAAGTCTATTTTGAATACGACACCTTCCTCCCCTGACCTTCTTCTCTCATCCACTATCTCATTCGCTATAAGAACCGCATCCAATATTTGTCTCCCTTGAACAAAAGCGCCTTGAGTATAGTGGATGGTCTCATGTAGAACCCCTCTTAGACGCCCAGAAAGCACTTTGGCTATTATCTTGTAGAGACTAGTGATCAAACTAATGGGTCTAAAGTCTGATATTCTCTTTGATAGACTCTTTTTGGGAATTAGAACAATGAAAGAGGCATTAGTGCTTTGATTGATAATTCCGCTCCTATGAAATTCAGCGAACACTCTCACCAAATCCTCCTTAATCACATCCCAACACTCTTGGAATACGGCAATAGTAAAGCCATCTGGCCCCGGAGCCTTGTTCCTATCCAACTGAAAAATGGCCTTAGAAATCTCTTCTTCGGTGAAAGGGGATTCTAACCTTAACGCACTCTCTTCCGAAATAGGGGACCAATCTAAACCTTCAACACCCCAAGACTCTCCTGTAGGATTTGTGTAAAGCTTCTCAAAATAATGTAAAATCTCCTCTGTGATACTCTCGGCATTCTTCAGCACTAAACCCCTCTCATTCTCCAACTCCTTGATATATTTCCTATTTCGCCTGCCATTAGCCACTTTATGATAAAACTTAGAGTTACAATCCCCTTCCTTGACCCATTTCACTTTGGCTTTTTGTCTCCAATGTATTTCCTCCCTCAATATTAATTCCTCTAACTCCCCTTTTCTTGAGACTCTTTGACTTATCAAGTCAGGATTGAGACCCCCTTCTTGCTCAATGGCGTCAAAGTTAGCTAAATCATTGAGGATACTTTTTTTCTTTTCTTTAAGCTCTCCAAAAGAAGACTTATTCCACTCCTTCAATTTAGCTTTAACATATTGAAGTCTCCTCATGAACTTATGACCTTCCCATCCGATTCCTTGAAACCCACTCCACCAATCTCTAAAGTTCTCCTTGAAATTAGTGTGTTGTAGCCACATATTCTCAAACCGAAAAGGAGTTGGCCCCCACATAAACGGGTTGGTATCCATAACGATTAGCCAGTGATCCGATGTCCTTCTGATTAAGGCTTCTTGAAGGCCTTTGGGAAAGAGCAACCCCCACTCATTTGAGTAGAGAAAACGATCCAATCTCTTACACACGGGAGACTCTTGCATATTTGACCAAGTGAATGAAGCATTCCGAAGAGGTGGGTCAAGTAATTCACACTCACTAATAAAACTATCAAAGTCCCTCATGTTTGGAGTAAGACTAGAACCCCCCATTTTTTCTGAGCTTCTCCTTATGACATTAAAATCACCGCCCACACACCATAGCGGATAAGTTAAACCATAAATGTCAAAAAGCTCCACCCAAAAATCCTTCCTAAGTGAGGGACTGTTTGGACCATAAACAGCAGAAATCCAAAGGGGTCCACAACCGTCCAAAGAGAACTTGACTGAGACCGAGAAAGATCCTATTACCACCTCCTCTCTACTCAGAATTTTTGAATCCCAGATAATCAAAATCCCACCTGAAGCCCCAGACGCCGGAAGAGCAACCCAATCCTTATTTCTGACCGTCCAGACACTACCCACGAACCTTCTATCACAGTTCTCCTTCTTTGTTTCCTGAATCATCACAACATCCGGATTCTCTGATCTAAGAAAATCTTTAATCATCCTACGCTTATTCCTTGAACCCAAACCCCTAACGTTCCAGCTGATAATTTTCATGGGAAAACACAAAGACCCTAGCCTACCGAGCCAAAACCAACATGTCTCAATGCCCTGTGGGGCCTCTGCTCTTCCTCCTAGAATACACCTTAATGTCAAGAGAGCATAAAACCTCTCGCACTTTGGCCATTTTCCGGGGGGACAGGCCATCAATAAGGAAATCACCCGAAACTTCCTTGTGTGACCTGACAATAGAATCCTTAGGGGTACAGCTCTCTGACATCTGGTTAGATAAAGCACACTGGTTCTCCTCCTCAACACGGTCGGGACTGTCACCGTGGTTTAAATAGTCAACACCACTTTTTTCAAAAAAAATTTTTGAGATGCCTTGGTTTTCCGAAGGATACTGAGGAAGAGAGACTGAGTTGGGAAGAATTGGGCCAGAGGGATTCTTCAAAGGAGAATCCGGACTACAGGAAGGAATAGAGGGTGACTCGGGTGGCTGAGAAAGAGAGGGCTGACATACCTCCAAGTTTTTGGCTCCCGGAATTTCACAAAACCCCTAACAGATGAGTCCTTTACCTCTGATTATTGAATTAGAAGGTGAACCCATGTCTGAATAGCCACGAGGATCAAACCCCACTCGTCCCGATAGCCCTCCTTGGACTTCCACGCGGCTCGCCGAGGTGTCCTCCTTCGAGAGCTTACCAGAAAGATGACATCTAGAGAGAGGATTCACTCTGATTCCTCGGTCCATCTGAAAGCCCATCCCAAACTCCTCTACCATGTTGTGGTCTTCACTTGACGACGACGAACCCCGAGTGAAAAAAGGCTCACTGCAACACCGATGTCCCTGTCGTCGATCTGCGCTTGGAGGGAAGAGGGTAGACCACGTCTTCTTTGAAATTGCCGTTTCTTCCTCCTGCGTAGCATCTCTCGTGTAAACCGCGGGGGCTTTCCCCTTCCTTGCTTCGATTTCTTCCCTCCGCGACCTGGCTTCCATACCATAGGGCTTCGATCCTCCTAATTTTTAGCCCAACCCCGACGGGCTTTTGAACTTACAGCCCACGATGTTGTCTGACAATGGCCTAAAGTTGGGAAAGGACTGGGCCTTTAGCTCATCGGCCCGACCTTCTTCTCCAAAGAATACCTCGACGCCGGCCCTTGCTCCGTCTTGACAGAGCGTCGCGGTCGCCTTTGTAGAAGAAGCAGCTCGCTGGGGAGAAAGGGGCGAAGCCGATGCAGACTGGTGGTCTTGAGGCTCATCTGGGCCATCTTGAAGCCCACGATGCCTCATCCCACTTTGGGCCCTAACCTGTTGGGCTTTAAAAGAAGACTCATGCTCTGGCCCAATAAAAATTGCTTCAGCTTGGCCCGATCTGCTCCATCCCCCTCCTGTCTCCCCTTTGTCCGCCAAACACGTCCTTGACTGCCGATAACGTGCCCGGGGAAGATGCCTCTTTCTGTAGCACTCAATGTCCTTAACGCTACCTCGTAGCCCTTCTGCATCTTTTGACGACTGAGAGACGCAACCTCCCACTCTCACCCACTCGTTCTCATTCCTGCTACGGTTTACCTCCGACGTGACAACATCGACGTCTTCGTCTTCTCCGGCGACTGAAACTGCTACTGTATAGGACCATTCCCCATCTTCCACCTCAAGCAACGCTGGTAACACTACGTTTGGAAGCATCTCCACCCACAGCTTCGCCCTCGTTAGGTCCACCAGCTTCAAGGTTTCCTTTGCCACCTTCGTTACCCTCCCCCATTTCTTCAAAATGAAATTCAACTGAACTTCATCCCATAAATGGAAAAGGAGACCTCTCAATGCTAACCAGCCCCTCCTGAACTTTCCTTGAACCACCATGTTTTCCTTGGGCGACCATTTCCTTAGTAGAATCGTCCTCCCTTTCACTGAAAGTCTTCCCTGATCATGAACACTTTCCGCTCTCCTTATTGTACTCACAAAGAAGCATCCTTTGAAAGCGGAAATGGCATTTATGGACACCATTCCTTTCATCCCCATCATCCTCGCAATGGCTCTTCCTACATGAGTCCAGTCATGGACTTCTTCTTGGCTTTCACATATTACAGCTCTGGCCCATTTTCCAGCTGACCACATACCTCCAGTCCTCAAACCAGCCTCTGCCACCACTTCTGCATATGACCTTCCTCCTCTGAAAGTGTCCCTATTCATCCGGATATCACCATTCTTCTCCTTCGAAGCTCCTCCGTCTCGTTCATAATACTCTTGCACTGATAGGATCGCCTTCCTGAGATCTTCCCATCCTTTCCCTTTTACGCCCTCGGGGACGACAAGAACTAGAGGTTTCCTTTTTGTAACGAATTCTATAATTTTCATGAACCTCCCTCTATTATTGAAGCATATCTCCATCAGGAGGGTCTTAGTCTTACCCCTGATCTTTCTTACAAAACCCCTAGAAGCCTCCACCTCCACAGCTTTCTTCAAATGCTCCATCAACCAATCCAGCTCCTCCATGTCAAATCCTATTGAAACCACGAAATCTCAGCTCCTCTCTGTTACCGATACCCAAGTTCCACCATTCAAACCTTCAAACTCTACCTGAAAATACTTTTTCTCCACAATAATACTTTTTCCCATTTTGTTGGATCGTAAGCTCTTCTTCAAGTAGTCTTTTGATCCAAAGGATCTCACATACAGCATGAGCAACTACTCTTGCTGGTCGGATGCATTCCATGCAAACAATTTCACTCAAAAGAATCAAAAAGTTACCTCACCACTTATTGAAAGGTCTTTAATTTATTTGATCTGTGAAGTCACAACAAAAGGGCCCCAAGAGAGGATGTCTTGGAAGGGGACAAAAACAAGGAGACCAGGAAGTCTCTAGACCCATAGAGGATAGAGATGGGGCTAAAGTTTTTTTCCCTCAGACTCTAAATGGAGGAATAAGATTTGAAAGAAGAATTTGATTTCTAGGAGGGAACATCCCCATTTTCCTCTCTTCCCCTCTGTGTAAATTGTTCTCCTCAATTATTCCATTAGAGTTAATTCCTGTCCAGAAATCAATCAGAGAGGGAAAATATGTAACGTATTTTGCAGCCGGACAAAATAAGTTCTATTTCCCTACTTTGAAGCCATATATATAGTTGGAAAGCCTAACTGGTTGATTCTAAACACAAACCCCTAAGATCTTAGAAATAAGAGATGGATCAAATTGAATTTATTTTAATTGGGTTTAGAAATCTCTTATTAGCCTAATTAAGAAAATAGAACAGAAGAATACACTCATGCCTCTCATTAACACTCTGATCAGCTCATCTTCTACCTTCCTGCAATCATTTGTATAAAAGAAAAATCACAAATCACGGATCATAATTCATGATGGATTTAGACTAGCATTTATTTCTCAGTCATAGATCATCTCTTCCTTTACATTTTCATGGTTGGCCTAATTTCCTATCACCTTCACATTGTATTTTTCAGTACCAACACCATCACATGGACTTGTTTCTCTTCCTTGTTGTCACTTTGTAACTACTAGTAGCCATGATATTCGGTTTTCAGCAGTTCTACAAGGGTAACAACTTTAAAAGGAAAATAAAAAATGTGGAGCTGATGCAGCATAGGTAGGGTGGATATGAGAAAGAGAGAGGGGCAAGACCATGTGGTCCTTGTTTAGGTGCAACCTTTGTCCACCCAACAGCCACTTATGCTGACTAGAGTCTTCACATTCCACGCACTCCATATGAAGCATTGGAAAAATCATCAATTTCTTCTCCATAATACATGGATGACCAAACACCCTTAATTCAGCTATAGTTTCCTTCCACATTCAGTTCTAAGCCCTAAAACTTACAGTACTTGTTCTAGATTAAGCTTAACTTGTCCTACACTAAGCTTACAAGATCTATCAAGATCATTTCCGTAGTTTCATTCATAGAAGATCATGGGTATCTAAAGAATCTGAAGAATTGGAAGAAATAAAAAGAATAAATTTTTTCGTTAATTTCAATCAGGCCCACATATTTATACAATTATTCCTAGAACCAAAAATAGGAACCTTCCTAACCTAATCACATCAGATCCCCTGATTACAAGATTGTCCTAATTCTCTCTTTAATTGCAAAATTATACAACTATAACTTCCCTAATTTAGCCAATTTTCCAGCCTACTTGCCAGCCTAAGTACAGATTACATTCTTCAACAGTATCCATTAACCCTCCACAGTCCCAGTCAAGCAGATTCTCAAATTACAGTAACTTCTTTCAAGAACTCGGGCAAAGGTCCCAAAAGGCCATTTTTCAGTTTATCTTGGGGAAATTGAGAAGCATTGATATGTGGTTCCAATATCATACTTGAAACATGCTTCAGTCATATCCTTGTTATGTCAGGCTGCGGAAGAATTTGGCTTCAATCATCCAATGGGTGGTCTCACTATTCCATGCAAGGAAAACCCTTTTTCACTTCAAACATATGTGGTTGAAAGTGGAGGGGTTCAAAGACTTGGTCAAGAATTGGTGGACTAGCTACAATTTCAGTGGATCCTATAATCACATTCTTGATAGTAAATTAAAGGCTCTAAAGCAGGATTTGAAAGTGTGGAATAGAGAGGTGATTGGAAATGTCTCCTTGAATAAAAACATCGCTCTTAGTCAAATTGGTTTCTAGGACACCAAAGAAAGAGACTGTGGTCTCTCTTTAGAGGATTGCGAGGCCAGAAAACAGGCAGTGGAGGAGTTCAGCAAGTGGGCAGTCATGGAAGAGATATCCTAGAGGCGAAAGTCAAGAGAATTGTGGTTGAAAGAAGGTGATAAAAATTCAAACTTTTTTCACAAGATGGCTAATGCTCCAAGAAGAAAGAATTTTTTATCTTCTATTACAATGGATGGTAGGAAGTTGACTGAGGAGACTGAGATAAAGGAAGGGGTGGTTAATATGTTCCAGTATATTTTGTCAGTGAAAGGGGACTGGAGACCAAGTATTTCAGGGCTGCCTTTCTCTTCTTTGGATAGTGTTGAGGCGGGGCTCCTTGAGGAGGCCTTTTCTGAGGAAGAGGTCCAAACTGTAGTCTCTAGTTTGAATGGGGATAAAGCCCCTGGACCGGATGGGTTTACATTGGCTTTTTAGCAATCTTGTTGGGACATAGTCAAACACGAAGTAATGGGCTTTTTTGCTAAATTTCACAATTCTGGCCGTTTTTCGAGAGAAGTTTAAATTCCACCTTTATTGTTCTCATTCCTAAGAAAGAGGGTACAGATTATTTGATGGATTTTCGTCCTATAAGCCTGGTGGGGAGCCTTTACAAGCTTCTAGCTAAAATTTTGGCTAATAGATCGAAGAGAGTGGTAGGGAAAGTGATCTCGAACTCCCAACATGCCTTTGTTGAAGGTAGACAAATTTTGGATGTTGTCCTTATAGCAAAAGAGGCCTTAGACTCAAGGCTAAAAAGTGTAAAGGGTGGTATTATTTGCAAGATGGATATTGAAAAAGCATATGATCATGTGAATTGGGGTTTCTTATTAGCAATCTTGGATAAGATGGGGTTTAATTGGATGAGGTGGTGTTTTCTTCAGCCCATTTTTCAATCTTGCTTAATGGTTCCCTTTTCAAAGTTCTAGAGGTCCAAGACAAGGAGATCCTCTCTCTCCTTTCCTTGTCATTTTGGCAATGGAGGCGTTGTCTTCTATATTTAAGAGGGCTTTACAAGGAGGCTTTCTTGAGGGTTTCATGGCTAGTGGGAGAGGAGGCGAGGGAGTGGCTGTTTCTCATCTTTTATTTGCTTATGACACCCTAGTTTTTTATGATGCAAGAAAGGCATGTGGGGGTCTTAAGTTGGGCTTTTATGTGGTTTGAAGCGATTCCCGGGTTAAAATCAATTTTCACAAAAGCGAGCTGATTCCAGTAAGGGTGGTTCCTAATTTTGAGGACTTGGCTAGGGTGTTGGGCTGCAAAATAGCCTCTCTTCCCTTTTGTTATTTGGGTCTACCTTTGGGAGCTGCTTTCAAATCATCTCGGGTTTGGGATGTAGTGGAAGAGAGATTTTAAAAACGGCTCACTTTGTGGAAGAGACAGTATTTGTTCGAAGGAGGAAGGTTGACTTTGGTAAAAAACACTCTCTCTAACCTCCCAATTTACTTTATGTGATTGTTTATCATTCCTTGCAAGGTGAGCCTAAGGTTGGAGAAGATTCAAAGAGACTTCCTTTGGGGGGGAGGAGCTTCCCAAAGTAGGCTGCATTTGGTGAATTGGTCTATTATTTGTATGGAGAAAAAGGATGAGTGCTTAGGTATCAAAAATCTTTCTAGGTTGAATAAGGCTCTTCTAGGAAAATGGTGTTGGAGATTTGCTTTGGAGCAAGATTCTTTATGGAAACAAGTGATTGTAGAGAAATATGGAGAGAAGGAGGGAGGGTGGTGTTTTGGTGCTTCAAGGGAGGGTTATGGAGTGGGACTTTGGAAGGCGATTAGGAATAGGTGGATGGAGTTTAGCAAAAGGATGGCTTTTAAGGTGGGAGATGGTAGAAGAGTGCAGTTTTGGAAGAATAGGTGGTGTGGAGAGGATTCCTTGGAATAGGCTTTTCCAAGCTTGTACTCTCTTGCCTCCTCCAGAGATACTTGGGTAGCTCAATTGTGGGATCAATCCGAGGATTTAGGTCACTGGAACCCTGTATTCACAAGACTTAACAATGATTGGGAAATGGAAGAGGTGGAAGCTTTTTTCAAAAGGTTACATGGTCAAGCGCTTAGAAGCGATGATGAGGATGTCATGTCTTGGAGGGTTTCAAATAAAGGTTTCTTTACAGTTAAGTTTTTCTACTCATCCTTAGTTCCTTGCATCGGAAGAGAGTTCCCTTCAAGCTTAGTTTGGAATCCTTGGGTTCCAAAGAGAGTCCGTTTTTTTGCTTGGGAGGCTATTTGGGGAAGAATTCTAACTATGGATCAACTAAAAAGGAGGGGTTGGATCTTACCAAGCAAGTGATATTTGTGTAAAGCGGATGAAGAATCAACAAATCATGTGCTTATTCATTGTCCCAAGGCAGCTATGATTTGGCACCTTATTTTTGCTCTTTTGGTGTTCAATGGGTTATGCCCAATTCTATCAAGGAAATCATTCTTGGTTGGAACAACTCCTTTGTTGGAAAGAAAAGAAAAAGGCGTGGAATGCAACCCCTTTATGTTTATTTTGGACTTTATGGAAGGAGAGAAATAGAAGAATCTTTGAAGATACCGAATTAGCGGATCAAGCTATTTTACGGTCTTTTTTGTACATGTTTTCAGATTAGGTTAGGGTGCGTGTAGATTGTACATCATGGTCCATTTTTTATTTCATTGATTGGTTGGGATGTAAGTAAGGGGTTTTTCTGTTATTCCTTTTCTTTTTGGCCTTGTTGTCTTGTATACATCGTGTATACTTTCAAGTGTACTTCAGGCTTTCTTAATACAATTGCTTTTACTTATAAAAAAAAAAAATTCTTTCATTGATCTCATTTCTCGACTAAATGCATCATAAGAAGGAAGAGCAAAGAGTCAGAAAAATAGTTCACCACTTGACTTCATTACCTCTGATTTTGACCCATGTAGATTATACCATTGTTGTAAATAAACGGGCAGAGTTATAAGAATCTTACTTCCATAGAAAGATCAATATAGTTTCTTTTCTCCACTATGATAAATATGAAACATTGAAACTAACCCAGATTGATCACTCAGAATAGTAGCTAACTACAAAGCACCAAGTTGAGAAATGAGAATTTATGGATAGGAGTACATAAGATTGTGAAGTCATATCTTAGTCTAAATGTATCTAGAATTGATAGTCATGGGACCATCTGAGGTAGGCTACAAGGATTTCACTCTGCCATAGCTGCCCCTTAAGAAGCCTTGTATTTAGTTCCACCTTTTTTTTCAATCAGAAATGCAATATATTCATTTCATCAAATGAGAAATACAAACAATCCTTCTAATATCTACAATTGTTGATCAACAAGCAGAAACGTACATTGTTTCACAAAACCTACAACTATCTACATAGACTATGAGCGGACAAAGCAATGTACCCACGCTATAAAAGCTCTATTACTTAGGGGCAGAAAAAAAGTTTCTAACAAAAGGAACCAAGTGCTTTGCTCCTTGCTTGGCTAATTGGTCTGCAGCTTGATAGCTGAGTGAGGAACCCAATAGAAGAAGCATCCCACTTAACTATCAACATCTAGAATTTTCCAGAGTCAATTATTGAGTTTCCATGAGCCTCTTTCCCTATTGGACACCAAAGAGAACCACAGAAACTCCTTTTACATTTAGGTATCTAGCAAGTTTAGAGTAAGCTCTCAATATTGTACCCAAATGATCTTTTATTGCACCTCCTATACTTGATTATCCCGGATAACCCAAAGAACATCCATCAAGGTTTATCTTTATCGAACCTACTGAAGGAGATAACAACTCCAGTGTAGCCTTACCATGCAACCTCTTGGATATCTTGTGCTAGACTAAGCTTATTAGGTCTACTTGAGATCATTTTTCAGCATTGACCATGGGTATTTGTTTTCCTTTTATGTTTCAAGTCAATCAGTTGCTCAAACTAAAGTCTTTTCTTCCTAAATCAATTAACTATACTTCAGCAACCAGGGCAAATCTCCCAAAAGGCCATTTTTTCAGTTTAGTTGGAGAAGTTGAGAAGAAGTTAGATTTGTCATTCGGATATCATGTTTAAACCATCCTTCATTCAAATCCTTATTAAGTCAGGTGGAGGAAGAATTTAGCTTCAACATCCAACAAATGATCTCGCTTGTCAATTAGATGCATTGTGAGAGAAGGAAGAACAAAAAGCAAATAGAAGTGTGGGTCCTATAAGTCCAATATTTCCAATTTTGACCCATGTATGATGTAACTTCATAGATGAATATATGTCACTAAAATTACAAAAGGAAACTTATCATCCATGCAAAGGTGATCAGTGGACTTTCTTTCCTCCAAATTCCTACTAATTTCAAAGTTTCAAATAGTTTGTACTCGATACCATGAATCATGTTCCACAAATTCACATAGGTCAGTCACTAACACAATGGACACTAGAAAAATGCCGTAATAAACAGAGAAAGAGACTCAACCTTTAACCCTCATGAAAAGATCTTTAATACAATATTAAACTGCCAGTTGCATAAAAGCTTAAGCTAAATGTTAAGGGATGAACAGATAATGTATGTCACACTGATAATGCTCCATCTCTTCTTATCTTCAAAAGCACAAAAAACCACCTTCTATTGTCACCTTTGATCCTTGAAAAGAGACTAGAAATGGATTAGAAAAGCACAAAGAATTCCTTTTATTTTGAACTTGCTCATAGAGTTTATTCTAGATAAGAAATCTTGTACCGAGCTCCCAAGTAAAAACATGAATCTGAGGCAAATCCCTAAACCTGCAAAATACCATATTTAGCTATACTATTCTACATGGTTAACAGTTTTTCACAATAACTAGTTCATTAGATATGCTAGAAAACCAAGCACATTGGTAGGAAAGTGAAAACCCAAGCTAACAACACAATGTTCTCAGACCTGTGAAGTCTGTATACTAGTTTTTCATAAATAGTGTATTTGCTCTGCAGTTAATTGAGACCCATGATTTTATGCCTAAGGAAGATCTATAAGTGGATGTCTCATTTTGGTGATTGATTCCATTATTATTCCATAATCTCCTGAACAATAATAGTTGATCCTGAATAACTGAAAGATTAAAAAAGAATAATAAAAAATAAAAATTTGGGCCTTAATAATTGGACTACCTATTCACCCTCCCCTTAGGTAGGTTCAAGGATCAAGAACATAGAATTAACATGGTATGACTTCCATTATATGATGCTTGAACTTCTTAAGTAACTGATAGTTTAATATTCTATGAGCTCTAGTTCCCTAGAAATCTCAAGTTCAAGACTCAAGGTTGGTTTTCTTCATTTTGTCTTGCTCTTCCAGAACAACATTCTAAGACTAAATTGTTAAGATAACTCCTCTTATGAAAACACAACAATGAATTAAATCTAAATTTGAACCACTACCAAGCAGCAATAGGCAAAACAGAGAAGCAGAAAGATTAGAAGAAACCAAAATCTAAAACTCAAATCAGTCCTAGAATCTACCTGGGATCCCAAACCCGAAAAAAATTTCTCAATAAGAATGACATTACCATAAAAGTCAAAATGAGAAAATAAATGCACAAAGTTTTTCAATATGCATGCTCAAAGGAATTTAAAATGCCAAACAAGTCTGTAATTGACAATGTTCCTATTATAACAATCTTAATATCATTACAACCCAGTACTAGCAGGCTTAAAATTTTAATAATTCTAACTATACAGTTGTCTGCTTTTGGGGCCCCAACAACAGAATATACGATACTTTCATGAGTCGTGTGCCAGACTCATTTGCAGCCTAACTAATATCCCTAATCGCAAAGGTCGAACTAAATGTGAGCTAACAACAATGAAACTAAGGAGGCATATCTGATTCGAATGATCAAGTTGGATCGATTTTACATGAAAACTAAACTTACTGACTGCTCTGAGTGCTCTGAGTGTGCATGGTAACAAACAGAGTGTGCAAAAACAGCCAAGAATTTTGAATATAGACTTTTTATTAAAACCAAGATTACACATATTGGCAAGATACATATTCTAAACTGAACTTACCAACTCAACATCCTAACACACTGATTCTGAATCCCCAACATCCTCTTCAACAAACGCACTTGTGTCTTCCCTGGTTATAGTAATGCTTGAAGCAGATGAGCCAACAGTTTCTGGTTGGAGCTTCTGCAAAACATCTACCTTTCTCTTGTTCCTGCTCCGTTGCCATCTTTTCAATGATTCTGAAGCCTCTCTAGCATCTCTAGCTCTTGAGTCTGGTTCTTTGGATACTTCCATGGTCAAATCTCTTTCATTATGATCTCTTTGACTTGCTGTTGTTACAGGGAATAAGACAGGCCTAAAGCAACACATGAGAACTACAAGAAGCATAATGTAAACATACAAGGACATCCACACATAGAATGTCCATTTCCAACTATGCACCAGTTTTTTCTTCCAAGGGAGTTGGGAGTTCATGAGGAGTTCAGCTTCATAAATCTGAGGGAGAGATAAAGTTCCAGCCCTTGGAATCAAAGTTACTCTGATGGCTTTGGTTCTTGAATACCCTTCCTTGTGCTTTAATATTTCAATGGTTAGCTCCTGTGTTTCACTTGAAATTCCTAGCAATAGTGGAACCCCCATGAGAAAAGTTCGCGTGAGTTGAACTGGGAGGCTTCTAAAGCGCAACATGCATGGATGGCTCGATTTTGCTATCACATCCCCATTGATCGACATGACTTCTGCAGTCAACTGATATTACAACTCATGAAAAATGCTATACATAATTAGCAAAGTTCATATTTAGCTAATTTTTCTCAATTAATAGACACATATGTAATCATGCATTCAGATAAATATCAGCTCTGTTGGTAACCAACCCAACCCAACCCCACCCTAATCCACTCCCTGAAAAAAAGATATAAATAATAATAATAATAATAACAAAATTGTGCAGGAACTATCGACAGAACTGAAATCACAAAATAGGAAATAGTTCACAATTAAATCAGAAAATCACAGAGGAAGAAAATTAAGAATCTCACTAAAATAGTTTGAAATAAAAAGAAATCCTAGTGAAACTACATCCACACCAGCTGAAGGCATGTAAGGCAACACTTGGTATAGAATGTTCGTTTATTAGATGATCATACAAATATCAAAAGACTACCATGGTTTTTCAAAAAAATTTGATTAATC
Organism: Vitis vinifera; assembly: GCF_030704535.1. NCBI lineage: Eukaryota > Viridiplantae > Streptophyta > Magnoliopsida > Vitales > Vitaceae > Vitis > Vitis vinifera. The sequence goes on along the minus strand of NC_081808.1, from coordinate 18,169,514 downwards.
ACCATTATAAAAGGAAAAAAAATTATAATAATTTTTTAAAATAAAAGTTTTGGAAGGAGCTGGGTAACATGTTGAACTACCAATTAGTCCAAAAACCTAAGCTGGTAGGGAATGTATGCTTAGCTAACAGATTTTTCCAGGAAGTAAGCCAAATTTTCCGGCCATACCTCACCTAAATTTAAAACATCAGATAGCACCATAGCTCTCTTTGAAAAATGTGATTTCTTTGTTGATATAACGTGAATGTTGTGACAAATTCAAAAATAGTTTGAGCAACTGTACAGAATAACAAGACTAAGAATTTAAACACTGAAACCATCATTAATGAGAAAGACGAAGCAGCGGGAAACCCTAACAATTTTCTCTTCATCTACTAAAGAATCTTATCTACCTCTTTGCTCAAAGTTGAATTTTTGTAGACAAGTTACATATATGTGAAACACCTTGTATATTAAAACATAAAACTACAGTTTATAGGTACTTAGCCACTGATAAACATGTAGCAGAAACATGGTGGTGGGGGCTTCCATAGCCCAGTTGCACAAGTAAAACAAGAGGATAGAAGAAGACAAGACACCCATATAGAACATAGTTCATATGATTGTTCCACAAATCAATGTGAAAGGTTTGGAATATAGTTTCTAAAATTCTAATAGAATAAATGCTAGATATTTTTTCTCTAGCTAATTTCATTTCCTACAGCACAATAGCGTTTTCTATAAGCCTCACACTGATCTGCAACTGTACCAGATTCACCTATTTGTTTTGGCTTGTAAAAGTAAGATGTGTCCAATTATAATCATCATTGGACACAGAGTGAAACAAGCTGTGAGTGCCCCTTCGGGCCTAGAGCGGACAATATATACACTGTTGGGTGCGAGTCGTTACAAATGGTATAAGAACTGATCCCCGACCCCGGTGTGGGGTTTTGTTTGACTCCGTAGGGAGTGTTTGTCTGTTTAGCCCCGCAATCCCATAGGACACAACGAGGACGTTGTGTCTATATAGGAGGATGTTTGTGAAATCCCACATCAGATAAGGAGGAAAGTTTCTAGCGCTATATAAGTATGGACCCCTTTTAACCTTGTAGACGCGTTTTAAAGCTGTGAGGGTCTCTTTGGATCCAAAGCGGACAATATCTACATGATTGGAGGTAGGTCGTTACAAATGGTATTAGAGTCGATCCCCGAATCCAATGTGGGGGTTTGTTTGGCCCCGTAGGAAGTATTTATCTATTTGGCCCCGCAATTTCATGGGACACAACATTCTTGGGGAGGGGTGTTATTTGTGATATCCCACATCGAATAAGAGAAAAAGCTCCTAATACTATATATATAGAGGCTCCTTTTAATCATGTAAACGTGTTTTAAAACCGTAAGGGCCCCTTTGGGCCCAGAGCAAACAATATCTACACGGTTGGGAGTGGGTCATTACAAATAGTATCAGAATCGATCCCCAACCCCGGTGTGGGAGTTTATTTGGCCCTGTAGCGGGTGTTTGTCGATTTGGTCCCGCAATCCCATGGGACACAACGAGGATTGTGTCTACATGGAGGGGTGTTTGTGACATCCCACATCGAATAGGGAGGAAAGTTTCTTGCGCTATATAAGTATGAACTTTTTTTAACCTTGTAAACGTGTTTTAAAGCCATCAAGGCCCCTTTGGGTCTAGAGCGGACAATATTTACACGGTTGTGTGCGAGTCGTTACAAATGGTATTAGAGTCAATCCTCGATCCCAATGTGGGAGTTTGTTTGGCCTCGTAGGGGGTGTTTGTCTGTTTGGCCTTACAATCTCATGAGACACAACGAGGACGTTGTGTCAGCATGGCCTGTCCGATATTCTATGATCCTCCCATTTCTCATCTAGTAGAAGCCCGTGGTTTCTTTTGGGTTGGTCTACAATGTCAAGAACTATTTTTCCTTTTTTGATTGTCTATGGTTCTTTTTTTGCTTATCAACCATAAAATCAAGTTTGGAGACCCAAAAAAAGAAAACTATTAACTAAAAGTTGGAATCAACAAAAAAGGCCCATGAATTGAAAAAATAACCAGCAAGCCATAAACACCCAATCTGTCTCTTGTTACCAAATTAAGCTAAATTTCTAAAAAATCTCATGAAATTTAGCCAAAATTTTCACTAGATTCCATATTTTCACTAAAATTACTATTGAAATCAATAAACATTAGAAGAAAAAATCAATTCATGAGTGTCAATATTCAAAACAAGGAAAAAAAAAATCTTGAATGTCAGAGAAATTGGTTCACTTGAAACTAAAATTTCATGAACTTCTAGCCAAAATCTTGACAAAGTTTCATATTTTTCGTCCAAAACATTTCTAGACATACCCAACATTTCGGGAAGTTTCATATTTTCAACCCAAATTATGACAACTGACATGTATAAACATTCAAAGAAAAATCCAATGCATGAGAATTCAAATTCACAAAAAGAAATAGAATCATGAAGTTAGGAGAGATGGGCTCACCCAAAACACCTCAATGTCTCCACTGAAGTCAGATTACACGAAATTTCATGAAATTTAGCCAATATTCTCACAAAGTTTACTATTCTTCACAGACATCACTATTGGCATCTATTAATATTGGAAGAAAAACCCTGTGAATGAGACAGAATTCACAAAATAGGAATGAATTTAAGGGTAATGGACTCACCTAAAACAACCCAATGTCTCTACTTAAATCAGATTATACTAAATTTCATGAAATTTAGACAGCATTTTCACGAAGATAATATTGAAATCAAAATCTATAAATGGTAGAAGAAAACCCCCAAAAAACCCAACAAATGAGAATTGAAATTCACAATGTCTCTGCTGAAATAAGATTATATTAGAAATTTCATGGAATTCTGCCAACATTTTCACAAGTTTCAAAATTTTCACCCAAATTATTGAAATCGACAGGTACAAACAGTAACAGGAAAACCCACTAATGAGGCTTGAAATTCACAAAAGAGTCATGAGGTCAGCTAAAGCACCCACCCAATGTCTCTACTGATATCAGATTATACTATATTTCAAGAAATTTATCCAACATTCTCACAAAGTCTCAGAAAAAAACCCAACAAATGAGAATTGAAATTCACAAAAAAGTAATGACAAATGAGCTCACCTGAAACACCCCAACGTCTCTATTGAAATCAGATTCAGGCATCAAAAGTCTCAAAGAAACATAAAAGGTGTGCCCTAATGGAACCCCCATTTTGCCCTTGCTGCCACCAAAAGAGAACACAGCCTTTGGGTGAGGCTCAGTGTAGTCAAAATGCAAGCTCTCTCTGAGAAACACAGGCTCCTCAACCCACAACTGCACCAACCCAACACCCACAACAACAGCCACAACCATCACAGCCACCAGAACAATTCCCATATAGGCAGCACCCAGAAGCCCCCAGGCCAGCTTCCTCACCATCAAGCTGCTGCCATGTGCCACCTTTGAGGGCACATTCTTGGCTGCTGATTTTACACTGTCTTTGGCCTCCTCTGCTCTTTGGTAGGACTCTGAGAGTATGGAGAAAAGGGTGGTGACGGGGGCGAGGAGTGTAAAGATGCAGTTGTGAATCAAGTCTGCTTGGAAGGACAAGAGGACTGTGAACCATGGTGGTGGTTTTGCCATCAAGAAGCTGTACTCTTCTTCTTCCTCTTCCTCCATCCTTCTTGGTGGGTGTTCAGAGAAAGAGAAAGAGAAAGAGAAGGGTTTTGTGCATGTGGGTTTTGGAAACTTTGGGGGTTGCACCTCCACCTGTGTGTCTGCATGACAAGAGACTGAGAAGTGTTGAGCAGGCTATGTGAAGAGTTGACATGTGTGCTGCTATTTTCGGTCAGCAGCCATTATTATTTTATTTTTCCTTTTTCAATATTTTTAAAAAAGATTATTAAATTTTCTAACATTTCAAAACATTTTCCAATTTTTATGTGATTCTAAATCATTCTATATTTTTAGTTTTATCACTTCTATCATTGCCACTTCATTAAAAATAATTGTTAATAATAATTAATATTTAAATGAAAAAAAAAACTCTAATTTTTATAGTATTTTTTTAATATATTAAATAATATCAATTTTAAAGTAATGGCCCCATCCTCGTTTGAAAAGTTAAAATCTTTCTTTTTAAGCTCAATAAAGTTTTTATACTTATTTTCCTAATTTTATTCAAAAAAAAATATTATGCACTAAAAAAAGAATTTTAATATTCGGACCAAAATATTGTTTCTTATAAAAGCTCAATCCCCACCTATAAAAGAAATTATTTCATATTTAATAAAATTTTATATCATCCCATTTCATTTTCTAATTAAAATAAAAATAGAAAGTTATACCAAGTAATATCTAATAATCACTTGAAATGATTCTCCATATTTTTTCAAAGTAATTTTTGAATTTTCACAGAGTTTTCAAGGATTAAAATCATTTTTTATCTTTTCTTAATCATTTTGAAATGTATTATGGTGTTTTAAAAGACTATTTAACAATTGGTTTTAGAAAAATATCAAAGGAAAAAAAAGAATTTTAAGATAAATAATTTTTAAATCAAAAAACATTTAAAAATAATAAAAACTAGTTAAAAATTATAAAATTTTAAATTATTCGATCTTTAAACTAAAAATAAATCAAATGAATTTAAAAAGTATATAAAAATATCATTTTTAAATTTTATTTTTATTATTTTTATTTTTTTTTCCATTTTATTTTTTCTTTATATTTTTTTTAGGGAGTGTTTGGTACGTGAAAATGAGGAGTGAGAATAAACCTTTCATTCTTTTTCTTCCTCATTCTCATGTTTGGATAAATTTTACGAAGGTACCAATGAAAAAAAAATGATTCAAGTATAAATCAAATCCTACTTATAAGTGTGATTTGAATTTAGAATAAGTAAATGGAATTTTGATTTATTCATCTCATAAGAAAATATAAAATAGTTAAAAAAATTACTATTTTACCCTTAAATTTCATTCATTAACCCATGATTTATCACATAATAAGACTATTTTTTTTAGTTTTATTATTTAGTAACAAAAAAAAAACTCTTAAATTTTATTTTTTTTAAAATAAAAATAAAAAATTATTTTAAACTATAGGTAAAGATATTATTATCAATTTATTTTTTTCATTATCATTCGTATTATTACCAAATATTAGAATAAAAACTAATAATCATTTCAATATTAAATTCCTAGGTTCATCCAAACACTAGAAATGAAATCAGTAAATTTATTTTCATTCACCAGAAAATAAGAATGGAAACAACATATTCATTTTCATTCCAAATTCTCATATACTTAACGTCCCTTATTTCTTGAATTTTGAATCATAGGCATATTTCATAAGAATATTTTTCTCAATATTATTAATAATATATATCGTTTTATCTTGACTATTAAAATAAATTCAACAATATTCTTAATTTTTTTTAATTTTTTTTTAAATGATAGCTTCTATGTTGGTGGAAATATATCTAACTTTCCCATATTTTCCCCCCATATATTGGGTTTGTTTTTATGATAAATTACCAATAATTTCGATTTATATATATTTTTTCATTTTATTTTCATTAAATAAATAAATAAATAAACTTTTTAACAAATTCATATCAAATACTAAAATAAAACTTTAATAAATTAATTAATTTTAATGATATTATATTCAAATTATATTATATTCAAATTATATTTAAGTTATTGTTAAAAATATAAAAAAAAAATCTTAATTTTTTAATGAGTATTTTTTTATATCTTTTATATATTAATTAAATATAGGAAAAATATAATTTATAAATTACTTAAAAAATATAAATATATTATAATTTATTTTATATCCTTAAATGCGTTCAAATTACATGAATATGTATAAATTGTGTTTAGAAGTTCATTTACGAGATATTAAAGTTCTTTTAACCTATGTTTGGTTATTGAAAAAAGTTGAAGGAAAATACAATAAAAATAAAAATAGATTTAAAGTCAATAAATTATATTGATATAGTCGTTGAAACTCATTTTACTTATTTTTCTTCTTTTATGTAAATATTAAATGATTTGAAAATACATAAGTTTTTAGTAATTTAATTGTATTTTCTATGGTAAATCAAATATAATAAAATCATTTTTCCTAACATTTTTTGCCTTTCCTTAAATAATTTGTAAAAGGCAAACGTAACCTTAAACATCCTTAAGATTTCTTCAAAGAAAATTTGAAAATTTTTCAATACTTCTTTAAGGTCCTTACAATTTCAATATCTCTTCGTAGTTTTCAAGGCTTCAAAATGTCTTTAAATAATTAAGTTTTTCAAAATTTCAAATTTCAAGCTTTAAAATTTACGTTTCTAAAAACAAATTCATTCAATTTGAGATTAATTCATCAAAGAGTTCAATTGGTATTCTCTAAATCAATGTTTAAGACCCTAAGCCTATATTTGGTTCTCAAAATATACTAAGGAAAGGGAAATAAAAAGTTTCATGTTTGGTTTATAAGGAAAAATATGAAAGAAAATAAAACATAATTAAAATTTTATGCCTTTTCAATTTTTTAATCTTACACAAAAGAAAAAAAAAGTGAAATGAGTTTGAATAAATATACAAAAATAATTTATTAACTTTAAATTTATTTTTATTGTCCTCTTATTTTTCCTTTTTTATCTTCTTTCTCTTGCATTTTCCTTCACATTTTCTGAAAAATAAATATAGGTTAAGAATTTAAGTTCATATTCCAAGTCAAGACTCAAGACCCAAGTATCCAAGTTAGGACTTCAAGCCTAACCCTTCAAATCAACATTGAAGGCCTAAGTGTCCAAGCCAAGACCTAAGGCCTAATTATCCAAATCAAGTGTCAAGGCCTAAGTATTCAAGCTCTTTTCTCAAATATCCTTAAAGAGCTTTAAGATTTTGTTGGTCTTCAAGGATTAAAAGTATTTTTGCATAATCAAGTCTTCAAGGTTTAAAGTTTCAAGCTTCAAGATCTAGATTTGCATGCAAAAAGTTTAATTTGATCCAAGGTCAAACTATTTAAGCCCTTAGTAGATGTTTTTGAAGTGAAGGTTCAAAACTCGAGTATCTAGGTCAAGACTTAAGGCCCAACTAACTAGGTCAAGGCTTAAGGACTACTAAAGGCACGAGAGAGAAGATTAAATAATCTAGGGTTTAGGATCGAAGTCAATGTGAGATTGAATTTGAGTTTTAAGACCGATTCACATCCAAAACTAGGTTTTTAAGTTCAAAAAATAGATCTCTTAAACCAATTAAATATGATAGTTAATTTAGTTTTCAATTTTAAACACTCACAACTCATATCCATCTTGTAAATTTAACCATTAGATTCGTTAACAATAAAATTAAACAAGTTAATAATTAAGGCTTTCTCAAGAATCACTAGTACTTCGATAAGAATCCTTTGTACCTTATCTAAGACTAACTAATACGAATGATTTATTCCTACTAATTCAAACTAAAAAGCAAGAATAAATCATTTAAAAGTTTACCGTGCTATTACTACTTTTCCTTTGGAATCTTCACCTTTATGCTTCATTCTCTAGATCACTTAAAACTAGTCAAATATGGTGGAGTATCTCTTCTCACAACCTATGTTTGGTTTCTAAGAAAATCAAATAGTAAGGAAGACCTAAAACTTTATTGAAAAAAAAGTGAAAATACAAGGGTTCAGTCTCTCCTTACTTCTACCTCTAACATCTTGAAACCTAAAGCTAAAAGAACTTATTGTAGGGTTCCCTCGTATGTGAGGGAGTGGGCCCCATATTCTTAGGGCCCAAGTCAGTTACAATAAAAAAAATAAAAAAACAAAAAAACAAAAACAGAAGGAGATTGGGAAAAAATGAAACATAGAGAGAAGAGAATAGCGAAAGGAAAAACACGTCTCACTGCCCAGATTTCATCAAGGAGCCGATTCCACTTCATCTGTGGTCCGATCGAGTTGAAATTTGGATGAGAGGTTCGAAACTTAAGTAGCTATAATATGAACGGTGAATATCAGATTTTGAGCTCGAGAACTGGTGTTACTGCCCGTGAACAGTAACAACGTGTTTTTGGGTATTCTTTCTCCAATTTTCTTTGCTTTTTTCCAAGAGAGATTATATAATCCAAGGCTATATGTGCTCTTGATGTATTTGGTAGCCTTTAGAGATTATTCTAGATAAGACAGGTCTAACCCATTATTGTTGATAGTGAAAGTTTGAACTGGACTAGGTCCTATGGTTTTTCCCTTCACGTTGAGGGGTTTTCCACGTAAAAATTTTGGTGTCAGATTTATTTTTCCGTTGCATGGGTTTATTTATTTATTATTGCTAGTTGTTATTACCTATTTAATTTCTCACAAAGAAATGGTAGAAAAATCCTGGTGTTTGTTGGAATATTGTAAATTCACCCTAACAAGTGGTATTAAAGACAAGTTGATTAGCAGTGGGATCTCTTCTGTGAATTAAATGGAGGAGGCTAGTAGTGGAATGATTAAACTCACAATTTCCAATTATTTAATTTGGAAGGCTAGGATGGAGGATATTTTATATTGCAAAGAGTTGTTTGAGCCCATTGAATGTAGGGGTTATAAGCCAGTTACTACAACTGAGGATGACTGGAAGAAATTAAATAGGAAAACCATTAGATAGATTAGGCAATGGGTTGATCAGAGTGTCTTCCATCATGTAGCCAACGAAGTTGATGCATATAGCCTTTGGCAGAAATTAGAGAGTCTTTATGAGAGAAAGACTGCACAGAACAAAGTTTTTATGATAAAGAGGCTTGTGAATTAAAGTACAAGGATGGTAATAGTGTTGCAAAACATCTCAGTAATTTTCAGGGACTATTGAATGAGTTGTCTACCATGAAACTTGAGCTAGATGATGAGGTACAAGTTTTACTTTTGTTGAGTTCTTTACCAGATAGTTGGGAAACTTTGGTGGTATCTTTGAGTAATTTAACCCCAAATGGTGTGATAATTGTCAACATGGTAAAAGACAACATGTTTAATGAAGAGGCAAGAAGAAAAGAGTTAGGTATTTCCTCTAATATAGAAGCACTTGTTATAGAGAGGCGGGTGAGAAGTAAAAGCAGAAAACCTTCCAATGATTATAATTGTGACAAGTCAAGGGGAAAGTCAAAGTCCCGAAAAGAGATAAAGTGTTTTTATTGTGACAAGTCAGGGCATATTAAGAGAGAGTGTAGAAAATTCAGAAAAAAAAAACAGTTTAAAAGAAAAGATGAAGAACAAAAAAAGGACAAACATTGCAATAGTTCATCTGATGGTGATATGATCATTGTTTGTGATGATGCGTGTGTAAACCTTGCATGCCAGGATTCAACTTGGGTGGTTTATACAATAACGTCGTTTCATATCATTGCACATAGAGATTTATTCTCTTCCTATACTAGTGGTGGTTTTGGTTGGGTTAGGATGGGTAATGAAGCAATATGTGAAATTGTTGGCATGGGAGATTTAGAGCTAGAAACTAGCATTAGGTGCAAATTGGTTCTGAAATATATTAGACATGTTCCTAAAATGCACTTTAATTTGATCTCTATTGGGAAGCTTGATGATGAGGACTACCAGTCACCTTGGAGAGGGTAAGTGGAAGCTTACTAAGGGTTCTCTTATTTTAGCTAGGGGGAAGAAAAACAATACCCTCTACAAGACAGAAGCGAGACTAGTCACGGGAGAGGTGAACATTGTTGAGAATGAAGCCTCTACTGAGCTGTGGCATAAGCGGCTTGGTCACATGAATGAAAAGGGATTTCAGGTTCTTGCCAAAAAGAAGCTTCTACGAGTTAAAGGTATGTCACTATTACCTTGTACACATTGTTTGTATGGAAAGCAAAGTAGAGTTACATTTTGTAGATTTCCTTCATGTAGAAAACTAGATATTCTTGATTTAGTTCACACTGATGTTTGTACTATGCAAAGTAATACTCTTGGTGGTACACTTTATTATGTGACTTTTATTGATGATCATTTAAGAAAGGTGTGGGCATATGCTTTGAAATCCAAAGACCGGGTACTTGATGTATTCAAATATTTTCATGTAAAGGTTGAGAGGCAAACTGGTAAGTAGTTAAAATCTGTTAGAGTAGACAATGGTGGTGAATATAAGGGGCCATTTGAGCAATACTGCAGAAGTCATGACATCAAGCTTGAGAAGACGGTTCCTAAGATCCCATAGTGTAGCTGAGAGAATGAATAGAACCATCTGTGATAGAATCAGGTGTATGCTCTCTCATGCAAAATTGCCTAAGTCTTTTTGGGGTGAGGCCAAGATGAAAACTGTTGATTTGATTAATCTGTCTTCATCATATCCTTTAGAGGGTGATATTCTAGAGAGAGTTTGGACAGGAAAATGTGTTTCCTTTGAGCACTTGAGAGTGTTTGGTTGCAGGACATTTGTTCATGTTCCTAGAGATGAGCGGTCCAAGCTTGACAACAAGACTAAACCGTGTATCTTCTTAGGTTATTCAAATGAAGAGTTTTGGTACAGGTTATGGGATTCAACTACCAAAAAATTATAAGAAGCAAAGATGTTGTCTTCTTTGAAGATCAAACCATTGAAGACTTAGATCAGGTTAAGAAGCCAAAGCCTTTTAGTGAAGAACAAGTTGATTTAGGTTTAGTCTCTCCTAACTCTATGGGACATAATGAACATAGGGAAGTTATGCAAGAAAAACAGGTTGATACAATTGACAGAAATGATGAGTCTGTAGTTGATGATGTAGAAGAAAATCATACAATTGAGAATGATGGCCTAGAACAGCAGTAAGAACAAGCTACTTCAGATTTGCCTACTTACACATAGTTAAGAAGATCTACTAGAGAGTGTTAACCTTCCAAAAGGTATACTAGTGATGAGTATTTGATACTTTCTGATGGAGGAGAGTCAGAAAATTATCAAGAGGTTCTGCTGCATGATGAGAAAAAAAAGTGGTTGAGACCTATGCATGAAAAGATGAAATTCTTGCATAAGAACAACACTTATGAATTGATGGAGTTGTCTAAGGGTAAGAGAGCATTGAAAAATAAATGGGTACTGAAAAGGAAGCCTTAACCAAACAAATCATAGCCAAGGTACAAATTGGTTGTGAAAGGTTTTAGTTAGAAGAAAGACATTGACTTTGAAGAGATTTTCTCACCTGTGGTTAAGATGTCTTTGATTGAAGTTGTGTTAGGTTTGGCTGCTAGTATGAATCTAGAGATTGAACAACTTGATGTGAAGACTGTTTTCCTCCATGGTGACTTAGAGGAAATATATATGGAGCAACCAGAAGGGTTTACAATCAAAAGCAAGGAACACTTAGTGTGTCAACTGAAGAAGAACTTGTTTGGTCTCAAGCAGGCACCGAGACAGTGGTACAAGAAGTTTGATTCCTTCATGGTTAAGCATGGGTATGATAGAACTGCTTCTGACCATTGTGTGTTTGTGAAGAAATTCTCTGATGGAGAATTTATTATTCTCTTACTATATGTGGATGACATGCTGATTGTTGGTTGAGATATTGGTAAAATTGATAAACTGAAAAAGGAGTTGAGCAAGTCCTTTGAAATGAAGGACTTGGGGCCTACAAGTCAAATTCTTGATATAAAGATTTCTCGAGATAGGACGAATGAAAAATTGTGGCTATCTCAAGAAAGTTATATTGAGAAGGTTTTAGACAAGTTCAACATGGGCAAAGCAAAACCAGTGAGTTCTCCACTTGGAAGTCATCTAAAGCTAAGTTCCAAACAAAGTCCTTCAAGTAAGAAAGAAGAAAAAAAATGCAAAAGGTGTCCTATGCATCAACCGTGGGTAGCTTGATGTATGTCATGGTGTGCACGAGGCCTGATATTGCTCATGTTGTTGGAGTTGTCATCAGGTTCCTTTCTAATCCTAGCAAAGAACACTGGGCCGCAGTGAAATGGATTCTCAAGTATCTGAGGGGTACTTCTAAGACATGTTTATGTTTTGGGACTAACAAACTTGTGCTTATAGGATGCACAAGTGCAGTTATGGCTGGGGATATTGATTTCAAAAAGTGCACTTCTGGTTATGTGATCACTTTTTAAGGGGGATTAGTGTCATGACAATCAAGGTTGTAAAAATGTGTTGCTTTGTCGAACATAGAGGCCGAGTATATTGCTATCACTGAAACTAGCAAGGAGTTACTATGGATGAAGAAGTTTCTACAAGAATTGGGTCTACAACAAGAAATGTATCTACTCTACTGTGATAGTCAGAGTACTATTCATCTCAGTAAGAATCCAACTTTTCACTCTAGATCAAAGCATATTGATGTGAGATATCATTGGATTCGTGATGCACTAGAGATTAAATTGTTTTGCGTTGAGAAAATCCATACTAATGAGAATGGATCAGATATGATGACAAAACCAATACCTACAGAGAATCTACAAGTTTGTAGAAAGCAAGCGGGCTTGGTAGAGCCCCTCACATAGTTGGGAATGAGAGATTTGTTGGGTTCCCTCATATGTAAGGGAGTGGGCCCCATATTCTTGGGGCCCAAGTCAGTTATAATAAAAAACAAAAAAACAAAAATAGATGGAGATTGGGAAAAAATGAAAATCAGAGAGAAGAAAAAAGAAAAAGGAAAAACACATTTCATTGCCCAAATTTCATCAAAGAGTCGATCCCGCTTCATCTGTGGTCCGATCGAATTGAAATTTTGAAGAGAGGTTTGAAACTCGAGTAGCTACAATCTGAACGATGGAGATTAGATTTTGAGCTCAGGAACTGGTGTTACTGCCTGTGAACAGTAATGTCATGTTTTTGGGGTATTCTTTCTCCAATTTTCTTTGTTTTTTGCCAAGAGAGATTATATAATCCAAGGCTATATGTGCTCTTGATGTATTTGGTAGCCTTTAGAGATTATTCTAGAGAAGACAAGTGTAACCCATTATTGTTGATAGTGGAAGTTTGAACTGGATTAGGTCCTATGGTTTTTTCCTTCGTATTGGAGGGTTTTCCATGTAAAAATTTTGGTGTCTGATTTATTTTTCCATTGCATGAGTTTATTTATTTATTCCTGCTAGTTGCTATTACATAATTAATTTCGCACAAAGAAATGGTAGAAAAATCCTGGTGTTTGTTGGAATATTGTGAATTCGCCCTAACACTTATATAGTAAAATCAATGTTAAGACACATGGTATAGCCTTATTGGTCAATAATATCCAAAAATAAATATTATTGTCTCAAAAATATATCAAACATGCAAATATTGAGTAAATAAAACTCATTTTGAACTAGGTAGACTCTTATGGTGTCTAAAACCGAATTAGAGTGGCCTAGAGAAGCTTTGCTCGAACTCTAAAAGTCTAATTCAAATTGAAAATGGCTAATTTGAAAGTGTACAAGGCTAGTTAAAGTTTGAATTCCATGAGTAATTGCAAACTAAACTTGTGTCTACAACTCGCTCTTTTCCACTAGTTTGATATCAACTCAAAATCCAAGAGGATTTAAAATTAAGTTTCTAGTGTCTTCTCCTTGCTTTGCTCTAATTCAAATTCTAAAGGGAATTTAGAATTGAGCTTCTAGTGGGTGCTTTCCTTATTCTTTTGAGTTTGAACTTCATTTGTCAAAACTTCAAATTTAGCTTCTAACTTGAGTCCTCTAACTTCCTTGAGTTTGCCTTGTCCATTTTCTTCATTCCTTCCTTAGCTTTGGCTCTGAATAGCCTCTAATATGGTTGTTTTCTATCTCAATTCTCTCCATGGCTTTCATTACTCATATATCTCTCATGCTCATGTCATGATCCTCATGTTTTTGCTCTAATTTTTCTTATCTTCAAGAAGCTTGAAGCCTTTCTTTTATGGTTGTTTGATCCATTTCTCTACCTTTATTGATAAGTTCTCATTCATTTTTTATTCTTTCTATTACTTTTCCTAGAATTAAGCTCAAAATAAATGTTAAATCCATAGCTAGGGTGCTAACACCAATTCCTATAAAGTTAGATGGTTTAAGTCTTTAGAATCATCTAATTAATGTTATTTATGTGCCAACAGAGCGCCTCTTTAGGCTCTAATTATCCTAATTAATTTGAAGTTTTTTATTTCCTAGAAAATAAAAATAAATAAATAAAACTCAAGTGTAATGCAAATCATGTTTGCATAATGGCTCGATATAATGTTATTCACATCAACTACTTAAGTGATGAATTTTCTTATAATTAAGAAATATGACATAAGTCAAGTAATCTCCTAGCCTTCTCAACTTATCCTCTTTAGACATAGGTATATATCCATGTTTATTGTCTCTCATAGTGTCGCTCGGAATTACTTTAGCTAGTTCTTTTCACCTAAGCCTCATGTGTTTGCCTTTGGTGGTCCCTCATAGTATGCCTCTTAAGACTTTCACCTTTAACCTAAAACCGATTCTTCCACTACTCAAAACAAAAAGAAACACTTATGTTAAGACTCTTTTTCTTTTGTCTTTTTCCCAAGGAAATCTTCTTTTATATGGCTTAGTGAGGATCTACTAGTAATTCCCAAGTACTCACCCAAGATATCAAGTGTTGAGGATCTTTACCAATTACTTACTCCTCGGTTATCATGCTAGTTGAAATTAGAACAAAGTCAAGTTTTCTAAGTGCATAATTATGTCAAATGTGATATTCATCTTATATAACAAGTGAGGCATTTGTGAATCCTAACCAGTTAATTGGGGGAACCAAGGAAGGCATAAGGTCATTATCCCATTGAATAGTTGATCAAGCTTACATTATTCATGTATTCTCAAATTTCTTCATATTTTTCTAAGGATTATTTTTTCCTTTTTTAAGTGTTTCTCCCTCTTTTCACTTGAGAGCAAACCTTTTTAAATTAAAGAAATATAGTCTCAATTAGGTTGCCATAAGGATGCACCATGCTTAATGCATATTTTGAATTGTGAGCAGAAAATAACCATCAAAGAAAAATCTAAAATATCTTTAGATATCAACTAGTATTCTTATCTAACTCATTCTTTTCTCAAGTTTTAAAGTAAATATCCTACTTAAAAAAATCTCATGTAGAAGAATAAAAAGAGTCACCATGACTAATCATGAATTTATTAACTAACCAAGATAACATACAAAATTTTGAAAAAAAAAAAAAGAAAAAGAAATGAAAATAGGACATCAATGTCTTTCCTTCTTAACCTAAATTACTCATTGTCCTCAATAAAAACAACAAGAAGTGAAAAGGTAAGGTGAAATCATTTTTACCTCGTAGATCATCAACTTTAACTTGTGTATCAAAGAACTAGATATGCACAAAACTAAGATCATTAGCAAAAGTATATGTAGATGAGAGAGATAAGAAAAATACAAAATGAGTAGTGTTAGAGAGTATGGTGACTAGCGCCTAAAATATATAACCACATAAACATATGTCATGATGGTAGTTACATATCAATCATCAACCTTAGAGACATTCTCAAATGCAATCTTGTCAAGAATGGTGTTACATTATCAACACAATCAACTATAACAAGTGAGTCATCACTGATATAGGTATCGACTCATGTTTTCACAAGAAGCATAGAAAACCCCTAAACTTCTTGCCCCCTTGCCCCTTTACCCCTAACTTGCTTGTCTACCTCAGTACACTCATAATCAATAAAGTTAGTGTAATGTGCATATTATGTAGAATCATTTGAATGTCAAGGAATATCACTAGTGGAGCTTAATTGCTACATGATATAAGTCAACTTATCTATTCATCCTTCCATGTGTCCAAGCCTCAACTTCATACCCGTGAAAGTATGTCATTTTATTATTTCTCTCTTAGAAGTTACGACTAGATTTTGTTTTGTTGTGGCTCATGGTAAATATGTGAGGTCCCCTATTACATAGCATAAGTGTTATCTAAAGGAAATATATCTTAATTGGTCAATTGGAATCTCACTTGATCAAGTACTCTAATATCAACCTAGGCAGTAGGATTGGATATTTCAAAGTTGAGCATAAGTTTTTAACCTTGACTTCATCATAAAAGTATACTATTACGACTATAATATTGTTTGTGGACTCTACTACTCACCCATGTAAATTTGATAGAGGCCTTAAAATACATCACTTGTCCTCTCAATTATACAACCCATTGTAAAAAAAAAAAAAAAAATTAGTCTTGATCAATGAACCAAAGAACTAAGGCATTGAAGTTTGCTCACTACTAACTTGCACCAAATGCATTGTGGTGTAAGTCAATTGGCTATTGTCATAAATGAAGGTACAAATCAGGGTATAAAATGAGAGTCTAGAGGCTTGATTAGGGGAAAGCCAAAAGCCTTAGCAATCGTCCGGACAAAGATGACATCCTTGCATCCTCCAATAGAAAAATGAAGCATACCTAAGTTTCCTAACCTATTCTCAAGTGTTGTGAATAACTTAGAAACATTGGTTCTATATATATTAAATGGTGGCAACATCAGTATTGTAAAATGATACCTCTTTAGAAGCTTCACAAATCCAAAAGTGAGCTCGAAAAAATGGAAAATCTTGATATCATATGTGAACTCATGACTAAACCCTTGCCATACATAGTCCTCCCTAAGCCTCTCATTAGGTTTTCTCTCAACAGATAACTTCCTTCATACTAATCGTCGAGGAGGCCTCTTAATAGACCTTTGAGTCAACTAAGAAAGGGTTAGATGTAGAATAAGCCTCTAAGCGATAGTGACCTTTAATCAAGGTCTATGGTGATTTTGATTAGACCTAGCTTCTTGTTGTGCCATTTGTAATGCCTATCATGTATAAGACCAATGACTCTAGATTAAGGGTGGTACATGACCCCCGCTTAGTAATAGGGATAATTGAATTTGAGGAAAATGAGAAGGATGCCTTCGAATCACTATCTTCCTAAATAATACAAACATGATAATGATTCGAAGATTGCACAGTATTTTATGATTAATTATTATGAATTTTTTTAATTAAACTAATTAATTCATTGAAGCCCAAAAAGGCTAATTAATTAATTAGGACCTAGGTGAGCTGGATTAGGTAACCCAAACACAATTTGGGTTTAAAGCACTTAAGCCCACAAAGAGCCCTATATAAACCTCCTTAGAGGTTTAGGGTTTAGAATTTTTTTGTCTGTCTTCCAAAGAGTCATCCTCATGGGTGACAGAGAAACCCAATATTCTCTAGCACCTAGACCCGTTAAAGGAGAGATTAGGTGGAAGACTCTTGGGTAAATGAGTTCTACGATGACTACTATGGTTTTTAACATCTTCATTGGATGAGATTCGGTCTAGGAACATCCAAATTGCAAGTTTGAACACTTAATCTCTAGATCTATGTTAATTATTGGTTTTGAAATCATTGTTTTTTTGTTGCGTTAGATCTAGAGAGCCCTAGGTATAGTAACATGTACCCTATGAGGTTCAGGGTAAGGGAACTAAGTAATCCAAGGTTCTCAACGGTTTGGTATCTACATGTTCCAATATTTTCACATGCTCGGATCATTGTTTCTTAGTGATTTCATTTATGGCGTTGATTAATGTTTAAGATACAAAAGAATTATTTTAAAGTTGTGTAAATTTTATGTCAATTAATGATTTATTGTATAAGAAAAGTTTTATAGTTTGTAATTTATGAATATTTAATAAGTTACTCCTACTTATGAATAAATTAAATATTCATTTTTATTAAAACTCCCATTAAGATATTTCAAAAAATTATGTTATGGGAATATTCTAAAATTCTTTTAGAAGATATTTTATAATAGTAATATAATTGGGAATGATTAATCTAAAAAATGTTATTGGAAAAAAAAAAAGATAAAAGCTTTCTATCTAGTAGAAACCCTAGCCCCCAAAGCTCTTATTTTCTACATTGTCATTTTTCTAGGAAAACACACAACTTTAAGTAAGCTATTTAATATTATTTTTAATAATTATTATTACAAATAAAATTGGAAGGTGATATAGAGGGAAAATATTAGGAAACTTACAATTTTATCGCATTTATTATTAAAATACTAAATACCATGATTAATAGAATTTGGATTTGTACAAAAGCATAATATAAAAATCATCAAAAAAAATATTAATTTTTTTCTCTTTTTTATTTGAAATATTAGACATTGAAAGCTTACTCTTTCTTATTATTCTATTTTTAGAGTAAAATAGGAAACACCCCTGATAATAGAAACATTAAAAATGGTAAATACCCCATTTTTCGTTTTCCTATTATAAGTATATTTGTAGACCCCCTCAAATATGAGACATTTCTTTTGTTTTATTTTCTCATTCTTCATCAACCTGGGAATAGGCTGTATGAGGCGGCTAGACAGGACTCGCAGCCAAAGGGGAATGATGGGTGAGTTATTTGAAAAAGGGGGGACATAACCGTTTGAAGAAGGGAGACAGAACTGAACAGAAAATGAGGCTGCATGACAAGAAAGACATTTTTGTGGGTTGTGATAGGGATATAGATAGCTTGTGGAACAAGCTGGAAGGCGACAAAGAGTTTTTTTTTTTTCGTTTTCTTGGAAGAAATTGAGTCGAACGAAGAGCTGGCTAGAAATAGAGGGAGGTAGGGATAGCTTAGGGGGACAAAGGGGCGTGTTCTGCAAGCTAGCTAGAGGATTTAGAGAGAAAAGATATTTTTTGGGCAGGAGAAGAGAGAAAAGGAGCTTCCTTTGATTGTTGTAGGGAGATACGGGGTGAGCTTGAGGGAGAGTGAGATTTTTTCGAAGAGAGCTTGAGAATGAACCAATGAAGAGCCTTAGAAAGAAACTGAAGAGGGAACAGTGGAGGAGCTTGTCAGTCCGATCCAGGTATGATTTCGACACTCCTTTGTATTTTCTCATTTTAGAGTGTTCTATCTTGTTTCCTGATAGTTTTTGGGTTCATTGGATGATTTGGTGTGGACGTCACGGGCCACTTGTTTGCTTTGCTATGTCTGCTTTTTTATGTGCATGCTCTGTTAGGACCTCATGTTCCGATGTCTTTGTTTCCCTTTGGAAAACACTTGATGTATTAATCTCTCCTTGAGTTTGATAAATAGAAATCCTGTTCTCATTTCTTGAGATTCTTCCACCTCTATTCAGCTCACTTATCAGCATGAGATGGAGCTAAATATAACAACCTTACTTTCTTTTGTGCAAACTCTGTTTTTCCTTCATTGTATCCTCCGTTTTGGGTGTTCTTTTTTAGTTGGAGAGAATATCATGCTTGGGTTGGTCATCTGAATTGGGGTGCTTCTGAGGGAGCTCAACATCAGAGTCATTGGGAGGTACCTAGACAAAGAATACAGATGAGATTGTTTAGGCAGTTTAGGTTGATGAAGCTGTTGACATTATAGGTTCTGCCTCGGGTGGATCAATGGTAATATTTAGTGCTTATCTCTCATTTTCTGGGTATTTTGTGCCCATCAGAGAATAGGAAGTTTCATCTTTAGAGCTGGAACTGGACCTTAGTGGTGGTAACAAGCGGTGAAGTTCATGTTTGATCTAAAGAATGATGCAAGAGAGTTGAAATATTCTAATATGAAATTGAATCTGGAAAATTTTGAACTTGGATTGATGTTATTTCCATGCCCATCTCTAACCTGTTTCTCTCACTGCCATATACCACCCTTCTCTCACACTCTCTCTCTCTCCACATTTTCATCCACTCACTACTCATTTCCAACTTCATGCCCCACTAATCCCGTACCCGTCACCACCTTCCTCTCTCTATACCTCATTACCCATCTTGAAACCCACCTCTCTCTCTAAAGCTCCATTCCTACCTATTAAACCCATTTCCTTCAATACTTCTCTCATTCATTTTTTCCATTCACTTCCTTGTACGTTTCCTTTCCTGTTTATCCTCATGCATGCATGGCCATCTTACATCTCCATTTCTTTCAATACCTAACCTTCATTCTTTCTCTATCCACCATGCACTTAGATCTTCATCCATCTCTTCAACCTCTCTTCCATGCATACCCATTTTTTTATCCCATGTATGTCACCACCTTCATGAAACCCTATATCACCATTTCTCCCACCACATCCCACAACCCATCCCATATCTTCCATACCCATTAACGTGTTCACCATCACTCATTCTTTCTACATTTCGATACCCATTAACCCATTTCATTTTTCACATACCCATTGCCACCCTTTTCTCTCTACACCACACCACCATTTCCATTTCTATCCTCTAATATCCATTAAACCAATGCCCCCACATTTGCATGGCCATGCATGCCCAGCCTTTGCAAATGTCTCCACCATTCCTCTCCATCCCTCATGTTCTATTATGCCCATCACCATTTCTCACGTGCATTAAGTCCCAAGTGCATGGCCATTTATATTTTTGCCCTCATACCCGTTTCTCTCACATATCTTACCTATCATACCCACCATCTCACCACCTTCCCATCCTACCTTCATGCTTCATCAAACCCACCACCATTTCCATTTCTATCCTCTAATATCCATTAAACCCATGCCCTTACGTTTGCATGGCCATGCATGGCCAGCCTTTGCAAATGTCTCCACCATTCCTCTCCATCTCTCATGTTCCATTATGCCCATGTGCATGAAGCCCCAAGTGCATGGCCATCTCTATTTTTTTCATCCCTCATACCCATATTTGCATTCCCGTCACCACCATTCTCTCTCTAGAAATATAAATCGGGTCTCTTTGTCGTTCAAAAACCACATTCCAAGTATGAGATTCACTTATTGAATATGTGTAACAAATGGGTTTGTGATGTGAGTATGATAGATATATGCATGGGAAAATGGGATGGTGGGGTGGGTATGATATTTTGGCAACATGAAAATGGGTTTGTTGCATACCGAGGATAGCATAATGAAGTTGGGAATAAGCTTAAATACATGGAGAAAATAAATTTTGGGATGGGGTCCACAAGCTTGATTTGAATTTGATATTGTATATAAAGCACACATTGGAGTATTTGACTATGCATGGCTACATTTCTTCAAGCCACGTGTCATTCTACTAAATCGCCTTTTTATAAAAATTCAATTCTCAAAATAATTTTTCAAGATTCCAATTTTCGAAATTTAATTTTTCGAAATTCCATTATCAAAATAATTCTTTAAGATTCCAACTTTTTCAAAATTTAATTTTCCGAAATCCCATTCTCATAATAAATTTTCAAGATTTCAATTTCTTTAATTTCCTGAATTTTCATTCTCAAAATAATTTCCTAAGATTCCAATCTTCAAAATTTAGTTTTCCCAAAATACCATTCTCAAATAATTCTTCAAAACTCTGATTTCCCAATTTAATTTTCAATTTCCAAAATTCCATTTTTCGCATTTATTTATTTAATCATTATTATTCTCGTTATTATTATTTTATTTATTTTTAAATTCCACATTTAAATAATTCTTCAAAATTCTGATTTCCAAATTTAATTTCCAATTTCCCAAATTCCAATTTTCGCTCTTATTCGTTTAATAATTATTATTTTCATTATTATTTTATTTATTTATTTATTTATTTTCAAATTCCATATTTAAATGATTCTTTAAAATTCCAATTTCCAAATTTAATTCTCAATTTCTGAAATTCCAATTTCTGAATTTAATTTCCGATTTCAAAAATTCCAATTTTCATATTTATTTATTTAATCATTATTATTTTCATTATTATTATTTTATTTATTTTCAAAATTACATCTTTAAATAATTCTTCAAAATTCTGATTTCCAATTTCCAAAATTCCAATTTTCATATTTATTTATTAAATCATTATTATTTTCGTTATTATTATTATTTTATTTATTTATTTATTTTCAAAATTCCATCTTTAAATAATTCTTCAAAATTCCGATTTCCAAATTTAATTTTCAATTTCTGAAATTCCAATTTC
The DNA here is from genome assembly GCF_030704535.1 of Vitis vinifera. Taxonomy (NCBI): domain Eukaryota; kingdom Viridiplantae; phylum Streptophyta; class Magnoliopsida; order Vitales; family Vitaceae; genus Vitis; species Vitis vinifera. The sequence goes on along the minus strand of NC_081808.1, from coordinate 18,147,692 downwards.
CGAATTTAATTTCCAATTTCCAAAATTCTAATTTTCATATTTATTTATTTAATCATTATTATTTTCGTTATTATTATTATTTTATTTATTTATTTTTAAAATTCTATCTTTAAATAATTCTTCAAAATTCCGATTTCCAAATGTAATTTCCAATTTCCAAAATTCCAATTTTCACATTTATTTATTTGTTTATTATTATTATTATTATTATTATTATTATTATTATTATTATCATCATCATTTTATTTAATTCTAAAAAAAAAATTACATCTTCAAATAATTTCCAAGATTCCAATTTTCATAACTTAATTTTCATAGTTCCAATTCTCAAATAATTTTTAGAATCCTAATTTCTTTCAAATTTAATCTCCAAAATTCCAATTCTTAAATTTAATTTTCAAAACTCCAATTCTTAAATAATTTGCCAATTTCTTTCTAATTTAATTTCCAAAGTTCCAAGTCTTTAATTTAATTTCCAAAACTCTAATTCTCAAATAATTTTAAAAATTCCAATTTCTTTCTAATTTAATTTCAAAAATTCCAATTCTTAAATTTAATTCCCAAGACTCCAATTTTCAAATAAATTTCAAAAATCTAATTTTCTTTCGAACCGTTTTAATTCCACTCTAATTTTCAAATAATCTTCCGTTTCTCTTGATTTTATATAAATAAGAATGATTTTTTTTTTCCATAATTTCGAAATAAGGAAATTTGTGAGACCAATTCATGCAAGATAAATTAGGCTTTGGTAGAAGCCCTACATATAAGTTTTTTCTTTTGATTGTTGACTGTTATACTTAATGAATGTTGCTTGATTTTAGTCTTACTCTTTGATATGCATGTGATGATTTTATACTTGAGCTAACCACGTTTCCATGATAGCGACTATTACTCGCTGCTAAGGTACACTCCCACTCCCATTTTGCTTACTCTTACGCGTGATTCGTTTTATTACTTAATCATTTCATTGTATCCATTAATTTCCTCATCAATTACCACACTTATTTTACCTTATTTAGTAGAGACCTATTCTTAGGGGCTTAGAGGGGTGCTACGGTCTTTACCGTACCTTCCCAATGAGTAACCTGACCCCCAAACCCAGACTTAACTTTTCACAGACCACCTTTTCCAAATAAGGAGTTACACTTAGGGTTTTTCTTTCTTATTTTATTTACCCTTTAAAAATAAAACAAAAATAAGTGGCAACTTCAAGTGTTTTTTCTCAAATTAATTTTTCACCAAATAAACAAAAAAACGAGTTTTGCCATCAAGTGGGAACGCATCGTGCCAAAATGCGGGGTCCACAATATTATTAAGCAATTATTAGCATTATTATTGGTAGAAATAAGGAATTATATAATATTTAGTGAAAAATATATCTTGAAAAAATAAAAATAAAAATCATAAAAAAATAATTTAAATTCCATACACTCGAATCAATAGTAACATAGACGATTAAAATAAGTACTTATAAAAACACACAAAATTATATTTTTAAATATATTCTAATTATGGCACTCTCAAATCAAAGTAGTAAGGCAATGGATAAAATTAGTACTTGTATTATAAAATGGTAGTTTGATAAGAGATAATAATTTTTTATCTAAAAGTGTATATAATTTTAATTATTTTTAATAAAAATAGTATATTTAGATTTTACAAATAGATTCCTACTTTGTGATTTTTTAAATATTCGTATAAATTTTTATTTATAAAAAGAATAAAAAGTTATTTACCTAACATGAAATTTATGATCAACTAAATAAATTTGTGGACATTTCTTAAAATAAAAATCACTTCCTAAAATATCGTGATATCCAGAAACCAGATTACCCTTTAATAGGGGTCAAATAATCTCGGCCAAATATATTATATACGACAAAAAAGAAAAAGAAAAATAGGTTATTTAATTAAAACTGTTTGAAAACTTAATTTCAAAAATCTAATCCTTCATTAGTTTTTTTATTATATTTTAATAAAAATATATTTATTATTTTCTTGTAAAAATAATTATTTCTTTTAAAACTTATACATGAATACCTCAAATAATCAATAATATTTATGTCAAAAATAGATTACTCTTCTAATAAAAATATGGTTAAAACCATAAAATGGGGTTATTTCATCATATTTTAATCAAGTAATTCAAAAAATATTCCACCTTTAACTTTTTTGAATATTTTATTTTTTTCTAATTACAATTATTAATAAAAATAAAATGAAAAAAATAATTCCAGTTGCAACAAAATCCTGAATTTTGGTTGGTCGTTTAAATTCGTTCTCCAGATTTTCGTATGTAACGTTTGCCACGTGGAGTCTCCTCTCTCCCTTCTTTAGGCTTTAAATTAAAATCCACACTCCCAACCTTCCCGGAGAAAGAAAATTGTGATGGTAGGAAACAACGTCAAAGGACGTTGTTTCCCACCAATCTATCAGTTTCAGCTCCACCCTCGAAACGTAAGCTTCAGAAATCTGGGGTTCTACCCAGTATGGCTGCTGCTGCTACCTCCATGGAAGTCTGAGTCATTTTTTCCTCCATGGATGGCATGGATTCGACTAGAATAAATAGCGGGAGCATTGCGGAGAGGAGAGCCGCCAAGTTTGGCTTTGATGCTTCCATAATCAAAACGCCGCGTTTCAGGTGTTCCAGACTCTTGGCGTTGCCGGCGGCTCGGTCGCCGCCCCTCATTATACCTCCGGGCATCAGTCCCACCGTCTTGCTCGATTCTCCGATCATGCTCCCCAACACTCAGGTGAAATTCAATTCTTGTTTATTTATTTTGGCAAACTTCATTTTTCTTCAAAAAAACACTTTTTAGACTAGAAGTGCTTTTTAGAAACACTTCGAAACGGAATGTTAATTGTTGATTACGACTGGATTTTTGTATACATTCTATGGAATTTCGAATGAAATATTGGTGTGTTTGGTGGACTATGGTTTCTCTGATTGGTCCAAAAGGATCAGTTTCAATCAAAATGCAAATGGATGTAGCTGTTTTTTTACCTTAAAATTTGGAATTTTCTAGAAATGGTATGATTTTGTAATAAATGGGTGAATAATTAGGTGGGTTTGGTGATTTAATTTTTTCTGTTTCGGTTCAAAAATTGTATGATGTGGTTTTGTGAATCTCCAGGATAGGATTTAGGGTTGAAGGTTTAGAATTTAAGGCCATTTATGGGAACATTTTTGAAAACATTTCTCAAAGAACAATTTTTGAGGGAAGTTTTCAAAACACATTCTTTGGTGTTTTTTTGGAACAAAAGTATATTTGGAACTTGAAATGTTCTCCAAGGTTTTTCAATCATTCTCAATGTTGTATTATTAGTTTTTTTTTTTTAAACTATTTTCTATTAAAAAATTATCTAAAACAACAATTGCCAAAACTATATCCTTGTTGTAATGTTTTGAAGCTGGGGGATTGCCCCTCTCACCAATCCAAAATATTTTAAAATAAAGTTTTAAATATTTAAATATTAAAAATCATTAAAATAAATATTTGATTATGGTCGATATTTTTAATTTTAAAAAATAATTATATGATTTATTTAATGAACGTCATTTGCAAAGGAAAAAGTGTGTTTTCATATATTCATATGAAAATAATCACAAAATACTAAAAATAATTTAAGTTTCATGTACTTTTCGGTCAAAGTATCTAAGATAGTCAAAGATAGTACCTATATCATTAAAAGTTCATACCTTTGATAAAAAAATGTATGAAATGCTAATTATTTTTAGATAGCCGTTTGAAATTTGTATTTTATAAATTTGGGTTCCTATTTTGTAGTTTTTTTCATATGAGTGTATGAAAACACACTTTTCCCTTTTGCAAATGTTATAAAAATAATTTTTATTTATTTTCAATTCCATGATTTTTTTCTTTCTTTTAGTCTCTTGTGATATTAGTGAAAATTTATGTGCATAAAGGCAAAAGGCAAAATGGCAAAATAGAGGGTATAAAGAGATAGGAGTTAAAAAAATAATGTCTTTGTAATCTAATAAATTATTATTAATTTTTTTTATCTTAAATTATTATTTTTTTAGTTTTTAAATATCAATGTCTCTTGTATTAGTGTTATTTATTTTAGTTTTTTTTGAAAGATAAAAATTTTAAACTAAATTATTATTTATCTTCATCTTGATATGTATATATAGTAATTTAATAAATAATATATTTTATTTTGGTCATTATATATATATATATATATATATACATTGAAGATAACGTCTTATAATGTTTTAATCTAATAAATGACATAAGTTTATTTTAATCATTATTTAGCTGTTATTAAAATAATATAAAATCTTCTATTATAAGTAATCTAATAAATATAAACCATATTTGTATTTTATTGAAAAAAAAAGTCATAAATGATGCTAAATGTTTTCAAGCATAATCATGCCTCTAAAAAATGTTTTCTAGCATGATTATGTATTTAAATAATAAAAAAATATTTTAGTATGAAATTTTAGTAAGAAGTTTGAGAAAATTTTATTATATAATAAAGTCAAAGAAAAGAAGAAATAAAATAGTGATAAAAGAATGAATTTTCTTTTAATAAAAAGAGGGAAAAAAATTAATAGCAAAGTCATAAAAATTTGATGTTTATGTTTTTATTTTTTTTCATATTTTTATTTCAAATCTTAAGGGACAAAATTTGAAAAAATAAAATAATGATAAAAAAAATGAAAGATTTTTCCTTAATAAAAAAAAAAGAAAAAAAAATTTGTAAAGTCATGAAAATTTGATGTATTATGTTTTAATTTTTTTTTTTTTTCATATTTTTCTTCCTAATATTAAGGTTTTATTTTATTTTATTTTATTTTTAAGTGTAATTCAAAATGCTTTCCAAGATGTTGCTTTATTGTCATCTTTTATTTAAACATTTGGTTTTAAATACATTCATTGATTAAAATATGAATTTTAGCTCTATAGAGATAACGCATTATCTCTCCTATTTGAAAGCCAAATGTTGTGAAAGACAGATGATTCATTGATTCCTCATCCCTGCTACATAAGCAGCACCAACTAAACATGTTCTACCCTGTTGCCTTGATGCAAAGTTAGAAATTTTTTCTTCCAAATTGCCATATCTCTTTGGCTATATATCCAATAAACTCTTAAGGAAGCCAAAAGGAAGTATAAGCTATATGGATTTCACCAAGAATTCCCTTCTAGGACAACTTTCCATCCATTACTACCATTTCTCTCATTTCTATTGAGAAGAACATTGGTGATAGCTTCTAGAAACACTACTAGGATGAACACTATTGGTAGCCTTCTTTGTTGAATATTGATGCAACTGCATGTTCCTTCCTTTGCCATTACCCACTAGCAGCTGTGAGTAGTAAATCATACTTATCCTCGTTCCTGACTACATCAAGAAGAGCCCATCCTCAGACTGCAGGTTCCCAATCACGCAATAAAGAATATCCTATGTGCCTAGGCACCTCCATGAGTTTGCCAAGGTGACAATTTGATGATTCTGGTACTTGTAAGGTACATGGCACAGGTGCCCTGATATTTTTTCCATTAGGGTATGAAATTCAGATATAATTCTCATTAAATACCCACCCTATGTGCCCATATGCCTTGGGGTGGTTTTGGATCCAAAGATGGGACCAACTTGGCTTGTTTTTGTTGAGTCACCACTTTATTATTCGATGAAGCATTGGCACCTGCACCTAATAGTGCAAATTGCTCGGTTGCCCTTCAATTTGTCTTCAAACTGCTAACTGGTCAGAGTGGTTGTCTCATATTGCCTCTTAATCTTTTCTAAAATTCCACTACAAAGGCTCTCAACCTATATTTGAGCCCTTATTCACCCATACCAAACTTTTCCTGCTGTACACAGTAGTCCTTGAACCAATGTAACACTAAAGATCAGGAGACAGATAATCTGTAAGGCATGGCTGATATATCCAATTTTTAATTACACAGTGGGGTTTGAACCAATGTGACACTAAAGCATCCATTGCTGAATCAAAGAATACTTTCAGCTTAGACAACCAATAGCCAGAAGGCAGGATGAACAAAGGGACAGAAGCATTTTTTCCTGGGACATTAGATATTGACACTCAACTTGCTGTTTCCTTATTTCCTGTTTCCTTGAAGACATTTATCGTTATGTTGCACTAAAGCATGGATATTGAGTCCTTTCAATTCCTTTTGATGTATATTCTTTTAATTTCCTTTTAGGCACAACTGTCTCCTACAACTGGAACTTTTCAAGTGCCTTCTCTCATTCATGAAGGTTCAGTAAATTCAGTGGCTCCTACTGTAGATGGTGATCAGGCCAATAACTTCAGTGCCTCCGGCAAGTTCAAATCACATGCAAATCCCATCTCTTTGCCATGCTTTTCTAGTATAGAAATTCAGGTAATTTCTGTTTGATCTTAATTGCTATTGCTGGTTGAGTATTACAAATTTCAGATTCATGGTGTTGAACTAATAAGTGGAAATGTTTAACATAACACAAATTTGGGGCATAATGTGGATAATGCATATAATCTAATAGTTATCATATTTGCAGCTTTCATTTGTTTCCAGGTAGCTCCCAAAGTCTTTTTGAGGTCTTTGGTGGGTGAGAAGTTATTCAGTTCTTATAAACCTAGTTCTAATTTTTCCAAGAACACTCTAAATCTCTTCTCTTGGGTTTGTAAGGAATTTGTAGAAAGTTTGCTTGATCCTCATGATCCTTTTCATAATTTTCTATTTTCATGCCTATGCTTTGAAATGTGGGCAGCTAAACTGTTGGACTCATTGGGGCATGGTCCAACTACATATAATATTGGAAAGTATTTACCATTTTATGTGTTCCTTAGTTTCATAATTTTTTATTTTTAATTTTTTAAATATCTGCATCAGAAGCTTCATGTACAGAGTTTCTAAGGATGCAATATTACGCTTTATCCTAAGTAACCAACTTTATCAAGAAAGAATATCTTTTCTATGCCAGGGATCTGACTACAAAGCCTTGAATTGCATTGGAGTACCAATTTCAAAAGCCTAGGAAATGTTTCATTAGTTTCAAGATCAGGCCCATTGACCCTTTGAAATGATTTTTCTTCCCTAGCTAAGCAATGAGGAAGTTTTATTCTTGTCTATTTTGCCAATTCCTTAAATTCTTTCTTCCTACTCAGAATTGAGCTCTTTTTTTTTTTTTTTTTTTCTCCAAAAGTAGATGGATGATTTTGAAAGTATTGAAAGAAAGTTTCCTTTCTCTTGTTTTGCATTTTATAAAACCTAGCAGTCATTTCCCAGGGGAAAGAAGGGGTGGAAGGCTTGGTTCATATCCTATTTGTTGTTTTGTAATATTTTGCTAATTTTCTCTTGTGATCATAGGCAATATCCATGCTTGGGAGTATATTTCTGAGGATCCTCCCATTGAATTTTTCCACTTTCATCTCAATTTTTTTTTTAGTGGGTGGCAATGCCATGGAAGGAAATTGATAAGAAACTACTATTACTTTTCTTTGTGGGGTTGCAACTTTGGTTGGACTGGCCAGCTTACCAGGCTGAAAATTAGAAGGCTCAGGTTAGTTTTTTTGTCCTAATGATTGGGCTTGGGTGAAAAATCTCATCCAAATTGCTCAGGTTAAGGTGTTGTGACCCAACTCAACCTGCAATCATTAAATATTTTCACTCAATAATATAATCTTATATATGTTGGTATATTTGTGTGTGGATGCATGTAACTGGATCAAGCTTGCTGACACACTTACAGGGCATGAGAGTGTAGGCTTGATTTTTACTAAATCACCTTCTACTATGAATGGGCTGACACAGAAAAGAAAGCGGAAGTTACTTCTTGTGTTATCAGTTATTATGTTAAGAAGAGAAACTTGACAAGATAAGTGAATATTGAAAAGAACAGTACAGAAAATCACGCTCACATAGTTCTTGACAGAGGAGGGATGTTGAGGGGCAAATCACCTTTTAGATTTGAAAACATGTGGCTTAAAGCAGAAGGATTCAAAGACCTCACAAGGTTACAATGTGAGAGGTTTCTGTAGTCATATGTTGGCAGCAAAGCTAAAGGCCATTCACAGAGGTCTTTGGGAATGTCACAAATAAAAAATTTGAGACCCTTAACAAAAAAAATAAAAAATAGCACTAGCTGATTTTAGCAAATCGGCTTTGTTGGAAGAAACCATGTAGGGGCAAAAATTAAGCAAAATTTGGTTAAAATAGGGGGATAATAATACCAAATTCTTCCAAAAAAAAAAAAAAAGTGGTCAATGATCAAAGAAGAAGAAATCTCTTGACCAAAGTTGAGTAAATGGTGGTCTTAGGAAGTAGACACAAAGGAGGGGGTTGTCCAAGGCTTTCCAAAATCTCTTTTCTAATTGGGGGATTGGAGACCTAACATCAGTGGGATGTCCTTTGAAAAGTTAAGAAGTGACGAATCTGGGAAACCAAATGTTCCTTTCTCTGAGGAGGAAGTTCTAGCAGCCTCGTCCAGTTTGAGTGAAGATACAGCTTCAGGCCAAATGGTTTCACTATGGTATTTAATAAATGGGTTGGAACTTTGTAAAACTTGAGGTGACGGACTTCTTTAGAGTTTTTTCATAATGGCTCCTTCAAGAGAAGCTTAGATGCTACTCTCTTGGTTTTGATTCCAAAGAGGAGGGGTAGCTGAGGACTTGAAAAATCTCAAACTCATTAGCCTAGATGGGGTCCTATACAAAGGTTAGCAGATGTCTTGACTAATGGAGTAAAGAAAGTGGTAGGTAAGGTGGTTTCGTCTTACAAACATGCTTTTGTGGAGGGTAGACAAATTTTGGATGTAATCCTCATTGCAAATGAAGCCTTTGATTCAAGGCTGCAATTGACCTCAATTAGAAGGGATGAAGAAGATAGACTGAATTATAAGGAATCTGAGTGTGGGAAATTCTCTTACAAACCTTTCCATGCCTCTTTTAGGAAAGAAGTGGGTCTTTCCCTACATGCATGGTGTGGACCCTTGGAACCTTACAAAGGTGAGTTTCTTTGCTTGGAAAGCTGTATGGGAAAGGATTTTAACGTTTGATCAACTCAAAAGGAGGGGATGGACTCTACCAAATAGATGCTACAAGTGGAAAGGGGAAGAGGAGTCAATTGATCATATGCTTCTTCATAGTCCCAAAGCAAGAATTCTATAACAGCTGAATTTTTTCTCTTTTTGGAATAGCCTAGGTAATGCATTCTTGAGTAATAGGAAACCTTCAGAGCTGACATGATTATTTTGTGCGAATGAAGTTCTTTTGCGTCTTTTTTGGATGTTGTGAATGGAAGGAAATAGGAAGTCATTCAAAGATACTGAATAGTTGGATCAAACAATCAAATCTTCCTCTAGGTGTGCCTTTTTGGATTGGATTAGACTGTTCACATAGGTGACAATTCCTTGAGCATGGTAGGCTTTGTAGATTGGTAGAGTTCAAAGTAGGTAAAGGGGGGTTGTTTTTGGTTTTCTCTTCCTTTCTGCTTGCCTGATGGCACTTGTTGTGTACTTCATATATACTTCGGTGTGTGCTTTTGTAGGCTCTTTTAATACATATTATTCTTTTTGCCTATCAGGAAAAGAGCACTACCTTTCTTCATATTCAGGAACTTCTTATAATCCTTGTCATACAATAGCATGTGCCTTTGTTGTGCCTTACACAAATCACCACACTGACTTTACTTTGTGATAGAGGGTTCTCTTGTGCTATTGCTCACTAGTCACTGTTGATTAGAGAAAAATTCATTGAATATGATATTAGACTCAAGTGGGTGTATCAACCAAAATGCTTAAATGAATATTCTGATAAAACTGATGTGATAGTAGAGATTAAGGAATCAGGTACCAAATCTCATTCTAAATTTTAATCACATTTACCGTACACCAATAAGGGAAAGTGTGTCTTCTTTTAAAGACAAGGTATTACTTCCTATATAGTGTTACTCAAGTACAGAATTTACTCAAGGCATCACATGTAAGTTAGTTTAGCGGACTATTCTCCTATCAAGTCCAGCATGTTGAGCATACAATCAGACATATATCCATCTTTATGCTTTTCACATTTTCCAAAAGTGTGCATTATGAATTAATGTTATGGAGCCTGAGATAATTACTTGTTTTTTTATTAGATTAACTTGTGGTGCATATTAATTTCTGAGGTTACACATTATGTTGTTTATTGTACGGCCAACATTTTGCCTAACATTATTTAAGGCTACCCTGTTTTGTTCTTCTATGCAAAGTCATTCTTACACGTAGATGCCGAACTGCATATGTTCCATAAATCACATGCTTAAATGAATACATTCATGCTGCAGTGCAATGTCTTTGTTTCCAGGCCATGCACATAAATTAGACATATTTGAGTGAAATCTAAATGTGTGGCATTTATGGTTTGATTAGGTTTCTTCCCCTTCCGATCTTGCTCAAAGTTTTGGGGCTGAAGTTCACTATCAAACTTGTGCTCCAACACATTCACCAGTGGGTTTCGAATTTGCCACAGAATTCTCTACAGAAGCTTCTGCTAAAAACTATGTGTTTGATTCTGCCACTGATGTAAAAGTTTCAAACACTATGATTTCTGATATACCTAGTGATCACATGTCTCAGCACAAGGAGCCTATCCACAGTGAGAATGTAGGGATGCATCACATTCCAGAAGAACAGAAAGGCACATACCCTTCCATGGGAATGGGAAGAACTTCAGAAGATGGATACAATTGGAGAAAATATGGGCAAAAAAGTATGAAAGGTAGTGAACATACAAGGAGCTATTATAAATGTACTCATCTAGATTGTCCAATGAGAAAAAAGGTACAACAATCACATGATGGTCAAATAACAGAAATTATCTATAAGGGTGGTCATAACCACCCAAAACCACTGCCTAGTCGTCGATCAGCTCTTGGATCCACACTTCCATTTAATGAGATGTCAGGTTTGGGGGAAGGTGGTGGATCTAGTGTCAGAGTTGAAGGTGGCTCAATTTGGAGAAACGTTCAACCAGGATCTAAGAATGATAGAGCTGGTTCTGATTGGAGGGCCAATGGTTTGGAGAGGACATCCTCAACATCTGCTGTAAGTGCGCTCTCCAACTCCTTATCAAACACAGGAGGAATATCCATGGGTATATTTGAATCAGCAGGAACCCCAGATCTTTCCTTAACAGTTGCTAGTCAAGATGATGGTGAAGATGGGGCTACTCAAGGAAGCATATCACTTGGAGATGATGCTGATGATGAAGGTTCTCAGTCAAAAAAAAGGTGTCTTCAGAGTTTTATTTTTTTACCTATTATCATTATTTTTATAGCTGGTGTTTAGTTTCAGGTCACGATAAACTACATAAGACATCTCTTAAGTTGCCTTGTCATTTCAGGAAGAAAGAGAATTGTATGACTGAAAAAAATTTGGCATCCAGGACTGTACGTGAACCAAGGGTTGTTGTCCAAGTAGAGTGTGAATCGGACGTCCTTAATGATGGATATCGCTGGCGAAAGTATGGACAAAAAGTCGTCAAAGGCAATCTGCATCCTAGGTACTGGTTTTCTTTTGTTTCCTTTGTACTGTATTTTTTATGTTTCCCAAATATATATATATATAAAATACAAAATAAAAATAAAAGAAGACGGAGAAAAAGAAGAATAAATTAATTTATTAAAAAAACAGATGCAAATAAAGAAAGCAATCAGTGTGGGTTATGGCAGGAACTCCTATTTGAATGTTGATGAATCAATATATGATATGAAGGATAAATGTTACTTAGAATGATTCAAAGTATTTCTTTTAATAAGCCGTGGTATTTTTTAGGTCACAAAATTCATATGCTATAGTCCTTATTTTTATGAGTGCATCAAAGTTCAGCTTAGTAATTTTTTAAATTGGCAAGATGAGTAATTCATGCTGTTCAACAGCATGTATTGAAAATATTGGTTCCCTAAACTTTTCATTCCTTCAGGAATTACTACAAGTGCACAAGCACTGGATGCTCAGTGAGGAGGCATGTGGAAAGAGCTTCCAACAATCAGAAATCCATAATTGCGACATATGAAGGAAAACACAATCATGAAGTGCCTGCAGCCAGAAACAGCAGTCATGTGAATTCAAGTGGTGGAAATTTGCCTTCAGCTGCTCCTGGTGCTCAATCAGCACTGGCTTTGCACAGGAATGCTAATGCCCCAAGGCCAGAAGCACTACTTCAAGATCTTGTCCCCCACTTTGACATAAAACCTGAATTCAGCAATCAGTATATAAGGCACAGTATGCTTGGGAACTTTGCTAATGATATGAAATTTGGTCCTTCCTCCCTTTATTCAATGCAGTTCCCTCCCCTGCAAAATACCATGCTTTATGCTCCTTTTGGACTGGATTCTAATAATGCTGATCCCCACCAACCTGGTTCAGTTGCTCCAGTAGCCCCAGATTTCCCAATTTCATTGCCATTGAATCTCCCCCCACCTGCAAATCTGGGTCTGCCTGGCTTTGACTTCAACAGTCATGGAAACCCGATTGGTCAAGTTGAGCCATATTTCGTGGGGCAGCAGCTTCAGGAGAACGATATGAGGTTCCTCCATCCTAAAGAGGAGAAGAAGGATGACATTGGTGATGCAACTACATCATGTTCATCATCAACAATATATCACTAGATCATGGGAAATTTTCCAACTTAAAGTTCTTTTCTTTTGCATCTAAGTCATAATGGGAGCAAACTCTGCTACTCCTCTGCAATTTGGTTCTTTTATGATCAATTGGTATCTTTTTCTCTTCTTTTCCCTTGTTTGCTTGTTCTTTTCAAATTTAAAGCATTTTAAGAATTTCCCACACACACTGCACACTGGCATCTGTAACAAACTAGACTTTCCTAGTTCTCACATGTATCAGATAGTTCTTTCTTTCATAGACATTGGTAGCTTAAAATGGTAGCAGAGCTCTTGTTGGTCAACTAAAGATTTCATGGCTGATGTATTGTAGGCTCATTATCCAAATAGCTCAAGCTTTTATGCAAGTTGGTAGCTTAACAAACTCTAATTAGCATTTGATTCTGTTTTAGAGGTATGAATGCTGCTGAACTCTGAGTTTTCTGATTTTGAATGTCTGAAACTACTAATATCTTCTGTGATGCTCTCTACCGCTCTGCAGGGTTGCCCTTCTGTGTTGGTCTTCAACCATGAGCAGCTTGCATTCTTATAGTAGCAGAATGGCAAGAAAAAAGGTAATGTGTCTTGACCCAAACCTTGGAGGTTTTGAGGAAGTTGGTTACAGTCACTCCCACAAAATTTGTCATTAATTTTTTGTGGTGTGTGGGGCTTAGAACCCCTCTAAGTCAGCCTACTTGAGATTTCAACAAGGTGCAAAAAGTTTTTGTGATGTGCAGCGCTTAGGATCCGTCTCCTGTGTTGGCCTTCAACCATGAGCAGCTTGCATTCTTATAGTTGTAGAATGGCAAGAAAAGAGGTAATATATCTTGAACTGAACCTTGGAGGTTTTGAGGAACTTGGTTATGGTCACTCCCACAAAATTTGTCATTAATTTTTTGTGATGTGTGGCGGGTAGAACCCCTCTAAGTCAGCCTACTTGAGATTTCAACAAGGTGCAAAAAATTTTTGTGATGTGCAGTGCTTAGGATCCCTCTCTTCTGTGTTGGCCTTCAACCATGAGCAGCTTGCATTCTTATAGTTGCAGAATGGCAAGAAAAAAGGTGATGTATCTCAACCCCAAACCGTAGGTTTTGAGAAGTTGGTTATTGTCACTTCCACAAAATTTGTCATTAATTTTTTGTGATGTGAGGTGCTTAGGACCCTTCTAAGTCAGCCTACTCTAGACTTCAACCATGAGCAGCTTGCATTCTGATAGTTGCAGAATGGAAAGAAAAAAGGTAATGTATCTTGTTGGAAAGTCAATCTTTCTAAATCTTCCATATTAAGAATAGATGATTTGTATATGTTAGTTTTCCTATTGTAATTCCTGACTTATAGATGGATAGTCTAGAATATGGTAAGCTGATTCCTGACTTGTAGAAAAAGATCTCAAATCTCCTTGTATAAATACACACTTCAACATCAATAATAATTATTCAGCCAATTCTTCTTCTTTTCATGGTATCAGAGCAGGACTAAAATCCTGATTCATTGTTGCACTCTAATCTCTCGTGTAGCATCTCTTTTCTTCAATCATCATGGCAAAATCAGAGATTCCTACGAATTTCTCAAAGGCAGATCTCTCCAATCCCTATTTCACTCACCATTCAGATCACCCAGGTTTGGTTTTGATTTCCAAATCTTTGAATGGAGACAATTATTCGGCTTGGAAAAGGGCTATGATTCTAGCTTTAAACTCTAAGAACAAATTGGGTTTTGTTAATGGCTCGATCAAGGCTCCTTCAGAAGAAATTGATCCTGAAGGTTATGCGACTTGGTCACGGTGTAACGACATGGTTCACTCCTGGATCGTCAATACTCTCAATCCAGAAATTGCGGACAGTGTAATCTATTATTCTACTGCTCATGAAGTTTGGGAAGATCTCTGTGAGCGATTCTCTCAGAGCAATGCGCCTCGCATCTTTGAAATTCAGCGAGATATTGCTTGTCTTCGACAAGAGCAACTCTCTGTCTCTGCCTATTACACAAAATTGAAAGGCCTGTGGGATGAACTGGCTTCCTACAACGCTGCAGCACATGGGGCACAACAAGATCAACAAAAATTGATGCAATTTCTGATGGGTTTGAATGAATCTTACAGTGCTATTCGCGGGCAAATCCTCCTGATGAATCCTCTTCCTTCTGTCCGCCAAGCATACTTCTCTGTCTCTCAAGAAGAAAAGCAACGCCTCCTCACTTCGACGAACGCAGCAGCGGAATCTGCCGCAAGTGCTGCTATGGCCGTGCGCAGCAACGACAAGTCTTCGGCAACCTGGAAGGACGGAATAGATCGATCGAACACAAGAAGGATGGAACCGACTAATCGCCCCTCTGGTTCTCAAAATTTCCGGGAGAATCGGTCTTCTCAAGGACAAGATGGCAGACCATTTTTTGATCAAGATCGGCGCCGCATGGGTTCTGGTAGAGGACACCCCCAGTGCTCGTATTGTGGAGATATGGGTCATTGGGTCCAAAAGTGTTTTCAACTACATGGATACCCACCAGACCATCCAAAAGCAAGAATGAACTTAGGCTAAACTCAAATCGGAATAAAAGTTTTTCTGCGGCTAACCAAGTTTCTGAGGCAGATGAAGGGAAACCTGCAGTTGCATTGTCAGAAGCCCAACTCAAGCAACTTTTGTCACTTCTTAATAACCAAGATGAAAACTCTAGTTCCAAAGTGAATGCGGTAACAAAGCCAGGTTTGTCCAAAGTCGCTTCCCGCAATTGGATTATTGATAGTGGGGCGACAGATCATATTACTTCATCCTCTAAGTTATTGCATAAAGATAAAAATTGCTTGTTACCGCCCGTATTATTGCCTAGTGGAGAAAAAGCGAATATCGTTACGAAAGGGACTTTGCCTCTGAATTCCGTCTATTATCTGCATGATGTCTTATCTGTGCCTACATTCAAAGTTGATTTAATATCAGTTAGTCGTTTGACAAAAGGTCTAAATTGTTCAGTGACGTTTTTCCCTTATTGGTGTATTTTGCAGGATCTGGCTACGAGGAGGACGATTGGTTTGGGTAAACAACGTGATGGACTATACTATTTGGTGGCACTAGCGACGGAGAAATCTCTAACCAACCATTCCTCATCCACAAACCAACCAGCCTGCAATCTCGCCATCTCTTCCACTGATCTCTGGCACAGTTGCTTAGGCCATGTATCACCTTCTCGTTTGAGTTTCATTGCCAAGAATTTTTTGAATTTTTCTGTTCAGTCCAATAATGCTTGCCCTATATGTCCTTTGGCTAAGCAAAGTCGTTTACCTTTTGGTACTAGTGCTATTTCTTCTACAAAACCTTTTGAGATTATTCATTGTGACATTTGGGGACGTTATCGACACCCTTCTCTGTTTGGTGCCCATTACTTTCTCACTATTGTCGATGATTATACACGTTTCACTTGGATATTTTTAATGCGACATAAAGATGAAGCACAATCACTTTTAAAACGTTTCTTCAGCTATGTGTTCACACAATTTGAATTTCGCATTAAAACTTTTCGAAGTGACAATGGTAAAGAATTTACCTCACTTCGTTCCTTTTTCCAAGATAATGGTGTCATCTTTCAACATTCTTGTGTTTACACGCCTCAACAAAATGGGGTTGTGGAACGCAAACATCGTCATATTTTACAAGTAGCCCGAGCTTTGAAATTCCATGCTCAAGTTCCCACTCAATTTTGGGGGGAGTGTGCTCTCACTGCCGTACATATCATCAATCGGTTACCTTCACCAATATTGTCTTTCAAAACTCCTTTTGAATTGCTTTACTCAAAACCACCTTCTTACTCCCATCTCCGTGTTTTCGGATGTTTAGCCTATGCCACCAATGTTCACACCTCTCACAAATTTGATTACCGTGCCATGCCATCCATCTTCATCGGTTATCCTGTTGGTCAGAAAGCATACAAATTATTTGATTTATCAACAAAAAAGGTCTTTACTAGCCGAGATGTCAAATTTCATGAAGATATTTTTCCTTATGTCTCTCTCAAGCCCAACTCTACTCTCCCTTCGTTGACCCATAATTCTGGTCCAATCCCCTTGGTGGCCCACGACATCTCTTCCTCATTTGACTCTACTTCTCACGCACTTTCCCCTCTTCTTTCCAACCACACAAGCACACCGTCTCCCGCCACAGAAAATGATGACTTTTCCTCTCCTTCTCGACCTTCCGAACTCATTATGGAACCTTCTTCTCAGATTGATCCAAACCCTTCACCATCGCCTTCTACAACTCTAGTATCGCCTTCTCCGGGGCCACCGTTTGCATCCATCCCGTCCGCTCCTCCAGCTGAGACACCCATCTTTTCACCAGAAACACACTCACCCAAACCAGCCACTCCGCTCCGTTGCTCCAGCCGCCATATCGCCCCGCCAATCAAGCTCCATGATTATGTTTGCTCCCACGTTTCCTCCAATCAATCGTCTTCCTTGATTCCAGGTCCAACTAAAGGTACACGATATCCACTGGCCAATTATGTTTCTTATCACAGATATAAGCCTGCATATAGATCTTTTGTTGCTCAACATAGTGCTGTCACAGAACCCAGGTCTTATTCAGAAGCAGCCGCTCATCCTGAGTGGCAGAAGGCAATGTGTTCTGAGTTGCAAGCTCTCCAAGCTAATGGCACTTGGTCTCTCACTCCACTACCGGCCGGCAAGACACCGATTGGTTGTCGATGGGTGTATAAAATTAAACACCGTTCAGATGGGTCTATTGAGCGTTACAAAGCACGATTGGTAGCGAAAGGCTTTACTCAATTAGAAGGTGTTGATTATCAGGATACCTTTTCCCCCACCGCCAAGATCATATCTGTCCGCTGCTTGCTTGCATTGGCCGCAGCCCGTGGCTGGTCTATTCATCAAATGGATGTTAACAACGCTTTTCTTCATGGCGACTTACATGAGGAAATATATATGTCTCCGCCGCTAGGGCTTCGGCGACAGGGGGAGGAAAACTTGGTATGTCGCCTTCATAAATCACTCTACGGTCTGAAACAAGCTTCTCGCCAGTGGTTCGCCAAGTTCTCAGAAGCTATTCAATCCGCTGGTTATGCACAATCTCGAGCCGATTATTCTTTGTTCACCAGAAAACAAGGCAAGTCCTTTACTGCCCTCTTGATATATGTTGATGATATTCTGATTACTGGAAATGATCCTGTGAGCATTGCTACAACAAAAAATTTTCTGCATAGTCATTTTCATCTCAAAGATCTGGGTGATTTAAAATACTTTCTTGGCATTGAGGTTTCTGCTTCTAAAAATGGGATTTTTATTTCCCAACGTAAGTATGCATTAGAGATTATTGAGGATGCAGGATTGTTGGGCGCTGCCCCTATTGATACACCTATGGAACGAGGATTGAAATTGTCTGATAAGAGCGATTTGCTCAAGGATCAAGGTCGTTATAGGAGATTGGTTGGAAGGTTAATATATCTAACTGTGTCGAGGCCAGATATCACTTATGCAGTTCATGTGTTAAGCCGGTTTATGCATCAACCGAGAAAGGCTCATATGGAAGCAGCGTTCAGAGTTGTACGTTATCTCAAGAATGCACCTGGTCAGGGTCTGTTCTTCTCTTCGAATAATGATTTCAGATTGAGAGCCTATTGTGATTCTGATTGGGCAGGTTGTCCACTTACTAGAAGGTCCACTACAGGCTACTGTGTATTCCTTGGACCTTCACTGATTTCTTGGAGATCAAAGCGACAGAAAACAGTGTCACTCTCTTCAGCCGAAGCAGAGTATCGTGCAATGACAGGAGCTTGTTGTGAGTTGACATGGCTTTGGTACCTTTTGAAAGATTTGGGTGTTTTACATAAGGAACCTGCCTTGCTGTATTGTGACAACAAGGCAACGTTGCACATTGCAGCCAACCCTGTTTTCCATGAGCGTACTAGACACATTGAGATGGATTGTCACTATATTAGGGACAAGATCCAAGATGGTTCCATTATTACAAGACATGTGAGCTCAGCGCACCAACTTGCAGACATTTTGACTAAACCATTAGGAAATGAGTTTTTTGCTCCTATGATTCGCAAGTTGGGAGTGCAGGATATCCACTCTCCAACTTGAGGGGGAGTGTTGGAAAGTCAATCTTTCTAAATCTTCCATATTAAGAATAGATGATTTGTATATGTTAGTTTTCCTATTGTAATTCCTGACTTATAGATGGATAGTCTAGAATATGGTAAGCTGATTCCTGACTTGTAGAAAAAGATCTCAAATCTCCTTGTATAAATACACACTTCAACATCAATAATAATTATTCAGCCAATTCTTCTTCTTTTCATATCTCGACCCGAATCTTGGAGGTATTGAGGAAGTTGGTTTTTGTCACTCCCACAAATTTTATCATTATTTTTTTGTGATGTACGGTGCTTAGGACCCTCTAAGTCAGTCTACTCGAGAGTTCAACAAGTTGCAAAAATTTCTGTGATATGCGGTGCTTAAGACCCCTCTAAGCCAGCCTACTCGAGATTTCAACGAGGTGCAAGCAGTATCCAGAATGAGAACCAGCTTAAGAATGGAGGAGTGCATTTTCAGTTCTATTGAGTTTTTTTTAGCTGCATTCATGTTGGAGATTTTGAACTCATATTCACTACTCTTGGTATCATAAATTATATTTATATTCTTCTTTCTTATACATTCAAGTCAGTAAAAGAAATGAGGTGCTAAATTTGGGTCGATTTGTGTCGGGTTCGTGTCCTATTAAGAAAAAGGATAATAAAATATATATCAGAGTGCGTTTTACAATAATTCTAGAAAATATTTTCAATCTTTTTAATATTTGAATGATAAAATTTTTTAAGTATTAAAAATATTAAAAAAACGTTTCCTAAAATTATTGTCAAACGGACTTTTAAGAATTCTTTTAGTATTAATTTTAAAAAACACTTTTAACATTTCTAATATTTAAATGATAAAAAATTTTAAGTATTAAAAATATTAAAAGCGTTTTCTAAAATCATTATTAAATGAATTCTTACTCATTTTCATAATTGGATTTCTTTTGAGACATGGGTATCACGAATGTTGATATGGTTTATATTAAATTAACACAAAATTTGGGAGAACAATTTACTTACTCAGGTGTTACCATTTTGAGATTATTATCATCATTTCAAACTTACATAGATCATAAATAATTTTTTTTTTCGAAAACATTGAAGAAAATGATTTTTTTTTTTTCTTGTATGATCTTATTATATAAAATTTATAAATAAATAAATGTAATTAAAACTAGTTAAAATTTATATATTTTTAAATTATATAATTTTTATATATGAAAGTTAAAATAAATAAAATAAGTTTGAAGTAATGTATAAAAATAATTTATTATTTATTATTTATTTATTTCATTTCAGGAAATATTTACTTTTTATTCTAAAATATTATCAAACATGTTCTTTTTTTTTTTTTTCTAAGACCCATTTTAAGGGTGTGATGGTCATTTTACACCTTAACTTTGAAGATTCATCTTATAATTAGAAGGTTGTCAATTATCAAATTCTTGTGAAGATTGGTAAAATACACTAAATTCCTCAAAATTTAACTTCAAAAAGAAGCTAACACATCAACCACTATGATAATATCCAAACAATTCAAATTTAAATAATTTAAATGGTAATTAAATTCTAACATTTAACTAATGTCACAAGTTTAAAGTATAAACTCAAAAATTCCAAGGACAAATTTTTATAATAATCATCACTCATCGCCTCAATTGAGAGTATCTAAAAACTTGACCATAAAAGGAAATGAGATCAAAACCCAATAAAAAATATTAATACAATTTAATGGATCATATATTTTCAATTATAAGATAGACCATGTACAATTTTTTTTCATACAAACTTTAAGTTCAAACATCTTAAATTATTCAAAACTTTTAAACAAACATTTTCATATTTATGTCAATAATAATTTTATATCAAATCCAATTTAAATGCATTCAAAACTTTTTTTTTTTTTTAGTCTGATTATCAAATAACAAATAATATTCAATTAGGTGGAATTTTACATATGGGTGACTAATTTCAAATTTATTCATTTTAAAGTAGATAAGATCAAATACTATTAGTACTAGTAACCTATAACAAAACCATTAAATATTGAGGTTCAAAGTAATTAAATTTCCTATCAAGATATGTAAAGGTTCAACAATTATATCACATTAACTAAGATTAAAAAGTTAATAATTATAACCCATTAATTTTAGTAAAAAAAGTCAACAATTTTAACCCGATGACTATTACAAAAAATATCAACAATTATAACTTGTTGAATATGGTTAAAAAAGTCAACAATTATAACTCATTAACTAAGAAAAAAAGGTCGATAATTGTATCTCCTTAACTAAAGTGAAACAAATCAAGTCAAACACTTTATTTCATTTGTTGAAGCTTACCAAAACATAATATTTCCCTATTTTTTGTTATAACTAAAAAAATGTTTTAACTATTTTTCATAAAATAAAATAAAATAAAATTGTCAGAAGCATAAAGAGAAACAATGACAATATTTTACATAATTGAAAATAACGTATAAAAAGGAAATACTTTCTTTTATAAAATTTATATTATTTTCTCAAAAAAAAAACGCTCAGAATCATAATGAATTTAAACTTAAAGAATCTAATTCTCACTTAACATAACATAACATAAAAAAACAATAACTATTATTAGTAACTATTTATCTAAAATTATTAATTGATAATCTTAAATAATATTTTATATTAACATTAATATTCTTAATTACCAACATTAATTTAAAACTCTTGCTTTTAATCCAATTCCAACAATCTGTCATTTTTTGTTTTTCCTTAAACTAAAACTTTCTAAAATCCTCTTAATATTTGAACTAAACTATTTTTTTATTATTAAAATTTCATTTTTCTCCTCATTTAAACTTAAACCAACCATTGATGAAAATATCGACAGATATTTTGGAAAAAAAAATTTGGGTATTGAGAAAAACTCTAAAAATGATATAATAAACAATATTTGACATTTTAAAATTATTGTATAAAAAAAGATAATATATGTATATGATATAATTAATCATATTTGATAATAATATTGTATACGTCCATAAAAAAAATGAATTTTATAAATTTATTAAATTACATCAAATATTATTTGACAATAATATTATGATATTTGATTATAATATATCTCACTTTAAAATTATAATTCATTTAATTTCAATAGTATTAAATGATATAAAATAAATTATGATATATGTATAATTTTTTTAATATTTATATTTTTATATTTAATTAATATATAAATGATATAAAAAACTGTGAAGAAAATTATAATGATAGATTTTATATTTTTAGTAACTAATTAAATGAAATTTTAAAATAAAATAATTAAAATTAATTTATTTATGAAAATATTTTTTATAGTTTTACCATGTGTTTGTCTAGTGCATATTATTTATCAAATAAGTCGTTAGTTTAACGTTCACCCAAGGTAAACTCTATACTTGTTTTTGGGTTTGGGCGGATTTGAGCCTCAACACTAGGGATGACAATGGGACGGGATTCAATTTTAATAAATGGGTTTGAGAATTTTTTTTAAAACCCAGGGGTTCGGGGCGGGTTACCCTAAACCCACCCCGATTATATATAAAATTAATTTAATTTAAATTTTAAAAATAATTTAATTTAATTTTTATTTTACTATTTTTAATTTATAGATAATAATAAAATATTTTTAATAAAATAAGTTATAAAAATATAATAATTTAATTACTTATAAAATATATTTATTTTAATGTAATTAAAAAGTTTTAAAGTAATTTTTTTAAAATAAATAAATAAAATTAAAAAAAAAAAAGTTAAACAGGACGGGACGGGACGGGCATGAGAATTTATCATACCCGCTCCATTCCATTTAATTTTTTAAATGGGACGGGGATGATAATTATTTTGAATAAATGGAGTAGGGTTAGAATAGTGACGACCCGTCGAACCCGCCTTGTTGCCATCTCTACCCAGCACCCGCTAATTGCGTTGACTGGACCGAAAAATCAAAGGCCAAAATTTTTTCATCCATAAAACCAACAACCATCCTATGCAAGTGGGAATCCCATTCAAACACTAGGCATTGTAGCAATCCAAATCTAAGATTCATAATTTCTTTTCTCATATTTATTTATTTATATTGTTTACATCTATTTATTTGAATATTTAGAATTTTCCTATCTTCATCAATAATCAATCTATATTCACATATTTCTATTTTTTTTTATATAAAAACAAATAAATCAAACCCTAATTTATATTTAGATTTTTCCAACAGAATATTTAAATTATTAAAAACTCTTTAACAAACTAAAATACTAATTTAAAGTTAATATTTTATTTAACAAAACTGATTCCAAACCCTAAGCTCCCAAAACTTCAACCCTACGTTCTCTAATTTATTTGATCTTTATCTAAAAAGATTTCTATATAATGAATTCATTAATCTAATATTTTAATGTTGAACGTTTCCACCATCTTTTAATTAATTAATTTATTTTTAAAATTATGATTTTACCCCTATACTTTAATTTGGGCGGTCGCAAGAGTTCTTAAAAAATACCATGTGTAATTAACTTCAATTTATACTCTTTAATTTTTGTGTTTTTTCAAGCTGCTTTTGGCGGAGATGAAGAATTGCCACGTGTCCACTCTTACCTAAATGCCCATGCAAGCAATTTAACATGTGAAAAATCTTGGGCCTTTTACATACCTATGTTTTAAAAACCGAACCGGCCAATCGGACCGTTGATCGACGGCCTTTTTGATTCGATTCACCCATTTGACCCTCCTATCTAGCCTAGGCGGTTCAATTGGTGAACCGGCCGGTTCTTCAAGAACTGAATCCACCTTTTTCTTATTTATTTTTTGGGCAAAATGGGCCAAAATTCCTTCAAAACTTATAGGAAAAAAAAAATCTACTTTTTTTTTTTTTCCTTAAAAAAAATACTGTGTAGTTAATGGGTAAGAATCTTTGTTGTCCTAACGCAAAGGCAATAGAATAGGTCCAATTCAAAATACTTGTGGCTCAATTTCAAAATTTGAAAATATATATGAAGAGGTCAAATATGATTCTTTTTTAAAAAAAAAAATATGAATTTTACAAATTTTCCACTTGTCAAGTAATAGTTGTTTTAAAAAAAATAAAAATAAAATAATATTTTATCAGTGTAGTTTATGCTATTTAAAGCGATGCAGTAGGGCAAATTCTTAGGTTTGCTTCTTATGACAGATACACCCTCTCTCTACAGTAGCAAATCCTTACCAATTTCCCTCTGTTCTTTATGAGAAAAACCTCAAGAACTACGCTTTTATCCCTGCATGCCCATGCATCAATCCCCTGACCCTAACCCTAACCCTTGTTCATGAGTTGATTAGCTACAAGTTTTCCAATTTTTTAGACTGCAGATTGAAACCCTAGACATTAGAAGAGGCTAGAAGATCAAGATCTTTGCAAGGGTTGTTGTTGACATTACATGGACTAGAAAGAAAGATGATTGAATGGGGAGATGTTTACAAGGTGGTGGAAGCCATGGCACCACTCTACGTTGCACTGCTGCTGGGCTACGCCTCCGTGAGGTGGTGGCACATGTTCAGCTCCGATCAATGCGCCGCCATCAACCGCTTCATCTGCTACTTCATTTTCCCATTCTACAGCTTTGATTTCACCTCCCATATCGACCCTTTCTCCATGAATTACAAGTACATGGGGGCCGATATCATGAGCAAGTTCATCTGTGTTGCTGCGCTTGGCCTCTGGTGCAAGTGCAGTAGCAGAACCGGCAGCTATGGCTGGTTCGTCACCTGCTTCAGTCTCTGCACAATGACTAATTCTCTCTTTATCGGGGTGCCCATTTTAGAGGCCATGTATGGCCGGACGGGGGTCAATCTCGTCCTCCAGGCTTCCGTCGTCCAAGTCATTATCTATAGCACCGTCTTCTTGATTCTCTTGGAGTTCTGGAAATCTTTCGTTTCTTTAAACAAAACAATTCCTGAGGACTCTAATATTGCACCGGTGGGGGCTGCAGAGGAAGATTTGGAAGGGCATAGGACGACGGAGGTGTCGGAAAGCTCGGGGCCGTCGTCTTTCTGGCCACTGATGAGGAACGCGTTGCTGAAACTCGTGAAGAACCCAAACATTTATGCCTGTGTTCTTGGCCTCATTTGGGCTTTTCTATCAAAGCGGTAATACCACTACATGTTCATCTCTACAAATTTTGCAGGGGTTTTTTTAGAATTACCTCAAAATCATTCTCGATATCGACTCATTTTCAATTTATGTTGAAGGATGCATCCATGGTGAATGAGATTAGGGTTTTTGGTTGTGAATGTTTGTAGGTGGCATATTGGAATGCCAAAAATTGTGGAGGGATCCGTACAAATCATGTCAAGAGCTGGGACATCCACTGCCATGTTTAGTCTTGGTGAGATCAATATTAATGTTCCTTAATTTCCACTTCTTATTCTTAATATATTCATCCACTCTAGAACAAGATTAAATTCTTATTTGAAGTATCAAATGTTTGGGAATAATTATTATACAGCCGTTTTTCAATGTTTAATGTCTTTGTAAATAGCTCTTTGCTGAAGTATTAATCCAATTATCATTTTAAGTGGTATTCTTTCAAAAATGGTTTTTAAGGGTCTGTTTGACTAAAACGGTTTTCTATTTGTCGTAACAGAAGACCAGGAAAACATGTTTAGCAACCTATTTTTTGTTCTTAAAAACAAAAAATGTAGTGTTTTTGGATGATATCTTTTAGTTATTTTTTATTATAAAACATCCAAAAACAATTTTTTAAAACTATTCTTAAAAATTAGTTTTTTAAACTATTTTCAAAAATTATTTTTTAAAACTATTTTCAAAAGTAGTTATCAAACATATCCTAAAATTTTATCTAATATTTTATTTTTTTAGAGAAATAAAAAACCCTTTTAAGCATTTAAAAGTGCTTCTAACTCTCGTATGTCTTTCAAACAAGTTTTCAATTTATTAAAGCCTAGGGCTCTGACTTGATCTTCTTTGTTCTCTTTCTATTAACATAATTTGTATTATGAATTATCTTAAAAAGCCACTTACTAATTCATATTTATACGTCTAACAAAGAAGATGATCTAAAATTCCATGTAGACATGATGGTAATGAATGGAAGCATCTTTAATCTTCTTTCTTAGGCTTAGTTTGATTAGGGTTTTGAAATATATGCAGGGTTCTTCATGGCAATGCAAGGAAAGGTGATGGCATGTGGAGCGACTCTGACTGCGTTTGGGATGATTATAAGGTTCATTGCTACACCGGTGACCATGGGGGTGGTCGCCTTGGCAATTGGCTTGCGTGGCAATGTTTTGCGCATCGCCATAATCCAGGTATTTAAAGCATTGATCAAAGCTTAATGCATATGTTTTTCTTTCATAAACACCATGTCTATCGGTGCATTATTGAAAGTAGGTTTCCTTTTTCATTTTTGGAGTGCTTAGTGCCTTGGCATTTTGTAGAATGATGAAAAGAAATTCTACTAATGTTGTTAGTGTTTTAGCTTAAGTCGATTTGACATGTGTTATGGGCTCATTATCTAATTGTTTAAGCTTTTAAGTCAAATAGAAGGTTATTATCTAATAGTTTAAGCTTTTAAGTCAAATAGAAGGTTAATGTGGTATTGGTTATGATTATTTGAGTCCCTAATTAGTAGGTAAACTTGATATCGACTTGTCTTAATTTTAGAGATGACGTGTTTGTACTTCACTAACAACTAACAAATTAAAGTTTTTGAATTAATCTATAATTTCATATTATATTCGAATCTTATTTCTTAGGAATTTATAATGTTATAATCTTTAGGTAAGCCTTGATTATTTGAGAGATAATATTATATATATACCTGTTATCTATTTGTCTAAATTTTAGAGAGTACGTGTATGTCTTTTACTATCAACTAATAAGTTAAAGCTTTTGAATTTATCTATAATTTCATGTGATATTAGAATCTTATTCTTGGAAATTTATTTTCGTATAACCTTTACAAATACCTTATTTTTAAAATCTTTTATGCATAGATTCTAGAGAAACAAACAATTGTAGTCAAAGAAATTTTGACCTTTCTCTTACCTTGTAAAGGTAAAAATAAATCACGCAAGTTTTTATTTTGGCTTCATTTTAATAACCTTCCAAATTTTTTATTTTTAAAATAAAGAATTCTATATAAAATGTCGGATACAAAAGGTATTCACTTGCCTTAACTTTTAGAAAATTTCAAAATTTTAATATATCAATTTTTAAAAATCATTTATTTTTAATGTAAACCTCTAAAAAATTTTATATAATTCAAACATAATTTTTTTACTATTTTTCTATTTTTAAAAATAGCAAAGAAAAAAGTGTGTCCAAACAAACACTTGTTTATTTTCATTAAATTAAATTATAAAAATTATCTATGTATTTAACTTATGTTTTAATTTAACCTTTAAACCTTTTCCCCTTTTTTTTTTCTTAATTGTTAGTGTCTTATGGCTAAATGATAAATAACTAAAATGATGAAAGAAATAAAACTCATAACAAACACAAACATTATATAAATAAGTTTTGTTTAATATTGTAATGTTCATGTACATAAATCATGGGTTTTTTCATCTATTTCCTGTACAAATAATATATGAAATTAATTGATATTTGGATATAGTTTAGGGTTGAAATTATTTATAAAAAAAAAAAAAAAAGCTTTAAAAGACTAAATTGGAAGGGTAAAAGCACAAAGGTGATTCCATAATTCACCCTTTTTATTCTCTCTCTCTCTATATATATATATATATATACATTTCAAGAAATAATATAAATTTGTTATTGATATTGAGATGTTTTTGCTCTTCTATCCCCTTTTGGTTTTTAGGCTGCATTGCCACAATCACTTGCTTCATTCGTCTTCGTCAAGGAATATGGCTTGCATACAGAAGTGATTAGCACTGCGTAAGTTAATTATTTTTATTAACCAACAAAACATAATATTAATGCAAAAATATTAAAAATCTTATAATTAATTAATTTCTTTTTGTTTTGCAGGGTGATCCTTGGAATTATAATTTGTCTTCCCTTGTTGGTTGCATATTACGCGATTTTGGTATACATAAGATGATCTCTTTGATTAAATACTTTAAAGAAAAGGCCATAATTGTTCTCATCAACTCCAATAAGGGCCATTCATCCATCGTGGTTGATTAATTAAGATTAGATTATAAACCAAGCTTACCATCATGTGAATTAGATTAAGTAAATGCATCTTAAATTAAGGAAACATAATGTTTGTTTCTTAGATTTTTTATCAAAACTTGAGATATTCTTATTGCTTTGTGCAATAAGAAACAATGAACACAACTTTAGTCTTATAAAAGTTCAAATTTCTTCTTTACTTGGCACAAATTATATATACTTAGACATAGATGTTTTCATTTTCTACAACTTTATTCTTAAACTTTATAACTTCATAAAAATATTTTATATTATTATATTATTTTTTGTTGAATGCTTCAGATTTTTGTTTTTCCTTTTTATTTATTTATTTTTTTAGATTAGAATTTTGGATATATTTGCTTGCTTATGTGTGTATGAACTTATATCAAATGTTTGCATATTAAATTTGCAATATCTAATAAAATTTCATATACAACTTAGGCTACCTTCATTTTACATTAAGGGCCTCTTAGGTAACTGTTTTTGAAAATAATTCTAAAAAATAATTTTTAAGAACAGTTTTTGAAAAATGTTCTCTGATTTTTGTAAAATAAAAGTTTATTTGAAAACCTAAAATATTTTTAACTTGTTTTTAATATTTTAAATATGTTTTAAAAATAATTTTTATATCTAGTGTTTTATTTTTAATTATTCTATATTTGTATAATTATTTCTTAAAATAATTCTCAAAAAACAAGTGAAAACAACATAAAATAATTAAAAGATGTTATCTGAAAACAATTTTTTTTTTAATAATAGAAAATAGAAAATATTTTTTTGTTATCAAGCGTGTCTTCTTTATTTTTTGTTTTGGAGAACAAAAAATTATTCTAAAAAACAATTCTCAAATAGGTCTTAATTCTCTCTTAATCATATTTTCCAATAATTATTTTTTTCTTCACATATTAATTATTATTATTTTATGCTTAGATGAAACATATGCATCCTCAATATTGTTCCACATGCTTTGATAATTTTATTATTGAAGAATAATTTTGAAAATGCTCATTCCTAAACATTAATATATAAAATAGAGGAACCAAGTTAATTAAACACATGATTATATAAAAAAGATAAATCAAATTTCTAACAAGAGCGGGGTTTTGATTTTATTTCTATAAAAATAAAGTTTTTATTCTTGTTCTTATTTCTAATAAATAATCTAAATGTTATAGCTTATGGAAAATGAAATTAATTTTTCGTTCGTATTTCTTATTCTGAAGTTTCAAACATACCGAGATAAACAAAAATTGAACATATTATTAAGGCTTTTTTATTTTTTCTTTTTTAATAATTTTCTCTTCTTATGGGCTCATTCCCTATTACTTTACTTTTAATCTCTTTGGATCAAGGTTAACTTGGTTGATCTTATTGCATTAGGATGGGAAAGTTATATTTTAAAATGAAAAATCAAAAGGATAAAGATTTAAAAAAAAAAAACATGGAAGGAAAGTATTGAAATTACAAGTTGTCTTAGGCGTCCAATTTGAAATTTTTGGAAGAAAGTAGAAGGAAAAGAATGAAAAGAGACAATGAAAAATAGGTTTAAATATAATAAAAGGAAGACAAATGAAAATTAGGGTTAAATATAATAAATTTTTATCCCATGCCTCTTGAAATTTGTTTCTCATTTTTCTTTTTGACATTTTTTTTAGGTTATATTTGGTTCCAAAAAATAAAAATAAAAATTATAGGAAAATAAAAGGTAAAGGAAAATAATAAATGGATTTAAAGTAAATAAATTATCTTTATATGATATTTCAAATTTATTTTGTTTTATTTTATTTTATGTAAACATGTATCATTTAAAAATATATAAAATTTTAACTAATTTTAATTATATTTTATTTTAATGTAAAGTTAAAATCATTCACATAGAACCAAACATAACCTTAATTTATCATTTACCTCTAAAGATTCCAAAGTTTTACAAGATAGAAACTCTGTAGAATTCATCTACCCTCCCAAAGTTTCCAACCATTGGATTTAGGGCAAGAATTGGTATGTAATTGGCAATTTGGCATTCAACAATCAAGAAGGATGGCCTTAGAAAAAGTTTTTGCTCTATTCTCATTTTAATTATAAGCCATCAATTATGCGAATGACCTTTTGGGGACTTTATATTATTTTATTTCATCCTTCAAAAAGAATTTCAATCGATGTAACCCTTTAGGATCCTTATGATCTGCATCTGTCCCTTTTGGATAATTTTTTCTAAAATAAAAATTATATTTTTTAAAAAACAAGATTTCAAAAGTAAGCATTGG
Organism: Vitis vinifera; assembly: GCF_030704535.1. Taxonomy (NCBI): domain Eukaryota; kingdom Viridiplantae; phylum Streptophyta; class Magnoliopsida; order Vitales; family Vitaceae; genus Vitis; species Vitis vinifera. The sequence continues at coordinate 18,117,538 of NC_081808.1, read as the reverse complement.
AAGACAATAAAGCTTGATCCCTGTGGGCCCATTCAAAAGATTTATTAAGATGAACACTAAAATATACCAATATAGTATAAATTATTAAAACAGAAATGCTGTTCAAGACTTCAAAACTTGTGATGTTTTTTCTAATTTGATTAGGAAAAAAAATTGATCTCTAAATGCACCAAATCTCTTAAAAGCATCTCCACCCATAAAAACAGCCCACATCCTAAGCACCTATTTGGGAAAGTTTTCAAAAATAATTCTTTAAAACGATTTCTAAAATTAGTTTACTTAAATCTTTCTTTCATGTTTTCCATCTAAACAAACAAATAAACAACAACCTTTAACCCATCTAACAATATTCATCATCCTTAACATCTAAAGCACAAAAACACATATCCGGTGTGAAGCAGAAAAACACACATCAAGTGTTCACAGAAAACATGTTTTAGTTGTTTTTACTTATATTTTAACAGTTATTTTAAAAAATAATTATAAATAAATATATATATATATATATTTTAACAGCTGCAATGATATCAGTAGCTAAACACAAAGCTACACCAAAATTTAATGAATTGCAACCCCTATAAAACATTCCACCGACCATGTGAGCTGTATGTTTGGTTCTCAAAAAATGATAAAGAAAGAAAATAAATGTTAAAGAAAAATAATTTTCTCATATTTGGTTATTTTATAAAAAATTTCAAAACACATCAAATATAATTAAAACCAGTTAAAAACTTATAAAATTTTAAATTGTTTTATCTTTATATCAATGAATTAAAACAATTAAAATAAGCTTAAAATGATAAATAAAAATAATTTATTAATTCTAAATCTTTTTTTTATTTTCCTTCTTTTTTTTTTTTTCCCCTCAAATTCTCCAAGAACCAAACATGGCATAAGTCTCTCCCCAGAACATCGCCCTGTGTGACCTACGACCAGGACTGCCAACCCAACAAAGTTCACGAGTCTTAATGCAAAGTACCTCACCGAAGACCTACAAAATTTGAAGCCTGCCTTCCGGAAAAATGCGGGATAGCTTAGCCACAACCACACCCCAAAGGACCAAACAACTTCCTAGTTATCACAATCTGTATTTCTCCTATGTTCCCTGCATCCCACTAATAACTTCCCCGTATCCAGGTTCAGTCAAGGGAAATTGGCCCCCATTAATAAAACTAGCTGCTGACACAATTATCCTTACTGTATTATGCACAACAAAAACAATATATTAACTAGCATTGCCAAATCCATGATTTCATCAACTACATTCTGATATTTTGTTTTTCCCTGATAGGCCAACAACATACTGATAAACCTTCGGGTCATTATTTCCATTTCTCAAACACACCACATCACCAGAATCAACTTCAACTACATGAGAATTCCTTGTGGGGTGATCACAGTCACATGTCAACCAGACAACCCATCAACGATTCCCTGATTAGAGTCTTCAAGATACCGTCAAAGGCTATATAGGCTGGCTCCCAGCAGTGTATCTGTGCTCATAAAATCCACTAAACAGGTAAATGTTGAGACTAGAGTTTTGATGAAATTAAATTAATAAAACATAATATTCAAATGACGTACTCATTATAAAACCCACAAAATGAACTAAACTATAACTATAATCTTAAGTTCCAAGTTCAAGTTCAAGTTCTGCCCAAGTAAGAATATCTGTATTATCTTCTGGTGGTCATGCGAGTATGGCTTCATTTGAAGTTCTAAATTTTCAAGTTCATTATCATTCAAATAAAACCTATTTCACTTCATATCACTTGAGCTTCAATACTCCACATGTACATTCAACAATTTAACATGTTGCCATACAAAATCACTCTCTCTCTCCAATTCCCATTTGTTCCCAACTTTTTATTTGGAGGGGAAAAAGAAAAGAAAGTGGAAGGACAAAATGACATTGGACTTTGTAGGTATATTGTTTTGGCACACCACATGAACTAATATATGATCACCACACATGTAATTAGCATGACACTTTAACTCATTCGAAACATGGTCAATTCATCAAGCAGCACAATTCATAAAGCTCCATGATCCAGGTCTACTAGTAGTTGACCCTATATACATATATACACATGCAAAACAAAAATTCATTACTAACAAGTTAGAAGTACAATTTATGGCCCCCCTAATATCTTCATGGATTTCTCTCATTTATGTCACCTGAGCTTCTGAATGCACAAGGAATCATAACTCCACTTCTCCAATATGAAAAGGATGCCCCTCTATCTCAGTTATGCCCTCTAATGGAGTCAGTGAAAGGTAGCTTATTTCTCAACGATCAATCTCCAAAACTCCGAAAGCAGCTCTATCTCCATGAATCATCATTGAACATGCTTTCTAGACAGCACCCTACCATTAATATTATTGAGCTAGTTGAAGGCAAGGTTCAAAAGGTCCTATACTGCATGGACTTTCTATGAGGGGACTAACCTTTCAACTTCCAAAACCTTGGGATTGACATGGAGCCTTTGGCTTTACAAGAGGCTCACAAAAAGTAGGAATATACCATATGCATTTCAAAACCATCTTCACTGATTTGAGAGAAGAGGAGGGTAAACAATGTCTGGGGGACACATGTCGAGACAAGTGGATTTACAACATGATAGAGCATTCACCTCACTCATAATGTACCTATGAGCAAGGTGAATGCCTACATCCTGAAATGGATAGGAAAACTTCCCTTGACATGGACATACAAGAAGTCCAAGCTTTTACACAAGAAATAAGCATCCACTTCCAGGTTGGCACCATGTCCTAGTAGGACAGAAAGAGGTCATGGCTATTAGAGCCACATAAAGATGAAATGACATGTGGAGCTCATTAGTAATCCCATGTGAAGTGGGGCTACTAATGACATGGCCTCTGGAAGCGCATTCATGTGTTCTACGGTATATATATTTTTTAGGAGCACATTAGCACAAAAAAATTTTGATAGGCATAAAAAAAAAAGTGCTAACACATGCTCCTATTGAATATATATTCTGTAGAACACATGTAGCCCACAAAGCATGTAAAGTCTATGCTAGTAAGAGGGGCATATGCACCAACCTATATCATATCATGCCACCTTGCTAACATAAGCCACACAAAGAAAGGAGCTAAATATCGGCGTTCAATTTCATAGTGACACTTAGACCTACAATTTTTTGACATGTATCCATTATGATGTAAAGGCCAAGTGGCACATAGATGCACCTCCAAAAATGCATATCATTAGTAGTTGCAATTCATAAAAAGCCATTGATGGAGCATCATGTGTCAGGATCTTTTGGTTTCTTTCCCATACTAGGACATGTGACAACCTAGTGGGATTGTTTGGATGTCCTATGGTGAACGCCAAATAAAATTCTCCCATACATCTCACGATGGAAGCATTTCACCTTGCTTAAAATGCAAATGAACGAGTCACCTCAACATGTTAATTGAGCAATGGTTGGTTTCTCCCCAACATTTACTAGTTGACTTTACCAGTTCCTTCCCACTCTCATGAACAGGGCAACCCCTTGGAAGGGGCAAGGGCCTAAGCCCATCCTTACTGAGATAAATACATCTCCTGCCTTTCCAAGGGCATAGGAATACAACACTGATATACGTTATACCTCCCCACATCAAGCGTGAAGCTCGAAGAACTCAAAAGGGCTTGATGTACCTAAGTGGCATGCTTGACCTGCTTTACTATTGAGCATATGAGATGGTTTCACAGTTTAAGAGACTTGGTTAGAGAAGTTAAGAGTTGCAACTTTTTAAATAACCAAGACATTTTTCAGCCAAATCAAACTGGAGGTTCCACACATCTTTTTGTTGTGGTTGATTTTCCTACCAAGGTCAGATTAGCTAGTGCCTTTTCTACCCTAGTTGGCTCTTATTCAAAACAACCCTCTAGCTAACAGGAAACACTGCAAAGATGGATTCTGATTTTCCTTGAATTAGAAAAAGCCTCTAGTTCAGAAACCCGTCCTCTGCATTCACCACTCCAGAACATTCAACTGCGGAAGGGCCTCCTACATCCCCTCCCGTCCTCCTCTACGATTTCCAGAAATCGAAACATCAAACTAAAGGAATCCCAAGCCCTAAACACAAACCTATCAACCAGATCTTTTGCTCATCAACAAGAACAATCCCACAACCTTTTCTTAACCATCAACAGAAGAAAAAAATAAAAATTTGCGGAGCTAAAGTACTCATATTATCATTATTCATATGATCCATAACACCACACTATTCCCACCTAAAGGATCATCACCACGTCTAATATACACACCATAACAACGCTTCATCACATCTCATAGATCCTAATCACCATCACCCATATCGATAAGCCACAGGACACAACATCGAACAGGAAAAAAAAAGTTCGAAATCAGAGAAGCAAGAATTACTTCTTGAAGCTGCCACGAACCCCAGGGCGAGGCTTAGACGATTCGGGGACGGAGCTGGCATGGAGATTGGAGAGCTTGGCCTCGTCGAAAGGGACCTTAGGATGGCGAGCTTCGTGGTGGATTTGCATCGATTTGAGGTCGGGAGCGGTGATTTTGCAGAGAGGGCACTCGAGCTTAGCGTGGCCGCCCTTGTCGAGGCCGGAGCGGTCTGCTTGGCCGGCCTTGCCTCCGCCACGGTTGGTGGTGGCGGCGTCGACCTTAGCGGCGATCTCCTTCGCCGTGTGCTTCTTTGGTTTCGCTTTTCCGGTCATGCTCGGAGGTCGGCGGTCGGCGGTCGGCGGTCGGTGGCTGATCGATATCAGAGGGGAACCCGAACCCAAACCCTAGGTTTTCTTCGGAGAGGGTGCGGCGATGGGTGGGAAGATCTATATAGAGTATGATTGATGGCGTGTCACTCGTTGATTGCTTCAATTTTTTGGATATTATATATATATATATATGAAAAATTATTTTTATTAAAATCATTTGGAGGGATAGCAATGCAACGGACTTAGACGAGTCGTCGCGAGTATGAAAATTTTTCATTCCTAACGCGTTTAACTTTGTTTTGAAAAAAATTTAATTTTTTTAAAAAATTATTTTTAAAATTTTTAATTACATTTAAATAAATATATATAAAAATAATTAAAATATTATAATTATTTATAATTTATTTTATTAAAAATTATTTTTTATTATTACTATTATTCTTATATATTAAAAATAAAAAAATAAAAATTAATTTCATTTAATTTTTTAAATTAATTTTATTTAATTTTTTAAATTAATTTTATATATAATCAGGATGAGACGGGGTAATACCCGAACTCACCCAAAACCTATCTTGCATTTAAAAAAAAATCTCAAATTTATCTTTAATCCAATTATTTAAATTTCAAATCCTTCTAATTAGGGAAAGAGAAAACTACATTTCTTGTCATCCCTAATTATTTGCACTAATTTTTAATGTTTAGGTTTTATAAAGCTTGTGAAATTATTTTATTTAATTTTATTTTTGAAAATATATTATTTTTTGTGCTATTTGAGATCGATGATGTGTGATGGTCTCCAAAAAGCCCGCGGCCCGCTTTAGGCCCGGCCCGGCCTGACGAGCTAAAGCCCGGCCCAAGCCCGTTTATGGGCGGGCCGGGCCGCGGGCCTAAATTTAGGCCCGGCCCGCCCCTTTAAAAAAAAACTACAAAAATAAAAAGTATTAAAAAAAATATTCATTTCAAAATTTTATTCATTGAATGTATAATTACATTTAAAATTGTGGGAAAAGTTTACATCACTACAAAATAAATACATCCCAACTAGGTTGGCACCTATTTATTTGTCAATCATCTGTATTTTTCAACCATAAAAAATAAAAATAAAAATATAATATACATTTAGTCATTATTTTCTGGCGGTAATGGCGAACTATCATGCATCCATGAAGATCTTGATAATTTTAAAGATTCCATATCGGCAAGCATCTCTGTTTCTCGAATGGAATCGTACATCCTTTTATCTGCTATTTCCCAATCTTTCACACATATCCCTGCTTCAATAACATCTGGCGCTAAGTTGCATCGTTTTTTACTAACTACTCTTCCACCTGCACTAAAAGCAGCTTCTAATGCAACTGTACTCACAGGAACTGTTAGTACATCACGAGCAATTATAGAAAGCATAGGATATTTGTGTTGATGTGATTTCCACCATATTAAAATATCAAAATCTTCTTGATCTTCAAATAAAATTATATCAGTATTAAGATATTTATCTAAATCAGATGTATTATTTGGAGAACTATTTGTTGTCTTTTTTCGACTTTTCAACTTTTCTAGAGCTCCTTTATAAAAAGATGAGGAGTTTGTAGATGTAGGTGGTAATTTAATACTATTAATATTATTACCATATTTTTCTTTATAATAGTTATATAAATTATGTAATAATGAATTTATTTCATTTTTAATTTCTTCAATTTTTATTTGGTCATTAAAATAAATAATTGTTAACCATTCATCCAAAGCTTCAAATTTCAATCTAGGGTCCACAATTAAAGCAATATAAAAAATTAAAGGTATTTCCCCCCAATATTTTCTAAATTTTTCTATCATTGCAAATATTGTATCATTAAATATTTCAAAACTTAAACATTTTTGAAGTACAATAAAAATATTAGTTATTTGCATAATAACTCGATTTGAAGTTGGATAATATACACCACAAAAAATGTTTGTTGAAGTATAAAAAATTTCAAAAAGATCTCTTAAAAGATCTGCAATATGCCAATCATAATCACTTAATGCATAAATATCTGTTTCACAATCATTGTTAAGTAATTGTATTTCATATAATTCGACTACTTTTCTATATTTTGTAATATTTTGTAAAAGTTTATATGTGGAATTCCATCTAATGGCCATATCCAAATTTATATTTTTTTCTTTTCATATTTAACATTTTGCAACAATCAAAAAATAATTCATGTTTTGCTTGAGAACTATTAATACTATATGCAATGCCTCTAATTTTTTCCAATGTATTATCAACATTTTTTAATCCATCCTTTACAATTAAATTTAAAATATGTGCACAACAACGCACATGAAATATTTTAGCATGATCTTCTTTTACTTGCCAATATCGTTTTAGTCTATGTATTGTTGTATCATTATTAGCAGCATTATCTAATGTTATTGTCAATATTTTATCACGAATGCCTAAATCTATAATTTCATCATTTATTAAAGATGCTATATTTTTACCACTATGTGGAGCATTTATTAATTTAAATGAAATTATTCTTTTATTTAATTTCCATTCATTATCAATGTAGTGAGCAGTTATACATAAAAAACCAGTGTGAGTTAAAGATGTCCAAATATCAGATGTTAAACAAATATTTCCTTCAAAATTTGCAAAAAAAAAATTTTAAATTTCTTTTTGTGTATAAATTTTTTTCATAATATCTCTTTTAACTGTATTTCCAGACCAACCTTTAAATTGAGGATTAAGACCTCGTTGAATTGTTCCTACAAAATCATGAGTTTCCATCATGTTGAAAGGTTGTTCTGCTCTTATTATATAATCAATCATTTCTTCACGACAGTTAGATTCATCATAAGAAAATGTTTTTAAATTTCCACTTTCATTTTTACCTAATTGCATATAATTTCTAATATCTACATTATTTTTAGTTTTACAATTTTCGTGATGTCTTTTTAAATGACTTGTGCCTGCATTTGAGCCACCAGTAAGAAATTTATTACAAATTTTACATTTTGCTTTTATTTCTTTTTTATTATTTTCTAAAATTATTTCTATTCTATCAAAAAAATTCCATATATTTGAAGTAAATTTTTTGTTTGATGATATTTCATCACATGGACTAGATGAAGAAGCACTTGTCATATTATAATTATTGATAAAATATTATGCCAAAAATAATAAAGTAATAAATATAAAAAAAAATATAACAAAAAAATAAAGTAGTAGGGGTGAAGTATGTTACTCAATTAGAGAACCGATGCAGAAATTCCTAGCAAATTTGAACTCTTGGAGCCACCAATGCTTGTTTTGCACCACCAACAATATTGTATAATTTGAGGGAAAAATAAAAGAATTTGAAATATTGTAGAATGTGAGAGAAATAGAGAGAATTTGATGAAAAAATGAAAAGGAAGAACATGTATTTATAGGAAGGTTTTTTTAAAAAAAAAAAATTGGCCATGTGACCGTTGGAGGCTTAGCCCCAACGGTCACATGACTCACATGGGCAGCTGGCTGGAGCTCCAACGGTCACATGACCGTTGGAGCCTTTAATTTTTTTTAAAAAAATAATATACTTTATTTTTATATATATATAATTAACTCAATTATTAAGCACAAAAGGAATGTAGCTCAGTTGGTTAGGGCCTTGATATGAAAGCATAAGGGGAGGGGTTCAAATCCCCCCCTCTCCCTTCCTTTCTTTAAAAGCCATTTTGACTTATTTAAAAAAGCTCACGGCCCGGCTCGCCCAGCCCGCCCCCTAGCCTGCCAGCCCGCGGGCTCATAGGTCGGGCTGCGGGCCTAACATTTTTCCATGGCCCGGCCCGCCCGTTGGAGATCACTAATGATGTGGCTAAAAAATTTTAAATGGACACTTTTCAATCATGAGAAAAATGAATTTAATTCATTTGTTAGAAACTTTACTAAACTTCTTGTGGATATTGAAAAATTTGTAAGAAAAGAAAAAAGTAAATAAAAATTCTTTAAATCTCTTCTCTAAAATTATTTTTCATTTTCTTGTACACAAATGCAATCGAGGCTTCTTAAATTCAAATGACGTTGGTTCAGGCTAAAGTTTGAACAACTTTGATTTAACTTAAAGCAAGTTTAGTATTTTGTAATATTTATAAATATATTATCCAATATAATAATTTTTTTATTTTATGAATTTTCTAAAACAAAAATATCAAATTTATCAACTTGGTTTTAATACATAACTTATTCAATATGAATACCCGAATCTAATCCAAATTTGGAAAAATAAGGTTGATTTCCATAAGTAACTTGAATCTAAAGTGGGGTTGTGTTAGAGGTAGGTTTAACGAATTTTAATTGAAAAATGGTGAGTTTACTTTTGTTCATGACCTTTCTCCCCAAGTGAGTAGGAAGTTCAGTTTGACCAAACCCTCTCAATCGGTCAAGTTATTTATAAGCAATAAGAGGATTTAATAGATATATACTAAGAGAAGAAATAAAGAGGCGAGATACTCTTCATATTTAGACTTATTCTATGAAGTCTTGCTAATCCAACCGAAAGTAATTAGTCAAAAAGAGAATCAATTAGATGTGTGACAAATTTTTAACAAATTTAATGTAAATAACGAGTATATAATTCACAAGAAAATAAGGAAGAGAGGAAGCAAGAAAGATGTAAACTCATTTATAGTGGTTTGACAAACTTTCTTACTTCCACTTTCCTTTAATTTCAATCCAAAGTTTGAGGTTTCTCTATATCAATAAAGTTTTCAAACCAAATCTTCAAATTCTTACAATTGGATTCTTCAACTCCAATGGTCTTTAACAATTCCACTCCAGTGATCATTAAGTGCACTTAAACAAATCCTCACAAGGTTTACCAAAGATGCAAAAGTATAAAACTCTCATAGTTTGAAATTTTGGCTAAAAGATACAACAAAACTATGATTAAATGGTACACGAAAGGATTATACAAGTTTCTTGGACAAAGGAACACAAAAATACTTTCAAAGGCTCAAAGAATTATGAACAATGATTTGGAATAGTTCTCTTAGCAATAAATAAAGTGGTGAAGCATTATATAAGAGTTTCAATGAGAAAATGGTCATTAAGCATTTTTTATACTCTACCAATCAATCATGTAGTAAACCACTCAACTAGTTGTTGAAGGTACAAAATATAATAGGTAACCATTGGGAAGCAAACAACTTTGATCGATTGAGCTACCAGTAGGTTAGCGCTCAATCGATTGGAGCTTCAAAGCTCCATCAATGGCTACTACCATTTGAAATTGCAAAAGGCTCCTTTATCAATCAATGAATTTCCCTATTCTTTCATAATTTTGAAATCTTTCATCCTTTTTACTTACAAGATTAGAGAAAAGTATGTTGGTGTATCTATTAAGAACTCATCATTAGCTACTTTCAATGCAAATGCTAGCAAGACCATTTGTAATCAATATAGAACAAATGACAGATCTCAAGTGTGGTATGACTATTGCAACAAACCTCATCATACTTAGGACACCTACCAAAAGATTCATGGCAAACCAATAAATTGAAAAAACAACAAACCTAGTGACAAACCTAATTGTGTATTTCCTTCTATAAATTAAGCTAAGATGACTTCTTCAATAAAGAGCAAATGGATCTTCTTCTTAAACTGCTGAAGTTCAATTTCTCATCTACTATACCTAATATTTCTCTTGCTCAAACAAGTAATGACCTTAATGCTCTATCTTGTGTTCAAATTTTACTCCTTGGATCAATGATTCAGGTGCATCTGACCACATGGCCAGTTTTTCTCATCTATTTAATGCTTATTCATTTTATTCCAGTAATGAAAAAATTAGAGTTGCTAATGGTACTTTCTCACATATTGCAAGAAAAGGCTTAAGAAAAATCTCAGAGAATATAGATCTTAAATCTATTCTCCATGCCCTTAAACTTGCCTATAATCTTTTGTCTATGAGTAGGTTATCCAAATATTCTAATACTTTCTTTGATTCTCATTGCAAATTTTAGGAGTAGAGCTCAAGGAGGATGATTGGTGGTACTAAGATGATAGACGGTCTTTACTATTTTGATGACAACCTCTTCGGTAATAAAAAAAGCTCAAGGTTTCAACAATATTACTTCAATTTCTGTTCATGAACAAATAATGTTTTGACATCTTAGACTAGGACATCCTAGTTTTCCTAATCTTACACATTTATTTTATGCTTTATTTAAAATTTTGGATTGTTCATTTTCTTCAATGTGAGAGTTGTCATTTATCAAAAAGCCATCAAGTTACTTATATCTCAAAACCCTATCATGTTTTAAAACCATTTTATTAGATTCATAGTGATGTTTGGGGTCCTTCAGAGGCTACCACTTCATTAAGAAAAAAACAATTTGTGATCTTTATAGATGATCACACTCGATTATGTTAGGTATATTTGATGAGTGAAAAATCTAAAGTGGAAAAATTGTTCAAAGATTTTTATAGTATGGCTGAAAATCAATTTCAAACAAAACTCGATATACTTCACTCTAATAATGGAACGGAATATTTTAAGGAATGCTCAAGAAATTTTATGAAAGAAAAAGGTATCTAACATCAATCTATATGTCATGATACTCAACAAAATGAAATTAATGAGAGAAAATAATAAACATTTACTTGAAGTGGCTTATGTCATAATGTTTTCTATGCATGTTCCAAACTATTTATGGGAAGAGGTTGTTTTAACATCATCTTATTTTATTAACAGGATGTCTACCTAGGTTTTAAAATATATCACACCTTTAGAGTGTCTCAGAAAACTCTCCCACTATCTAGAATCTAATCTAATTTGCCATAAAAAGTTTTCATCTACATTGTATTTGTTGACATACCTGGAAAATTTTGAACTAAACTTGAACCCAAAGCTGAAATTTTGATTGATGGATTTTTGTTTTTTATCATATCAAAACCAAATTTATAACATAATTCAACTACACTAAAGTAACTTTTGCCTGATCAAAAATTGGCTTTCAACAAAAGTTATTGTAATATAGTGGTTTTAGGTATCATCCACTAAGATGGCTTATTTTCAATAATTAAGGCTTAAATGGGAAGAAAAGAAATGAATGTGATCAACTGAAAATGGATTGACAATTCATGATAAAAATGAAAATGGCAATGACTTCAAAATAGGAAGAACAATTCAATTTAAAACAATCAAATTTTGAAAGAAGATTACTATGAAAAAATACTCGAAATTAGGAATCTCTAGAAAATAATCTCTTATCTTAAGGGCCTACAAATTAAATATGAAGGACCATGAGGTTGTATTGTTATAACAAATCATCCATAAACATTACTTATAATCTCGTTCAACATGACTGGATAAAGCATGTTGAAGTTGATAGACACTTCATATAAGAAAAGTTAGAAAGTAGGTTAATTTGCACTTTGTTCGTGTCATTAGATAGACCACTTACAAATGTTTTAACAAAAGGTTTAATGAGCACAACATTTCAAGCAATTATAGGCAAGGGTTGGGCATGAATAATATTTATTCACCCGCTTGAAGAGGAGAATTAGAAATTTGAATTTTCATATTTGGGTTTCTTGTATATACTTATGTAATTGTATATAACTATAAATTAGATTAGGGAAGTTCATATAGCTGTAAATTAGACTAGGAAGAATAATCCTTGATTTATAAAGATGGTCTTACTTTATAGGGATTATTAATTTATTTTTTTCCTTATTTATTTTTTTAAAATATAGGATTAGTTTATTTTTTTCTTTAAATTACTTTGTAAATATTTGATATAAATTAGGATTGTAACAACTAATTGAATTAGATTTTTTTACCACTTTCTCCCACATTTACCAACTTATTTCTCTCATTCAAAGTTCTTATAAATAAATGCTTTCTTTTTCTAACTATAATTCTTCAAGCGTACCATTAAGTCAAGTGTTTTTCCATATAAAATAAATTACTTCAGTATTTGTGAAGGTTTATTGGAACCACAAAAAAGCTTGAAATTGAAGCATTGAGGAGAGTGGATATAGATTGATTACCGAAACATTATAAATGAAGTTTGCAATTTTTGGCTCATTTATACGTCTCAATTCTTTTTACATTTGAATTAGTTTGCGTTCACACATCTAAGCTACATTTAATTTTCCTTCATCACAAATTTCTTCCCATGGTTGGACCAATAAATTTAGCAATTTTCCTTGTCCTATGGTTGCCCCAAAGAAATTGAATTCCATCATAAATTTCTTCCCATGGTTGCCCCAAAAAGTTTAGAAATTTTCCTTCCATGGTAGCCCAAAGAATTTGAATCCTCATAGAAATTAGGCATTGACAAATTCGATTCTAAAAATATGGAGAGAATCACTTCTTTAAGGTAGTTCAATGATTCTTCAAAAGGATCTCTTTTTTTTATATAAACTATGAAAGTAATTTTTTTTTTAGCTTGTTTCCAAATTTTAAACTATTTTTCTTGAAAATATTATAGATTAAAAGCATAATCACTCCAAACCTTCCATACAAAAATTAAATAAGAGAAACTAGAAAAAAAATATCATGTTTAAACCAGAGAGAGAAAGATTGAACTTGTTCTTCTTGTATATGGTATCAAAAAGAAAAGAAAAAAAAAATGAACCATTTCTCAGTAACAATATGTGGTTTCTGAAACAACCACAAATATGAAAAACCCTAAAAAGGAATTAGAACAACCACCCAGTGACAAAAACCAAAAACAATGTAGGTAGTTACAGAGGGTTGCTCCTAAAGGGGGGAGAGAGATGAATGAACAAGTATTGTATGTAATGTAACCTAACCCTAACCAGGAAATGTACCACCCACCATCTTCCTCTTCTCCTGCTAAATTGAAGCTAACCTTGCCTTATGCACATTCTCGTCTCCTCTGTAAAGCAACCTCCTCTTGTTCGACCCATACCCTTGGTACCTGTAGATAATGCTGTAAAGGCTTTGCCTCATACTCAATATGTCATATGTCTCGATGAACTTCAGATCGTTGATCCTCGATTTTGCTCCTGCAAAGCGCTGGTACTCCTCAACCACAGAAGACAAACACCAATTCTGCAATTTTCTCAAACAACCCACAAGACAGCCTGTCCGGTGCTGCAATTCAAACGTACAGAACCTAATGAGCAAATCATTCAATCAAATAAACAAGAATTCAAATTACAGGGTTCTTAGTTCTTCCTGTTTCTTTTTAACAGTCCATGATGAAGTGGTATGGCATTATAACATGGAACGATACTATTTTGTGCTGCAACAACCTTCATCAATTTATTCTTGTAGAATTCCAATGAAAGCTCTATTTTTTTTCTTTCAAAAATGAATGAAAGTAGTAAATATAGATGATGTGGGAAGAGGATTTTTTCATTCATGATGGCACCCTTGTTGAAAACCAAGGCGTAAATTGATCAACAAAGGGAGGAATTTGAGACAATAATTAGTCCCATGAAATCTACGAGGTTAAATATTAAAAAAAATTTTAAAAATAAAATAAAATAACTAGGAAGACAAAGATTTAATTGCTGATAAAGTGAAGGCCCAGAATCTGCAACATACCTTTCCGCGTTTGCAATGGATCAGAATGGGATGATTTCTCACATCTGCAAACACCAAAAGAATCGAATATCAGAACAATAAAAAAGAAAAATAACAATGCTGAAGAAAAGCGTAATTTAACATTACAAAAGTTAAATAACTGAATTGCCAGTTTATAACATAGTACCCATTAAGACTTTCAAAGCCTCTGAGATGGTATCCGTGGACATTGCCACAGGAGGCTCCTGCAGATGGCAAATGTTCATGTTGTAATTAACAAAACAAAGAGCAGAGAACAAACGATGCAATCTAACAAAATCATCGTGTTTAAAAACACACATCATGTAGAGTTTCCCGTATTTCTATTTAATGATCAGATCAATCAGATCATCAGCAATCGCCCATCACAAAACTCCTCCATATTTCCCAATGTATCATCATCTTAATCACAAATCATAAGTAGTCAAAGTAATCCGAAACAAGGAAAACTCAGAATATGATGCATTCATATGGCAATCACATCAAATGCTTAAAACCTTATTTTTTATGATAAAATCTCCAAACTCTCCCCAAAATCACATACCAGAGTGATTTCTTAAAAGGGGTTCTCTCTACATAGGCTAAACTTAACCGGGAAGAAAATAAGTTTCTTCAAATTTTCAGCTTATGAAAGGATTGTTCAAGTTGAAAAACCTACCTATGATCCAATGATATAAGTCGTTTTTTCCAGATAGTATGCTAAAATATACCGCCCTCTAGAAATAACCCGGTTTCTATAATATCTTACATTCTTAATATAACAATCACCCTATCAATATTCAGTCTCTGCTATAATTTTTTATATTCATTAGGATTGTAAGTAAAAAAAAAAATGATACCTTCTTTCCTTCAATGCCAAACTGGAAGAGGCGGATATTCTGAGATTGAAGAAATTTACAGTTTTCTTCCGGATATGGCTCAGGACACAAGTATCTGTTCCAATTCAAATCAAACCCAAAGTCATATATCAGTTGATTCACATTTCAATCATGTTCAAATTGATGTAAACAGTAATAAAATTTTGAATTACCCTTTGCTTGGCAGCCGAGAAAAGGTAGGAAAATTGAATAATAAAAGAATGGAAAACTTTGAATTTTGGATTCTATTTTGACAACAGATAGAAAATAAAAGGTGAGAATCTAAAACTTCCTACTTTTTTTTCCTTTCTCACTTTCTTGCCAAAAAAGGAAAAGAAAAAGACTCAAATTTGTAATCCTCCGTTTGGCTCCCCAGAAAAGTTAGGAAAATCAAACGTAAAAGAACATAAAAGGATGAGAATCCGAACTTCTTTTCTTTCGTTTTCTTCAAAAAGGACATTGATTCAAATCCGTAATCTTCCACCTGGTTTCTATAGAAAGATAGGAAACAAGAAAAAGCAAAACAAGAGTCGCAATTTTCTTCCATTGTCGTCGATTTTCTCGGGAACCAAACAGCCCATAAAACCTTTAGAAGGGAAAAAAAAATTCAAAACTTCTTTTTCTTTAAAAATAAGCATGAGCCAAATAAACACTCCGTTTGGTTCCCGAGAAAATCCACGAACCAAGCCCAAATCTCCTACATTCAAATCCTAGAACCCCATTACTAAAACCTGCAACAAAACAAGAACAAAGAGAAGCAGAAAACACAATAACATTCATAACAAAATATTTCCTTTTCTTGCATTGTCGCCCATTTTCTCGGCAACCAAACACCCCAAAAAATTTAAAATATATATATATAGGATAAGAAATACCCACATGATGGATCGAAGATTCAGGGTTTCGAGGAAGGGGAAATTGATGGGGCTGGGGAGGCCAGATCTGAAGATGTTCTCTTCAACCATGGAGAAGTTGGAGGGAGGGACATAAACGGCGTCGTTTGCAACGCCATTTTCCAACATCAACCCCATGGCAGGATGATAAAAATTTGTATAATTCTTGACACCAAAGCCAAAATGCAGACGCAAAAAAAATCAAAGAATGGGGGGGAGATTTAAGCTTGTAGGGTTTAAGAGAGAGAAAAGGAGAAAAATCTAGAGAGAGAAAAGAATTCTATGGGGAATTCAGGAATCTGTTTTCGTTGGGTGATTGGTACTTTGGATTTTGATAGGTTTAGGAATTAGGAAAATTAAAATCCCATTGAATTCAAAGTCCAAAAAGTGTGGCCACTTCCCCCACCCCTTTTTTTTTAGGGTTTTTTTTCTGGTAGGGAATCTATTTTAATTGAAAATTCACAAATAGCCACATAGTTCCCATTTACAATATTCTTAAGACATTCATTAAAAAAAAAACATTTTAAAATTTTTAAATACT
Organism: Vitis vinifera; assembly: GCF_030704535.1. Lineage (NCBI taxonomy): Eukaryota > Viridiplantae > Streptophyta > Magnoliopsida > Vitales > Vitaceae > Vitis > Vitis vinifera. The sequence continues at coordinate 18,100,973 of NC_081808.1, read as the reverse complement.
TTTAAAAAAAATTAATAAGATTTCTAACGTTTCCTAAAATCATTCCCGAGCTCTGAAACTACAAGTTCAATTAAATACATATTCTTTAATTTAATTTTTTATATATATATTTGGCATATTATTTACCTTTAATAATAAAAGTTGATTTAAAATCTAACATTAATTGGTTAAAACTTTTAATATTTCTAGAATTAAAAATAAAATAAATAGAATCCCATTCAAACTTTATCTTGGTGTCAATCTCCAAAAACAGAAATATTATCAACTTGTTTTTACTTTCTAAACAAAAATCAAATATCTTTTTATTTAATCAACATTTTCAAAAGATATTTATTTAAAAATAAAAATATTTTAATAATTACAAAAATACTTATAAATACCCATTTGTCCCAAATTTAAAATATCAATAATTTAATTAAAAAAAATTGAAGTCAAATTCTTTGGCATTCAAAAGTGTAGAACTTATAAATTGGTGGGCTATGATGGGGGAGGATAAGAGTAAAAAGAGGACTAAGTCAAGGATGAGTGAGAGTAGACTAAGCCTTTGGGAATTGGATATTTCCATGAAAAGGGGTGGGGGGAATCTAGAATTCAAAATTCAACAAAGGTTCTTTGGACCTAGTCTTTGCATGGGAGTGTTTGGATACTTTCCTCTCTCCTCTCTCCCTCTTTTTTGTCCTTTTATATGAAATTGACATGTGTTTGGCTGCTCTTTCAAACCGCCCATTTTTGCCTTTTGGTCATTATCACATTATCTTGGGCTGCTTCCTTGGTAAAAAAGTTGTTCCACCACTCTTTTATTTATATAATTTAAAATATCAATAGAAAATGTCATGTTATACCGATACTTATGGAACAAGGAATTCATATGGTCTAATATATGTCATGAAATATAAATATATGAGACCTGAGGTATAAGGATATAAATTAATAAATTTTTAGATATAAATAATAGAACTTAAAAATATGTACATGATATCATTGTTGGCTTGTGAAGCCTAAATCAATTTTGTTACGCTTTATTTGAGATGTCGGGGTCGAGTAACTCATGAGGGTCGAGTTCCTAAATGAACTCACAAGGTTGAACGGGGTAGCCCCTTGGAGAAAAAATTTTATGTAATGATTTATGAGTTTACCCCATATTATATATTTAACCCTTTTTATGTTTAGGGTTTCAATTTTTTCAGAGTATATAGCTGCAATTAGAGATGTGTTTTTCGAGAGTTTCACCATTGTAACTCTTCTCATTTGTTTTGATTAGTGGATTGTTGAGTATTGATACACTCCATGAATATGAGAATAACATTGATCACATTAATCGTTGAACTACGTTAAAATTTTTATATTTTTCTTTATTTATGCTAGTGTGTGTACGTGGTTTGATTAACAAACATATGGGAGCTTTTTGAATGGATAAAAAAAAAAGTACACTTCGATACTATAGTCAATAGATTCCAAAATGTATCACATATGTATTTAAATCTCGTTACTTCATATTAAATCTAATTACTTTATATTAATAGTGATTCTAAGAGACACTTTTAATATTTCTAATACTTAAAAAACTTTTAGAGACAATTATACTTTAGAGATGGATAAGACTAATAATGGGCCTAAGGTCCATAAAATGCGTAAAATTCAATTTTCACCAACATTGTTTATATCTAAAAAAATAGTTATTGCCCTTTTTCAAATATATGAAAATTACATTTTAAAATCTTGTTGTTAATATTAAATTTTAATGAAAGTTTTATTAACTACTTTCACCAACATTACTAAAATGTCATATTATTAATAATAAAATAAAATAGGAAAATAAAAATAAAGCCAAAAATAAATTTAAATTATATAAAATTTTTTACTTAAAATTTAACTTATTCAATTATAAAATATAAAAATTAAATTAAATTAGAAAAATTAAAATTAAAAAAATATAACTATAAAAGTCTATAATAGGTTTATTGTGCTTTCATTTTTCAAATTTTTTTTAATAAAAAAGAGAAATAGAAAAATATTACAATATTTTTAAAAAAGAAATTAAGAAGGTGAAATAAATGTGAAACTTGGAGTTTAAAAGGGAAGTAAAATAGTAAAAGTAAAGAAAAAGGGAAAAAAAATATATAAAAGTAAAAATAAAAAATTATCTCTAAAACTATTTCCTAAAATTATGGTCAAACAATTCATAAAATTTATTTCAAATTTCTAATAAAAATTTTAATGATAATTATTTCATTACTAGAGTCTAAAAATACAAAATTATCTCTAAACTCAAAACATTTAAACCATTTTTAAAACCGAATTTTTGTTTTTAAAAGGGTTATTGAAAACTCATTCATCATTTTTTGACCCCATTTTTAACAAAAATACTCTCGGTTTTTTTTATTTTATAAAATTAATCATTTCTTATAAACCTTCATATAAATACTTGAAATGGTAAAAAATATTTATGTAAAAAATAGATTTACTCTTCAAGCAAAAAAACGAGAAGAGTTAGATTTATAAATATAAAGATTATTTTTTCCCTTTTAACTAATTAATTTTAAGATTTATCTAATTTTAATTCAATCATTTATACTTACTCTTTCATAGTTTTCTATATATATATATATATATATAAAGTTTGCCAACATAATAAGTTTATATAAAAATACTAATTAATTTAAAGGAACGCAAACTAATGAAATTTAAAACCAATGAGAATTAAATCTACATGAAATTTGCATGTATAAGGAAATTTAAGAAAAAAAAAACTTCCACAAATATCAAAAGAAAAAAATGTTAAATAAAGATAATGATGCGGAAAATAATTATTTAATTATTTAAAAAGGCACCATGGCCGCCATGGGTGGCTGTGCTTGAAGACAAGAGATAATGCCCATAAAAGAAAATATTTATTTATTTATCATTAATAAAATAAAATAAAATAAAAAGCACCATGAGTCATGGGTGGATGCTGTGTGCTGAAGAAAACCATTGGCTGCTGTGCTCTTAAGTAAATCTCTGTCATTTGGTTTTCTTCGGAGACCATGGCAATCTGCGGCTCCCACCTTCCCACAACGTTAATTTTTTATTTTATTTTTAATTAATTAATTAATTAATTCTTGTTGGGAACGATAATGGCCACAAACATGTAGTGGTTTTTTGGCTGTACATTGCAGTCATATTGGACGCGTGTCATCGGTTTTTTTATTAAATGCAGGTAATATTAATCCAAACTCTAATATTTTTATAATATATATATCATCATATGTAATAATATTCATTTTCGTTTTAAATTTTTAAAAAAATATATAAAATTTTACTATATCATATACTTTTGAATTAGGCATTAATCGAATCAAACCCTTAACTCACTGCCCTATAATTTAATATAAAACTAAAAAAAAAAAATTGTTATGAAAGCCTTCCTTTAACTTGTATTTAATAAAAGGTTTTTTTTTTTTTTTTTGGAATATTATTAGTGCACTTTGAACAAACTTTGAGTGATGGGATAAAACTCACCGCAATGGGCGAAATGTTATAAGTAATAATAAATATTAATATTTTTATTCAATTAAAATTTATAAAAATATTTAATTGTCCTTTATATTTAATAAAAATATTTTTAAAATAAAATTCTCAAATAAAAAAAATTTTATTACAATTTTTTTTCTTCACATAAATTTATGTTTAAATTTTTTTGGATAGAAATGGAAATAAAATTATAATATTAATTAATATTTATTATTCACTAAACAATTCTATATTTTTAAAAATTATTAATTTATGAATAACACCATGTAGACCTGCTGCATTTAGGAAATGTTAGCAAATGGCAACATGTTGGGGGTGTTGAAAAAATTTGGATACAATGGAGAAAGGAAACACTCTCACACACTCACTTTGATACAATAAAACTCTCTTAGATACAAAATAAGAACAAGAAGAAGAAGAACATAAGAAAGGCTCAAACAAGTTCTTGGAACTTTGTCCAAAGACTCTATTTCCTCCCACCTCTAGAAATATTTTGGGAACTAAATGGAAATAGTCTTGGGATTAATCAAGTCTTTTCACTTTTCTGCATGAGATTTCAAAAAGAAGAAAAGTCATATATATAGCACTCTTAGGGTTGAAAAAAGGTTACAAGGATGAGAAAAAACTCATTGTCTTCCTCAATCTCTTCATCTTTGTAACATTCAAAATTAAATCATATGTTTAATTCACACATTAAACATGATTTAATCTCAAATGTGTAACTCTCTTACACTTAACATCTTAAGTTTATAAAGTTACAAAGATGAGAAGACTCATTGTCTTCCTCAACCTCTTCATCTTTGTAACATTCAAAATTAAATCATATGTTTAATTCACACATTAAACATGATTTAATCTCAAATGTGTAACTCTCTTACACTTAACCTCTTAAGTTTATAAAATTACAAAGATGAGAAGACTCATTGTCTTCCTCAACCTTTCAAGTTTTGTAACATTTCAAAATTTAATCATGTGTTTAATTCACACATTAAAAGTGTAACCCTTCTTACACTTTATTTTCAAAAAGTTATTTTCAAAAGTGTAACTCTTCTTACACTTTATTTTTTTAACCAACAATATATATATATATATATATATATATATATATATATATATATATATATATATATATTTATATAAATATAACAATCCCCCACTTGGTTAAAAATAAACATAAACCCTTATAACCTTAACAGTGAAAATGCATAAAATAAAATATCTTTCGATTTGAATTTTACCTTAGTGTAATGGTCACAAAGCTTCGTTGAAATCCCAGGTTGCTTGTAGCATTAAACCAGTTATTCCTTGTAACGAAACCGGTAACAACACACACACTTCCACTAACCACACGAATGCCCATTATTTTCTTGCTTAGCACTTTTATGGCCATGTGCTCAATCCATTCATGAACTTTCTTGAAAGAAACTCCAACTCTCATGAGAGGCGGCACCACCCCTAAGTTCACATAGGTGAAATTCTTCCAACATCCTTGTTGCCTTTAAGATGCTTGTCACACATAGACTGAATTTCATTAAAAGCTTTAAGCTTAACCCTCCAACGGTAACAACCAACATTAATCATCACAGATGGAACTCACATGTTCTAATGCTGCCACAACCCACTTATCAATGACTTGTTTTTACCCATTGAACTTAAGACTAGTCATTTCGTAGTATTAAGTTGGGTTACCATCATTGGTGAGTTTTATTTAAGGAGTTTTAGTCTCATCCCTCTAGATGTTATCCTTACTAAATCTCTTGTAAGAGGTTTAGTAAAAGGATCCGCCAAGTTTCCACTTGACCTCACAAATGAGATTGAGATGATTCCATTTTGAATCAATTGTCTTACATACTCATGTCTAATGCTTATATGTCTAGACTTCCCATTGTACACTCCACTGTACGCACGAGCTAGAGTGGCTTGACTGTCACAATGTATCGACACTGTTGACACATTATTTGTAGTAAAAGGGATGTCCATCATGAGATCCCTAAGCCACTCAGCTTCTTTTCCAGTTGCAGCTAGAGCTATAAACTCTGCCTCCATGGTTGAGTGTGATATACAAGTTTGTTTCTTGGATCCCCAAGAGACAACCCCACCACCAAGTGTAAACACCCAACCTGTGGTAGATAAATTATCTCCCACACTCGATATCCAGCTTGCATCTGAATACCCTTCAATTATAGCAGGAAACTTTGAATATTGGAGGCTTAGTTCTTTGGTATTCTTTAGGTAACCAAGAACTCTACCAATAGCTTTCCAATGTTCCACGCTTGGATTGCTAGTAAACCTACTTAGTTTACTAACTGCAAATGAAATGTCAGCCCTAGTACACTAAACAGCATACATAAGACTTCCAATTGCACTTGCATACTCAAGTTGAGCCACCGATCTACCATCATTTTTTTCAAGTTTTATACTTGAATCAAATGGAGTATTAGCATCTTTAATCTTGAGATGACTAAATTTGCTAACTACTTTCTCAATATAGTGGGTTTGGTTCAAAGCATAACCCCCGCTATTTCTTTTCACTTTGATACCCAATATAGTATCAACTTCTCCAAGATCTTTCATCTTGAAGGTTGAGGATAGAAACTTTTTCGTTTCTATTATTCCTCTCATGTCATCACTCAAGATTAACATGTCATCCACATATAGACACACTATGACCATATAGTCATCACAAGTCTTAGAATATAAGCACTTGTCCACATTGTTGTGTCTAAATCCATCCGAAAAAATAGCATGATCAAATTTTTCGTGTCATTGTTTGGGAGCTTGTTTTAAACCATATAATGATTTGACAAGCTTACACACTTTGTTTTCATTCCCCAGTAGAACAAAACCTTCCGGTTGTTCCATGTAGACCTCCTCATTGAGATCCCCATTCAAGAATGCCGTTTTGACATCCATTTGATGAACAAATAGATTATGAATTGATGCCAAAGCAAACAATATCCTAATCGATGTTGTTCTAGCCACCGGCGCATAGGTATCAAAATAATCAATACCTTCTCTTTGTTTAAACCCCTTAGCTACTAATCTAGCCTTAAAGGTTTGAATCATGCCATCGGTGTGATATTTCCTTCGAAATACCCACTTGCATCCTATTGGTTTAGATCCTGGTGGAAGGTCTACCAATTCCCATGTTTGGTTGGACATAATTGAATCCATTTCATCATTGATAGCCTCTTTCCAAAAAGCAACATCTCTAGAAGTCATAGCTTCTTTGTATGTTTTGGGATCCTCCTCTATTTGAAGTACTATAGGAATTTTTCTTATAATATCTTCTCTATTTCCTTCTACTAAGTAAAAGGAAATTCTTTGAGAGTCAATCTCATCCGATCCCAACACTTTCTCTTTTCTAGCTCTTTGGCTTTTCCGAGGCACAATGGGTTGCTCAACAACCTTTGAAAGTGTCTCCTCTTGAGACTCTCCAACACTAGTAGGTACTTGAGAATTGCTATCACTCAACAAATTCTCAAAGAACTCTACCTCTCTTGATTCAATTATCACATTAGACTCCAAGTCTAATAGCCTATAAGCTTTGCTATTTGAGGCATAGCCTACAAATGCACACTTAATGGCTCTTGGACCCAATTTTGTTTTATTTGGATCCGTTTTCTTGCAATAAGTAAGACACCCCCACACTTTGAAGTAACCTATATTAGGCTTCCTTCCTTTCCATAACTCATATGGAGATATCTCATTTTTCTTCATAGGAATTCTATTCAAAATATAGCAAGCAATCAACAAAGCTTCACCCCACAAATTAAAATTCAATTTAGCATGCAATAACATAGCATTCACCATTTCCAAAAATGTTCTATTCTTTCTCTCCGCTATGCCATTGTGTTGAGGTGTATAGGGTGCGGTGCACTCATGTATTATGCCATATTCTTCACAAAAAGAATTGAATTCACTAGAGAAATATTCACCACCTCTATCACTTCTAAGCACCTTAATATTTTTTCCTAATTGATTTTCAACTTCGGCTTTGTAAACTTTAAAGGCATTGAAAGTTTCACTTTTGTTTTTCAACAAAAACACATAGGTAAATCTAGAACAATCATCTATGAATGTAAGAAAATACCTATTTCCACCTCTTGTTAACATGCCATTAAGTTCACAAAGATCACTATGTATTAAATCAAGCAAATTAGATGATCTCTCAACACTATGAAAAGGCTTTTTAATCATCTTTGATTTAACACATATTTCACACTTTTCAAATTTCTTGGTATCACAAGCAATCAAACCACATTTCACAATCCTTTTAATAGTGCTTAAACCAACATGTGCAAGCCTATTATGCCACAAAATTAAAGAATTTGAATCACACATATAAGCGAAAGTAGACGTCATTTTATTGATATTATCATTGGTACTAAGTTTGATCATCCCATCACAAGAATACCCCTTTCCCACAAAGTTCCTCGATTTGGTTAAAATTAACTTACTGGATTCAAACACCGCTTTGATACTCGGTTTGCCAAGTAAATCCCTACTAACCAAATTTTTATTCATATCGGGGACATACAATACATTTTTAAGAGTAACCTTCTTGCCGGAGGTAAAAACAACTTCAATAGTGCCCTTGCCAAGCACCTTGGATTTTCCTTGATTGCCCATTTGAACCTCTTGATCTCCCTTTGCATCTTCAAAGGTCTTGAAAAGAGATTTGTCATAGGTAACATGAACTGTGGCACAAGTATCATACCACCATCCTTGCACCTTTCCTTGGACAACGCACACATCGCTTAGTGTTACAATGGTCTCCTCATCAATTGCATTCACCATAGCCCTTTTTTGGTCCTTTCAGAACCTACACTCCCTAGCATAATGCCCGGGTTTTCCACACACAAAACAAGGACCTTTCTTGCCCTTAAATTGCTCTTGATTTTTCTTGGGGCTCATATAATTTCCGGAATTCTTTTTGTTGTTGTTATTTTTACCTCTAGGATGATTGGCCTTTGAAATCGCATTGGCTTTGTTAGTCCCACCATTGGACTCTTCCACCATTTTGTCTCTTGATCTCGATTCTTCCTCAATGCGAAGATGTTTTTGAATCTCTTCCAAGGAGTAATCTTCACTCTTGTGGAGAATCCTCTTCCGATAACCTTTCCAACTTGATGGTAATTTAGCCACAATAGCACCAACTTGGAAGGCCTCCGGAAGTTCAATTTTGAGAACTTTCAACTTATTCACAATTACTTACAACTCATGAATTTGTGGTAAGAGAGGCTTTTCATCAAAAAAATTTGAAATCTATGTATTGAGAAATAAGAAACTTTTTGGTACCTTCTTCCTCGGCTTTGTACTTGTTTTCAAGAGCCTCCCAAATCTCCCTCGCGGAATTGGTGTTGGTGTAGAGATCATATAGTCTATCGGATAAGGCGTTCAAAATATGACCCCTACATATGAGCTCATCCTCCTCCCTCTTCTTCCTTGCCGCCACCACTTGAGGTGCGTCATTTTCCTTTGGTTCCGGTAATGGTGCCAAGGTAGGATCAAGGATGTAGAAAATCTTGAGTGCTGTGAGAAGGAATCTCACCTTGTCTTGCCACCTAGTGAAGTTGGAACCATCAAAACGATCCAACCTCACAAGGTCTTGGTTCATAATCTTGATAGTTTCTCCCTCCATTGAGATTAGAGTCTTTGATTGTTGAAAATTTTTGGATACAATGGAGAAAGGAAACACTCTCACACACTTACTTTGATACAATAAAACTCTCTTAGATACAAAATAAAAACAAGAAGAAGAAGAACACAAGAAAGACTCAAACAAGTTCTTGGAACTTTGTCCAAAGACTCTATTTCCTCCTACCTCTAGAAATATTTTGAGAACTAAATGGAAATAGTCTTGGGATTGATCAAGCCTTTTCACTTTTCTGCATGAGATTTCAAAAAGCAGAAAAGTCATATATATAGCACTCTTAGGGTTGAAAAAAGGTTACAAGGATGAGAAAAAACTTATTGTCTTCCTCAATCTCTTCATCTTTGTAACATTCAAAATTAAATCATATGTTTAATTCACAAATTAAACATGATTTAATCTCAAATGTGTAACTCTCTTACACTTAACCTCTTAAGTTTATAAAGTTACAAAGATGAGAAGACTCATTGTCTTCCTCAACCTCTTCATCTTTGTAACATTCAAAATTAAATCATATGTTTAATTCACACATTAAACATGATTTAATCTCAAATGTGTAACTCTCTTACACTTAACCTCTTAAGTTTATAAAGTTACAAAGATGAGAAGACTCATTGTCTTCCTCAACCTTTCAAGTTTTGTAACATTTCAAAACTTAATCATGTGTTTAATTCACACATTAAAAGTGTAACCCTTCTTACACTTTATTTTCCAAAAGTTATTTTCAAAAGTGTAACTCTTCTTACACTTTATTTTTTTAATCAACAATATATATATATATATATATATAACAGGGGGAGTAGGGGACAACTTCCATAGGTGAGCGGGCCGCATGGAATGCGTGGTCAATGACACTACTACCTTGCCATGGTGGTTATTAGGATGGAAACGTCTCTGAGCAAGGAGCAGTAGGACTGGTGGAGGTTTGTAAGAGAAAAAAAGGGTGAGCTAAGCAAAGAAAGGAAAATTGGGTATGGTAGGCGAGTTTTCTGATATTCAGGGGTTTAAGTGAGAGTTAAGAGGAGGATTCTGGTGGGAGAAGGAAAGCAAGCATATTCTAGGAAAGGTATGAAGCAAGGAGGATTGAGGAGGCTAGGGGAAAAAGCCATTTTTGAGAGAAAGAAGAGTATAGAGAGACGGTACCTATAGCTAAGAGCCAGGCATATCGATGCCTGTGGGGGGTTTTTACTGGTATGAGTATTCACTCCTTGCTATCCTTATTTCCTTCTTGTTGATTTCGGGTTTATTTAATGCTTTGATGGGGATATTAGAGGTTGCATTTCATTTTATTTTATCATTGGACTTGATATTGCCTTGCTCATCTAATTCCTGTAAGCAAAAGTTGAGAATGAATGTGAATGTAGACTTGTATTTGCTACTGGATGCTTGAAAATCATATATTTGTTTTTGTGCGAAGCACATTTCCACTCTCAATCGACTCTTCTAGCTCATTGACAACCCATGAAATATAGCTAGTACACTGATGTTTAGTTCATTTATTTATGCTTTGTTTCTTTTTTTTCTTGCTCTTCTATGTTATTTGTCTCCTGTCTTCATGTTTTCTATTGTTGCTGGTTGAGGTATCCTACATGTAACACCGCTCGAAAGTATCAGCTCCCTAACCATCATTTTCATGGCTTACTAATGTGCTACTCTTGGTGAAGAATTGGATTTGGAACCCACAACTCTGCTTTGTGATGATGCGACCACACAGTTGTTCTCAAAGACTTCCAGGATGAAATGATCTTCATGATGTTCACAGAGATATTAGGATGGTGTGGGTTCCTAGAAAAATGAATTTGGGTTCTATACGGTCTCTTGTCACTATGGTAGCTTCTAAGCTTCAAGCCTTCTATAACGAATCCCTTCGAGTCCACTCACCTACTCCAATCACTTCCACTAGGAAGTGTGTTTATCTCCCAGAAATAAAGCATGTCAGGCACCTCTTTGATGGTGTACGTCAAATCTATGTCTAGATGAAGGCTAATGATGTTTAAGTAGGACTACTGAGATTTTATGATTCGGTGGGGCCAAGATTGTTTCGTGTTGAGTGGTGACTTTGTGGGTGATGAGGTGGTAGGACCATTTAGATGGTATGTGGTGTCGTTTTTGTCTTGGAAAAAATGGGAATTAGAAGTTAAAAGGAAACTTGGAATTCTTTAATTCCAACAATACCAGATCAACTCACCACCAAGTTACCAACAATGCAGCCTTTGCACCCTGGACCCCACTCCTACATGGCCACTCTCCAGTGTACCACCCTGAAGTACACGTGTCTATCATCCTCTTAATTCTTCAGTTTTTGATGTCAAAATTTAATTTTTGAAACTCTAATTTTCAAAACTCCAATTTTCAAATAATTTTCAAAACTTCAATTTTCAAATAATTTTCAGAACTCCAATTTTCATATAATTTTCAAAACTTCAATTTTCAAATAATTTTCAAAACTTCAAATTTTGAATAATTTTCAAAACTCCAATTTTCAAGTAATTTTCAAAACTTCTTTTCTCAAATAATTTTCAAATTTCCAATTTTGAAATAATTTTCAAAACTCCAATTTTTAAATAATTTTCAAATCTTCAAATTTCAAAACTCTAATTTTCAAAACTCTCATTTTCAAATAATTTTCAAAACTTCAATTCTCAAATAATTTTCAAAATTCCAATTTTCAAATAATTTTCAAAACTTCAATTTTTAAATAATTTTGAAAACTTCAATTCTCAAATAATTTTCAAATTTTCAATTTTCAATACTCCAATTTTCAAATTTCAGTTTTTCAAATAATTTTAATTACACTGTAGTTTTCAAATAATTTTAAATCATTCATTTTCTTCATCCTTCATTAGGGTTTAGAGTCACTAAAAATCTCGTTTTTAAATAAACTTGCTACCTTTCCTTTTAAGTAAACACTTTCACAAATTTTCTTTGATTTTAAAATAATTTTTCGTTTTCCTTGATTTTTAATAAGCACGAAGACATTTTTCATAATTCCAAAGTACTGAAATTTGTGAGATCAATTCATGCAAAATAAATTGGGTTTTGGTGGAGGCCAACATCCATAATATTTTCTTTGAAAATAATTCAAGTGAAGTGCATGATTAATATTGTTTGATTTTGACCAATTTTATGTTAGATATTTTACATTTATCATTATGAGCTAACCTCGTTTCCATGACAACACATTCTTATTTGCTGTTAAAGTACGTTCCCACTCCTACTTCATTTATTTATTCATTCTCATACTCGATTTGTTTTATTATTTTATCATTTCATTGACATCCATTGATTTCCTCATCAATTGTCACACTCGCCTCACCTTATTTAGTAAAGATTCGTTTTTAGGGACTTAGAGGGGTGTTGCAGTCTTTCGTTGTACCTTCTTGATAAGTAATCTGACCTTGGGACTCGACTTTAGTTTTCCACAAACCATATTTTTCAAATAAGAAGTCGCATTTAAATTTTCTTTCTTATTTTGTTTTCTCTTAAAAATAAAACAAAAATAAGTGGCTACTCCAATCTTTTCTAAAAATCATATTTTTCACCAAATAAATAAAAAGCGAGTCACACCATCAAATGGGAATGCATCATGAAAAATGCAGGGTCCACACACCCTCACAAAAAAAAAATAATAATAACATTAAAATTTTGCTTATTGTAAGACAATTTTCTAAAAGAATTTTTTTTTCTTTAGAAATTCCCTTTTATTTCAAATCATCAATCCCCAACTTTAAAACCATAAATCATATGGGCTTTAAAGGTTAAAAAATGATTTAAAATATGTTCAACAACTATTTTCAGGAATAATTTTATGTTCTTTAGAACACGTTTAACAACTAATAATTGCTTTCTATTTTTTATTTTCTATTATTAAGAATAAAAAATATGATGCTTTTACATAATATTTTTTAATCGTTTTATATTGTTTTTACTTATTTTTTATTGCTATTTTAAAATATAATTATACAAACATGTAGAATGATTCGAAATAAAACATTAAAAATAAAAATTATTTTTAAAGCATATTTAAAAGTATTAAAAATAGGTTAAAAACATTTTAAGTTTTCAAACAGACTTTTATTTTACAAAACATCACCAAATAGTTTTAAAAAACTATTCTAAAAAATTATTTTCCAAAACCATTTTCGAAAATAGTTACATCCTTAATTTCTTCAATAACAAAGTTGTTTCTAAATACTTAAGTACTTTTAAAAATTTTATGGCCTCTAATATTCCATTTCCAAGAATTTTATTTTTTTACCAAATTTATAATAATATTTGCAACAAATTGGTTTCATATATTTCAAATTACTTTTATAAAAAAAATAAGAAAATAACTTGTATTAAAAGTATTTTAAAACAAAGTCTGACAAATTCGTTGAAAATTAGGTTATATCATAAATAATAAAATTTATTGTCAAATATAAACCGTTTGATAATTCCTATCAAAATTTTTTAATACTAATACTACTCATTTTGTACATAATCATAAAGCATGTAATCCATTTAATGGAGTTGAGGTGAATCGGGTCATCTTAGATTAATTTGAATATGATTATAAAACTTTAAATTTATAATAATCATAAATTAATTTTTTAACTAATTTTATAAAAAAATATAATTGAAATTGTGCAATTTATTAATAAAGAGTCTTTATATTGAAGGTTACAAATGGATCAAGTTTAAGTCGAAGATTCTAAAAAAATCTTTTATTATAACATTCAACACTAATACGATTTATTTAATAAATGGGTTAAGTTTAACTTGAAGTAATGGATATGTGTATTTACACACAATTATGACATCCAAAGTAGGAGTTAAGAATCTCATAGTATTTCCTAATGGAATTTGTGAGTCATATAAAAAATTATCACCCTTAATTTGAAAAACAAGTTTAGGATTGGACCAACACATGCAATATTCAATCAAAATTGGACACCCAATTAGGATTGGATTCGCAATCAATCCAATTTCAACCTGATTCACCATCCAACCCAATTCTAACCCGACCCATGAATCCGATCCGACCCACCATCCAAACCAGATCCCAACCCGACCCGCAACATTGAATTAAAGGATAGATAAGGGGATAAGGTCACAAGCACCAGGCATCCAATGAAAACCCAAGAACAACTACAACCACACCCCCAACATGGCCCCTCCAAATCTTTAACTCTTCTTTCTATCTATGTCCACCACTCTCCTCTTCATTTCTTTCTACCAAAGCCTCTCTAAACTGAGAGCCCTGAGATTACCAAAGAAGCAGGATGGCAACAGCTTCTCCGATGGCCAGCCAGCTCAAGAGCAGCTTCACCTCACCAACAACCTCTAGGGCCCTGCCTGTTGCCTCTCCCAAAGGCCTCTCTGCTTCTCCTCTTAGGCCATTTTCCTCTAGGAGGGCACCCTCCTCTTTCTCCATCAAGGCTATCCAGTCTGAGAAGGTAACTCACAAAAACTACTTCAATTTTTCTTTTCTCAAATTTTGATGAATGCTGAAATTTCTCAAATGGGGTGCCCTTATGTCTAGCCGTAAGGGTCCTATAGACAAAAGGGTGCCCATATAGATATAGTATGAGGGTGGTATAGACAAATGGGTGCCCATATTTCAAGAGATATTGTACAAATTTTTGCGCAAAATTCCACTATTAGGGTCCTATGAACCAAAGGGTGCCCATATCTCTAGATAATTTATACATTTTTTGTGAAATGTTCTATGCATATGGGTGCCCATATTTTTGGAGATTTTGTACAAATTTTTGTGCTTAAGGGTCCTATTCCTATAGAGAAAATGGTGCACATATTTGAATATATTTTGTAGATATTTTTGTGCCAAATTTCACTATAAGGGTCTTATAAACAAAAGGGTACCCATATTTGAAGAGATTTTACGGAAATTTTTGTGCATTGTCTCACTATAGGGTCCTATAGACAAAAGGGTGCCCATATTTTATAAAGATATTTATATTTTATTAAAAAAAATACTTTTAAAATTAAATCTAACCTACTAGAAATATTACATACTTGCATACGTATTTATTTATTTTTCCATTTATTTTTCCTTTTATTATAATTATTTTAGAAAAATGTAAATATTATTATTATTATTATTATTATTGTGCATTGTGCAGCCAACATACCAAGTGATCCAGCCCATTAATGGTGATCCATTTATTGGAAGCCTTGAAACACCTATAACTTCAAGCCCATTGATAGCCTGGTACCTGTCCAACCTTCCAGCCTACCGGACTGCGGTAAGCCCAGTTCTTCGGGGCATCGAGGTGGGCCTGGCCCATGGGTTCCTCCTTGTTGGGCCCTTTGTGAAGACCGGCCCATTAAGGGACACCCCCATTGCTGGGCCAGCAGGGTCTCTAGCTGCTGGTGGACTTGTTGTTATACTGAGCATCTGCTTGACAATGTATGGAATTGCATCCTTCAAGGAAGGAGAGCCGTCGATCGCTCCGAGTTTAACCCTCACCGGGCGGACCAAGGAGCCGGACCAGCTCCAATCGGCCGACGGTTGGGCCAAGTTCACCGGAGGGTTCTTCTTCGGAGGAATTTCCGGCGTCACTTGGGCTTACTTCCTCCTCTATGTCCTAAACCTTCCTTACTTCGTCAAGTAGGGTTTTCGCCTATTGAGATGATCAAAGAATTGTATATTTGTTGACAACTTTTATCACAACCATCGTGTTTAAATTGCATGCATGCCTATTTAGATAATGAAGTACGTGTTGTTCCCTTTTTCCTTTCATTTCAAAGCAAAATGACTACTCTAATAGTCACCAACTTAGACAAAGCAATGCCTATGTCATCGTCTCTATCTATTCGAGCAGAAGAGATGATCTTTTATATTTCATGGTGATAGTATGATTTTGCTTCATGCCACTGGCATAGATAAAGCAATGCATTGTATCGTCATCCTCCTATTTATTCCTTCAAAAGTTTTCGGTATCTATAGCATGCATATGTTTGAAGGCATTGTCAGTCTATGAGTAAAAATGTCTTTATTTTATGTACATACGAACCTACTAGTATCAGCACAGACAACATCGTTGGATCGAAAAGACAAACCATTTTCAACATCTCACAATCACAGAATCGCTAACCAAGCTAGGAGGAACCCGAAACAAGAGGAGCATCAACATGTGCAGCCCTGGAAGACTAAAACTGCCTCAGGGAAACAGCAGGGAGAGACAGCAACTCTGGTGGAATGAGGTTGTCCCAGCCCTTTATAGGGTTTGTAGTTGCAGAACCATCCCATCCTATGTGTGTAACGTGCTTCACATCGGTTGGAAAACCTATCTGCATCTCCTCGTCCGAGTCTTCCATGTCTTCCTTAGGGACTGGAACGAAAGAAATGAACGATTTAGGAGAAGAAAACGATAGAAAAATGATGACCAAACAATGAGAGTTACCAAAGAATTGAGAGAAGTTCTTGAAACCCTTCACCAGTCTATGGAAACCGGTGGAGATGTTTGGCTTTGGGAGGGCCAGGAGCCTGAATGAGTTCTTCATGCTATCGGAGAAGCTTTCTTGATCTTCCTCTTGTGCTCCTTTCACAAGGCAAATGAGAAATCAGAAACAAGACCCGATAAGCCTAAGAAACAAAAAACAAAACACACACACAAAAAAAAAAAGGAAAACCAAGAAACGAAGAGAGAGAACTGATGGTAGATGAGTTTGTGTCAGGTTTTGATCTTCTAGGCTGCTGCTCACTCACAGCCACACTGGCATAAGACACACAGCCTGCAGTGAAGGGAAGAACGACGAGCCTCTCCATTCGGTCTCTCATTGCTTATCAACAGTAACAAAGGAGAGGAGTAGGAAGGAGAGAGGAGACGTGGTGGTTGAGGAAATACAAAACTTCGAAGTGGAGTTGGTATATTATATTGGATGGTTGCTGGCTTTGTTATCAAGTTAGAATGATTCTACTAGTGGAAAGTTAAGAACCAGAATACAGAGTTTGGTGAGAAACAAAGATGGAGGTTTATGTTTACGAGCTCCAGCTGATCAATCAACAAAAGTAGGTCTAATTGCTAAGTTTAACCTACTAATAGTTCAACTCTCAACACATTTGATAACATTCCAACCTTTAAGCCCTCTCAAAACCCTTCCTGTTTAAGTCCTCTTTTTGGTGGGCTCCTCCATTTTACTTGCCTCCCTTTTAGAAGAAGCCACCATTGTTTCTCACATCTTATCTTTCCTCTTTGTCCCTTTCCTGTTCTTTTCCTCCTTTCTCATTTCTTTCGGGTTTCTGGTTTTTTTCAATACTTGGTTTGGACTCCACCTTGAATGAGTGTATCACAAGTGATCTTTGATCCTAAAACATAGAGCTAATCAGTGATTAAGACCGGCTACGAATTTCTTCACTGAATGATGGTAGGGATTGAATAACAGGTTCTTGGGGAAAAGGATGTTCCTGGACCAGGAGGAGCAGTGACCGGTTTTTAGAACTCGGTGAGCCACCAAAAAACTCTATTGAGTTACTTGGCTGAACCACGAACTCACCAAAATTGACTGCATACTTCACCAGAATGGGCACACTGCTGTTACAATGAACTACTCAGTTGACTCAGTAACTCGGGGAAGTTTACCGAATCATGTTAACTCATCAATCCAAAGATGAAGAACAAAAGATATCCAAATCCCCATGATCAAAGACCCCAATATACAGCAATAGTAACAACTTGGTTTGACATTGAGATCAGTTTCAGAAATTATTTCAGGTAGAACCAGCCTTAATCCAGGGTTCCCAAACCTCCAAAAACCACCCACTGAGTTGACTCAGGAAATTAGTACAATGCATGAAAAACATTTGATCTTTACCACATCAATGAGTTTTAAGGATTTCAATTTTACTTCCATTTCTTGAGTTTTACTACATTAGATTTCATTAGGAGTTGAGCAGACCATTCAGGGCTTCCAAAAACTTCCTACTTCAACAATTTTAGACAAATTTAGAAGTTTCCACTTGCCCAGAAAGTTTTACAGAGTTGAGATTCATTATACTAAAAGGAAAGAAAATCCCGGAACCAACAAGACTTCGAGTTTTCATTCTAAGTCACTTGTCCTGGAAATTCTAGGCCCCATCCAGTTGGCCTTTTTCACTTTCCCTTTCACTCATCATATTCTTTCTCCTAGTCCTCTCAAGAAATCTTCACCGTACTTTTTTTCTAAGCCTTTCCCCTTATTTTGTGGCACGTAATTCATTACATTCCATTGCAGGATAAGCCCTATCTGCAAGACTTCAAAGGCCTGTCCTTCATCAGTACGTGTACAAAAGCCGAAAACTAATATGTCCAAAGCAAGTCAAGACCTCAATTATAGCTTGAGATTGTGTTCCATATTTTGATGGAAGTAAGAATTTTCGGGTGATGTTTGGCAGACACATTGCAGCCAAATTAGAAGGTCTCTATATTGGCCTTTGTGTAGCATAGACGTGATCCCACAAAGAGTGAAGGAAACAAAAGCCAAAGAACAGGAGCAAAGACAAAAGCAAATTTTCATCTATGTTTCATCATTGGAGAAATTGAATTACAACATAGAATGTATCATACAGTTACATCCGTCCATTGGGTGGGCGGGGGGGTCGATATTAGTTTTGAGGCCTGACCCTTCAACTAAATGATTTGCTAATATGATCTAAAGCTACTGTAGCATGGAAGAATCATTTTGCATGATAGTATTCAGGAAATAAAAAATAAAAAGCCGATGAATATAAAATTACCTTAATTCTCAATTAGGCATCAATGTCAAAATCAATAGGAGCAGACTGGAAATCATGGACTGAACAACCATGATCTCTTCATTGAATTGTGGAGGTCTTGAATTACTTCCGGGGTCTAGATGAACCCTTGATGAACTGTTTCTGACTTATGGCAATCAAATCCGGTGAGTACTCACTGGCATAATTTATAGCTTGGTGACTTGCAGCATCACCAGTAGTCTGCACAGGAGCAATGCCCATGCTTAAAATGATGGAACCGATGAATGTCTCTAATGATTATTTCCCTGCCCAAGAGCTCAGAAGCATACTTGATAAAGTTGTGACAGTCAATGCAAACGCGAAGGTTTTTCATGACCCGGATCGGTGTTCCAGGAGCAGTACTAATGATGCCATAAGCAATGGCAAGTTTTTCACTGTGATAACCTAGTAGCACTTGTCTTTGCTCTTGTTCTACATCTTGCATCACTGGTGTGACGTCAGTTGAATACCCGATTTCCTTTAACCTTCCAATTAGCTCATCTAAGTATGAATAAATCTTAGTGTCCTGTGGATGAGACCTATCTCCCATGACAAAGCTGTGCACTTGATTCTTCAGCTGAATCCAAGATTGACTCGGGTTTTTCTTAACCCCTCTCTGTTGCATCAGACTCCTGATTTTAGCTGCCTCTTCCCATCTATGCTCAGTGGCACAAATGCTAGAAAACAGAATGTAAGGTCCTGCATCAAATGGTTCAAGTTCAAGTAGTTTTTTGCAGACCCAGATCCCCATCTCGATGTTTTTGTGGACTCGACAAGAAGATAGAAAAGACCTCCATACAGAGCTCAGCTTGGAGATGGCATTGTTATGAATGAACTCCTTTATCTCATTTAGGCGACCAGCTCGGCCATAGAGATCAACCATACAGGTGAAGTGCTCAGCTCCAGGCCTGATGCCATAGACTTCTCTCATCAATCTGAAATATTTGCAGCCTTCTTCAAGCAGCCCGGCATGGCTGCAGGCAGTTAAAACGCCTACAAAGCTGACCTCGTTCGGTGTAATCCCCTCATTGATCATCAGCTCAAAAAGCCGAACAGCCTCTCTTCCTTGTCCATGTAAAGCACAGCCAGATATCATTGAAGTCCATAACACAACGTTACGATCTTTAGCTTGGTTGAAGATCAACCAAGCATCATTCAAGCTCCCACATTTAACATACATGTCAATGATTGAGGAACCCAGGAAAACATCCAGTCCATGTCCAATTTTCTGAATGTAGCCATGGACCTGCCTGCCAAGCTCCAGAACCCCAGCACTTGCACATGCAGAAACAACGCTTGTGAGGGTGAATTTATCGACCTCAACCTGGGAACAAATCATAAAGCTAAAAGTCTTCAGAGCATCTTCAAACCTACCATTCTGAACATACCCAGAGACCATTGAACTCCATGAAACACTTTCCACCACTGCATCATCACAAGACTCTTCAGAATTCATCATTGAAGATTCTTGAGGCAAGTGTTTGAAAATCACCGACGCCTTTTCCATTTCCCCACATTTGCAGTACATATCTATCAGTGAATTCCTCACAAACCCATCATCAAGGACTCCAACTTTCAGTACCTGAGTATGTATCTGCTTCCCTAGTCCCAAAACTGATAAGGAAGAGGCCAACACCAAAGCTATGGAGAAGGTGAGTTTGTTGAATGCAGGTCCAGCTGCAACCATCTTATACAGAAGTTCCAAGGCAACTCTTTCACAGCCATTTCGCATCAGCCCATCTATCATTGTATTCCAACTTGCAGCATCTTTTCCGGGCAATTGCCTAAACAGATCAACAGACTTTTGCATATCTCCAATCTGTAGATAGGAGCTCATCATTATATTCCAAGACACAGTATCTTTCTCGGCCATCAGACCAAACAACTTCTCTGCATATCCAAAGCACCTGCATTTCACATAATAATCAAGGATAGAGTTGTTCAACACAGCGTCTAAATCAAGCCCATTCCTCAGAATCCAACCATGAATTCCCTTCCCAATTCGAGAATCATTCACATTCGAAGAACAACTCTTCAAAACTATGGACAAAGTGAATTGATTGGGGCATACACCTTGATCCTGCATCTTGGTGAATAGACCCAGAACATCAGCAGACAACCCAATTCGAGCAAAACCCGAAATCAAAACTGTCCATGAGAAGACATCCGTTTGGGGAATTTCTTCAAACATTTTATGTGCTTGTTCCAAATTCTGGGATTTCGCATAGAGATTCAGAAGATGGTTCCCTCGAATACCAACACAACCATTCTTGATTAACTTAGCGTGAAGAACCTCAGAGTTTGGGTAGTTCATGGAATCACTAAAGGTTGAAGAACTGTACCAGTATGATTTAGGTGTGATCGGGATTTTCTTGGTGATGGAAATTACAGAGAAAATTTGAGGGCACCTCACAAATGATACCCCAGGACTCAAGTAACAATAACCCCATTTCATTTTACCACTTTTTGTTAACAATTTTGGATCAGCTCATTGTTTAATGGAAGATTTTGAGCGCCGTATGAGCAATGGATACTGGATTTCAGTTTCCACGGTCTGTTTGGTTGATGAGAAAACTGCATGAAAAAAGGCAAGAAACTAAAAATTTGAACCACATGGTTCTTCATTTCTCCCTTCCAAGAAGTGAAAAATAAAGTAGTAGAAAATATTAGATTCAGGATTTCATTCCGTTTCCTCCACTTTCTCAGCAGCCAAACGGAGGCTGCATTAGATGCATCTGCCGTGCATGCATCAACGCGTGAGCCTACCCTCAAAACGACGTCGTATCATAATCCTAAATTGGTTTATATACATATATATCCTACCAAAATTAGCCATCCAATTTTTCTTTTTCAATTTCAATTTTACTTTCATAATTAAAAAAATTCAAAAACATCCCAAAAATGATGTTTAATCATTTAAAAAATTAAACTATAAAAATATACAAATACTACTTTGACTATCAAAAATTAAATTTTCAAAATCATCAAAACTCATTAAAAATTATTAAAAAAAAAATAGTTTATTTTTATTTGCCATATAAGTAAAATATCTAATATTTTTAAAGATAAAAATAAATTTGAAATAGACTTAGAAGGGTAGGTTGAAAGCCCAAACCAATTAAAGAGGCCAAGGCTAAAAAGGGAAAAGTAGTCAAAAAGTATGAACTCGAAAAAGAACACATCACAACAATCTGCAAGCAGGGAAGGTGAGGAAATCCATCACATTACATTTATATGTAAAGCTAGTAACATTATACAAAAGAATAAGCAGAAAATTTTGGTATTAGACCCACTACTACAACTACAGAGATAAACGTATAGGTTGAGCCTTGATGCTAGGAAAGAATTAAGGATAAGGTCAGGCAATTACAAATATCAAAGAGGAGGATAGAAGTAGGAGGAGAGGGAAAAGCCCAGGAAGAGCAGGCCTCCTACTGTTGCAACTGTGCCTTGGGAGATCTTGGATGCTAGCATGCTTCCTCCCACCACTGCCAGTGATGTGCAGATTGTGTGCCCTATTGTTGCCCCCACTGCTACTCCGATCGCATTCTTGTGTGTTGCCAGCTGCACATTCACAAACTTCACCTTTCAGCAACTGAAATGAAAAGGATTGGGATGTGGAAGATGAATGCATGCTATGAAATTATGCTTGTGTGTAAGGGATTGATTGGATGTGTTGTTCGTTTACCAATTTATTACGTTTTGTACTTCCAGAGAACTTCAAAAGCAAAGAACATGGGAACATGGACAGCAATGATATGTGTGGTTTGTGGGTCAAGGGATGGGCCCAAACAACCAAAAAATTCGAGATTCTAAGCATTTAAAAGAATTGTCCAATGGAAAGCTAATGAAATTATACACTCAGTATGTAGTCGAAAATTTCAAAATACAAGGTTTTTTTAAAAAAAATAGACGGAGCAGGCCTTTCCAGCAAGATAAGTGGCTCGGGAGTAGTTGAGCCTTGGGCCTAGGTTCACTTTAACAACTATGTGGAGTTTTTCAGTGTATCTAGGTTTTATCCTGAATCCTTGTGTACCATGAGGGAGTTGGGGCATGGAGGTTTCCCCCAACATAAAAATAAGAGGGAAATAAGTTTGATGTTGATGAACTGCATCATAGGCACCATATGCAACTGATGATATTAAGATTTGAGCGTCTTCCAAATTAAGGTCAGACGCAAGTCTATTTCCTTACAGTTTTGAGGTCTCTCGTTTGTAAGACCCACTTAGATGGCATCTCTTGTATACCCTGAGTATATATTTTTGTTTACCTGTAAGAAAAATCTCATTTGTCCTGACTTGTATCGGACCCATATTGTTTCTACATTAACCTAAATTAGGTCTGGCTGTCACTGTCCTCGGCAATAATTAATTCTACTTACTTTTGTGGAGAAACCAGTTTGCAGTATGCAAGACACTGAACAACGATTTCAATTTCAATGGAGGAGCCGCTCAACAAACAAATTAAAAATAATATAAACATAAGCCAAGATGGACTAGATGGAAAAAGAAATTTCTAACCGCAATTGTTGCGATCTGGCTGCGATCCCCCCACTCGGCTAGAAAAGTCAAAATAAAAGACTGCACATGATAAAACACAGAATGCCTCAGTATATGAATATCATGAGACATCAACAAACTGTGACCAAAATTTTCTTAACACATATTGTAACTATAGAATCAAATGTCCTTTGTAAGCCTCAAGAAATGGATAAAAGGATTAATAAGAAGCTGAGGAAACAGAAGTTCCATGTAACCAGAAGGTCATAGTATGTTCCACGAGACATACCTCCAAGAATATTGGTGTGCAGAATCTTGAAAAGAAGCGGCGGAAACTTGTTTTCCCTTGTCCAGACTCAAGTTTCTCTTCAACCTAAACATATGAATCGACAAGTAATCTCAGGATAACCATAATAACGTGTTCAAGAACAAGGGGAAAAAAACTTGTCAGGGTGTCAATACTGATGCAACATTTTTCAGCCACTAATTATATATGAAGTAGAACTTGCAAGGGTAAGTGAGGATAAAAATATTTTAAAAAATTTGAGTAATGGATCCTGCATTCTTTTGGATGAACCTGGGGCTTTTATACAAGGAAGCAAAGTGACAAATAGCACCTATAGACCCTGCCTACATATATCCAAATTGACCAGCCTATTCTAGCTCTATGTTGCATGGACACTTTTAGATATGTAGAGCTGTATGAAATAAGCGTCAAACCATGACAAACTTCATTTAGATCATATATCCCTTGCACATATATGCAGCACAACATAGAAATATTTGCTATTATTTTTAATCTAAAGTATTACATAACTTAATATACTAGGTAAATGAAACTTTGGCTTTCTGAACAAGACACTCCATATGAGTTCAATACTCCATCATGCTAATGCCAGAGTGGCTCGGCATTGATATTTTATGATCTTAGTCTGTATAGACATTATAAAGCCACTGAAAGCAGCAGATCAGGACTTGAATCCAGATTGCAGTAGATCTGATTTATAAGTGATGAATGACACTCTCGTCAGAGCTGCACAACATAGCGGACAGTAACAGTGCTCTTGATTTTTTCCCTATAATTCAATTTAGTAAAGATCTTAATGAAACACTTGGAAGAATTCTAAAAGAAATGATGGCACTAACATGTTTTCACATAATCAAAGCAAATGTTCCCAAAAACCATATCACAGATTATAAGTATCATAAATATTTGTTATACGGTCCCCTCAAAACTTGAGAACGTGTAATCCAACTTTAGTAACATTTTAAATTACCAGTAAGAACGAACAAGCATTATATCATCATACTGATCTAACCAAACAAGAGTCTAGAAAGGCAAAAGTAGATAAGAAAATGAATCAGTTTTCTACACCTATACAAATAAAGTGAATCTGCAACTGATATTTAATGAAAAACATACTTCCTCCATTTCCTTTTTCTGGGATGCCTTTGAATCTGATCTCCAAGCAATATAAAGCAGCCGCAGTCCGAAAAATGCATAAAGAACTACACACAAAAAGAGTATGGGACATCTAAGTTCATATTAACCTCATTCAAAAGCCCAAATGACTCATAATTTAATTGCATAATCAAGTTGGAAAAACATCATCCATGCAATGTAATATAAAACCAATAGAAAGCTAAGCTTTCAAGATTTACTCACACTTAAATATGCATATAACTAGTCATATTGTGTAGACAATATCTGGGGTATTGTTATACATTATCCTATTGATTTAAAAGTACAGTCCAATTTTCAGAATTTTGGTTCCTCAAATATTGACAAACATTTGGATTGTGATATCAGGATTGTTCGGACCTTACTTGTGAAGGTGGTTAGGGATGATGATATCATCACTACATGAGAGAACATAATGATATCATCACTAGATGAGAGAACATACAAGCAAGCGAATGACAACATCAGGCATTGCATCTCAAAAAATGTCACAAAAGGATCCACAATACAAAGGATTAGAATTTCATAGCTGATATTAACTTTATGGTACATAAATCTTGCTACAACATACATCATCATGCAACATTATCCAAAAAAAAAAAAATTCATCATGCAACATTAATGAGAGCATTCCCTAAAATGGTTGGGAGGCCAAAAGCTAATAAAACTGAGGGTCTATCCAACCTTCTAATGGAGGGATGGGTAAATAAGGAGAGAGAGGCTATGAAGGTTCAATGGGTGGCTGTGCCAAATTTTTCATATTGCTTTAGAGTTTGGGCATTCCCTCTACTAGGTTCCTCAAGCAGCTCACCACATGGTGGATTTGTTGGCAAAATAGGAATCAATCAGTTAATCAAGTTTTGCATTCATGGTTGTAACCACTTTTAGTTGTTGCCATAATTTTTCTTGTTTTAATGTGAAGTAGCAAGGTACTTCTCAATGCTAAAAACTTGATGGTAGAACAGCATATTATCCACCTTGTATCAGCAATTAAGGTGTTTGTCTTTACTTTATTTGGCTGGCACTGCTGTATACTAGTTTGTGCCACCTTTTAATACTAAGGGCACTTTAATATATCTCTTATTTTTCTATAAAAGGAAGAGTCTTCCAAGAAGTCAAAGGTCTGTATCTAGTAAAGATTGACATGGATTCGAAGAATAATCATAGGAATTTAATGAAAGAAATTGTTACCAAATCCTTGCCATTAGGTGAAGAAACCAACCCCCACCCCCACCCACAACACGAACAAAACATCATTCTAGTCATGAATAAGATCATTGAAAGAAAGGTGGGTCCTAAATTTGGAGAATTCCGGGTCAAGGATTCTTCGGCTTTATAAAGGAGAGAAACAGCATTGGCCTCCATTAGAAAAACATGAGACAAAGGACAGCCCAATACTTGCAGATGCTTACCCACCAGCACTGAAGACAAAAATAAATGCCTTACTCTATTCCTCACAAAAGAAAAAATATATTTATATTTTCTTGTCTGAGTCCTTAAAGATTCAAAAAAGGGAAGGGAGGGGAGGGCAGATTGTGTTTGAGACTATTCCTCACCTTTGAGGAACTGAAATACTGTCTAGAGACCCACCACTAACATCTCACCACAACAAATAATGCTGCCACAACCAAATCCACTGCCATTTCTACCTCCACTAACTCCAAAATCAACATCCATCACCTTCCCCTTCATAGAGACTGCCACTGCTACAGCTTTTAAAAGAAATACCAACACGTCCACAAATCAGAATTGCCATCACCACACTATAATTACCACAACCACAACCACCTACACAGTGAGACTAGCCCAACTCCATCATTATCACTATATCAACTCCCAACACCACTTGATGAAAAATAGCATTGCTACTGCCACCAAAACAGAACACCATCACCAATACCTTAACACTACAGCAACTGCCACATCAACACTCATATTCCCCATTCATCCATACCAACACCACTGACATCAACCCCATCGCAACCCCTACCAACCTCATCACCAAATTCCCTAGCAACTCCTCTGCCACCTCTTATAGAATAATAATCACTGCCTACTACAACACCACCATAACCATATAATAGAAAGTTCAATATGCCCATTTTTTCCCAGCATATTACCTAGCACTATAGACTTATAAGAACTGGTTACTTAAAGAACTCATCCTTCTCAAATAGACCCCTCCATATCAACATCATTATTTCATTAGTAATTACACTATGCCTCATTAAGAGAAGAAAACAAATTTCAAATTAAAACAATATTTTGAGAATTAAGTGGAAAAAGGTGGCCAAGACAGATGGAAGTCGGAAAGGATTTTTTTTTTCTTTTTAAAATTTTTCTGGCTTGGCGGCATAGATATTCAAAATATTAAGTCAAGATGGCTTCTAAGCACAAGCCAATAGTTTCTATAAAATGAAGAATAAGATTATAAGGGAGAAAGGAAGCAAAAACTGCCAGAAATAGACAAATAAATTTATGTTAAGAACTATACAACCAATTTCAAATTTTCTACATGCATCAGGAATCCAATAATTAAATATAAGAGTAGGTCATAAGTCAAAACTAAAATCAGCCAGCATGAGGCAACCAAAAGGTAAACAATCAAATCGATGTTTTAAAATAATTAATGTCAAGCGTCAAAATAATCAGGAAGCAGAATATGAAAAAGCATTGCATAAAAACTAAAAATGAACACATGCACTGCAATAAAGCAACATAAAAACGTAAACTACATACCTGTAGCTGCACTATTTGTATGCTTCCTTGATATCAAATTTGGCACAATCCTGCCAAGCCCAGTGGAGAGTACCTAATTGGCATGAACAACAACTTTGACCTTGACAAAACTGAGAATAAGGGAAAACTTAATAATAAATCGTGCTTCATAGTTTCTGAAACTACAGAAAACCTATGGCACATGAAAATGATCATTGCATCACACACGTGCATTGGGGCATCAGAAGAACAAATGGAGAAAGCCGAAGCACAAAAAGGTACAGCTCTTGTATGGAAAATAAACAAGAAAATAGATAGCTTACCGTCATTACAATCAAAGCACTGAGCGCACCAGATAAAACAATTGATTTAGGGTGTCTCATTGCCATAAGAGCTGCTATTATAAATGTTTCATCTCCAATCTAATAACACCATTATCAATAAAACATTCATCAGATGCAAATATAACAAAACTGGTAAACATACAGTACCACAGTAACAGTTTGAGGCTCACTATAATAATCAACAGAAAAATGCCCATTTCTAAGGTCCAAAATGTTAAGACAACAAGACAGTATTTTTAAATGTATCATATGCTGTTTGATACTTTCTTGAGATGATACATTGGTACCATTAGAATATGTGATCCATTCTCACGGCCGAATAATTATGACCTCCAAAAACACATAAAATAGAACTGGCAGCAAAATGAGACATTTTGGCAGTGAATCACAAATTTATTTATGAAATTGACTAAAAAAAATAGAACTAAGAACTAATTGCAAGACCTAAACAACAATTATTGCTACATAAAAACATTAATAAGAAGAATAGCACTAAGAATCGAGTGAACGAACCTCACTAACAATTATCATTGACAAACTTGCAAAGAAAGCATCAAAAACTCCAAGACCGGAATCCAAACTGAGATCAAGACTAATAGAATCAGGGTCCTTCTTGTCTCCTGTAGTTTCAACCTCAAGGTCCTCCAGAACAATCTGTGCCCAGAAATTTATACAAACGTATAACATCCATGCAGAGAAAGAATAAACATGAGCATATAAGTAAAAACTTTCAATACATATAGATTCTAAACCAATACCTCCTCTTGTATCAATGCCAAAATTTCTTTTTTTTTTTTTTTGATAGGTAAAAAGAGTGATTAAATTAAAAGTGCTTGAAAAAGGTGCATCAAAGTATACATGGAGTATACAAAAAGCACCTTCCGGCAAGCCAAAGGAAAGGCCAACAACAACCCGCCCCCCGAACCAAGCCTAAAGCATAAAACACCTAGAGAAAACTTATCAATGCCAGACTTTTACTTCAATCAAGTCCCTCTCATGGCTGCAAGTTGACCCAATTTACACTTTTGTAGGTTCTCATTTGTTCATCATTATTGGCTTATATTTCCAGAGCCTAATTTTACATTCTAGGTCTTGATTTTACTTTTCTGAGCACCTCTAGTGTATTTTCCAACAGCATTTACTTTTGACCCAAAACTGATCATTCATTACTTTGAGAATCACTCTGCTTTCTGTTTCTTTACCATATTCTCCCTTCAGGCTTTGTGGGATACTCTTCATTGGAGCATTGAAAATAATCTAGAGAAAGAATCCGATTCTCTCAAGCAATCACTTGATCCCACAACCATCCCAAAACTGGTGCCCATTTATACTCAAACACATGGTAGTCCAATTTTTTTAGGTGAAAGCTCCAATTTGACCAATTGAGCTGATGGAGCAGCTCAACCAGCTTCAGTGTTTAATAGCCAAACAGTCTTTTTCTGCAGAAAATTGAAGTTTGGAAAACAGGAGAGCATTTGAAGTCTTTGATTGGAAAATCTACCATAACCCATCTTGAAGAAGCTATACCAATCTTTCTGCACCATTTTCTCCTTCCTTCTTTCTCTTTAGAAAAGAGAAAGCAGGTAGCAATTTCTGCCCTTGTTGCTAAATGGCCCTTAATTTTTCTATTCTGGCTCTCAATTTTCATTCTTTCCATATTAAAACCAGAGGAATATAGAAGAAAGTTGGCTTCGCTAAGCACAGCTCAATTCGCTACTTTGGCCCCAAATTTCCAATTTTTTCTCCATTTCCCCCCAACCAAACAGAAACCAACCCTAATTTTCCATTTTTTCCCCAGAAATTTCCCTTTTCTTCCCACATTCTCACACCAACCTAACAGAAACAAAATGAAAAGAAGAACAAAACGACAGAGGAGTAATCACCTTGCTACGCCGTCCCAGATCCAGAACCGATCCATTCGTCTCACCCTGTTCAATTCCATCCACAGATTTACAAAAAACCTCAACAGCAAACCACAAACCAATCACGATCAATAAAACGGAGACGCAAAATCGAAACAGTACCTGAGACAAGGCCACGCAAAAGATGGACGCAAGGAGAAAAACAACAGCAACCAAACCAAATCTCCTTCCACTTGCCCTGAAGTACAAATAAGAACCCATGGCGTCTGAATTCGGAGAAATCCAAAGGGAAAATGAGATACGCTCGGGAAATCAGATCTGGATACCAGATCTCAATCGCCTTTCTATGGAGTGCTGGTTTGCTTGCTCGGAAACACCTAAGCCCGTGACATTATAAGGGAAGTCAAGAGATTTTGCAATCGTGCAAGATCTCCTAGACTTGCTCCGGGAGAAGTTGCATCCTACGTTATATATCACTCGGTTTCTCTGTCGGTCTTGCCATGCTCTAATTTATTCAAATTTTTAAAGATGAAGGTCGCGTTGTCTATATGGACTCCACCAAATGGTACATGTAGCACTCTTCAAAAGATTAATCATGGAATATACGCGACCTAGGTTGACGCTAAGGTCCTCTTGGTTATTTCTAAAAATATTTTTCAAAAAAAAATGAAAAAAAAAAAAACTGGAGGCTATTTTCAATTGGTTTTTTTTTAATAAAAAAATTTTAAATTTCAAAAAATAATAATAATTACATTGTTGGTATTTTAATAATGAGTATTAGATTCGTTGTTAATCTAATCCAACAATGTCGGTTGGCAATCCTCTTATTGCTCTTAAGCATCTGCACCAAGGTTAATCAAGGGATTCCTTAATTGTGTTCATCAAGATAGAACTGGGTAAGGGAGGAAATCCTCGAGATTAAGTGATTTTAAAGTTTTGCAAGAAATTAAGTGGCTATGAATTGAATCAAGAGTGTGCACACAAGTGAAGGAATGATTAAGTTTTAGGGGCAAACTTGTTTTTTTTTTTTTAGTATAAGTCTTATTTATATGGTTTCCGCTTGTTATGTCTTGAATGGTTCAGGGGGAAGGGATAAAGTCGACTTTCTCCTTGTGAATGAGTCGTAGTTGGTTAAGTATGTAGTATCATGTCAAGTCTATTATTAATTGGTTAGATATGTGCCAAGTGACACTCAACAGGTTTTAGGGATATTGGTTGTTGATGGGGCATGTTACTAACTAGGGTTCGCTTGTTTTACTAAGTCACAAGAGTGATAAGTCAAGCAAGAGTGAGCATAACTTTGACATCCAGTTGCTCGTGTTGCAGTGCTTAGTGCCCTCAAGAGCTCTCTCTCGACTATGACCACTTAAGACTAGAAGAATCAGGCAATCTTCATTATGGTACATTAGGTTAATAGGTGAAATCGAGTAGGATTGATAGTCCTAGTCTCACCCAAGCATCGGTTCCCAGACTACAAGAAGGGTGTGGGCGAATGGATGGAGATGGGAGCTTGGTTCCCTTGAATGAAGTGTAATGTAAGGATGCTTGGCATTCCAAGGGGATCAACCTCGAGTGAGGGTGCTTGATGGTTGTATTGCAGACTTGCAGTTGGGTTGTTTTGGTCAATAGACCCCAATGGTTATGTATGGATAAACTCGATACCTCCATACACAATCATCCTTCTTTCATTACTGATAACCCGACTCTTGGTAGCTTGGCATGTAAGGGTATCAACAAAATTTATACCTAAGGTCCTTACACTAAAGTAGCAAAGCTACTATAGCATAGTGGCTCTAGGATCGAACACTGGGAAGGGTTTTTACTTTAACTGGTGAAGTTCGGAGGATGGAGTGAACTTTTCTTAATAAAAATTAGGTTAAGATGAAAACATAAAAAGATGAAGGTGTTGTAAACTAAACTAACATGAAAATAGGTTAAAAGATGGAAAAAGAAGTTTCTCAAAGCTTTGGATAGCCATGCTTAACTCACTGTGTAAAAATGGAGATTTTGGGACTTTTCACCTCGAGTTGGGGAAGCAACTAAGGTGATGCTTACTTCCCGAACCGGTATGAGTTTAACAACTGAGTTTTAGTCCTTGAAAACTTACAAAAAGGGTAGCTGAACCTCATAAATGCTCTTTTATTGATATAGGTCATCTCCTCGACTTGCAATACAATGGCTCGTAGGAGATAACTAATGAACGTCAGTGGATCTAACAATAAGAATCCACTGAGACCAAAAGGTTATCAAGTATTAGCCATTCAAAGCAAGTCAGAGGGATTAAAAGCTTTACTTTGAATGAAAACATTTATGACGCTCAGCTACTTACATTTATGGCTTGGAAATCTCCATCCTGACACGGGAGCTTCACATGGCATCCATTACTTCAAGAAACTAAAAGGTTTTAGCCTCTCATCCTTGGGGATTTCATCCTCCAAGGATGTTTGACTACTAAGAAAATGAGAAAGAAAAGAGAAAAGAAGCTTCTGAACAAAAGTGCTCTTATAACTTATAAAGTTACAGGTTACAAGATATCTTTGTCTGAGGCTCTTCACCTCTATTTAAAGACAATAACAAGCTAAATTACAAGAGCTATTACAAAAGCAACCTATTCATTGGTTGATTACAAGGGTAAAATAGGTATTTACAAAGCAAAAAATCAAGCAAAATATCTTGGAGAACCGGCAGCGGAATGGAAAGATGAAGGGTCCAAATTTCGCAAGGTGAAAAGCCACTTTGCGAAATTTCGCAAGGTGGTTCTTCATGGTGCGAAGTGGCCAAATTTCGCACCATGAAGAAAATATCCTTGCGAAATGGTCAAATTTCGCACCATGAAGAAAATCTCCTTGCGAAACGGTGTTCCCATGGTTTGATGCAGTTGTCTTCCGAAGGCCATATCTTCCTCATTTCAGCTCCAAATCATACACGGTTTGAGGCGTTGGATTCTTGACTTCCTGAGCTTTGAAATGGTATATAGCATGTAGAAAATGAACTTTGGGAAGTACTCCAAAAGTGCGAAAGAAGACTGCAGCTGTTGTCCTCTATTTTCTTCACTCTGTTTTCCTCTTCTCCATTGTTCTTTCCTTGCAAAATGGTGTTCCCATGGCTTGTGCTCGTGTTTCCACTTGAAATTCAAGCCTGTAAATGTCCAAAAACCTTGCTTAACTCGCCCAAGTAGCTCCTCCATCAATTGGCATGCTTGAATTGGTTCATAAGCTGATGAAAAACATGTAAACTTGCCACAAAATGGTTAAAACCAATTACTAAGGACCTTAATGAATTAATTGGGTTAAATGAATATGATTACTACTCAAAGGTGCTTAAAACCATTATAATTAGGTCTACAAAATAGCACTTTTTGGTAGTAATCAATTACTCTTTTGTCACTCAATACTTAAATTTTTTACATACCATATTCTTTAGACAAACATATTCTAAATTAAGCAAAACCTTATGGATAAAATTGCTCAAATTTTAAAATTACATGAAACTAGAAAAAAAAAATCAACCTAAAAATTTTACATATGGTTAATAATTTTTCAAAATTTCTCATTAGAAAAATGGGCTTCAACCTATTAAGACTTGATGCACTAGATTCATTAATGAATATGATAATTTAAAAAAAAAAAAAAAAGACTTGAAGCTCAATTATTAATCAAATAATACAACAAATTCATCTAAAAAACTGAGCTAGAATAAATATATTGTTCTTCCTTTGTACAAAACCATAATTTGCCATATATTCGCACCAAATAAAGAGACCAAACATCAAAAGTCTATTAATTTTAAAAAACAATTTGGAACTCAAAAGCCAATCTAAGTAATAGTAAATTTGAGATATTGGAATTGATCCAAAATTATAATTGTGATCCTGTTTGTCAACTGTTTTTTAAAATAATTTTTTGTTCTCTAAATAAATAAAATAAAACACATTTTACAAACAAAAAACTATTTTTCAAAAAATATCTTTTAGTTGTTTTCACTTCTTTTCTATGGAATGTTTTAAAAAATAATTATATGAACATGGAAAATGATTAAAAATAAAGCATTAAATATAAAAATTATTGTTAAAACGTATTTAAAAACATTAAAAATATTTCAAGTCTCCAAACAAACTTTTGCTTTACAAAATATTAAAGAACAATTTTCAAAAATTGTTTTTCAGAACGATTTTCAAAAATAGTTACCAAACAAAACCTATATTTTCATGAATTTTTTCATTAGGCAAAAGAGCTCTAAAGTAATATTTAATGTGTCAATTTTTTTTATGATAATTTCGGTATTTAAAAAAAATAGAATCCAAAAATGAGTCTAATAAATATAAAAACCATAACAAATTAAGAAGAAGAAGAAAAAAAAAGACTACTATTTCTCCTCTACATCCAATTATAATTTTTGGAATTATCTCACTCAACATAATCCAGATCAAGGCAAAGTTAATTTTTATGTTCTTTAAGACTAGTAAGTTTCAAAATTAATTTTGGATTAAAAAATTAAGACAATTTTTTATTCCTAGAAATTTTGTGAAGAAATAAAAAGAAATAAAATAAATAGGAAAATGAAGGAGAGAAAAAGTGAAAAGAAATTAAAAATAGATTTAAAATTAATAAAATATTTTTATGTGCTACTTCAAACTAATATTTCTTATTTTACATCTTCTATGCAAAGATTAAATAATTTAAAAATATATAAGTTTCTCATTAATATTTGATTTTTAAAACCAAATATAAAAAAATCATTTTACTTATTATTATTTTTCAATACAAAATTCATAAACTGAGAATAAATCCATAATATTCTATTAGTGATTGCTAGTAAATATATTTTTAGCGAGCTTTGCATTTTTTTAAATTTATTTTAAATAAAACAGTATCAACTATTATTATTTTTAAAGTATTATTAATTATTTTGAACAAAAATATAATTATATATTAATATCTTTATTAAGATGCTAATATTCATATTTTATATATCTTTCTATGATATTTACTACTATGAATTTTTTCACAAAAAAATAGATTTATGATTTATTATAATATTATTTTACATATTTTATCAAATATTATTTATTTTTAATTCATAAATGTAAAATAGTTTTTAGTAACTTAAATTGAATTTAATTTCATATAACTATAAATTAAATTTTCAAAATAAAATAATTTTTAAAAATAAAACATTAATTCTTTTATTCAAATTGGTTTTCTGAACTACTTTTAAAAATAGCTTACCAAACACACTATTTCCAAAAATAATTTAAAAAAAATGATTTTGTTAGTTTATATATCTTTAATTACAAGTTTCAAAAATAAATATGACATTCAACATCATTTATTTATTTAAATGAGATTTCTTTTTTCTTTTTCTTTTTTTTAAAGTATTTTTAAAAATGGCTTACCGATCACACTATTTCCAATAATAATTTTAAAAATGGGATTTTGTTTTTTTACCTTAAAACAATTTTTAGTTACAAGTTTGAAAAACATGACAAAAAAAACCCTAAAATAAATAAATCAATGTTATAAATGCATTCATAAAATGCATTCAATACAGTGATGGATGACCACCACCTTCTCCCTCCTTCCTCTTTTCCATGTGCCCGCTTTATTACTTTTAATGTCCCAATTATTTTAAGCTTCATTTATTACATTTAAGACCATAAATAAAGTAGCAATTAATTGTAGACTTTTGTATAAAAGGATCTTGGAATGAAAAGAAAACTCATCCCCAATAAGAGGTTCTCTCAAAATCTCCTTATTCCTCTTTAAATTACGATATCTCAATCAGTGATGAACAAATGGAAGGAAAATGTGATTGAAATAACATTGCTATTAACACTAATTTTGTTTTCCAAGTGACTTTTGATGTCATAAGAAATGATGAGGATCTCGAACCATAAAATGCGAAAGAATGTTGACACAAAAATGATTAGCCAAAATGTTTAAAAAAAAAAAAAAATTTGGTCAAGTAGAGTTAAACTTATTAACAAAACAAAAGGTTTTTGAACCTATAGTCCAAACACCTAAAGATGTAAAACTTATTGGGTACAAATGAGTATTTGTACGAAAACAGAATGAGAAGAATAAAATTGAAGAATAAAGTGTGATTAGTAGCACATGATTTCTTACAAAGACCTAGTAATAATTACAACAAAACTATCAAGATTGAGCCTTAGAAAGCATGACATAACGTAACAGATTGAGATTCATTTATAAAATTATTATGTATGTTTCTTGGTTTCCCTTTTATTATCACATTTGCATTAATTGGTTATTTGAGTATACTTATTTGCATTACTTGCATTGTACATGACTTGAGTCCATTAGGATTGTACAAAAGATTCAAGTCATGGATACCTTGTAGAGTGATGACCACAATTGATTCATGGATTTGAGCAATCCATTTGAGACTATAATGCACTACCTCCTAATTGGAGGAATGTCTTCTTTTAGTTATCATAATGATTTTCCCATGGTAAGTGCACTAATGCATGTGATGCATATTGAATAAGACATGCCATAACATAAGATTATCAATTGTCATGATTCACCAAGCTACTATACTACATGGACTCTCAATTTTCAGAGAATATTAAGTCTATGTCGAAATCAATGTCAAAATCATAGGAGGGCTTTGACTTATGGATGAGACCTTAATGTGGTCATACATCCCTATGATTGAGTTACTATTGATAGAGGCTTGTGGCAACAGATATTCTCAATAGAGACACCATAATATTTCATAATATTGAGATAATGTATCTCATTGGGTGATCCAAAGAACATGTGACTTAGAAGACTATGGTCGTAGCATTTCCTTCCATGGAAGTTTTGACATATGCTCCTTGAAACTAGAGTATATTAATTTATCACACCATAGGTGGGATCCATAACTCAAGAATTGAATAAATAATCTTGCTAGGTGATAGCATTATCTTGTTAGATTACGAATATCAGTTCATAAGAAGTTTGCATGCAATGGATAATAAGGCAAAAAGCTGAACTATGTTCATTATAATTTCATAGGATATTAGAGTGCAATTGATTCTCTTTAGTGAAATAATGAATCAACTTCAAAATTAGATTCTAAGGTCGCCAATATTTTCTTGTGAGTCCCTACGATCCCCACTCAAGCTCTTAATACAAGAGGACACACTTTTTTTTTTTTTTTAGGATTTTGAGTTTCTAGATCATAAGTGTGCATAAAGGCGTTTTGGTAAAAAAGTAAGGTTATACTACGTCTTACGAATTGTCTTTATAAATTGAGCTAATTAATTAATTAGAGCTTATAGAGCTAATTAATTAATTAGGATCCAAGTGGGTTGGATTAAGTGACCCAAGCCCATTTTGGGCTCAAGTTACTTAAGCCCATAGGGAGCTTTATATATTCCTTTTAGGAGTTAGGGCTTTAACTTTCGTCTATCATCTTTTAGAGAGAAAACCTCCAGAGAGAAAGAAAAAAACCCTAATGGTCTTCTAGAGAGAAAAGTCTTTTTATTTTCCTTGAAGGAGAGATCGGGTGAAAAAAACACAAGGTAAAAGACATCTACGGTGGTTGTTTGATATCTTTATCGGATAGGAAATGATCTAGAAACATTCAGATCAAAAGTATGATTCTTATACTCTCTAGATCTATCTAAATAGTTTTTTATTGTCATTATTTCTACTAGAATAGTTTTTAAAGAAGCTTAAGGTAGAAAAGTTATGATTCAGGGCTAAGGAATGAAGTAACTTGGGAATAACAAAGTAATCCGGAATTCCTAACAAAACATACTCTCCTATTATGGACATAATCAAATTTTGATTTTTAATTAATTTAATAATCTTCGAAGGATTGGATTTAGGTCTCATGAATGTTATTACAACATATTTATATGAATCCATAAATAATGATATATACATGAAGATCTCTTAAGGATTTAAATTGCTTGAAGCAAATAGTACAAAGTCTTGTAACATATACTCGATCAAGTTACAATGATCCTTGTATGGATTAAAGCAATTTGGATCATGTGGTATAATCGACTCAACGAATACCTACTTAAAGAAAGGTATGTGAATAACCTTATATGTTCATGCATTTTTATTAAAAAATCAAAAAGCAAACTTACAATTATTGTTGTGTTTGTTGGTAACTTAAAATCTTGTTGAAAAAATGAATTTGAAATGAAAGATTTTGGCAAAACAAAATTTTGTCTTGGCTTGAAAATTGTTCATTTTCCAAATAGAGTTTTAGTACATCGATCAACATACATTAAGAAAATTTTGAAGCATTTTCATATGGATAAAACACATCTCTTATGTTCTTTAATGGTTGTTTGATCACTCGAAGTGAAAAAAGGATCCATTTCACTCTTACGAAAATAGTGAAGAATTACTTCGTCCTAATGTACTATATCTTAATGTTATTAGTGCATTTATGTATCTTATCAATTATATATGACCAAACATTATTTTTTTTGTCAATTTATTAACAAGATAAAGTTTTGTTTCAATCTACAACAGATATTGGAATAGTATCAAACATATATTGCTCTATCTTCGCAGAACTACTAATATAAGTCTATTTTACTCAAGGAAATCGAAACATAATTGCTTAGACATGTAGATGCAAGATACCTTTCAGATTCACATAAAGTTAGGCCACAAATAGGGTATGTATTTAATTATAATAGTGTTGTTAT